>NC_135239.1:129624957-130370554 GCF_051348905.1 Ranitomeya variabilis
ACACGCTACACTCTACACCCTACACGCTACACCCTACACTCTACACGCTACAAGCTACACGCTACACGCTACACTCTACACCCTACGCGCTACACCCTACACTCTACACCCTACACCCTTCACCCTACACTCTACACCCTACACGCTACACGCTACATGATACACGCTACACTCTACACCCTACACGCTACACCCTACACTCTACACCCTACACGCTACAAACTACACGCTACTCGCTACACTCTACACGCTACACCCTACACGCTACAAGCTACATTCTACACGCTACACGCTACACTCTACACCCTACACGCTACACCCTACACTCTACACCCTACACCCTACACGCTACACGATACACGCTACACGCTAAACTCTACACCCTACTCGCTACACCCTACACGCTACACCCTACACACTACACCCTACACCCTACACGCTACACGCTATATGCTACACTCTACACTCTACACCCTACACGCTACACGCTACACGCTACAAGCTACATGCTACACGCTACACTCTACACCCTACACCCTACACGCTACACCCTACACCCTACTCCCTACATGCTACACGCTACACGCTACACCCTACACTCTACACCCTACACCTTGCACGCTACACGCTACACTCTACACGCTACACGCTACACTCTACACCCTACACGCTACACTCTACACCCTACACGCTACACCCTACACTCTACACGCTACAAGCTACACGCTACACGCTACACTCTACACCCTACACGCTACACCCTACACTCTACACCCTACACCCTACACGCTACACTCTACACCCTACACGCTACACCCTACACTCTACACCCTACACCCTACACGCTACATGCTACACTCTACACCCTACACTCTACACCATACACTCTACACGCTACAAACTACATGCTACACGCTACACTCTACACCCTACACGCTACACCCTACACTCTACACCCTACACCCTACACGCTACATGCTACACTCTACACCCTACATGCTACACCCTACACGCTACACACTACACGCTACACGCTACACTCTACACGCTACACCCTACACGCTACACGCTACATTCTACACGCTACATGCTAAACTCTACACCCTACTCGCTACACCCTACACGCTACACCCTACACACTACACCCTACACCCTACACGCTACACGCTATATGCTACACTCTACACTCTACATCCTACACGCTACAAGCTACATGCTACACGCTACACTCTACACCTTACACCCTACACCCTACACGCTACACCCTACACCCTACTCCCTACACGCTACACGCTACACGCTACACCCTACACTCTACACCCTACACCCTACACGCTACACGCTACACTCTACACGCTACACGCTACACTCTACACCCTACACGCTACACTCTACACCCTACACGCTACACCCTACACTCTACACGCTACAAGCTACACGCTACACGCTACACTCTACACCCTACGCGCTACACCCTACACTCTACACCCTACACCCTTCACCCTACACTCTACACCCTACACGCTACACCCTACACTCTACACCCTACACCCTAAACGCTACATGCTACACTCTACACCCTACATGCTACACCCTACACGCTACACGCTACACACTACACGCTACACGCTACACTCTACACGCTACACCCTACACCCTACACCCTACTCCCTACACGCTACACACTACATTCTACACGCTACACGCTAAACTCTACACCCTACACGCTACACCCTACATGCTACACCCTACACACTACACCCTACACCCTACACGCTACACGCTACATGCTACATGCTACACCCTACACTCTACACCCTACACCCTACACGCTACACCCTACACGCTACACCCTACACCCTACTCCCTACACGCTACACCCTACACTCCACACCCTACACCCTACACGCTACACGCTACACGCTACACGCTACACCCTACACGCTACACCCTACACTCTACACCATACACCCTACACTCGACATTCTACACCCTACCCGCTACACGCTACACCCTACACGCTACACTCTACACGCTACACCCTACACCCTACACGCTACACGCTATATGCTACACTCTACACTCTACATCCTACACGCTACAAGCTACATGCTACACGCTACACTCTACACCTTACACCCTACACCCTACACGCTACACCCTACACCCTACTCCCTACACGCTACACGCTACACGCTACACCCTACACTCTACACCCTACACCCTACACGCTACACGCTACACTCTACACGCTACACGCTACACTCTACACCCTACACGCTACACTCTACACCCTACACGCTACACCCTACACTCTACACGCTACAAGCTACACGCTACACGCTACACTCTACACCCTACGGGCTACACCCTACACTCTACACCCTACACCCTTCACCCTACACTCTACACCCTACACGCTACACCCTACACTCTACACCCTACACCCTAAACGCTACATGCTACACTCTACACCCTACATGCTACACCCTACACGCTACACGCTACACACTACACGCTACACGCTACACTCTACACGCTACACCCTACACCCTACACCCTACTCCCTACACGCTACACACTACATTCTACACGCTACACGCTAAACTCTACACCCTACACGCTACACCCTACATGCTACACCCTACACACTACACCCTACACCCTACACGCTACACGCTACATGCTACATGCTACACCCTACACTCTACACCCTACACCCTACACGCTACACCCTACACGCTACACCCTACACCCTACTCCCTACACGCTACACCCTACACTCTACACCCTACACCCTACACGCTACACGCTACACGCTACACGCTACACGCTACACCCTACACGCTACACCCTACACTCTACACCATACACCCTACACTCGACATTCTACACCCTACCCGCTACACGCTACACCCTACACGCTACACTCTACACGCTATACGCTACACTCTACACCCTATACGCTATACTCTACACCCTACACGCTACACCCTTCACTCTACACCCTACATGCTACACGCTACACTCTACACTCTACACGCTACACCCTACACTCTACACCCTACACACTACACGCTACACGCTACACGCTACACTCTACACCATACACCCTACACTCAACATTCTACACCCTACACGCTACACGCTACACCCTACACTCTACACCCTGCACCCTACACGCTACACGCTACACTCTACACCCTACACGCTACATTCTACACTCTACACCCTACACGCTACATCCTACACCCTACATGCTACACCCTACACTCTACACCCTACAGCCTACACGCTACACTCCACACCCTACACGCTACACCCTACACGCTACACCCTACACGCTACACGCTACACTCTACACCCTACACGCTACACGCTAAACGCTACACTCTACACCCTACACGATACACCCTACACCCTACACGCTACACTCTACACCCTACACGCTACACCCTACACCCTACACGCTACACGCTACAAACTACACACTACACGCTACACTCTACATGCTACACCCTACACCATACACGCTACACTCTACACGCTACACTACACCCTACACGCTGCATGCTACACGCAACACGCTACACGCTACACACTACACCCTACACGCTACACTACACACGCTACACGCAACACGCTACATCCTACACACTACACGTTACACTCTACACCCTACACTCTACACTCTACACCCTACACCCTACACCCTACACGCTACACTCTACACTCTACACCCTACACCCTACATGCTACACGCTACACTCTACATGCTACACGCTACACGCTACACTCTACACCCTACACGCTACACTCTACACCCTACATGCTACACCCAACACCCTACACGCTACACGCTACACTCTACACCCTACACGCTACACTCTACACCCTACACGCTACACCCTACACTCTGCACCCTACACTCTACACGCTACACTCTACACCCTATACGCTACACCCTACACTCAACACCCCACCCCCTACACCCTACAGGCTACACGCTACACGATATATGCTACACTCTACACCCTACACGCTACACTACACTCTACACCCTACACCCTACACCCTACACGCTACACGCTACACCCTACACTCTACACCCTACACCCTACATGCTACATGCAACACTCTACACCCTACATGCTACACCCTACACTCTACACCCTACACGCTACACCCTACACCCTACATGCTACACACTACACTCTACACCCTACACGCTACACCTTACACTCTACACCCTACACGCTTTACGCTACACGCTACACGCTACACTCTACACCTTACACACTACACCCAACACTCTACACCCTACACGCTACACCCTACACCCTACATGCTACACACTACACTCTACACCCTACACGCTACACCTTACACTCTACACCCTACACGCTTTACGCTACACGCTACGCGCTACACTCTACACCTTACACACTACACCCAACACTCTACACCCTACACCCTACATGCTACATGCTACACTCTACACTCTACACGCTACACGCTACACGCTACACTCTACACCCTACACTCTACACTCTACACCCTACACACTACACCCTACACTCTACACCCTACACCCTACACGCTACACTCTACACCCAACACGCTACACCCTACACTCTACACCCTACACCCTACACGCTACTCTCTACACCCTATACGCTACACCCTACACTCTACACTCTACACCCTACACGCTACACGCTACATGATACACGCTACACTCTACACCCTACACGCTGCACCCTACACTCTACACCCTACACGCTACACGCTACACGCTACACCCTACACTCTACATTCTACACCCTACACGCTACACGCTACACTCTACACCCTACATGCTACACCCTACACCCTACACGCTACACGCTACATGCTACACGCTACACCCTACACTCTACACCCTACACCCCACATGCTACACTCTACACGCTACACCCTACACGCTGCACTCTACACCCTACACGCTACACGCTACATGCTACACCCTGCACTCTACACCCTACACCCTACCCGCTACACGCCACATGCTACACCCTAGAGTGTAGGGTGTAGCGTGTAGGGTGTAGAGTGTAGGGTGTAGGGTGTAGAGTGTAGGATGTAGCGTGTAGGGTGTAGAGTGTAGCATGTAGGGTGTAGGGTGTAGAGTGTAGTGTGTAGGGTGTAGAGTGTAGGGTGTAGCGTGTAGGGTGTAGGGTGTAGAGTGTAGAGTGTAGAGTGTAGCGTGTAGGTTGTAGCGTGTAGGGTGTAGCGTGTAGGGTGTAGGGTGTAGAGTGTAGAGTGTAGCGTGTAGGGTGCACAGTGTAGGGTGTTGGGTGTAGCGTGTAGCGTGTAGGGTGTAGAGTGTAGCGTGTAGCGTGTAGCGTGTAGGGTGTAGGGTGTAGAGTGAAGGGTGTAGCGTGTAGGGTGTAGAGTTTTGCGTGTAGGGTGTAGGGTGTAGAGTGTAGTGTGTAGCGTGTAAGGTGTAGAGTGTAGCGTGTAGGGTGTAGCGTGTAGGGTGTAGCGTGTAGGGTGTAGGGTGTAGAGTGTAGCGTGTAGCGTGTAGGGTGTAGCGTGTAGGGTGTAGAGTATAGCGTGTAGGGTGTAGAGTGTAGCGTGTAGCGTGTAGGGTGTAGGGTGTAGCGTGTAGCATGTAGCATGTAGGATGTAGGGTGTAGAGTGTAGGGTGTAGCGTGTAGGGTGTAGAGTGTAGCATGTATCGTGTAGCGTGTAGCGTGAAGGGTGTAGGGTGTAGAGTGTAGGGTGTAGCGTGTAGGGTGTAGAGTGTAGCATGTATCGTGTAGCGTGTAGCGTGAAGTGTGTAGGGTGTAGGGTGTAGATTGTAGGGTGTAGCATATAGGGTGTAGAGTGTTGCGTGTAGGGTGTAGAGTGTATGGTGTAGCGTGTAGGTTGTAGATTGTAGCGTGTAGTGTGCAGCATGTAGGGTGTAGGGTGTAGCGTGTATGGTGTAGAGTGTAGAATGTAGGGTGTAGAGTGTAGCGTGTAGCGTGTAGGGTGTAGGGTGTAGAGTGTAGGGTTTAGCGTGTAGCGTGTAGCATGTAGGGTGTAGGGTGTAGAGTGTAGCATGTAGGGTGTAGAGTGTAGCATGTAAAGTGTAGCGTGTAGGGTGTAGGGTGTAGAGTGTAGGGTGTAGCGTATAGGGTGTAGAGTGTAGCGTGTAGGGTGTAGAGTGTAGGTTGTAGCGTGTAGGGTGTAGAGTGTAGCGTGAAGGGTGTATAGTGTAGCGTGTAGGGTGTAGAGTGTAGCGTGTAGCGTGGAGCATGTAGCGTGTAGGGTGTAGAGTGTAGGGTGTAGCGTGAAGGGTGGAGAGTGTAGCGTGTAGCATGTAGGGTGTAGGGTGTAGCGTGTAGGGTGTAGAGTGTAGGGTGTAGCGTGTAGCGTGGAGAGTGTATGGTGTAGCGTGTAGCGTGTAGGGTGAAGGATGTAGGGTGTAGAGTGTAGTGTAGCGTGTAGGGTGTACAGTGTAGCGTGTATCGTGTAGCGTGTAGCTCGTAGGGTGTAGGGTGTAGGGTGTTGAGTGTAGGGTGTAGCGTATAGGGTGTAGAGTGTAGCGAGTAGCGTGTAGCGTGTAGAGTGCAGCGTGTAGGGTGTAGCGTGTAGAGTGTAGCGTGTAGGGTGTCGGGTGTAGGGTGTAGCGTGTAGGGTGTAGAGTGTAGCGTGTAGCGTGTAGCATGAAGCGTGTAGAGTGTAGGGTGTAGCGTGTAGGGTGTAGAGTGTAGCGTGTAGGGTGTAGCATGTAGCGTGTAGATTGTAGCGTGTAGCGTGTAGTGTGTAGCGTGTAGCGTGTAGGGTGTAGGGTGTAGGGTGTAGCGTGTAGAGTGTAGCGTGTAGGGTGTAGGGTGTAAAGTGTAGCGTGTAGGGTGTAGAGTGTAGCATGTAGCGTGTAGCGTGTAGGGTGTAGAGTGTAGCGTGTAGCGTGTAGGGTGTAGCGTGTAGGGTGTAGCGTGTAGGATGTAGGGTGTAGAGTGTAGAGTGTAGAGTGTAGCGTGTAGGGTGCACAGTGTAGGGTGTTGGGTGTAGCGTGTAGCGTGTAGGGTGTAGAATGTAGCGTGTAGCGTGTAGCGTGTAGGGTGTAGGGTGTAGAGTGAAGGGTGTAGCGTGTAGGGTGTAGAGTGTAGCGTGTAGGGTGTAGGTTGTAGAGTGTAGTGTGTAGCGTGTAGGGTGTAGAGTGTAGCGTGTGGGGTGTAGCGTGTAGGGTGTAGCGTGTAGGGTGTAGGGTGTAGAGTGTAGCGTGTAGCGTGTAGGGTGTAGCGTGTAGGGTGTAGAGTATAGCGTGTAGGGTGTAGAGTGTAGCGTGTAGCGTGTAGGGTGTAGGGTGTAGCGTGTAGCATGTAGCATGTAGGATGTAGGGTGTAGAGTGTAGGGTGTAGCGTGTAGGGTGTAGAGTGTAGCATGTATCGTGTAGTGTGTAGCGTGAAGGGTGTAGGGTGTAGGGTGTAGGGTGTAGCGTGTAGGGTGTAGAATGTAGCATGTATCGTGTAGCTTGTAGCGTGAAGGGTGTAGGGTGTAGATTGTAGGGTGTAGCGTATAGGGTGTAGAGTGTAGGGTGTAGAGTGTATGGTGTAGCGTGTAGGGTGTAGATTGTAGCGTGTAGTGTGCAGCATGTAGGGTGTAGGGTGTAGCGTGTAGGGTGTAGAGTGTAGAATGTAGGGTGTAGAGTGTAGCGTGTAGCGCGTAGGGTGTAGGGTGTAGAGTGTAGGGTGTAGCGTGTAGCGTGTAGGGTGTAGAGTGTAGCATGTAAAGTGTAGCGTGTAGGGTGTAGGGTGTAGAGTGTAGGGTGTAGCGTATAGGGTGTAGAGTGTAGCGTGAAGGGTGTAGAGTGTAGCGTGCAGGGTGTAGAGTGTAGCGTGTAGCGTGTAGCATGTAGGGTGTAGGGTGTAGAGTGTGTGGTGTAGCGTGTAGGGTGTAGAGTGTAGCGTGTAGCGTGTAGCATGTAGCGTGTAGGGTGTAGAGTGTAGGGTGTAGCGTGAAGGGTGGAGAGTGTAGCGTGTAGCATGTAGGGTGTAGGGTGTAGCGTGTAGGGTGTAGAGTGTAGGGTGTAGCGTGTAGCGTGTAGAGTGTATGGTGTAGCGTGTAGCGTGTAGGGTGAAGGATGTAGGGTGTAGAGTGTAGTGTAGCGTGTAGGGTGTACAGTGTAGCGTGTATCGTGTAGCGTGTAGCTCGTAGGGTGTAGGGTGTAGGGTGTTGAGTGTAGGGTGTAGCGTATAGGGTGTAGAGTGTAGCGAGTAGCGTGTAGCGTGTAGAGTGCAGCGTGTAGGGTGTAGCGTGTAGCGTGTAGAGTGTAGCGTGTAGGGTGTAGGGTGTAGCGTGTAGGGTGTAGAGTGTAGCGTGTAGCGTGTAGCATGAAGCGTGTAGAGTGTAGGGTGTAGCGTGTAGGGTGTAGAGTGTAGCGTGTAGGGTGTAGCATGTAGCGTGTAGATTGTAGCGTGTAGCGTGTAGTGTGTAGCGTGTAGCGTGTAGGGTGTAGGGTGTAGGGTGTAGCGTGTAGAGTGTAGCGTGTAGGGTGTAGGGTGTAAAGTGTAGCGTGTAGGGTGTAGAGTGTAGCATGTAGCGTGTAGCGTGTAGGGTGTAGAGTGTAGCGTGTAGCGTTTAGGGTGTAGCGTGTAGGGTGTAGCGTGTAGGGTGTAGAGTGTAGGGTGTAGGGTGTAGGGTGTAGAGTGTAGGGTGTAGCATATAGGGTGTAGGGTGTAGAGTGTAGGGTGTAGCGTGTAGGGTGTAGAGTGTAGCATGTAGCGTGTAGGGTGTAGAGTGTATGGTGTAGCGTGTAGCGTGTAGAGTGAAGGGTGTAGGGTGTAGAGAGTAGTGTAGCGTGTAGGGTGTACAGTGTAGCGTGTATCGTGAAACGTGTAGCGCGTAGGGTGTAGGGTGTAGGGTGTTGGGTGTAGCGTATAGGGTGTAGAGTGTAGCGAGTAGCATGTAGCGTGTAGAGTGCAGCGTGTAGGGTGTAGCGTGTAGCGTGTAGCGTGTAGAGTGTAGCGTATAGGGTGTAGGGTGTAGCGTGTAGGGTGTAGAGTGTAGCGTGTAGCATGTAGCGTGTAGAGTGTGGGGTGTAGCGTGTAGGGTGTAGAGTGTAGCGTGTAGGGTGTAGCATGTAGCGTGTAGAGTGTAGCGTGTAGCGTGTAGTGTGTAGCGTGTAGCGTGTAGGGTGTAGGGTGTAGCGTGTAGAATGTAGCGTGTAGGGTGTAAAGTGTAACGTGTAGGGTGTAGTGTGTTGCATGTAGCGTGTAGCGTGTAGGGTGTAGAGTGTAGCGTGTAGCGTGTAGGGTGTAGGGTGTAGGGTGTAGAGTGTAGGGTGTAGCGTGTAGAGTGTAGAGTGTAGAGTGTAGCGTGTAGCGTGTAGGGTGTAGGGTGTAGAGTGTAGGGTGTAGCGTGTAGGGTGTAGAGTGTAGCGTGTAGCGTGTAGGGTGTAGGGTGTAGCGTGTAGGGTGTAGAGTGTAGGGTGTAGCGTGTAGGGTGTAGGGTGTAGCATGTAGCGTGTAGGGTGTAGGGTGTAGAGTGTAGGGTGTAGCGTGTAGGGTGTAGGGTGTAGAGTAGTGTGTAGGGTGTAGAGTGTAGCGTGTATCGTGTAGCGTGTAGCGTGTAGCATGTAGGGTGTAGGGTGTAGTGTGTAGGGTGTAAAGTGTAGCGTGTATGGTGTAGAGTGTAGCATGTAGCGTGTAGGGTGTAGAGTGTAGTGTGTATCGTGTAGCGTGTAGCGTGAAGGGTGTAGGGTGTAGGGTGTAGAGTGTAGGGTGTAGCGTATAGGGTGTAGAGTGTAGCGTGTAGCGTGTAGCGTGTAGGGTGTAGGGTGTAGCGTGTAGGGTGTAGCGTGTAGGGTGTAGAGTGTAGCGTGTAGCGTGTAGGGTGTAGGGTGTAGAGTGTAGGGTGTAGCGTGTAGGGTGTAGAGTGTAGCGTGTAGCGTGTAGGGTGTAGGGTATAGCGTGTAGGGTGTAGAGTGTAGGGTGTAGCGTGTAGGGTGTAGAGTGTAGCATGTAGCGTGTAGGGTGTAGGGTGTAGAGTGTAGGGTGTAGCGTGTAGGGTGTAGGGTGTAGAGTAGTGTGTAGGGTGTAGAGTGTAGCGTGTATCGTGTAGCGTGTAGCGTGTAGCGTGTAGGGTGTAGGGTGTAGGGTGTTGAGTGTAGGGTGTAGCGTATAGGGTGTAGCGTGTAGGGTGTAGAGTGTAGGGTGTAGGGTGTAGGGTGTAGAGTGTAGGGTGTGGTATGTAGGGTGTAGGGTGTAGCGAGTAGGGTGTAGAGTGTAGCATGTAGCGTGTAGGGTGTAGGGTGTAGAGTGTAGGGTGTAGTGTGTAGGGTGTAGATTGTAGCGTGTAGTGTGCAGCGTGTAGGGTGTAGGGTGTAGCGTGTAGGGTGTAGAGTGTAGAATGTAGGGTGTAGAGTGTAGCGTGTAGCGTGTAGGGTGTAGGGTGTAGAGTGTAGGATGTAGCGTGTAGCGTGTAGCATGTAGTGTGTAGGGTGTAGAGTGTAGCGTGTAGGGTGTAGAGTGTAGCGTGTATAGTGTAGCGTGTAGGGTGTAGGGTGTAGAGTGTAGGGTGTAGCGTATAGGGTGTAGAGTGTAGCGTGTAGGGTGTAGGGTGTAGAGTGTAGGTTGTAGCGTGTAGGGTGTAGAGTGTAGCGTGAAGGGTGTAGAGTGTAGCGTGTAGGGTGTAGAGTGTAGCATGTAGCATGTAGGGTGTATGGTGTAGAGTGTGTGGTGTAGCGTGTAGGGTGTAGAATGTAGCGTGTAGCGTGTAGCATGTAGCGTGTAGGGTGTAGAGTGTAGGGTGTAGCATGAAGGGTGGAGAGTGTAGCGTGTAGCATGTAGGGTGTAGGGTGTAGCGTGTAGGGTGTAGAGTGTAGGGTGTAGCGTGTAGGGTGTAGAGTGTAGCATGTAGCGTGTAGGGTGTAGAGTGTATGGTGTAGCGTGTAGCGTGTAGAGTGAAGGGTGTAGGGTGTAGAGAGTAGTGTAGCGTGTAGGGTGTACAGTGTAGCGTGTATCGTGAAACGTGTAGCTCGTAGGGTGTAGGGTGTAGGGTGTTGGGTGTAGCGTATAGGGTGTAGAGTGTAGCGAGTAGCATGTAGCGTGTAGAGTGCAGCGTGTAGGGTGTAGCGTGTAGCGTGTAGAGTGTAGCGTATAGGGTGTAGGGTGTAGGGTGTAGCGTGTAGGGTGTAGAGTGTAGCGTGTAGCATGTAGCGTGTAGAGTGTGGGGTGTAGCATGTAGGGTGTAGAGTGTAGCGTGTAGGGTGTAGCATGTAGCGTGTAGAGTGTAGCGTGTAGCGTGTAGTGTGTAGCGTGTAGCGTGTAGGGTGTAGGGTGTAGCGTGTAGAATGTAGCGTGTAGGGTGTAGGGTGTAAAGTGTAACGTGTAGGGTGTAGTGTGTTGCATGTAGCGTGTAGCGTGTAGGGTGTAGAGTGTAGCGTGTAGCGTGTAGGGTGTAGGGTGTAGGGTGTAGAGTGTAGGGTGTAGCGTGTAGAGTGTAGAGTGTAGAGTGTAGCGTGTAGCGTGTAGGGTGTAGGGTGTAGAGTGTAGGGTGTAGCGTGTAGGGTGTAGGGTGTAGCGTGTAGGGTGTAGAGTGTAGGGTGTAGCGTGTAGGGTGTAGGGTGTAGCATGTAGCGTGTAGGGTGTAGGGTGTAGAGTGTAGGGTGTAGCGTGTAGGGTGTAGAGTAGTGTGTAGGGTGTAGAGTGTAGCGTGTATCGTGTAGCGTGTAGCGTGTAGCATGTAGGGTGTAGGGTGTAGTGTGTAGGGTGTAAAGTGTAGCGTGTATGGTGTAGAGTGTAGCATGTAGCGTGTAGGGTGTAGAGTGTAGTGTGTATCGTGTAGCGTGTAGCGTGAAGGGTGTAGGGTGTAGGGTGTAGAGTGTAGGGTGTAGCGTATAGGGTGTAGAGTGTAGCGTGTAGCGTGTAGCGTGTAGGGTGTAGGGTGTAGCGTGTAGGGTGTAGCGTGTAGGGTGTAGAGTGTAGCGTGTAGCGTGTAGGGTGTAGGGTGTAGAGTGTAGGGTGTAGCGTGTAGGGTGTAGAGTGTAGCGTGTAGCGTGTAGGGTGTAGGGTGTAGCGTGTAGGGTGTAGAGTGTAGGGTGTAGCGTGTAGGGTGTAGAGTGTAGCATGTAGCGTGTAGGGTGTAGGGTGTAGAGTGTAGGGTGTAGGGTGTAGGGTGTAGAGTAGTGTGTAGGGTGTAGAGTGTAGCGTGTATCGTGTAGCGTGTAGCGTGTAGCGTGTAGGGTGTAGGGTGTAGGGTGTTGAGTGTAGGGTGTAGCGTATAGGGTGTAGCGTGTAGGGTGTAGAGTGTAGGGTGTAGGGTGTAGGGTGTAGAGTGTAGGGTGTAGCATGTAGGGTGTAGGGTGTAGCGTGTAGGGTGTAGAGTGTAGCATGTAGCGTGTAGGGTGTAGGGTGTAGAGTGTAGGTGTAGTGTGTAGGGTGTAGATTGTAGCGTGTAGTGTGCAGCGTGTAGGGTATAGGGTGTAGCGTGTAGGGTGTAGAGTGTAGAATGTAGGGTGTAGAGTGTAGCGTGTAGCGTGTAGGGTGTAGGGTGTAGAGTGTAGGATGTAGCGTGTAGCGTGTAGCATGTAGTGTGTAGGGTGTAGAGTGTAGCGTGTAGGGTGTAGAGTGTAGCGTGTATAGTGTAGCGTGTAGGGTGTAGGGTGTAGAGTGTAGGGTGTAGCGTATAGGGTGTAGAGTGTAGCGTGTAGGGTGTAGGGTGTAGAGTGTAGGTTGTAGCGTGTAGGGTGTAGAGTGTAGCGTGAAGGGTGTAGAGTGTAGCGTGTAGGGTGTAGAGTGTAGCGTGTAGCATGTAGGGTGTATGGTGTAGAGTGTGTGGTGTAGCGTGTAGGGTGTAGAATGTAGCGTGTAGCGTGTAGCATGTAGCATGTAGGGTGTAGAGTGTAGGGTGTAGCGTGAAGGGTGGAGAGTGTAGCGTGTAGCATGTAGGGTGTAGGGTGTAGCGTGTAGGGTGTAGAGTGTAGGGTGTAGCGTGTAGGGTGTAGAGTGTAGCATGTAGCGTGTAGGGTGTAGAGTGTATGGTGTAGCGTGTAGCGTGTAGGGTGAAGGGTGTAGGGTATAGAGTGTAGTGTAGCGTGTAGGGTGTACAGTGTAGCGTGTATCGTGTAGCATGTAGCTCGTAGGGTGTAGGGTGTAGGGTGTTGAGTGTAGGGTGTAGCGTATAGGGTGTAGAGTGTAGCGAGTAGCGTGTAGCGTGTAGAGTGCAGCGTGTAGGGTGTAGCGTGTAGCGTGTAGAGTGTAGCGTGTAGGGTGTAGGGTGTAGCGTGTAGGGTGTAGAGTGTAGCGTGTAGCGTGTAGCATGAAGCGTGTAGAGTGTAGGGTGTAGCGTGTAGGGTGTAGAGTGTAGCGTGTAGGGTGTAGCATGTAGCGTGTAGATTGTAGCGTGTAGCGTGTAGTGTGTAGCGTGTAGCGTGTAGGGTGTAGGGTGTAGGGTGTAGCGTGTAGAGTGTAGCGTGTAGGGTGTAGGGTGTAAAGTGTAGCGTGTAGGGTGTAGAGTGTAGCATGTAGCGTGTAGCGTGTAGGGTGTAGAGTGTAGCGTGTAGCGTTTAGGGTGTAGCGTGTAGGGTGTAGCGTGTAGGGTGTAGAGTGTAGGGTGTAGGGTGTAGGGTGTAGAGTGTAGGGTGTAGCATATAGGGTGTAGGGTGTAGAGTGTAGGGTGTAGCGTGTAGGGTGTAGAGTGTAGCATGTAGCGTGTAGGGTGTAGAGTGTATGGTGTAGCGTGTAGCGTGTAGAGTGAAGGGTGTAGGGTGTAGAGAGTAGTGTAGCGTGTAGGGTGTACAGTGTAGCGTGTATCGTGAAACGTGTAGCGCGTAGGGTGTAGGGTGTAGGGTGTTGGGTGTAGCGTATAGGGTGTAGAGTGTAGCGAGTAGCATGTAGCGTGTAGAGTGCAGCGTGTAGGGTGTAGCGTGTAGCGTGTAGCGTGTAGAGTGTAGCGTATAGGGTGTAGGGTGTAGCGTGTAGGGTGTAGAGTGTAGCGTGTAGCATGTAGCGTGTAGAGTGTGGGGTGTAGCGTGTAGGGTGTAGAGTGTAGCGTGTAGGGTGTAGCATGTAGCGTGTAGAGTGTAGCGTGTAGCGTGTAGTGTGTAGCGTGTAGCGTGTAGGGTGTAGGGTGTAGCGTGTAGAATGTAGCGTGTAGGGTGTAAAGTGTAACGTGTAGGGTGTAGTGTGTTGCATGTAGCGTGTAGCGTGTAGGGTGTAGAGTGTAGCGTGTAGCGTGTAGGGTGTAGGGTGTAGGGTGTAGAGTGTAGGGTGTAGCGTGTAGAGTGTAGAGTGTAGAGTGTAGCGTGTAGCGTGTAGGGTGTAGGGTGTAGAGTGTAGGGTGTAGCGTGTAGGGTGTAGAGTGTAGCGTGTAGCGTGTAGGGTGTAGGGTGTAGCGTGTAGGGTGTAGAGTGTAGGGTGTAGCGTGTAGGGTGTAGGGTGTAGCATGTAGCGTGTAGGGTGTAGGGTGTAGAGTGTAGGGTGTAGCGTGTAGGGTGTAGGGTGTAGAGTAGTGTGTAGGGTGTAGAGTGTAGCGTGTATCGTGTAGCGTGTAGCGTGTAGCATGTAGGGTGTAGGGTGTAGTGTGTAGGGTGTAAAGTGTAGCGTGTATGGTGTAGAGTGTAGCATGTAGCGTGTAGGGTGTAGAGTGTAGTGTGTATCGTGTAGCGTGTAGTGTGAAGGGTGTAGGGTGTAGGGTGTAGAGTGTAGGGTGTAGCGTATAGGGTGTAGAGTGTAGCGTGTAGCGTGTAGCGTGTAGGGTGTAGGGTGTAGCGTGTAGGGTGTAGCGTGTAGGGTGTAGAGTGTAGCGTGTAGCGTGTAGGGTGTAGGGTGTAGGGTGTAGAGTGTAGGGTGTAGCGTGTAGGGTGTAGAGTGTAGCGTGTAGCGTGTAGGGTGTAGGGTGTAGCGTGTAGGGTGTAGAGTGTAGGGTGTAGCGTGTAGGGTGTAGAGTGTAGCATGTAGCGTGTAGGGTGTAGGGTGTAGAGTGTAGGGTGTAGCGTGTAGGGTGTAGGGTGTAGAGTAGTGTGTAGGGTGTAGAGTGTAGCGTGTATCGTGTAGCGTGTAGCGTGTAGCGTGTAGGGTGTAGGGTGTAGGGTGTTGAGTGTAGGGTGTAGCGTATAGGGTGTAGCGTGTAGGGTGTAGAGTGTAGGGTGTAGGGTGTAGGGTGTAGAGTGTAGGGTGTGGTATGTAGGGTGTAGGGTGTAGCGAGTAGGGTGTAGAGTGTAGCATGTAGCGTGTAGGGTGTAGGGTGTAGAGTGTAGGGTGTAGTGTGTAGGGTGTAGATTGTAGCGTGTAGTGTGCAGCGTGTAGGGTGTAGGGTGTAGCGTGTAGGGTGTAGAGTGTAGAATGTAGGGTGTAGAGTGTAGCGTGTAGCGTGTAGGGTGTAGGGTGTAGAGTGTAGGATGTAGCGTGTAGCGTGTAGCATGTAGTGTGTAGGGTGTAGAGTGTAGCGTGTAGGGTGTAGAGTGTAGCGTGTATAGTGTAGCGTGTAGGGTGTAGGGTGTAGAGTGTAGGGTGTAGCGTATAGGGTGTAGAGTGTAGCGTGTAGGGTGTAGGGTGTAGAGTGTAGGTTGTAGCGTGTAGGGTGTAGAGTGTAGCGTGAAGGGTGTAGAGTGTAGCGTGTAGGGTGTAGAGTGTAGCATGTAGCATGTAGGGTGTATGGTGTAGAGTGTGTGGTGTAGCGTGTAGGGTGTAGAATGTAGCGTGTAGCGTGTAGCATGTAGCGTGTAGGGTGTAGAGTGTAGGGTGTAGCATGAAGGGTGGAGAGTGTAGCGTGTAGCATGTAGGGTGTAGGGTGTAGCGTGTAGGGTGTAGAGTGTAGGGTGTAGCGTGTAGGGTGTAGAGTGTAGCATGTAGCGTGTAGGGTGTAGAGTGTATGGTGTAGCGTGTAGCGTGTAGAGTGAAGGGTGTAGGGTGTAGAGAGTAGTGTAGCGTGTAGGGTGTACAGTGTAGCGTGTATCGTGAAACGTGTAGCTCGTAGGGTGTAGGGTGTAGGGTGTTGGGTGTAGCGTATAGGGTGTAGAGTGTAGCGAGTAGCATGTAGCGTGTAGAGTGCAGCGTGTAGGGTGTAGCGTGTAGCGTGTAGAGTGTAGCGTATAGGGTGTAGGGTGTAGGGTGTAGCGTGTAGGGTGTAGAGTGTAGCGTGTAGCATGTAGCGTGTAGAGTGTGGGGTGTAGCGTGTAGGGTGTAGAGTGTAGCGTGTAGGGTGTAGCATGTAGCGTGTAGAGTGTAGCGTGTAGCGTGTAGTGTGTAGCGTGTAGCGTGTAGGGTGTAGGGTGTAGCGTGTAGAATGTAGCGTGTAGGGTGTAGGGTGTAAAGTGTAACGTGTAGGGTGTAGTGTGTTGCATGTAGCGTGTAGCGTGTAGGGTGTAGAGTGTAGCGTGTAGCGTGTAGGGTGTAGGGTGTAGGGTGTAGAGTGTAGGGTGTAGCGTGTAGAGTGTAGAGTGTAGAGTGTAGCGTGTAGCGTGTAGGGTGTAGGGTGTAGAGTGTAGGGTGTAGCGTGTAGGGTGTAGAGTGTAGCGTGTAGCGTGTAGGGTGTAGGGTGTAGCGTGTAGGGTGTAGAGTGTAGGGTGTAGCGTGTAGGGTGTAGGGTGTAGCATGTAGCGTGTAGGGTGTAGGGTGTAGAGTGTAGGGTGTAGCGTGTAGGGTGTAGAGTAGTGTGTAGGGTGTAGAGTGTAGCGTGTATCGTGTAGCGTGTAGCATGTAGGGTGTAGGGTGTAGTGTGTAGGGTGTAAAGTGTAGCGTGTATGGTGTAGAGTGTAGCATGTAGCGTGTAGGGTGTAGAGTGTAGTGTGTATCGTGTAGCGTGTAGCGTGAAGGGTGTAGGGTGTAGGGTGTAGAGTGTAGGGTGTAGCGTATAGGGTGTAGAGTGTAGCGTGTAGCGTGTAGCGTGTAGGGTGTAGGGTGTAGCGTGTAGGGTGTAGCGTGTAGGGTGTAGAGTGTAGCGTGTAGCGTGTAGGGTGTAGGGTGTAGAGTGTAGGGTGTAGCGTGTAGGGTGTAGAGTGTAGCGTGTAGCGTGTAGGGTGTAGGGTGTAGCGTGTAGGGTGTAGAGTGTAGGGTGTAGCGTGTAGGGTGTAGAGTGTAGCATGTAGCGTGTAGGGTGTAGGGTGTAGAGTGTAGGGTGTAGGGTGTAGGGTGTAGAGTAGTGTGTAGGGTGTAGAGTGTAGCGTGTATCGTGTAGCGTGTAGCGTGTAGCGTGTAGGGTGTAGGGTGTAGGGTGTTGAGTGTAGGGTGTAGCGTATAGGGTGTAGCGTGTAGGGTGTAGAGTGTAGGGTGTAGGGTGTAGGGTGTAGAGTGTAGGGTGTAGCATGTAGGGTGTAGGGTGTAGCGTGTAGGGTGTAGAGTGTAGCATGTAGCGTGTAGGGTGTAGGGTGTAGAGTGTAGGTGTAGTGTGTAGGGTGTAGATTGTAGCGTGTAGTGTGCAGCGTGTAGGGTGTAGGGTGTAGCGTGTAGGGTGTAGAGTGTAGAATGTAGGGTGTAGAGTGTAGCGTGTAGCGTGTAGGGTGTAGGGTGTAGAGTGTAGGATGTAGCGTGTAGCGTGTAGCATGTAGTGTGTAGGGTGTAGAGTGTAGCGTGTAGGGTGTAGAGTGTAGCGTGTATAGTGTAGCGTGTAGGGTGTAGGGTGTAGAGTGTAGGGTGTAGCGTATAGGGTGTAGAGTGTAGCGTGTAGGGTGTAGGGTGTAGAGTGTAGGTTGTAGCGTGTAGGGTGTAGAGTGTAGCGTGAAGGGTGTAGAGTGTAGCGTGTAGGGTGTAGAGTGTAGCGTGTAGCATGTAGGGTGTATGGTGTAGAGTGTGTGGTGTAGCGTGTAGGGTGTAGAATGTAGCGTGTAGCGTGTAGCATGTAGCATGTAGGGTGTAGAGTGTAGGGTGTAGCGTGAAGGGTGGAGAGTGTAGCGTGTAGCATGTAGGGTGTAGGGTGTAGCGTGTAGGGTGTAGAGTGTAGGGTGTAGCGTGTAGGGTGTAGAGTGTAGCATGTAGCGTGTAGGGTGTAGAGTGTATGGTGTAGCGTGTAGCGTGTAGGGTGAAGGGTGTAGGGTATAGAGTGTAGTGTAGCGTGTAGGGTGTACAGTGTAGCGTGTATCGTGTAGCATGTAGCTCGTAGGGTGTAGGGTGTAGGGTGTTGAGTGTAGGGTGTAGCGTATAGGGTGTAGAGTGTAGCGAGTAGCGTGTAGCGTGTAGAGTGCAGCGTGTAGGGTGTAGCGTGTAGCGTGCAGAGTGTAGCGCGTAGGGTGTAGGGTGTAGGGTGTAGCGTGTAGGGTGTAGAGTGTAGGGTATAGCTCTTTCCAATGGCCTACAAGTAGTGTTGAGCATTCCGATACCGCAAGTATCGGGTATCGGCCGATACTTGCGGTATCGGAATTCCGATACCGGGATTCCGATACTTGCCGCGTATCGGATACCGGAATCGGAAGTTCCAAGATTCAAAATTCAGAAATTCAGCCAATGAGAATGATTCCAAGTGTGGGCACATCCTGTTTAGCATGGAGGGCATGAAAGTACTGGCAAGGCTGTGATTGGCTGCTGAAATGATGTCATGATGCAGTTTAAAAGTCTCTGGCGCCATTTTGCGATCACTCTGCTGTGAATTCAGTTAGTGACAGGACGCTGTTTGCTGACTGAGGGACAGTTTAGAGATAGCGATTTGCTTCTTTGTGCTTTCCAAAGGCTAATTTAGCAACCGCTGTGTTCACCTACTATTCACCTTGCTTTTGCCTTGTAGCGCTGTTTTCACAGCGATCTGCAAGGTCTGTGTGTGTGTGTGTGTGTGAGTGCAGCCCACTCTCTAGTCTGAGTGCAGCCACATAGGCCATCCATAGCTGGTTGTATTCAGTTCAGGGAGGGTGGTTCATTGCCTCATACAGTACTGTTCTCTTTTTTTTTTTTTTTTTTTTTTTTTTCCAAGTAGTGTAGTCTGCTGCTAATTTATTCAAAAAAATCCTATTAGTGTCTTTCCACCCGTCTCCAGCTAATTTGTGGAAAAACACTACATAGGATAAAGTAGAGGAGGGTTTTTGGGCCTTGCAGCGCCGTTTACGGCTGTCTGCACGGTCTCCGTGTGACTGCAGCTCGCCCTGTAGTCTGTGAGCAGCTATAGCCTGGTTGTCTCCAGCTCAGGGTTGTTCACTGCGTCATACCGCCAAATCAATTTTCTTTTTTTTCCAAGTAGTGTAGTCTGCTGCTAATTTATTTAAAAAAATCCTATTAGTGTCTTTCCACCCGACTCCAGCTAATTTGTGGAAAAACACTACATAGGATAAAGTAGAGGAGGGTTTTTGGGCCTTGCAGTGCCGTTTACGGCTGTCTGCACGGTCTCCGTGTGACTGCAGCTCGCCCTGTAGTCTGTGAGCAGCTATAGCCTGGTTGTCTCCAGCTCAGGGTTGTTCACTGCGTCATACCGCCAAATCAATTTTCTTTTTTTTCCAAGTAGTGTAGTCTGCTGCTAATTTATTTAAAAAAATCCTATTAGTGTCTTTCCACCCGTCTCCAGCTAATTTGTGGAAAAACACTACATAGGATAAAGTAGAGGAGGGTTTTTGGGCCTTGCAGCGCCGTTTACGGCTGTCTGCACGGTCTCCGTGTGACTGCAGCTCGCCCTGTAGTCTGTGAGCAGCTATAGCCTGGTTGTCTCCAGCTCAGGGTTGTTCACTGCGTCATACCGCCAAATCAATTTTCTTTTTTTTCCAAGTAGTGTAGTCTGCTGCTAATTTATTTAAAAAAATCCTATTAGTGTCTTTCCACCCGTCTCCACCTAATTTGTGGAAAAACACTACATAGGATAACGTAGAGGGAGGTTTTTGGGCCTTGTAGCGCCGTTTACGTCTGTCTGCACGGTCTCCGTGTGACTGCAGCTCTATCTGTTGTCAGTTCAGCCCCAAAAAAATAAATAAATAATAAAGTTCACCAAACACACCATTTACACCACTTTACATTTGTGTAGGCCACATTAGCTCATATTAAAGTCTAGTCCACACTTTAGATAATTAGTGTTTCTTATACCTGTTAGGAGGAGTTGCTCAGGAATAAGCACACAAATCCGTTAGTACTTTTCTGCTTATCTTTATCAGTCAACCAAGATGAAGAAGGCAGTGAGTAAGGCACGTGGGCGTGGGAGCCGTCGCGGAGCAGGGAGGGGACGTGGGGATTCTGTGCCTGCTGCGGGCACCGGTGACTCATCAGCACCCACTTTCACCAGGCAACAGTCGTTCATGCGAAGCTTTGTGTCCGAGCGCCGTACACCGCTGCTGCGTCAAGAACAAATTGAAGCTGTTGTCGGATGGATGGCAGCTAATGCATCAACTTCCATTAGTGCCACATCCTCTCAGACACAGAGCACTGGAGAGCAGCCATCTGTCTCTTCACCACCTGCCAAATTGCCCAGGCAGACAGAGAGCCCAGGACAGGAGCCGTCTCTACTTCTGTTCTCTGAATCTCTTGGCTTGGAAACAGGGGGCCAGCCAAGCAGCATTGGAGAAATGGAAGAAGAGGCAGGGTGCAGTGATGCCCAACAGCTTTTTCTGTCTTCCTCTGAAGAGGCGGGTGGGCCAGTGGCTCCGGTCACCACATCGCAGGCCGCATCAGCTGATGATGACACTCAGGTGCCACTTACTGGTGCGTGCTCTGCTGCTGAGACTACCCAGGAGGAGCAGTTGGGGGCAGAGGGTAGTGTAGATGATGAGGTCCTCGACCCATCTTGGCGTGAGGGGCAGGAAGGTGGTGGGAGCAGCTCTGAGGAAGAGATTCCCCGTACGGCCCAAAGAGGGAGAGGGAGGGGGAAGACTGCGGATCCTGCAGCCTCCGCTTTGGCACCTGTTAGGAGCATGTCTCTTCCCAAAGCAAAAAAGGGCGCTCCCAAGACTTGCAGTGCCTGGTCCTTTTTTGACACAGTTGCAGATGACATTTGCTATGTCAGATGCAAGGTGTGTCATCAAAAAGTCAAAAGAGGTCGAAATGTCAGCAACCTCAATACCTCCAACATGTGGAAACATGTGCGCAACAGGCACCCGGCGGAGTTAGAAAAACACACTGAAGAGGTAGGCCAACCAACAGCGGCAGCTACCACCTCTTCAGCTCGTGTTGCCTCTTCCTCTAGCTCACACGCAGCTGGTTCAGCTTCCTCCCAGGATCGCCGTGGAAGAACCTCTGTCCCTGTTGTCCAGAGACCCGCTGTAATTCCACCCGCAGCGCCACTTTCCCAGTCATCCACACACTCCCAGCCCAGTCTACAGCCATCGGTAGTACAGGCATGGGAGAAAAGGCGGCCTTTCTCGTCAAACCACCCACGAGCACAGGCTCTGACTGCAGGCATTGCCAAACTTCTGTCACTGGAAATGCTGTCATTCAGGCTGGTGGAGACTGACAGCTTCCGTGACTTGATGTCATTGGCAGTCCCACAGTACAATGTGCCCAGCCGCTTTTACTTCAGCAGGCAAGCCGTCCCTGCCCTGCACAAGCATGTGGAGGGACACATAAAACACGCGCTACTGAACGCCGTCAGTAGCAAGGTCCACCTCACCACCGATGCGTGGACCAGTCAACATGGACAGGGGCGATACCTTTCCCTCACTGCCCATTGGGTTAATGTCGTTGAGCCGGGTACAGACCGTGCGAGTGGCGCAGGACGTGTCCTGCCCACTCCAAGGATTGCAGGAATCCATTCTGTACGCATTGACTCCTCCTCTTACACCAGTTCCTCAGAATCATCGCTGCAGGAGCCGTCACAGTCCACCTCCACATGGACCCGTGATGAACGTGTACCTGTTACGACCGACATGAGCACAGCCGTGGCCAAACGTCAACAGGCCGTCTTGAAATTAATTTTTTTGGGGAATCGTAGCCACACAGCGCAGGAGCTCTGGAATGCCATCAAGCAGGAGAGCGATGTGTGGTTTGTGCCAGCGAATCTCCAGCCAGGCATGGTAGTGTGTGATAATGGCCGAAATCTGGTGGCAGCTCTGGGCCTCGGCAACCTCACTCACATCCCATGTCTGGCACATGTGCTCAATTTGGTCATGCAGAGCTTTTTGAGGGACTATCCGGATCTTGATGCACTGCTGCACAAGGTCCGCCTAGAGTGTGCTCACTTGCGGCGTTCCAGCACGGCAAAAGCGCGCATTGCGGCTCTGCAGCGCCGACACCGCCTGCCGGAACATCGCATCATATGTGACCTACCTACCAGGTGGAATTCCACGTTACATATGTTGGAGCGGTTGTGTGAGCAGCAGCAAGCTGTAATGGAGTACCAGCTGCTTCAGGCGCAAAAAAGTCGCAGTCAGCGCCGTACAGACTTCACAACCACAGAGTGGGCCACTATGAATGACGTCTGCCAGGTTTTGCGTCCCTTTGATTATTCCACGCGGATGGCGAGTGCAGATGATGCACTAGTCAGCATGACTGTCCCCCTTATCTGCCTGCTTGAAAAATCACTGCAAGCGCTAAGGGATGATGTTGTGGAAGAGGTGGAGGATGAGGATTCACCATTTCCATCATCTTCTGGACAGTCAGCGCCACGTGGTTCCTCACAAACGCGTAGGCAGGGGACAGTTTGTGAGGAGGATGAGGAGGAGTCAATGGAGGAGGAAGACATCCGTCCAGAGGAGGGAGTTACCGAATTGTCCAGTACTCAGTGTGTACAGCGAGGGTGGGGTGATGACGAGCGGGCAGAGATCACGCCTCCAGCAGGGGACAGCGTTTCTTGGGCAGTTGGCAGTCTGCAGCACATGGTGGATTACATGCTGCAGTGCCTGAGAAACGACCGCCGCATCGCCCACATTCTCAACATGTCTGATTATTGGGTGTTCACCCTCCTCGATCCTCGCTACCGGGACAACGTAGAAAGCCTCATCACACCGTTGAACCGGGAGCGAAAAATGCGGGAGTACCAAGACACACTGGTCAATTCCATCATCTTCTCCATTCCAACTGAGAGAAGTGCTGCTAGTGCATTCCAAAGCAGCTCAGTGCGTCCAGGCCGTGGTGGAGGCTCTGCACAAAGAGGGAGCAGAAGCAGTGCCTCTGCCCAAGGCAAGACCAGTATGGCCGAACTGTGGCACAGTTTTCTGTGCCCGCCACAAAAGTCTACACCATCACAGACGGCTCCAGTCAGCAGGAGGCAACGGTTCCGTCAGATGGTGACAGACTACATGTCTTGCCCTCTTGCTGTACTCCCAGACGGCTCTTCCCCTTTCAAGTTTTGGGTCTCAAAGCTGGATACATGGCCAGAGCTAAGCCAGTATGCATTGGAGGTGCTGTCTTGCCCTGCGGCCAGTGTATTATCGGAACGTGTCTTTAGTGCTGCAGGTGGTGTACTAACTGACCGTCGCATGCGACTATCCTCCGATAACGTTGACTGGCTTACTTTCCTGAAAATGAACAAGGCCTGGATCTCGCAGGAATTTGCCACTCCTCCTCCTGATTGAATAATTAGGTCACTGTATACGTTATCCAGGTCTCCTGTTGTGTTCATCTTTCTACCACATGAAATTAAATTCCTGGGCTCCAACACCGCCAGTTGAGGCTCAGAAGTGCCGTCTGCACAGTCAAAACATACGACCCAGTGTTATTGGGTTTCAGTAACGTCAGCTGATCCCCAGCTGTGTAGCCGGCAATGTGTCATGCGACCGCCACGCTGACACAACAACTGAAATGTAAGGGAATCTGTCCCCCCCCCCAAGGCGTTTGTTACTGAAAGAGCCACCTTGTGCAGCAGTAATGCTGCACAAGGAAAAAGGTAGCTATTTTGGTTTTGCTCCTTGCACACGCAAAACTTAACACTTATAAAATGTGTCCACTGATACCGTAAAACCGTCCCGGAGGTGGGACTTTCCTTCGTAATATGACGCAGCACAGCCGTCATTCCTACCCCCCCGGCGCCGCGCCCCGGCTCCTCAGCGTTGTTTGATTCCGTCCAGGAGCCTGCGCTGTTATGTTATCCCGTGGCCAGGCACACTTAGCGCTGCCCGTCTTCTGGCATTATTTGGTGTCAGGCTGGCTGCGCCTGTGCGGCCACGCTGGCCGAGAGCCCGCCTCGCAGTGTCTTCTGATTTAATCCCACTGGGGGCCTGGGATCCATGGACATGCGCAGTGCATATCTGAACCTCCACCTCTCACTCATCTCCCTATGGCTTCTTCAGACTGTTCGGTGTCAGCTGGTCCCTAATAGCATGCCACGGCCGTGACACCGCACAGTCTTAAGAAGCCGTAGGGAGGGGAGTGAGAGGTGAGGATATGCACTGCGCATGGCCATGGATCCCAGGCCCCCAGTGGGATTAAATCAGAAGACACTGCGAGTCGGGCTCTCGGCCAGCGCGGCCGCACAGGCGCAGCCAGCCTGACACCAAATGATGTCAGAAGATGGGCAGTGCTAAGTGTGCCTGGCCACGGGATAACATAACAGCGCAGGCTCCGGGACGGAATCAAACAACGCTGAGGAGCCGGGGCACGGCGGCGGGGGGTAGGAATGATGGCTGTGCTGCGTCATATTACGAAGGAAAGTCCCACCTCCGGGACGGTTTCACGGCTTCAGGGGACACATTTTATAAGTGTTTAGTTCTGTGTTTGCAAGGAGCATGATGAAAAGAGCCACCTTTTCCTTTTGCATCTTTTGTGCTGCACAAGCTGGCTCTTTCAGCTACAAACGCCTTGGGGGGGGGGGTTAAAGGTTCCCTTTCGGCTTTCTCAGGCTTCGGCCTACATTGTGTTCCTCTGCTTTTCCACCTGCCCCTGGGCTCCAACACCGCCAGTTGCCGTCCAGAAGTGCTGTACGCACAGTCAACAGTCGCTCCTCTGTTATTGGGGTTCAGTAACGTCAGCTGTTCCCCTGCTGTGTGTGTGGCAATCCCTCCTACCTCCTCCACCTCCTCCTCCTCCACCTGTCCCTGGGCTCCAACACCGCCAGTTGCCGTCCAGAAGTGCTGTACGCACAGTCAACAGTCGCTCCTCTGTTATTGGGGTTCAGTAACTTCAGCTGTTCCCCTGCTGTGTGTGTGGCAATCCCTCCTACCTCCTCCACCTCCTCCTCCTCCACCTGTCCCTGGGCTCCAACACTGCCAGTTGCCGTCCAGAAGTGCTGTACGCACAGTCAACAGTCGCTCCTCTGTTATTGGGGTTCAGTAACGTCAGCTGTTCCCCTGCTGTGTGTGTGGCAATCCCTCCTACCTCCTCCACCTCCTCCTCCTCCACCTGTCCCTGGGCTCCAACACCGCCAGTTGCCGTCCAGAAGTGCTGTACGCACAGTCAACAGTCGCTCCTCTGTTATTGGGGTTCAGTAACGTCAGCTGTTCCCCTGCTGTGTGTGTGGCAATCCCTCCTACCTCCTCCAACCTCCTCCAACCTCCTCCTCCTCCACCTGTCCCTGGGCTCCAACACCGCCAGTTGCCGTCCAGAAGTGCTGTACGCACAGTCAACAGTCGCTCCTCTGTTATTGGGGTTCAGTAACGTCAGCTGTTCCCCTGCTGTGTGTGTGGCAATCCCTCCTACCTCCTCCACCTCCTCCTCCTCCACCTGTCCCTGGGCTCCAACACCGCCAGTTGCCGTCCAGAAGTGCTGTACGCACAGTCAACAGTCGCTCCTCTGTTATTGGGGTTCAGTAACGTCAGCTGTTCCCCTGCTGTGTGTGTGGCAATCCCTCCTACCTCCTCCACCTCCTCCTCCTCCACCTGTCCCTGGGCTCCAACACCGCCAGTTGCCGTCCAGAAGTGCTGTACGCACAGTCAACAGTCGCTCCTCTGTTATTGGGGTTCAGTAACTTCAGCTGTTCCCCTGCTGTGTGTGTGGCAATCCCTCCTACCTCCTCCACCTCCTCCTCCTCCACCTGTCCCTGGGCTCCAACACTGCCAGTTGCCGTCCAGAAGTGCTGTACGCACAGTCAACAGTCGCTCCTCTGTTATTGGGGTTCAGTAACGTCAGCTGTTCCCCTGCTGTGTGTGTGGCAATCCCTCCTACCTCCTCCACCTCCTCCTCCTCCACCTGTCCCTGGGCTCCAACACCGCCAGTTGCCGTCCAGAAGTGCTGTACGCACAGTCAACAGTCGCTCCTCTGTTATTGGGGTTCAGTAACGTCAGCTGTTCCCCTGCTGTGTGTGTGGCAATCCCTCCTACCTCCTCCAACCTCCTCCAACCTCCTCCTCCTCCACCTGTCCCTGGGCTCCAACACCGCCAGTTGCCGTCCAGAAGTGCTGTACGCACAGTCAACAGTCGCTCCTCTGTTATTGGGGTTCAGTAACGTCAGCTGTTCCCCTGCTGTGTGTGTGGCAATCCCTCCTACCTCCTCCACCTCCTCCTCCTCCACCTGTCCCTGGGCTCCAACACCGCCAGTTGCCGTCCAGAAGTGCTGTACGCACAGTCAACAGTCGCTCCTCTGTTATTGGGGTTCAGTAACGTCAGCTGTTCCCCTGCTGTGTGTGTGGCAATCCCTCCTACCTCCTCCACCTCCTCCTCCTCCACCTGTCCCTGGGCTCCAACACCGCCAGTTGCCGTCCAGAAGTGCTGTACGCACAGTCAACAGTCGCTCCTCTGTTATTGGGGTTCAGTAACGTCAGCTGTTCCCCTGCTGTGTGTGTGGCAATCCCTCCTACCTCCACCACCTCCTCCTCCTCCACCTGTCCCTGGGCTCCAACACCGCCAGTTGCCATCCAGAAGTGCTGTACGCACAGTCAACAGTCGCTCCTCTGTTATTGGGGTTCAGTAACGTCAGCTGTTCCCCTGCTGTGTGTGTGGCAATCCCTCCTACCTCCTCCAACCTCCTCCAACCTCCTCCTCCTCCACCTGTCCCTGGGCTCCAACACCGCCAGTTGCCGTCCAGAAGTGCTGTACGCACAGTCAACAGTCGCTCCTCTGTTATTGGGGTTCAGTAATGTCAGCTGTTCCCCTGCTGTGTGTGTGGCAATCCCTCCTACCTCCTCCACCTCCTCCTCCTCCACCTGTCCCTGGGCTCCAACACCGCCAGTTGCCGTCCAGAAGTGCTGTACGCACAGTCAACAGTCGCTCCTCTGTTATTGGGGTTCAGTAACGTCAGCTGTTCCCCTGCTGTGTGTGTGGCAATCCCTCCTACCTCCTCCACCTCCTCCTCCTCCACCTGTCCCTGGGCTCCAACACCGCCAGTTGCCGTCCAGAAGTGCTGTACGCACAGTCAACAGTCGCTCCTCTGTTATTGGGGTTCAGTAACGTCAGCTGTTCCCCTGCTGTGTGTGTGGCAATCCCTCCTACCTCCTCCACCTCCTCCTCCTCCACCTGTCCCTGGGCTCCAACACCGCCAGTTGCCGTCCAGAAGTGCTGTACGCACAGTCAACAGTCGCTCCTCTGTTATTGGGGTTCAGTAACGTCAGCTGTTCCCCTGCTGTGTGTGTGGCAATCCCTCCTACCTCCTCCAACCTCCTCCAACCTCCTCCTCCTCCACCTGTCCCTGGGCTCCAACACCGCCAGTTGCCGTCCAGAAGTGCTGTACGCACAGTCAACAGTCGCTCCTCTGTTATTGGGGTTCAGTAACGTCAGCTGTTCCCCTGCTGTGTGTGTGGCAATCCCTCCTACCTCCTCCACCTCCTCCTCCTCCACCTGTCCCTGGGCTCCAACACCGCCAGTTGCCGTCCAGAAGTGCTGTACGCACAGTCAACAGTCGCTCCTCTGTTATTGGGGTTCAGTAACGTCAGCTGTTCCCCTGCTGTGTGTGTGGCAATCCCTCCTACCTCCTCCACCTCCTCCTCCTCCACCTGTCCCTGGGCTCCAACACCGCCAGTTGCCGTCCAGAAGTGCTGTACGCACAGTCAACAGTCGCTCCTCTGTTATTGGGGTTCAGTAACGTCAGCTGTTCCCCTGCTGTGTGTGTGGCAATCCCTCCTACCTCCTCCACCTCCTCCTCCTCCACCTGTCCCTGGGCTCCAACACCGCCAGTTGCCGTCCAGAAGTGCTGTACGCACAGTCAACAGTCGCTCCTCTGTTATTGGGGTTCAGTAACGTCAGCTGTTCCCCTGCTGTGTGTGTGGCAATCCCTCCTACCTCCTCCACCTCCTCCTCCTCCACCTGTCCCTGGGCTCCAACACCGCCAGTTGCCGTCCAGAAGTGCTGTACGCACAGTCAACAGTCGCTCCTCTGTTATTGGGGTTCAGTAACGTCAGCTGTTCCCCTGCTGTGTGTGTGGCAATCCCTCCTACCTCCTCCACCTCCTCCTCCTCCACCTGTCCCTGGGCTCCAACACCGCCAGTTGCCGTCCAGAAGTGCTGTACGCACAGTCAACAGTCGCTCCTCTGTTATTGGGGTTCAGTAACGTCAGCTGTTCCCCTGCTGTGTGTGTGGCAATCCCTCCTACCTCCTCCAACCTCCTCCTCCTCCACCTGCCCCTGGGCTCCAACACCGCCAGTTGCCGTCCAGAAGTGCTGTACGCACAGTCAACAGTCCCTCCTCTGTTATTGGGGTTCAGTAACGTCAGCTGTTCCCCTGCTGTGTGTGTGGCAATCCCTCCTACCTCCTCCAACCTCCTCCTCCTCCACCTGTCCCTGGGCTCCAACACCGCCAGTTGCCGTCCAGAAGTGCTGTACGCACAGTCAACAGTCGCTCCTCTGTTATTGGGGTTCAGTAACGTCAGCTGTTCCCCTGCTGTGTGTGTGGCAATCCCTCCTACCTCCTCCAACCTCCTCCTCCTCCACCTGCCCCTGGGCTCCAACACCGCCAGTTGCCGTCCAGAAGTGCTGTACGCACAGTCAACAGTCGCTCCTCTGTTATTGGGGTTCAGTAACGTCAGCTGTTCCTCCTCCAACCTCCTCCTCCTCCACCTGCCCCTGGGCTCCAACACCGCCAGTTGCCGTCCAGAAGTGCTGTACACACAGAGCAAAACACCTCGCCAATGTGTTAGTGGGGTTCAGCACCGCCAGCTGTTCCCCTGCTGTGTATATGGCAACGTGTACTGCGACCGCCACGCAGGCACAACAAGTTAAATTTAAGGGAACCTGTCCCCCCCCCCCCAGGCGTTTGTTACTGAAGGAGCCACCTTGTGCAGCAGTAATGATGCAAAGGGAAAAAGTGCCTCTTTTCGTGGTGCTCCTTGCACATGCGGAACCTAACAGTTATGAAATGTGTCCCCTCACAGCGTAAAACCGTCCAGTAGGTGGAACTTTCCTTTGTCGTGTGACGCAGCACAGCCATCATTTTTACCCCCTTGGCGCCGTGCGCCGCCTCCTCAGCGTTGTTTGAATCTGTCCCGGAGCCTGCGCTGTTAGGTTAGCCCTTGGCCATGCACACATGTTGCGGTGCCTGTCTTCTGACATCATTTGGTGTCAGGCTGGCTGCGCCTGTGCGGGTGCGCTGGCCGAGATCCCGCCTCGCAGTGTCGTCTAATGTAATCCCACCGCAGGCCTGTGATCCGTGCCCGTGCGCAGTGCATATCCTCGCCTCTCACTCCCCTCCCTACGGCTTCTTCAGACTGTGCGATGTCAGCTGGTCCCTAATAGCATGCCACGGCCGTGACACCGCACAGTCTGAAAAAGCCGTAGGGAGGGGAGTGAGAGGCGAGGATATGCACTGCGCACGGGCACGGATCACAGGCCCGCGGTGGGATTACATTAGACGACACTGCGAGGCGGGATCTCGGCCAGCGCACCCGCACAGGCGCAGCCAGCCTGACACCAAATGATGTCAGAAGACGGGCAGCGCAACATGTGTGCATGGCCAAGGGCTAACCTAACAGCGCAGGCTCCGGGACAGATTCAAACAACGCTGAGGAGGCGGCGCACGGCGCCAAGGGGGTAGAAATGATGGCTGTGCTGCGTCACACGACAAAGGAAAGTTCCACCTACCGGACGGTTTTACGCTGTGAGGGGACACATTTCATAACTGTTAGGTTCCGCATGTGCAAGGACCATAATTAAAAGAGCTAAGTTTACCTTTTCCAGCATTAGTGCTGTACACAATGGCTCTTTCAGCTACAAACGCCTGGGGGGGGTTAAAGGTTTCCTTTCAACTTGCTCGAGTGCAGGCTTCGGCCTACACTCCGCTCCCCCTGCTCCTCCTGCTGACCCTGGGCTCTAACACCGCCAGTTTTGGCCCAGATGTGCTAGCTGCACAGAGAAAAACACCTCGCCAATGTGTCAGTGGGGCTCAGCACCGCCAGCTGTTCCCCTGCTGTGCAGCCGGCAACGTGTCCTGCAACTGCCACGCAGGCACAACACACCCAAAAGCTGCCGCCAGTGCAGGCTTCGGCCTACACTCTGCTCCCTCTCCTCCTCCTGCTGACCCCGGGCTCTAACACCGCCAGTTGGGGCCCGGTACTGCTAGCTGCACAGAGAAAAACACCAGCCAATGTGTCAGTGGGGTTCAGCACCGCCAGCTGTTCCCCTGCTGTGCAGCCGGCATCGTGTCCTGCAAAAGCCACGCAGACACCAGAACTGAAATTGAAGGGAACCTGTCCCCCCTCCCCCAGGCGTTTTTACGTTATCCAGCCACCTTGTACAGCGGTAATGCTGCATGTGTGCAAGGTGGCTCATAAACGTATTCTCCTCGCACATGTGGAACTGAAAACACGTCTCTGAAATGTGTCCTCTGTGTGACCATTTAACCGTCCCGGTCGTGTGACTTTCCTTTGTAATGACACGCTGCAACCCCCTTGGTAGCGCTGCCCGTCTTCTGGCATCATTGTTTGGCTGGCTGCGCCTCTGCGGCCGCCCTGACCCACACAACGCCCCTCGTTGTCTTATTTATTGGGACTGCGAGGGTGTGATTGATGGGCATGATCGGTGCATCAGTTCGCCTGTCCCTCAGCTCCTTCCGCCTTGTTCAGACTGTGCGGCTTCCTGGCCGTGGCATGCGATAAGGGACCAGCTGACGCCGCACAGTCTGAAGCGGGTGTAAGGACCAGAGTGCGAGAGGCGAACATATGTGCTGCGCCAGGCCCTGAATCCCAGCCCCGCAGTGTTTTAACAATGTTAAGACACTGCGGGGCTGGGATTCATGGTCATCGCGAACCGCACCGGCCGACATTACATGATGCCAGAAGATGGGCAGCGCTAACAGCGCTAGGCCAGGGGATAACACGACAGCGCAGACTCCTGTACAGCAAATAACAACGCTCAGGAGGCTGCACCCAGCACCAAGGTGGGATTCTTGACATCTGTGCTGCGTCTCATTACAAAGGGAACTCGCGCCTCCAACACAGTTTGACTGTATAAAGGGCTAAATGTTATACGTGTTTCATTCAGCGTGTGCAAGGAGCGAAATTAAAAGAGCAACCTTTGACTTGTGCAGCACTACTGCTGCATAAGCTGTGGCTCTTCTACTTTCTAACCCCTGAGGGGGGGTTAAAGGTTACCTTTGAAATTGGTTCAATTAGGCTTCGGCCTACACTCTGCTCCCCCTGCAGAGGCCGGGCTCTAACACCGCCAGTTGGGGCCCGGTATTGCTAGCTGCACAGAGAAAAACACCTCACCAATGTGTCAGTGGGGCTCAGCACCGCCAGCTGTTCCCCTGCTGTGCAGCCGGCAACGTGTCCTGCAACTGCCACGCAGGCACAACACACCCAAAAGCTGCCGCCAGTGCAGGCTTCGGCCTACACTCTGCTCCCTCTCCTCCTCCTGCTGACCCCGGGCTCTAACACCGCCAGTTGGGGCCCGGTACTGCTAGCTGCACAGAGAAAAACACCAGCCAATGTGTCAGTGGGGTTCAGCACCGCCAGCTGTTCCCCTGCTGTGCAGCCGGCATCGTGTCCTGCAAAAGCCACGCAGACACCAGAACTGAAATTGAAGGGAACCTGTCCCCCCTCCCCCAGGCGTTTTTACGTTATCCAGCCACCTTGTACAGCGGTAATGCTGCATGTGTGCAAGGTGGCTCATAAACGTATTCTCCTCGCACATGTGGAACTGAAAACACGTCTCTGAAATGTGTCCTCTGTGTGACCATTTAACCGTCCCGGTCGTGTGACTTTCCTTTGTAATGACACGCTGCAACCCCCTTGGTAGCGCTGCCCGTCTTCTGGCATCATTGTTTGGCTGGCTGCGCCTCTGCGGCCGCCCTGACCCACACAACGCCCCTCGTTGTCTTATTTATTGGGACTGCGAGGGTGTGATTGATGGGCATGATCGGTGCATCAGTTCGCCTGTCCCTCAGCTCCTTCCGCCTTGTTCAGACTGTGCGGCTTCCTGGCCGTGGCATGCGATAAGGGACCAGCTGACGCCGCACAGGCTGAAGCGGGTGTAAGGACCAGAGTGCGAGAGGCGAACATATGTGCTGCGCCAGGCCCTGAATCCCAGCCCCGCAGTGTATTAACAATGTTAAGACACTGCGGGGCTGGGATTCATGGTCATCGCGAACCGCACCGGCCGACATTACATGATGCCAGAAGATGGGCAGCGCTAACAGCGCTAGGCCAGGGGATAACACGACAGCGCAGACTCCTGTACAGCAAATAACAACGCTCAGGAGGCTGCACCCAGCACCAAGGTGGGATTCTTGACATCTGTGCTGCGTCTCATTACAAAGGGAACTCGCGCCTCCAACACAGTTTGACTGTATAAAGGGCTAAATGTTATACGTGTTTCATTCAGCGTGTGCAAGGAGCGAAATTAAAAGAGCAACCTTTGACTTGTGCAGCACTACTGCTGCATAAGCTGTGGCTCTTCTACTTTCTAACCCCTGAGGGGGGGTTAAAGGTTACCTTTGAAATTGGTTCAATTAGGCTTCGGCCTACACTCTGCTCCCCCTGCAGAGCCCGGGCTCCAACACCGCCAGTTGGGGCCCGGTACTGCTAGCTGCAAAGAGAAAAACACCTCGCCAATGTGTCAGTGGGGCTCAGCACCGCCAGCTGTTCCCCTGCTGTGCAGCCGGCAACGTGTCCTGCAACAGCCACGCAGGCACAACAGACCCAAAAGCTGCCGCCAGTGCAGGCTTCGGCCTACACTCTGCTCCCTCTCCTCCTCCTGCTGACCCCGGGCTCTAACACCGCCAGTTGGGGCCCGGTACTGCTAGCTGCACAGAGAAAAACACCAGCCAATGTGTCAGTGGGGTTCAGCACCGCCAGCTGTTCCCCTGCTGTGCAGCCGGCATCGTGTCCTGCAAAAGCCATGCAGACACTTGCTCTTGTACCTTCTGCTCCCCATCCTGGTTCCAGTACCGTCAGCTGGTTCCGGGCAGAGCCTTTGGCTTAGGTGCCTCCCTCTGGGTATCCGAGTTCCACCAACGTCAGGTGGTCCTTGGTAGTGCTTTCAGGCACGGGTACCTCCTGCTTAGTAACCGGGTTCCAGTAACGTCAGCTGGTCCTCGGTAGTTCCATTGGCTCTTGGACCTTCGGCTACCCATCCGGGTTCCAGCACCGTCAGCTGGTTCTCGGCAGTGTCTTTTGCTCTTGTACCTTCTGCTCCCCATCCTGGTTCCAGTACCGTCAGCTGGTTCCGGGCAGAGCCTTTGGCTTAGGTGCCTCCCTCTGGGTATCCGAGTTCCACCAACGTCAGGTGGTCCTTGGTAGTGCTTTCAGGCACGGGTACCTCCTGCTTAGTAACCGGGTTCCAGTAACGTCAGCTGGTCCTCGGTAGTTCCATTGGCTCTTGGACCTTCGGCTACCCATCCGGGTTCCAGCACCGTCAGCTGGTTCTCGGCAGTGTCTTTTGCTCTTGTACCTTCTGCTCCCCATCCTGGTTCCAGTACCGTCAGCTGGTTCCGGGCAGAGCCTTTGGCTTAGGTGCCTCCCTCTGGGTATCCGAGTTCCACCAACGTCAGGTGGTCCTTGGTAGTGCTTTCAGGCACGGGTACCTCCTGCTTAGTAACCGGGTTCCAGTAACGTCAGCTGGTCCTCGGTAGTTCCATTGGCTCTTGGACCTTCGGGTAGCCATCCGAGTTCCAGTTCCATCAGCTGGTTCTCGGCATTTTCTCAGCCTTCTTGTACCTTCTGCTACATTTCCAAGTTCAAGAGACTAAACACGATGACCCGGAAGACCACCCCTAAGATGACGACGACACCAGAGACGACAACCACCGTGATGACGACGACCCTGGAGACGATGACCCTGAAGACCACCCCGATGACGACGACCCCGGAGAACACCCCGATGACGACGACCCCGGAGACGACGACCCTGGAGACGACGACGACCTGGAAGACCGAGAAGCAGAAGAACAAGAGGCTGCAGAACAAAGAGCAGAAGGACATTAAGCATAACACTAAATATCAGAGCAAAAAATATTATCTAAATTATAAGCAGAAGAAGACTAAGCAGTGTATGGGGGTGAGTCCGTTCCTCCTCGTGGTGCCCCTGGATAAAGCCTGATGCTGCAGGCCAAACTGAACGCGGACAAATGTAACTGTTTTGTGACAGGCAGAACGGAAGGTGTAATCTTCAAACTTTTATAGATAACAACTACGGGAATGCCTGTCACAAATAAGAATATGATGAAGAAGTAGAATATGATGAAGATAATAGTAAAATAAAAAGAATATGAACAATGTAACCAAAAAAATTATAGGTAGAAGATGAAGAAGAAGATGAATAAGGTGAAGAAGTTGATGTCAAAGAAGCTGATGATGAGGATAATGAAGAAGAAAGCGTGGGAGAAGTAAAAAAGAATGTGAAGGGCGTGGAAGTAGTGAAACATCAATATCTGACATAAAAAAAAAAAAAAATAACATACTCAAATTCTTTCTAACGCCGAACGTCATAAAAAAAAAAATTAAAAACTGCTATTCTATTACATTGGGCTAAACCTCTGTGCCTTTAATATCTCCGCCACGTCCCCCAATACATCCTACATTATTCTTAGTTGTTTTCCTTCATGTAGAATGAACCTACAAGTTTATAAAGGGTTTATTTTAATTCCGATATTTTCGTCCCATTGACTTGCATTGGGATCGGGTATCGGTATCGGATTGGATCCGATATTTTGACGGTATCGGCCGATACTTTCCGATACCGATACTTTCCGATATCGGAAAGTATCGCTCAACACTACCTACAAGCATAAGTGAAGCAGTGAGCAGCAGTCTCTATTAGTATAGGAGATAACAGAAAACATTTCACATTTTTCCCCATTGGGTCATAACTTCTGTTACAATGATCAGAGGTTGAAATTTTTTGCGTTTTCCTGCTCTTTCCAATGGCTTACAAGCATAAGTGAAGCGGTGAGCAGCAGTTTCTATTAGTATAGGACCCAATGGGGAAATGGGGAAAAATGTGAAATGTTTTCCGTTATCTCTTATACTAATAGAGACTGATGCTCACTGCTTCACTTATGCTTGTAGGCCATTGGAAATAGCAGGAAAACGCATCATTCTAACAGAAGTTTTGACCCAGTGGGGAAATGGGAAAAAATGTGCACTCTACACCCTACACTCTACAATCTACACCCTACACGCTACACCCTACACCCTACATGCTACACCCTACCCTCTACATTCTACACCCTACACGCTACATGCTACACTCTACACTCTACACGCTACACGCTACACGCTACACGCTACACGCTACACGCTACACCCTACACTCTACACCCTACACCCTACACGCTACACGCTACACTCTACACGCTACACGCTACACTCTACACCTTACACTCTACGTTCTACACCCTACACGCTACAAGCTACACCCTACACGCTACACTCTACATGCTACACGCTACACTCTACACGCTACACGCTACACTCTACACCCTACACGCTACACCCTACACTCTACACCCTACACCCTACACCCTACATGCTACACCCTACACGCTACACACTACACGCTACACGCTACACTCTACACGCTACACCCTACACGCTACACGCTACATTCTACACGCTACACGCTACACTCTACACCCTACACGCTACACCCTACACTCTACACCCTACACCCTACACCCTACATGCTACACCCTACACGCTACACACTACACGCTACACGCTACACTCTACACGCTACACCCTACACGCTACACGCTACATTCTACACTCTACACTCTACACCCTACACCCTACACGCTACACCCTACACACTGCACCCTACACCCTACTCCCTACACGCTACACCCTACACTCTACACCCTACACGCTACACGCTACACGCTACACGCTACACTCTGCACGCTACACGCTACACTCTACACCCTACACGCTACACTCTACACCCTACACGCTACACCCTACACTCTGCACGCTACATCCTACACGCTACACGCTACACGCTACACTCTACACCCTACACGTTACACCCTACACTCTACACCCTACACACTACACGCTACATGCTACACTCTACACCCTACATGATACACCCTACACGCTACACGCTACACACTACACGCTACACGCTACACTCTACACGCTACACCCTACACCCTACACCCTACTCCCTACACGCTACACGCTACATTCTACACGCTACACGCTAAACTCTACACCCTACACGCTACACCCTACATGCTACACCCTACACACTACACCCTACACCCTACACGCTACACGCTACACGCTACATGCTACATGCTACATGCTACACCCTACACCCTACACTCTACACCCTACACCCTACACGCTACACCCTACACGCTACACCCTACACCCTACTCCCTACACGCTACACCCTACACTCTACACCCTACACCCTACACGCTACTCGCTACACGCTACACGCTACACTCTACACCCTACACTCTACACCATACACCCTACACTCGACATTCTACACCCTACCCGCTACACGCTACACCCTACACGCTACACTCTACACGCTATACGCTACACTCTACACCCTACACGCTACACCCTACACTCTACACCCTACACACTAAACGCTACACGCTACACGCTACACTCTACACCATACACCCTACACTCGACATTCTACACCCTACACGCTACACGAAACACCCTACACTCTACTCCCTACACCCTACACGCTACACACTACACCCTACACTCTACACCCTACACCCTACACGCTACACGCTACACGCTACACTCTACACCCTACACCCTACACGCTACACGCTACATGCTACACTCTACAACCTACACTCTACACCATACACTCTACACTCTACATTCTACACCCTACACGCTACACCCTACACGCTACACTCTACACGCTACACGCTACACTCTACACAATACACGCTACACTCTACACCCTACACGCTACACCCTACACTACACGCTACATGCTACACTCTACACCCTACACGCTACACCCTACACTCTACACCCTACACCCTACACGCTACACACTACATGTTACACTCTACACCCTACATGTTACACCCTACATTCTGCACCCTACTCCCTACACGCTACACTCTACACTCTACACCCTACACCCTACACGCTACACGCTACACGCTACACTCTACAACCTACACTCTACACCATGCACCCTACACTCTACATTCTACACCCTACACGCTACACCCTACACTCTACACCCTACACCCTACACCCTACACGCTACAATCTACACCCTACACACTACACCCTACACGCTACACGCTACACTCTACACCCTACACGCTACACTCTACACCCTACATGCTACACTCTACACCCTACACGCTACACCATACACCCTACACCCTACACGCTACACGCTACACGCTACACGCTACACACTACACGCTACACTCTACACGCTACACTCTACACCCTACACGCTACACTCTACATGCTACACGCTACACTCTACACCCTACACCATACACGCTACACTCTACACGCTACAAGCTACATGCTACACTCTACACCATACACGCTACACTTTACACCCTACACGCTACACCCTACACTCTACACCCTACACCCTACACGCTACACTCTACACCCTATACGCTACACCCTACACTCAACACCCTACACCCTACACCCTACACGCTACATGCTACACGCTACACGATACACGCTACACTCTACACCCTACACACTAATCTACACCCTACACCCTACACGCTACACCCTACACTCTACACCCTACACCCTACATGCTACATGCTACACTCTACACCCTACACGCAACACCCTACACTCTACACCCTACACTCTACACCCTACACCCTACACGCTACACGCTACACTCTACACCCTACACGCTACACCCTACACTCTACACCCTACACCCTACACGCTACACGCTACACTCTACACCCTACACGCTACACGCTACACTCTACACCCTACACGCTACACCCTACACTCTACACCCTACACCCTACACGCTACACGCTACACTCTACACCCTACACGCTACACCCTACACTCTACACCCTACACCCTACACGCTACACGCTACACGCTACACTCTACACCCTATACGCTACACCCTACACTCTACACCCTACACCCTTCACGCTACACGCTACACGATACACGCTACACTCCACACCCTACACGCTACACCCTACACTCTGCACCCTACACCCTACACCCTACACCCTACACGCTACACTCTACATCCTATATGCGACACCCCACACTCTACACCCTACACCCTACACCCTACACGCTACACTCTACACGATACACGCTACACTCTACACTCTACGCCCTACACCCTACATGCTACACGCTACACCCTACACTCTACACCCTACATACTACATGCTACATGCTACACGCTACACCCTACACCCTACACGCTACACGCTACAGGCTACACTCTACACCCTACACGCTACACTCTACACCCTACACGCTACATGCTACACTCTACACCATACACGCTACACTTTACACCCTACACACTACACCCTACACCCTACATGCTACACGCTACACTCTACACTCTACACACTACACTATACACCCTACACGCTACACCCTACACTCTACACCTTACACCCTACACGCTACACTCTACACCCTATACGCTACACCCTACACTCAACACCCTACACCCTACACGCTACACGCTACACGATACACGCTACACTCTACACCCTACACACTACTCTACACCCTACACCCTACACGCTACACCCTACACTCTACACCCTACACCCTACATGCTACATGCTACACTCTACACCCTACACGCTACACCTTACACTCTACACCCTACACGCTACACCCTACACCCTACACGCTACACGCTACACTCTACACCCTACACGCTACACCCTACACTCTACACCCTACACCCTACACGCTACACGCTACACGCTACACTCTACACCCTACACTCTACACCCTACACTCTACACCCTACCCGCTACACGCTACACTCTACACCCTACACGCTACACGCTACATGCAACACACTACACCCTACACGTTACACTTTACACCCTACACCCTACACGCTACACTCTACACGCTACACCCTACACCCTACACGCTACACACTACAAGCTACACTCTACACGCTACATGCTACACCCTACACGCTACACTCTACACCCTACACGCTACACCCCACACTCTACACGCTACATGCTACACGCTATACTCTACACCCTACACGCTACACCCAACACCGTAAACGCTACACTCTACACGCTACACGCTACACGCTACACCCTACACGCTGCACTCTACACGCTACATGCTACTCGCTACACTCTACACCCTATACGCTACACCCTACACTCAACACCCTACACCCTACGCGCTACACGCTACACGATACACGCTACACTGTACACCCTACACGCTACACTACGCTCTACACCCTACACCCTTCACCCTACACGCTACACGCTACACCATACACTCTACACCCTACACGCTACATTCTACACTCTACACCCTACACGCTACACCCTACACTCTACACCCTACACGCTACACCCTACACCCTACATGCTACACGCTACACTCTCCACCCTTCACGCTACACCCTACACTCTACACGCTACACTCTACACCCTTCACGCTACACTCTACACCCTACACGCTACAACCTACACTCTACACCCTACACCCTACACGCTACACTCTACACCCTATACGCTACACCCTACACTCTACACCCTACACCCTACACGCTACACTATACACGCTACACTCTATACCCTACACGCTACACTCTACACCATACACCCTAAATGCTACACGCTACACCCTACACTCTACACCCTACACCCTACACGCTACACGCTACACTCTACACCCTACACGCTACACCCTACACGCTGCACACTACACGCTACAATCTACACCCTACACACTACACCCTACACTCTACACCCTACACCCTACATGCTACATGCTACACTCTACACCCTACACGCTACACCCTACACCCTACATGCTACACCCTACACTCTACACCCTACACCGTACACGCTACACTCTACACCCTACACGCTACACCCTACACGCTACACCCTACACCCTACACGCTACACTCTACACCCTACACGCTACACGCTACATGCTACACTCTACACCCTACACGCTACACTTTACACCCTACACCCTACACGCTACACTCTACACGCTACACCCTACACCCTACACCCTACACGCTACACGCTACACACTACACGCTACACGCTACAATCTACACGATACATGCTACACCCTACACGCTACACTCTACACCCTACACACTACACTCAACACCCTACACCCTACACCCTACACGCTACACTCTACACGCTACACTCTACACCCTACACGCTACACTCTACACGCTACACGCTACACTCTACACCCTACACGCTACGCTCTACACCCTACACCATACACGCTACACTCTACACGCTACACGCTACATTCTACACTCTACACCATACACGCTACACTTTACACCCTACACACTACACCCTACACGCTACACGATACACGCTACACTCTACACTCTACACACTACTCTACACCCTGCACCCTACACGCTACACCCTACACTCTACACCCTACACCCTACACGCTACATGCTACACTCTACACCATACACGCTACACCCTACACGCTACACCCTACACCCTACACGCTACACGCTACACTCTACACCCTACACGCTACACACAACAATCTACACCCTGCACTCTACAGGCTAGCGTGTAGCGTGTAGGGTGTAGGGTGTAGAGTGTAGGTACATTCTACACCCTACACGCTACACGCTACACTCTACACCCTACACGCTACACACTGCACCCTACACGCTACACCCTACACTCTACACGCTACATGCTACACGCTACACGCTACACTCTACACCCTACACGCTACACCCTACACTCTACACCCTACACCCTACACGCTACACGCTACACACTACACTCTACACCCTACACGCTACACCCTACACTCTACACCCTACACCCTACACGCTACACTCTACACCCTACACGCTACACCCTACACGCTACACCCTACACCCTACAAGCTACACGCTACACTCTACACCCTACATGCTACACGCTACATGCTACACTCTGCACCCTACACGCTACACTTTACACCCTACACCCTACACGCTACACTCTACACGCTACACCCTACACCCTACACGCTACATGCTACACTCTACACGCTACATGCTACACCCTACACGCTACACTCTACACCCTACACGCTACACCCTACACCCTACACGCTACACGCTACACTCTACACCCTACACCATACACGCTACACTGTACACTCTACACGCTACATTCTACACTCTACACCATACACGCTACACTTTACACCCTACACACTACACCCTACACGCTACATGCTACACTCTACACCCTACACGCTACACCCTACACTCTACACGCTACACCCTACACCCTACACGCTACACGCTACACTCTACACCCTACACGCTACACACAACAATCTACACCCTGCACTCTACAGGCTAGCGTGTAGGGTGTAGCGTGTAGGGTGTAGAGTGTAGGTACATTCTACACCCTACACGCTACACGCTACACTCTACACTCTACACGCTACACACTGCACCCTACACGCTACACCCTACACTCTACACCCTACACCCTACACGCTACACTCTACACCCTACACGCTACACCCTACACGCTACACCCTACACCCTACAAGCTACACGCTACACTCTACACCCTACACGCTACACGCTACATGCTACACTCTGCACCCTACACGCTACACTTTACACCCTACACGCTACACCCTACACTCTACACCCTACACCCTACACGCTACACACTACATTCTACACCCTACACGCTACACCCTACACTCTACACCCTACACCCTACACGCTACACTCTACACCCTACACGCTACACCCTACACGCTACACCCTACACCCTACAAGCTACACGCTACACTCTACACCCTACACGCTACACGCTACACTCTGCACCCTACACGCTACACTTTACACCCTACACCCTACACGCTACACTCTACACGCTACACCCTACACCCTACACCCTACACGCTACATGCTACACTCTACACGCTACATGCTACACCCTACACGCTACACTCTACACCCTACACGCTACACCCTACACCCTACACGCTACACGCTACACTCTACACCCTACACCATACACGCTACACTCTACACGCTACACGCTACATTCTACACTCTACACCATACACGCTACACTTTACACCCTACACACTACACCCTACATGCTACACGATACACGCTACACTCTACACTCTACACACTACTCTACACCCTACACCCTACACGCTACACCCTACACTCTACACCCTACACCCTACACGCTACATGCTACACTCTACACCCTACACGCTACACCCTACACTCTACACGCTACACCCTACACCCTACACGCTACACTCTACACCCTACACGCTACACACAACAATCTACACCCTGCACTCTACAGGCTAGCGTGTAGGGTGTAGCGTGTAGGGTGTAGAGTGTAGGTACATTCTACACCCTACACGCTACACGCTACACTCTACACCCTACACACTACACACTGCACCCTACACGCTACACCCTACACTCTACACGCTACATGCTACACGCTACACGCTGCACTCTACACCCTACACGCTACACCCTACACTCTACACCCTACACCCTACATGCTACACGCTACACGCTACACTCTACACCCTACACGCTACACCCTACACTCTACACCCTACACCCTACATGCTACATGCTACACTCTACACCCTACACACTACACCCTACACCCTACATGCTAAATCCTACACTCTACACCCTACACCCTACACGCTACACTCTACACCCTACACGCTACACCCTACACGCTACACCCTACACCCTACAAGCTACACGCTACACTCTACACCCTACACGCTACACGCTACATGCTACACTCTGCACCCTACACGCTACACTTTACACCCTACACCCTACACGCTACACTCTACACGCTACACCCTACACCCTACACCCTACACGCTACACGCTACACACTACACGCTACACGCTACTGTCATGGTTCTCAAATGGCAAGAGAACATAGTAAAGAATACAAAAGGACTAGCTCTTGGAAGATGGGAACTCGAGCTGACCGTGAGCTAAACCTGCCGCACAACTAGCAGTGGCCGGGTAGCGTGCCTACGTTTTATCCCTAGACGCCCAGCGCCAGCCGGAGGACTGACTGACTCTAGCAGAGGAAAATACAGACCTGGCTTACCTCTAGAGAAATTTTCCCCAAAAGGCAGACAGTAGCCCCCACATATATTGTCGGTGATTTCAGAGGAAATTGACATACGAAGTATGAAGATAGGTTTAGCAAATTGAGGTCCGCTTACTAGATAGAAGGAAGACAGAAAAGGGGACTTCACCGTCAGCTGAAAACCCTTTCAAAATACCATCCTGAAATTACTTTAAGACTCTAATATCAACTCATGACACCAGAGTGGCAATTTCAGCTCACAAGAGCTTCCAGCCTCAGAAATATACAATCACAGAGAACTGGAACAAAAATGCAAAACAAACTTAGGACTACAAGTCCAACTTAGCTGATAGTAGTCTAGGAGCAGGAACATGCAACAGAAAGGCTTCTGGTAACATTGATGGCCGGCATAGAAATGACTGAGGAGCAAGGCTAAATAGAAAACTCCCACATCCTGATGGAAACAGGTGAACAGAGGAGATGAAGCACACAAGTTCAGTACCACCAGTGACCACCGGGGGAGCCCAGAAACCAAATTCACAACAGTACCCCCCCTCAAGGAGGGGGCACCGAACCCTCACCAGAACCACCAGGGCGATCAGGATGAGCCCTATGAAAGGCACGGACCAAATCGGAGGCATGAACATCAGAGGCTGTCACCCAAGAATTATCCTCCTGACCGTAGCCCTTCCACTTGACCAGATACTGAAGTCTCCGTCTGGAAACACGGGAGTCCAAGATCTTCTCGACAACGTACTCCAACTCTCCCTCAACCAACACCGGAGCAGGAGGCTCAACGGAAGGCACAACCGGTACCTCATACCTGCGCAACAATGACCGATGGAAGACATTATGAATAGAAAAAGATGCAGGGAGGTCCAAACGAAAGGACACAGGGTTAAGAATCTCCAATATCTTGTACGGGCCGATGAACCGAGGTTTAAACTTAGGAGAAGAAACCTTCATAGGGACAAAACGAGAAGACAACCACACCAAGTCCCCAACACAAAGACGAGGACCAACACGACGACGGCGGTTGGCAAACTGCTGAGTCTTCTCCTGGGACAACTTCAAATTGTCCACCACATGCCCCCAAATCTGATGCAACCTCTCCACCACAGCATCCACTCCAGGACAATCCGAAGACTCCACCTGACCGGAAGAGAAACGAGGATGAAACCCCGAATTACAGAAGAAAGGAGAAACCAAGGTGGCAGAACTAGCCCGATTATTGAGGGCAAACTCCGCCAAGGGCAAAAAGGCAACCCAATCATCCTGATCCGCAGACACAAAACACCTCAAATAAGTCTCCAAGGTCTGATTAGTTCGCTCGGTCTGGCCATTAGTCTGAGGATGGAAAGCAGACGAAAAAGACAAATCAATGCCCATCCTAGCACAGAACGCTCGCCAAAATCTAGACACGAATTGGGTTCCCCTGTCAGAAACGATATTCTCCGGAATACCATGCAAGCGAACCACATTTTGAAAAAACAGAGGAACCAGCTCGGATGAGGAGGGCAATTTAGGCAAGGGAACCAAATGGACCATCTTAGAGAAACGGTCACACACCACCCAGATGACAGACATCTTCTGAGAAACAGGGAGATCAGAAATAAAATCCATGGAGATGTGAGTCCAAGGCCTCTTCGGAATAGGCAAGGATAACAACAATCCACTAGCCCGAGAACAACAAGGCTTGGCCCGAGCACAAACATCACAAGACTGCACAAAACCTCGCACATCTCGCGACAGGGAAGGCCACCAGAAGGACCTAGCCACCAAATCCCTGGTACCAAAGATTCCAGGATGACCTGCCAACGCAGAAGAATGGACCTCCGAGATGACTCTACTGGTCCAATCATCAGGAACAAACATTCTACCAGGCGGGCAACGATCAGGTCTATCCGCCTGAAACTCCTGCAAAACCCGTCGCAAGTCTTGGGAAACAGCAGATAATATCACTCCATCCTTAAGGATACCTGTAGGTTCAGAATTACCAGGGGAATCAGGCTCAAAACTCCTAGAAAGGGCATCCGCCTTCACATTTTTAGAACCCGGTAGGTATGAAACCACAAAATTAAACCGAGAGAAAAATAACGACCAGCGCGCCTGTCTAGGATTCAGGCGCCTGGCAGACTCAAGATAAATCAAATTCTTGTGGTCAGTCAATACCACCACCTGATGTCTAGCCCCCTCAAGCCAATGACGCCACTCCTCAAAAGCCCACTTCATAGCCAAGAGCTCCCGATTACCAATATCATAATTTCGCACAGCGGGCGAAAATTTGCGAGAAAAGAACGCACAAGGTCTCATCACGGAGCAGTCGGAACTTTTCTGCGACAAAACCGCCCCAGCTCCGATTTCCGAAGCGTCGACCTCAACCTGAAAAGGAAGAGTAACATCAGGCTGACGCAATACAGGGGCGGAAGAAAAGCGGCGCTTAAGCTCCCGAAAGGCCTCCACAGCAGCAGGGGACCAATCAGCAACATCAGCACCCTTCTTAGTCAAATCAGTCAACGGCTTAGCAACATCAGAAAAACCAGTTATAAATCGACGATAAAAATTAGCAAAGCCCAAAAACTTCTGAAGGCTCTTAAGAGAAGAGGGTTGCGTCCAATCACAAATAGCCTGAACCTTGACAGGGTCCATCTCAATGGAAGAGGGGGAAAAAATGTACCCCAAAAACGAAATCTTTTGAACCCCAAAAACGCACTTAGAACCCTTTACACACAAGGAATTAGAGCGCAAAACCTGAAAAACCCTCCTGCCCTGTTGGACATGAGAGTCCCAGTCATCCGAAAAAATCAAAATATCATCCAGATACACAATCAAAAATTTATCCAAATATTCACGGAAAATGTCATGCATAAAGGACTGAAAGACTGAAGGGGCATTTGAAAGACCAAAAGGCATTACTAAATACTCAAAATGGCCCTCAGGCGTATTAAATGCGGTTTTCCACTCATCCCCCTGCTTAATTCGCACTAAATTATACGCCCCACGAAGATCAATCTTAGAGAACCACTTGGCCCCCTTTATTCGAGCAAACAAATCAGTAAGCAGTGGCAAAGGATACTGATATTTAACCGTGATTTTATTCAAAAGCCGATAATCAATACACGGCCTCAAAGAGCCATCTTTTTTAGATACAAAGAAAAAACCGGCTCCTAAGGGAGATGACGAAGGACGAATATGTCCCTTTTCCAAGGACTCCTTAATATATTCCCGCATAGCAGCATGTTCAGGCACAGATAGATTAAATAAACGACCCTTTGGAAACTTACTGCCCGGAATCAGATCTATAGTACAATCGCAATCTCTGTGCGGAGGTAGTGAACCAAGTTTAGGCTCCTCAAAAACGTCACGATAATCAGATAAAAATTCCGGAATCTCAGAGGGAATAGATGACGAAATGGAAACCAAAGGTACGTCCCCATGAATCCCCTGACATCCCCAGCTTAACACAGACATTGCTTTCCAGTCGAGGACTGGGTTATGAGATTGCAGCCATGGCAATCCAAGCACCAACACATCATGTAGATTTACAATCATATAAGAAAAATGCGTATACAGAACAAATATAGATATAATTTTATTGAAAAAGATCAAACATGAGGAGGAACAATTCCCTCAAAAATACAAAACATGTCTAAAAAGAAAACACCTAAATGCCACATGTGTGTTCTAATGGTGAGCCAACAAGAAAATACGTGGCACCACTCTGAGTATGCGTCTATAACAAAAAACATGCACTAGTTACACTGCAGTACCATATGTTTAAATGCATGATCAGTAATCAGACACAGCCCACTTGGGGTAGAATAACCACCGTATGGACCAACTATCAGGATAATTGTAATTAGAGTAACTAAGTCCATATATGATCAAATGCAATATCAATTAGCGATACTGCAGCAAGCGAGTATATCAAATAGTAAAAGGGTACATTACCAGGAATACTCAGAGGATGGTGCCACTGCCCCAACGCGCGTTTCGGCGGCGTGCCTTCGTCAGGGGAAGTGGCATCATGCTGCAAGGTGACACCTTATATACTGGGGGAGACCAATAGTATACGGTAACCGCGCGGTGATTAGTCACATAGTATTGGTGCAAAGGAATGCCGGGATCTGTAGTCTAGGCTGACAGTATAAAGCCTCTGTCATGCCGCACACGACGCTGACGCTGCAGGGAGGAGAGAGAGGAGACGCGTATGTCACCGGCGATAGGCGGCGCGCCGGACCAGAGCAGCCAACCACGCGGCCGTTCGTGGAAGGAAGCCCCGCCCAGCGAACCGCCCACAGCCGGCACATCGCATCGCAACCAACAAAACATCCCCAGAGCGGCAGCACGCATGCGGACCGTTCAAGGCAGAGCTGCATCAGGAAGACATTCTATAAAAGGTAATAATGCGAATATGGACACCTAAGGATATAGACAATAAGTCATAAAAGCACACACTTGATAATTAGATAATAGATACAAAGTAAACAATACCAAACAAAAGAGGATGGTAGCAAACCATCACATATCAAAATTAACACCACACCAATAAAAGTGGCTGGTAACCAGAATAAAGTGACAGAGTGCTGGAGAAAAGAAGCTATTTTTTGTGCAAACATGTGCAGCCAGAACATTCTGACCATATTGCCAACAAGGGCAGAAATACCAATGATTAAAATTATGTGCTGGTCAATAATGACCACAATAAAATAGCAAGTTGGTATAGGAATAGTACAGTGAAGTGCATATTAGTGTGACTATAGCTGTCATAGCCATTAAAATAAATGGCAGAGTCAAAATAGATATTATACAAATTATATATATTTAATAGATAGCAAAAACGCGGCATAGACACAGTCTATGAGTGCTAATAATTAATAACAAACAAGAAATAAAGTGCAGATGTGCCAAAGTGCAATTAAAACTAAGCTAAAAACCGCACAGCACGTGCAATAAAGGAACCATATTAATAATTAACGTATAAATCCATACTCATCTCTACAGTGCTTAAAGATAGATAGATGTAATACTGTAGTCAATGAAAGTTCATCCAGAAACCCCCATAATTTGGCGAGATGACATAAAATACAACATAGAGGATAGGGAGTCTCTTGTGCGATGTCCGTACAGATGATGATGTAGTAATCTCCAGCCAGGAATCATAATGGAACGGTGCCATTCATTATTGTCCTGATGTCGTGTCTTATTCTTGTTTTTTGATGTTTTTTAATGTTTATAGAGAGCCTCTTCCGGTGTTTCTCCCATTCCTGAATCCAACGACGGACCAACACGAACCACAAAATCCACCGAGCACAGAAAAAGAGAACCACAGGAACCACCGAGCAGACACCATAGAAAAGGTAACAGGTAACATCGGACTCCCACAATATTCTATAAGGCATAAAAAATGGCAGATATTAGTAACAAACTAAATATAGTTAAAAAACCTTATTAAAAACTAACAACATAAAAAAACACGAAACCACAACTTAAAATAACATGTTGCACGGGGTAGAATTTTAGATAAAAGGCACAAAACTCAAAGTCTCATTAAGTCCATCTGGTTGAAGTGTTCGTAATGTCCAGATCCATCTGGCCTCTTTTTGCGCCAGGCTCCGGCTAACATTACCACCCCGGAGATTTGGTCTGATATGATCTATGCCTCTTACCTTCAGACCAGATGGATCACAACCATGATATTTTTTAAAGTGTCTCGGGATAGTCTTGAGTTGTTCCAGGTCATCTTCTTTAGCTGCCGCAATAATATCACGGACGTGTTCTCTAACTCTAACCTTAAATGCCCGTGTCGTGAGTCCCACGTACACTAATTTACACGGGCAACGGGCGTAGTACACGACGGCTTTTGTCTGGCAATTAATACTGTGGGTAATTGCAAAGCTCCTGCCGTCAGATGACAGAAAGTCCCCAGCTTCCTCTATGTTTGGACATGCTATACATCTACCACAGGGTTTACACCCCCACACATTTAGAGGTTTTTTTGTTTTCATACCTGAAAATAAAGATTGTTGATTCGTGGGTTGGTAGTAGCTTCTCACCAAGTGGTCTCTCAAACTGTCACAACGTCTTGCTGTCAATGTAGGTGTTTCAGGTAAGTATTGTCTCAGAGTCTTGTCTGCCAATAAAATGGGCCAATGTTTTTGCATTATTTGATACATTTTTTGCCATTGAGAATGGTATTGGGTCACCATCCTCGGAGACTGTAATCCCTGTCGTGACTGTTTCGAATACATCAATTCATGACGATCGGCATTCCTAGCCCGATTATAGGCGTGCTTCACCGATCGTTTGCTGTATCCTCTTTCATAGAACCTCTTCTTCATCTCGGAGGCTTGTTCCTCAAAATCATTCTCAGTAGAACAGATTCTTCGTATTCTCAAAAACTGACTTATTGGGACGGACCTAACTACATGCGAAGGATGAGAAGAGGTTGCATGGAGGACAGCATTCACCGATGTTTCTTTGCGAAACACGTTAGTCTGTAAGAAACCAGAGACATCTTTTTTGACCATAACATCCAAAAATTCGATTTGAGTAGCGTGGTATTTAAAGGTCAATTTGATATTACAATTATTAGTATTGAGATGATGAAAGAATTCCTCCAAATCACTAGCTGTACCCCGCCAGATCAGAAAAATGTCGTCGATGTACCGGGTCCATAAAACGACCCGGTCCATCGACGAACACTGATCCGCGGAGAATAGGTCCCTCTCCCACAACCCCAGGAACAGGTTAGCATAGGATGGTGCACATGAAGCCCCCATCGCTGTTCCCTGGAGCTGTAGGTAGAGGGACCCATTAAAAACAAAAAAATTGTGTGTTAAAAGAAAGTCAAGTAACTGGAGCAAAAATCCAATTTCATCCCGAGACATGCAAGTAGTAGATAGATAGTGTTCGACTGCCCGCAAACCATCATGATGTCTGATGCTTGTGTAGAGGGACTCCACATCACATGTGACGAGAATCATATCCTCGTCAATGTGTATGGAGTCCACTCTACGTAGAAAGTCTGAAGTATCCTGTAAGAAGGATGGAATGGTTTCAACTAGCGGTTTTAGGAAAGAATCAATATACTTGCCCACATTTTCCGTTAAACCCCCAATGCCAGCTATAATGGGCCTACCTGGAGGATTCTTCATATCCTTGTGCACTTTTGGTAGTAAATATAATGTTGGGGTAGTCGGGTCCTTAGTCCACAAGATGTTGCATACTTCTTTCGTGATGATTCCCGTGTCCACTGCCGGTTGAAGGATTTTTCCCAGTTTTTCCCTGTATGACAACATAGGATTAAACGTAAGCTTTTTATAGCAGGCTGGGTCCCTTAATTGACGATAGGCCTCAGCTTCATAGAGCTTATTTGGCCACACCACGATGTTGCCCCCTTTGTCAGCGGGTTTAAAGGTTACGTCTTCAAGTCTTTTGAGGCGCTTCAGACACACACGTTCTGCTGCAGACATGTTATCATTATATATTTTCGATGGTATGCTAGCAAAGTCTCTCTCGACCATTTGCACAAAGATTTCAATGTTTGAACATATTGTTAGTGGAGGAAATTTTTTAGATTTTGGTTTAATTGTCAACGGTACAATACCTAAAGATGGCAAATCATGTTCTCTACTCATTTCTTCCAACACTTGTAACGCCTCTTGTTCTTCGGGCAATGGAAACATGGATCTTGTTTCTTCATTGTGAAACCATTTTTTAAAAACCAATAACCGAGCAAAGACATGGAGATCTTTCACAGCCGTAAAAAGATCGAACCTACTACTGGGTGAAAAAGATAAACCTTTAGATAGTAGTTCAAGTTCAACGTTAGATAGTATGTGCTCAGATAAATTGATTACCTTCGGTATATTCGCCGGTTCATGCGCTCCTCTCTTGTTGTTTGGGAGTTTATGTTCTCCTTTGCGCTTATTATTACCAAAGCGGGTTTTCATAGTTTTGTAAGAGAATTGTGAGCCATCCGATGTCTCACCCACAGAAGATGCAGATGACACTGAGGCTGATCTTTTATCTCGTGTCCTCACCCCTCGTCTGCGCCATCTATACACTTGCTTGAGCTGATAATCAGTGGTGTCCCGTGTTAGTTTTTTACCCTGTGTAGCTCTGATCTGTTCTTCCCATTCTTCAGATTTTTTACTCATCAGTGTATTAAATGTAGCCACCGTTTCTGGAGTGCCATCTCTCTGTAGCGTAGTATACAATACATCGATTTCACTTTCAATAGTGCTTATAGAGCTCTTATTAAGCTCAATCAACAATTCCATCATCTGAAAAGATCCCTTATCGCAGATGTCTTCCCATTTTAAGATAAAATCCTCATCTTCTACCGGAAATGAGGGAAAAATTTGAATCCTGAGGCCACGAGGAATATACTTCTTTTTAATGTAATTTTCAAGAAAGGCCTTATTCCACCAAATTTTTGTTCTTTTGTGCATCAGTCTTTGTATTTTAGTTTGTACCATACTTAGATCATTGTTTTCACCTAACCCCGTGCAACTTGACTCACCAAACACTTGGGCTACCTTTGTCAGCCAGACACTATCTCTGGCCTTGAAATCCATGGGAGCAAAGGGTAACGAATTCTGTGAAAATACACAGCAAAATATATGAAAAATCAAAGGGTTACCAAAAGCAAATTGGACATATCAATATTAAATTGTATGGCTATAAATAGCGGATATGTATAATGTCCTTAATTGCGGAAAATACGTATATGTTCAACGCTATATACTTACAATCATATAAGAAAAATGCGTATACAGAACAAATATAGATATAATTTTATTGAAAAAGATCAAACATGAGGAGGAACAATTCCCTCAAAAATACAAAACATGTCTAAAAAGAAAACACCTAAATGCCACATGTGTGTTCTAATGATGAGCCAACAAGAAAATACGTGGCACCACTCTGAGTATGCGTCTATAACAAAAAACATGCACTAGTTACACTGCAGTACCATATGTTTAAATGCATGATCAGTAATCAGACACAGCCCACTTGGGGTAGAATAACCACCGTATGGACCAACTATCAGGATAATTGTAATTAGAGTAACTAAGTCCATATATGATCAAATGCAATATCAATTAGCGATACTGCAGCAAGCGAGTATATCAAATAGTAAAAGGGTACATTACCAGGAATACTCAGAGGATGGTGCCACTGCCCCAACGCGCGTTTCGGCGGCATGCCTTCGTCAGGGGAAGTGGCATCATGCTGCAAGGTGACACCTTATATACTGGGGGAGACCAATAGTATACGGTAACCGCGCGGTGATTAGTCACATGGTATTGGTGCAAAGGAATGCCGGGATCTGTAGTCTAGGCTGACAGTATAAAGCCTCTGTCACGCCGCACACGACGCTGACGCTGCAGGGAGGAGAGAGAGGAGACGCGTATGTCACCGGCGATAGGCGGCGCGCCGGACCAGAGCAGCCAACCACGCGGCCGTTCGTGGAAGGAAGCCCCGCCCAGCGAACCGCCCACAGCCGGCACATCGCATCGCAACCAACAAAACATCCCCAGAGCGGCAGCACGCATGCGGACCGTCCAAGGCAGAGCTGCATCAGGAAGACATTCTATAAAAGGTAATAATGCCGGGATGTTTCTAATTAAAAAGGTGGAAAAGACCTACAGCGAATATGGACACCTAAGGATATAGACAATAAGTCATAAAAGCACACACTTGATAATTAGATAATAGATACAAAGTAAACAATACCAAACAAAAGAGGATGGTAGCAAACCATCACATATCAAAATTAACACCACACCAATAAAAGTGGCTGGTAACCAGAATAAAGTGACAGAGTGCTGGAGAAAAGAAGCTATTTTTTGTGCAAACATGTGCAGCCAGAACATTCTGACCATATTGCCAACAAGGGCAGAAATACCAATGATTAAAATTATGTGCTGGTCAATAATGACCACAATAAAATAGCAAGTTGGTATAGGAATAGTACAGTGAAGTGCATATTAGTGTGACTATAGCTGTCATAGCCATTAAAATAAATGGCAGAGTCAAAATAGATATTATACAAATTATATATATTTAATAGATAGCAAAAACGCGGCATAGACACAGTCTATGAGTGCTAATAATTAATAACAAACAAGAAATAAAGTGCAGATGTGCCAAAGTGCAATTAAAACTAAGCTAAAAACCGCACAGCACGTGCAATAAAGGAACCATATTAATAATTAACGTATAAATCCATACTCATCTCTACAGTGCTTAAAGATAGATAAATGTAATACTGTAGTCAATGAAAGTTCATCCAGAAACCCCCATAATTTGGCGAGATGACATAAAATACAACATAGAGGATAGGGAGTCTCTTGTGCGATGTCCGTACAGATGATGATGTAGTAATCTCCAGCCAGGAATCATAATGGAACGGTGCCATTCATTATTGTCCTGATGTCGTGTCTTATTCTTGTTTTTTTGTGGGCAGTCGAACACTATCTATCTACTACTTGCATGTCTCGGGATGAAATTGGATTTTTGCTCCAGTTACTTGACTTTCTTTTAACACACAATTTTTTTGTTTTTAATGGGTCCCTCTACCTACAGCTCCAGGGAACAGCGATGGGGGCTTCATGTGCACCATCCTATGCTAACCTGTTCCTGGGGTTGTGGGAGAGGGACCTATTCTCCGCGGATCAGTGTTCGTCGATGGACCGGGTCGTTTTATGGACCCGGTACATCGACGACATTTTTCTGATCTGGCGGGGTACAGCTAGTGATTTGGAGGAATTCTTTCATCATCTCAATACTAATAATTGTAATATCAAATTGACCTTTAAATACCACGCTACTCAAATCGAATTTTTGGATGTTATGGTCAAAAAAGATGTCTCTGGTTTCTTACAGACTAACGTGTTTCGCAAAGAAACATCGGTGAATGCTGTCCTCCATGCAACCTCTTCTCATCCTTCGCATGTAGTTAGGTCCGTCCCAATAAGTCAGTTTTTGAGAATACGAAGAATCTGTTCTACTGAGAATGATTTTGAGGAACAAGCCTCCGAGATGAAGAAGAGGTTCTATGAAAGAGGATACAGCAAACGATCGGTGAAGCACGCCTATAATCGGGCTAGGAATGCCGATCGTCATGAATTGATGTATTCGAAACAGTCACGACAGGGATTACAGTCTCCGAGGATGGTGACCCAATACCATTCTCAATGGCAAAAAATGTATCAAATAATGCAAAAACATTGGCCCATTTTATTGGCAGACAAGACTCTGAGACAATACTTACCTGAAACACCTACATTGACAGCAAGACGTTGTGACAGTTTGAGAGACCACTTGGTGAGAAGCTACTACCAACCCACGAATCAACAATCTTTATTTTCAGGTATGAAAACAAAAAAACCTCTAAATGTGTGGGGGTGTAAACCCTGTGGTAGATGTATAGCATGTCCAAACATAGAGGAAGCTGGGGACTTTCTGTCATCTGACGGCAGGAGCTTTGCAATTACCCACAGTATTAATTGCCAGACAAAAGCCGTCGTGTACTACGCCCGTTGCCCGTGTAAATTAGTGTACGTGGGACTCACGACACGGGCATTTAAGGTTAGAGTTAGAGAACACGTCCGTGATATTATTGCGGCAGCTAAAGAAGATGACCTGGAACAACTCAAGACTATCCCGAGACACTTTAAAAAATATCATGGTTGTGATCCATCTGGTCTGAAGGTAAGAGGCATAGATCATATCAGTCCAAATCTCCGGGGTGGTAATGTTAGCCGGAGCCTGGCGCAAAAAGAGGCCAGATGGATCTGGACATTACGTACACTTCAACCAGATGGACTTAATGAGACTTTGAGTTTTGTGCCTTTTATCTAAAATTCTACCCCGTGCAACATGTTATTTTAAGTTGTGGTTTCGTGTTTTTTTATGTTGTTAGTTTTTAATAAGGTTTTTTAACTATATTTAGTTTGTTACTAATATCTGCCATTTTTTATGCCTTATAGAATATTGTGGGAGTCCGATGTTACCTGTTACCTTTTCTATGGTGTCTGCTCGGTGGTTCCTGTGGTTCTCTTTTTCTGTGCTCGGTGGATTTTGTGGTTCGTGTTGGTCCGTCGTTGGATTCAGGAATGGGAGAAACACCGGAAGAGGCTCTCTATAAACATTAAAAAACATCAAAAAACAAGAATAAGACACGACATCAGGACTATAATGAATGGCACCGTTCCATTATGATTCCTGGCTGGAGATTACTACATCATCATCTGTACGGACATCGCACAAGAGACTCCCTATCCTCTATGTTGTATTTTATGTCATCTCGCCAAATTATGGGGGTTTCTGGATGAACTTTCATTGACTACAGTATTACATTTATCTATCTTTAAGCACTGTAGAGATGAGTATGGATTTATACGTTAATTATTAATATGGTTCCTTTATTGCACGTGCTGTGCGGTTTTTAGCTTAGTTTTAATTGCACTTTGGCACATCTGCACTTTATTTCTTGTTTGTTATTAATTATTAGCACTCATAGACTGTGTCTATGCCGCGTTTTTGCTATCTATTAAATATATATAATTTGTATAATATCTATTTTGACTCTGCCATTTATTTTAATGGCTATGACAGCTATAGTCACACTAATATGCACTTCACTGTACTATTCCTATACCAACTTGCTATTTTATTGTGGTCATTATTGACCAGCACATAATTTTAATCATTGGTATTTCTGCCCTTGTTGGCAATATGGTCAGAATGTTCTGGCTGCACATGTTTGCACAAAAAATAGCTTCTTTTCTCCAGCACTCTGTCACTTTATTCTGGTTACCAGCCACTTTTATTGGTGTGGTGTTAATTTTGATATGTGATGGTTTGCTACCATCCTCTTTTGTTTGGTATTGTTTACTTTGTATCTATTATCTAATTATCAAGTGTGTGCTTTTATGACTTATTGTCTATATCCTTAGGTGTCCATATTCGCTGTAGGTCTTTTCCACCTTTTTAATTAGAAACATCCCGGCATTATTACCTTTTATAGAATGTCTTCCTGATGCAGCTCTGCCTTGGACGGTCCGCATGCGTGCTGCCGCTCTGGGGATGTTTTGTTGGTTGCGATGCGATGTGCCGGCTGTGGGCGGTTCGCTGGGCGGGGCTTCCTTCCACGAACGGCCGCGTGGTTGGCTGCTCTGGTCCGGCGCGCCGCCTATCGCCGGTGACATACGCGTCTCCTCTCTCTCCTCCCTGCAGCATCAGCGTCGTGTGCGGCGTGACAGAGGCTTTATACTGTCAGCCTAGACTACAGATCCCGGCATTCCTTTGCACCAATACCATGTGACTAATCACCGCGCGGTTACCGTATACTATTGGTCTCCCCCAGTATATAAGGTGTCACCTTGCAGCATGATGCCACTTCCCCTGACGAAGGCACGCCGCCGAAACGCGCGTTGGGGCAGTGGCACCATCCTCTGAGTATTCCTGGTAATGTACCCTTTTACTATTTGATATACTCGCTTGCTGCAGTATCGCTAATTGATATTGCATTTGATCATATATGGACTTAGTTACTCTAATTACAATTATCCTGATAGTTGGTCCATACGGTGGTTATTCTACCCCAAGTGGGCTGTGTCTGATTACTGATCATGCATTTAAACATATGGTACTGCAGTGTAACTAGTGCATGTTTTTTGTTATAGACGCATACTCAGAGTGGTGCCACGTATTTTCTTGTTGGCTCACCATTAGAACACACATGTGGCATTTAGGTGTTTTCTTTTTAGACATGTTTTGTATTTTTGAGGGAATTGTTCCTCCTCATGTTTGATCTTTTTCAATAAAATTATATCTATATTTGTTCTGTATACGCATTTTTCTTATATGATTGTAAGTATATAGCGTTGAACATATACGTATTTTCCGCAATTAAGGACATTATACATATCCGCTATTTATAGCCATACAATTTAATATTGATATGTCCAATTTGCTTTTGGTAACCCTTTGATTTTACATCATGTAGATTATACAACACAAGGAAGCGAATAATCTCCTGGTGATCCGGATTAATACGCATAGTTACTTGTGTCCAGTATTGTGGTTTATTACTAGCCAATGGCGTGGAGTCAATACCCTTCAGAGGTATGGGAACTTCCACAGGCTCTAAATCATACCCACAGCGTTTGGCAAAGGACCAATCCATAAGACTCAAAGCGGCGCCAGAGTCGACATAGGCGTCCGCGGTAATAGACGATAAAGAGCAAATCAGGGTCACAGATAGAATAAACTTAGACTGTAAAGTGCCAATTGAAACAGACTTATCGACCTTCTTAGTACGTTTAGAGCATGCTGATATAACATGAGTTGAATCACCACAATAGAAGCATAACCCATTTTTTCGCCTAAAATTCTGTCGTTCGCTTCTGGACAGAATTCTATCACATTGCATAATCTCTGGCGCCTTCTCAGTAGACACCGCCAAATGGTGCACAGGTTTGCGCTCCCGCAAACGCCGATCAATCTGAATAGCCATTGTCATGGACTCATTCAGACCTGTAGGCACAGGGAACCCCACCATAACATCTTTAATGGCATCAGAGAGACCCTCTCTGAAATTCGCTGCCAGGGCGCACTCATTCCACTGAGTAAGCACAGACCACTTACGAAATTTTTGGCAGTATATTTCAGCCTCATCTTGCCCTTGAGACAGGGCCATCAAGGCTTTTTCAGCCTGAATCTCTAAATGAGGTTCCTCATAAAGCAACCCCAAAGCCAGGAAAAACGCATCCACATTGAGCAACGCAGGATCCCCTGGTGCCAAAGCAAATGCCCAATCCTGAGGGTCGCCCCGGAGCAAGGAAATTACAATCCTGACCTGCTGTGCAGGATCTCCAGCGGAGCGAGATCTCAGAGACAAAAATAATTTACAATTATGTTTGAAATTCTGGAAGCGAGATCTATCCCCGGAGAAAAATTCAGGTAAAGGAATTCTAGGTTCAGATATAGGAGCATGAATAACAAAATCCTGTAAACTTTGAACCTTCATAGCAAGATTATTCAAACCTGTAGCTAACCTCTGAGGATCCATTTTAATCAGGTGAAATCAGAACCATTCAAGGATTAGAAGGAGAGAGAGACGAAGGCTGCAGTAAGCAGAGATGCTAGTGAATCAACTAATGAGCAAACTCAGAAAAAAAAAAAAAAAATTTCTCTGCAGACTTCTTTTCACTCCTTTCTTCTGCCAATTATTTTAACCCTTGGCCGGCCATACTGTCATGGTTCTCAAATGGCAAGAGAACATAGTAAAGAATACAAAAGGACTAGCTCTTGGAAGATGGGAACTCGAGCTGACCGTGAGCTAAACCTGCCGCACAACTAGCAGTGGCCGGGTAGCGTGCCTACGTTTTATCCCTAGACGCCCAGCGCCAGCCGGAGGACTGACTGACCCTAGCAGAGGAAAATACAGACCTGGCTTACCTCTAGAGAAATTTTCCCCAAAAGGCAGACAGTAGCCCCCACATATATTGTCGGTGATTTCAGAGGAAATTGACATACGAAGTATGAAGATAGGTTTAGCAAATTGAGGTCCGCTTACTAGATAGAAGGAAGACAGAAAAGGGGACTTCACGGTCAGCTGAAAACCCTTTCAAAATACCATCCTGAAATTACTTTAAGACTCTAATATCAACTCATGACACCAGAGTGGCAATTTCAGCTCACAAGAGCTTCCAGCCTCAGAAATATACAATCACAGAGAACTGGAACAAAAATGCAAAACAAACTTAGGACTACAAGTCCAACTTAGCTGATAGTAGTCTAGGAGCAGGAACATGCAACAGAAAGGCTTCTGGTAACATTGATGGCCGGCATAGAAATGACTGAGGAGCAAGGCTAAATAGAAAACTCCCACATCCTGATGGAAACAGGTGAACAGAGGAGATGAAGCACACAAGTTCAGTACCACCAGTGACCACCGGGGGAGCCCAGAAACCAAATTCACAACAGTACCCCCCCTCAAGGAGGGGGCACCGAACCCTCACCAGAACCACCAGGGCGATCAGGATGAGCCCTATGAAAGGCACGGACCAAATCGGAGGCATGAACATCAGAGGCTGTCACCCAAGAATTATCCTCCTGACCGTAGCCCTTCCACTTGACCAGATACTGAAGTCTCCGTCTAGAAACACGGGAGTCCAAGATCTTCTCGACAACGTACTCCAACTCTCCCTCAACCAACACCGGAGCAGGAGGCTCAACGGAAGGCACAACCGGTACCTCATACCTGCGCAACAATGACCGATGGAAGACATTATGAATAGAAAAAGATGCAGGGAGGTCCAAACGAAAGGACACAGGGTTAAGAATCTCCAATATCTTGTACGGGCCGATGAACCGAGGTTTAAACTTAGGAGAAGAAACCTTCATAGGGACAAAACGAGAAGACAACCACACCAAGTCCCCAACACAAAGACGAGGACCAACACGACGACGGCGGTTGGCAAACTGCTGAGTCTTCTCCTGGGACAACTTCAAATTGTCCACCACATGCCCCCAAATCTGATGCAACCTCTCCACCACAGCATCCACTCCAGGACAATCCGAAGACTCCACCTGACCGGAAGAGAAACGAGGATGAAACCCCGAATTACAGAAGAAAGGAGAAACCAAGGTGGCAGAACTAGCCCGATTATTGAGGGCAAACTCCGCCAAGGGCAAAAAGGCAACCCAATCATCCTGATCCGCAGACACAAAACACCTCAAATAAGTCTCCAAGGTCTGATTAGTTCGCTCGGTCTGGCCATTAGTCTGAGGATGGAAAGCAGACGAAAGAGACAAATCAATGCCCATCCTAGCACAGAACGCTCGCCAAAATCTAGACACGAATTGGGTTCCCCTGTCAGAAACGATATTCTCCGGAATACCATGCAAGCGAACCACATTTTGAAAAAACAGAGGAACCAGCTCGGATGAGGAAGGCAATTTAGGCAAGGGAACCAAATGGACCATCTTAGAGAAACGGTCACACCACCCAGATGACAGACATCTTCTGAGAAACAGGGAGATCAGAAATAAAATCCATGGAGATGTGAGTCCAAGGCCTCTTCGGAATAGGCAAGGATAACAACAATCCACTAGCCCGAGAACAACAAGGCTTGGCCCGAGCACAAACATCACAAGACTGCACAAAACCTCGCACATGTCGCGACAGGGAAGGCCACCAGAAGGACCTAGCCACCAAATCCCTGGTACCAAAGATTCCAGGATGACCTGCCAACGCAGAAGAATGGACCTCCGAGATGACTCTACTGGTCCAATCATCAGGAAAAAACATTCTACCAGGCGGGCAACGATCAGGTCTATCCGCCTGAAACTCCTGCAAAACCCGTCGCAAGTCTGGGGAAACAGCAGATAATATCACTCCATCCTTAAGGATACCTGTAGGTTCAGAATTACCAGGGGAATCAGGCTCAAAACTCCTAGAAAGGGCATCCGCCTTCACATTTTTAGAACCCGGTAGGTATGAAACCACAAAATTAAACCGAGAGAAAAATAACGACCAGCGCGCCTGTCTAGGATTCAGGCGCCTGGCAGACTCAAGATAAATCAAATTCTTGTGGTCAGTCAATACCACCACCTGATGTCTAGCCCCCTCAAGCCAATGACGCCACTCCTCAAAAGCCCACTTCATAGCCAAGAGCTCCCGATTACCAATATCATAATTTCGCTCAGCGGGCGAAAATTTGCGAGAAAAGAACGCACAAGGTCTCATCACGGAGCAGTCGGAACTTTTCTGCGACAAAACCGCCCCAGCTCCGATTTCCGAAGCGTCGACCTCAACCTGAAAAGGAAGAGTAACATCAGGCTGACGCAATACAGGGGCGGAAGAAAAGCGGCGCTTAAGCTCCCGAAAGGCCTCCACAGCAGCAGGGGACCAATCAGCAACATCAGCACCCTTCTTAGTCAAATCAGTCAACGGCTTAGCAACATCAGAAAAACCAGTTATAAATCGACGATAAAAATTAGCAAAGCCCAAAAACTTCTGAAGGCTCTTAAGAGAAGAGGGTTGCGTCCAATCACAAATAGCCTGAACCTTGACAGGGTCCATCTCAATGGAAGAGGGGGAAAAAATGTACCCCAAAAACGAAATCTTTTGAACCCCAAAAACGCACTTAGAACCCTTTACACACAAGGAATTAGAGCGCAAAACCTGAAAAACCCTCCTGACCTGTTGGACATGAGAGTCCCAGTCATCCGAAAAAATCAAAATATCATCCAGATACACAATCAAAAATTTATCCAAATATTCACGGAAAATGTCATGCATAAAGGACTGAAAGACTGAAGGGGCATTTGAAAGACCAAAAGGCATTACTAAATACTCAAAATGGCCCTCAGGCGTATTAAATGCGGTTTTCCACTCATCCCCCTGCTTAATTCGCACTAAATTATACGCCCCACGAAGATCAATCTTAGAGAACCACTTGGCCCCCTTTATTCGAGCAAACAAATCAGTAAGCAGTGGCAAAGGATACTGATATTTAACCGTGATTTTATTCAAAAGCCGATAATCAATACACGGCCTCAAAGAGCCATCTTTTTTAGATACAAAGAAAAAACCGGCTCCTAAGGGAGATGACGAAGGACGAATATGTCCCTTTTCCAAGGACTCCTTAATATATTCCCGCATAGCAGCATGTTCAGGCACAGATAGATTAAATAAACGACCCTTTGGAAACTTACTGCCCGGAATCAGATCTATAGTACAATCGCAATCTCTGTGCGGAGGTAGTGAACCAAGTTTAGGCTCCTCAAAAACGTCACGATAATCAGATAAAAATTCCGGAATCTCAGAGGGAATAGATGACGAAATGGAAACCAAAGGTACGTCCCCATGAATCCCCTGACATCCCCAGCTTAACACAGACATTGCTTTCCAGTCGAGGACTGGGTTAGGAGATTGCAGCCATGGCAATCCAAGCACCAACACATCATGTAGATTATACAACACAAGGAAGCGAATAATCTCCTGGTGATCCGGATTAATACGCATAGTTACTTGTGTCCAGTATTGTGGTTTATTACTAGGCAATGGCGTGGAGTCAATACCCTTCAGAGGTATAGGAACTTCCAGAGGCTCTAAATCATACCCACAGCGTTTGGCAAAGGACCAATCCATAAGATCAAAGCGGCGCCAGAGTCGACATAGGCGTCCGCGGTAATAGACGATAAAGAGCAAATCAGGGTCACAGATAGAATAAACTTAGACTGTAAAGTGCCAATTGAAACAGACTTATCGACCTTCTTAGTACGTTTAGAGCATGCTGATATAACATGAGTTGAATCACCACAATAGAAGCATAACCCATTTTTTCGCCTAAAATTCTGTCGTTCGCTTCTGGACAGAATTCTATCACATTGCATAATCTCTGGCGCCTTCTCAGTAGACACCGCCAAATGGTGCACAGGTTTGCGCTCCCGCAAACGCCGATCAATCTGAATAGCCATTGTCATGGACTCATTCAGACCTGTAGGCACAGGGAACCCCACCATAACATCTTTAATGGCATCAGAGAGACCCTCTCTGAAATTCGCCGCCAGGGCGCACTCATTCCACTGAGTAAGCACAGACCACTTACGAAATTTTTGGCAGTATATTTCAGCCTCATCTTGCCCTTGAGACAGGGCCATCAAGGCTTTTTCAGCCTGAATCTCTAAATGAGGTTCCTCATAAAGCAACCCCAAAGCCAGGAAAAACGCATCCACATTGAGCAACGCAGGATCCCCTGGTGCCAAAGCAAATGCCCAATCCTGAGGGTCGCCCCGGAGCAAGGAAATTACAATCCTGACCTGCTGTGCAGGATCTCCAGCGGAGCGAGATCTCAGAGACAAAAATAATTTACAATTATGTTTGAAATTCTGGAAGCGAGATCTATCCCCGGAGAAAAATTCAGGTAAAGGAATTCTAGGTTCAGATATAGGAGCATGAATAACAAAATCCTGTAAACTTTGAACCTTCATAGCAAGATTATTCAAACCTGTAGCTAACCTCTGAGGATCCATTTTAATCAGGTGAAATCAGAACCATTCAAGGATTAGAAGGAGAGAGAGATGAAGGCTGCAGTAAGCAGAGATGCTAGTGAATCAACTAATGAGCAAACTCAGAAAAAAAAAAAAAATTCTCTGCAGACTTCTTTTCACTCCTTTCTTCTGCCAATTATTTTAACCCTTGGCCGGCCATACTGTCATGGTTCTCAAATGGCAAGAGAACATAGTAAAGAATACAAAAGGACTAGCTCTTGGAAGATGGGAACTCGAGCTGACCGTGAGCTAAACCTGCCGCACAACTAGCAGTGGCCGGGTAGCGTGCCTACGTTTTATCCCTAGACGCCCAGCGCCAGCCGGAGGACTGACTGACCCTAGCAGAGGAAAATACAGACCTGGCTTACCTCTAGAGAAATTTTCCCCAAAAGGCAGACAGTAGCCCCCACATATATTGTCGGTGATTTCAGAGGAAATTGACATTCGCGTGATTTCAGAGGAAATTGACATACGAAGTATGAAGATAGGTTTAGCAAATTGAGGTCCGCTTACTAGATAGAAGGAAGACAGAAAAGGGGACTTCACGGTCAGCTGAAAACCCTTTCAAAATACCATCCTGAAATTACTTTAAGACTCTAATATCAACTCATGACACCAGAGTGGCAATTTCAGCTCACAAGAGCTTCCAGCCTCAGAAATATACAATCACAGAGAACTGGAACAAAAATGCAAAACAAACTTAGGACTACAAGTCCAACTTAGCTGATAGTAGTCTAGGAGCAGGAACATGCAACAGAAAGGCTTCTGGTAACATTGATGGCCGGCATAGAAATGACTGAGGAGCAAGGCTAAATAGAAAACTCCCACATCCTGATGGAAACAGGTGAACAGAGGAGATGAAGCACACAAGTTCAGTACCACCAGTGACCACCGGGGGAGCCCAGAAACCAAATTCACAACACGCTACACTCTACACGCTACATGCTACACTCTACACGCTACATGCTACACCCTAAACCTACACTCTACACCCTACACGCTACACCCTACACTCTACACGCTACATGCTACACGCTACACGCTACACTCTACACCCTACACGCTACACCCTATACCCTACACGCTACACTCTACACGCTACACGCTACACTCTACACCCTATACGCTACACCTTACACTCAACACCCTACACCCTACGCGCTACACGCTACACGATTCACGCTACACTGTACATCCTACACGCTACACTACACTCTACACCCTACACCCTTCACCCTACACGCTACACGCTACACCATACTCTCTACACCCTACACGCTACATGCTACACTCTACACCCTACACGCTACACCCTACTCTACACCCTACACGCTACACCTACACCCTACATGCTACACGCTACACTCTCCACCCTTCACGCTACACCCTACACACTACACCCTACAAGCTACATGCTACACGCTACACTCTACACCCTACACGCTACACCACACACTCTACACCCTACACCCTACATGCTACACGCTACACGCTACACGCTACACTCTACATTCTACACGCTACACTCTACACCCTTCACGCTACACTCTACACCCTACACGCTACAACCTACACTCTACACCCTACACCCTACACGCTACACTCTATACCCTATAAGCTACACCCTACACTCTACACCCTACACCCTACACGCTACACTATACACGCTACACTCTACACCCTACACGCTACACTCTACACCCTACACCCTACATGCTACACGCTACACGCTACACCCTACACTCTACACCCTACACCCTACACGCTACACGCTACACTCTACACTCTACATTCTACACTCTACAAGCTACACCCTACACCCTTCACTCTATACCCTACACCCTACACGCTACACGCTACATGCTACACTCTACACTCTACACCCTACATGCTACACGCTACACGCTACATGCTACACGCTACACCCTACACTCTACACCCTACACCCTTCACTCTACACCCTACACCCTACACGCTACATGCTACACTCTACATCCTACATGCTACACCCTACACGCTACACGCTACACAATTCACTCTACACTCTACACTCTACACGCTACACGCTACACTCTACATCCTACAGGCTACACTCTACACGCTACACCCTACACCCTTCACTCTACACCCTACACCCTACACGCTACACGCTACACTCTACACCCTACACGCTACAGCCTACACTCTACACCCTACACGCTACACGCTACACTCTACACCCTATACGCTACACCCTACACTCTACACCCTACACCCTTCACGCTACACGCTACACGATACACTCTACACCCTACACGCTACACCCTTCACTCTACACCCTACACCCTACACGCTACACGCTACACTCTACACCCTACACGCTACACCCTACACTCTACACCCTACACCCTACACGCTACACTCTACATCCTATATGCTACACCCCACACTCTACACCCTACACCCTACACGCTACACGCTACATGCTACACTCTACACTCTACACCCTACATGCTACACGTAACACGCTACATGCTACACGCTATACCCTACACTCTACACCCTACACCCTACACCCTACACCCTACACGCTACACCCTACACGCTACACCCTACTCCCTACACGCTACACGCTACACTCTACAACCTACACTCTACACCATACACTCTACACTTTACATTCTACACCCTGCACGCTACACCCTACACGCTACACTCTACACGCAACACGCTACACTCTACACCCTACACGCTACACTCTACACCCTACACTCTACACCCTACACTACACGCTACATGCTACACTCTACACCCTACACGCTACACCCTACACTCTACACCCTACACCCTACACGCTACACACTACACGTTACACTCTACACCCTACACGCTACACCCTACATTCTACACCCTACTCCCTACACGCTACACGCTACACTCTACACTCTACATTCTACACTCTACAAGCTACACCCTACACCCTTCACTCTACACCCTACACCCTACATGCTACACGCTACATGCTACACTCTACACTCTACACCCTACATGCTACACGCTACATGCTACACGCTACACCATACACTCTACACCCTACACCCTTCACTCTACACCCTACACCCTACACGCTACATGCTACACTCTACATCCTACATGCTACACCCTACACGCTACACGCTACACAATTCACTCTACACTCTACACTCTACACGCTACACGCTACACTCTACATCCTACAGGCTACACTCTACACGCTACACCCTACACCCTTCACTCTACACCCTACACCCTACACGCTACACGCTACACTCTACACCCTACACGCTACAGCCTACACTCTACACCCTACACCCTACACGCTACACGCTACACGCTACACTCTACACCCTATACGCTACACCCTACACTCTACACCCTACACCCTTCACGCTACACGCTACACGATACACTCTACACCCTACACGCTACACCCTTCACTCTACACCCTACACCCTACACGCTACACGCTACACTCTACACCCTACACGCTACACCCTACACTCAACACCCTACACCCTACACGCTACACTCTACATCCTATATGCTACACCCCACACTCTACACCCTACACCCTACACGCTACACGCTACATGCTACACTCTACACTCTACACCCTACATGCTACACGCTACACGCTACATGCTACACGCTATACCCTACACTCTACACCCTACACCCTACACCCTACACCCTACACGCTACACCCTACACGCTACACCCTACACCCTACTCCCTACACGCTACACTCTACACTCTACACCCTACACCCTACACCCTACATGCTACACGCTACACTCTACAACCTACACTCTACACCATACACTCTACACTTTACATTCTCCACCCTACACGCTACACCCTACACGCTACACTCTACACGCTACACGCTACACTCTACACCCTACACGCTACACTCTACACCCTACACGCTACACCCTACACTACACGCTACATGCTACACTCTACACCCTACACGCTACACCCTACACTCTACACCCTACACCCTACACGCTACACACTACACGTTACACTCTACACCCTACACGCTACACCCTACATTCTACACCCTACTCCCTACACGCTACACTCTACACTCTACACCCTACACGCTACACGCTACACTCTACAACCTACACTCTACACCATGCACCCTACACTCTACATTCTACACCCTACACGCTACACCCTACACGCTACACCCTACACTCTACACCCTACACCCTACACCCTACACGCTACACTCTACACCCTACATGCTACACTCTACACCCTACACGCTACACCCTACACCCTACACGCTACACGCTACACACTACACGCTACACTCTACACGCTACACCTTACACCCTACACGCTACACTCTACACGCTACACTCTACACCCTACACGCTACACTCTACATGCTACACGCTACACTCTACACCCTACACGCTACACGCTACACTCTACGCCCTACACCATACACGCTACACTCTACATGCTACACGCTACATGCTACACTCTACACCATACACGCTACACTTTACACCCTACACACTACACCCTACACCCTACATGCTACACGCTACACTCTACACCCTACACACTACACTATACACCCTACACGCTACACCCTACACTCTACACCCTACACCCTACACGCTACACTCTACACCCTATACGCTACACCCTACACTCAACACCCTACACCCTACACCCTACACGCTACACGCTACACGATACACGCTACACTCTACACCCTACACACTAATCTACACCCTACACCCTACACGCTACACCCTACACTCTACACCCTACACCCTACATGCTACATGCTACACTCTACACCCTACACGCTACACCCTACACTCTACACCCTACACTCTACACCCTACACCCTACATGCTACACGCTACACTCTACACCCTACACGCTACACCCTACACTCTACACCCTACACCCTACACGCTACACGCTACACGCTACACTCTACACCCTACACTCTACACCCTACACCCTACACCCTACACGCTACACTCTACACCCTACACACTACACCCTACACGCTACACGCTACACTCTACACGCTACACGCTACATGCTACACTCTACACCATACACGCTACACTTTACACCCTACACACTACACCCTACACCCTACATGCTACACGCTACACTCTACACCCTACACACTACACTATACACCCTACACGCTACACCCTACACTCTACACCCTACACCCTACACGCTACACTCTACACCCTATACGCTACACCCTACACTCAACACCCTACACCCTACACCCTACACGCTACACGCTACACGATACACGCTACACTCTACACCCTAATCTACACCCTACACCCTACACGCTACACCCTACACTCTACACCCTACACTCTACACCCTACACCCTACATGCTACACGCTACACTCTACACCCTACACGCTACACCCTACACTCTACACCCTACACCCTACATGCTACACGCTACACGCTACACTCTACACCCTACACTCTACACCCTACACCCTACACCCTACACGCTACACTCTACACCCTACACACTACACCCTACACGCTACACGCTACACTCTACACCCTACACGCTACACTCTACACCCTACATGCTACACTCTACACCCTACACGCTACACCCTACACTCTACACCCTACACCCTACACGCTACACGCTACACGCTACACTATACACCCTACACTCTACACCCTACACCCTACACCCTACACGCTACACTCTACACCCTACACACTACACCCTACACGCTACACGCTACACTCTACACCCTACACGCTACACGCTACACACTACACGTTACACTCTACACCCTACACGCTACACCCTACATTCTACACCCTACTCCCTACACGCTACACTCTACACTCTACACCCTACACGCTACACGCTACACGCTACACTCTACAACCTACACTCTACACCATGCACCCTACACTCTACATTCTACACCCTACACGCTACACCCTACACGCTACACCCTACACTCTACACCCTACACCCTACACCCTACACGCTACACTCTACACCCTACATGCTACACTCTACACCCTACACGCTACACCCTACACCCTACACCCTACATGCTACACGCTACACACTACACGCTACACTCTACACGCTACACCTTACACCCTACACGCTACACTCTACACGCTACACTCTACACCCTACACGCTACACTCTACATGCTACACGCTACACTCTACACCCTACACGCTACACGCTACACTCTACGCCCTACACCATACACGCTACACTCTACACGCTACACGCTACATGCTACACTCTACACCATACACGCTACACTTTACACCCTACACACTACACCCTACACCCTACATGCTACACGCTACACTCTACACCCTACACACTACACTATACACCCTACACGCTACACCCTACACTCTACACCCTACACCCTACACGCTACACTCTACACCCTATACGCTACACCCTACACTCAACACCCTACACCCTACACCCTACACGCTACACGCTACACGATACACGCTACACTCTACACCCTACACACTAATCTACACCCTACACCCTACACGCTACACCCTACACTCTACACCCTACACCCTACATGCTACATGCTACACTCTACACCCTACACGCTACACCCTACACTCTACACCCTACACTCTACACCCTACACCCTACATGCTACACGCTACACTCTACACCCTACACGCTACACCCTACACTCTACACCCTACACCCTACACGCTACACGCTACACGCTACACTCTACACCCTACACTCTACACCCTACACCCTACACCCTACACGCTACACTCTACACCCTACACACTACACCCTACACGCTACACGCTACACTCTACACGCTACACGCTACATGCTACACTCTACACCATACACGCTACACTTTACACCCTACACACTACACCCTACACCCTACATGCTACACGCTACACTCTACACCCTACACACTACACTATACACCCTACACGCTACACCCTACACTCTACACCCTACACCCTACACGCTACACTCTACACCCTATACGCTACACCCTACACTCAACACCCTACACCCTACACCCTACACGCTACACGCTACACGATACACGCTACACTCTACACCCTACACACTAATCTACACCCTACACCCTACACGCTACACCCTACACTCTACACCCTACACTCTACACCCTACACCCTACATGCTACACGCTACACTCTACACCCTACACGCTACACCCTACACTCTACACCCTACACCCTACATGCTACACGCTACACGCTACACTCTACACCCTACACTCTACACCCTACACCCTACACCCTACACGCTACACTCTACACCCTACACACTACACCCTACACGCTACACGCTACACTCTACACCCTACACGCTACACTCTACACCCTACATGCTACACTCTACACCCTACACGCTACACCCTACACTCTACACCCTACACCCTACACGCTACACGCTACACGCTACACTATACACCCTACACTCTACACCCTACACCCTACACCCTACACGCTACACTCTACACCCTACACACTACACCCTACACGCTACACGCTACACTCTACACCCTACACGCTACACTCTACACCCTACATGCTACACTCTACACCCTACACGCTACACCCTACATTCTACACCCTACTCCCTACACGCTACACTCTACACTCTACACTCTACACCCTACACGCTACACTCTACACCCTACTTGCTACACTCTACACCCAACACGCTACACCCTACACCCTACACCCTACACGCTACACGCTACACACTACACGCTACACTCTACACGCTACACCTTACACCCTACACGCTACACTCTAAACGCTACACTCTACACCCTACACGCTACACTCTACATGCTACACGCTACACTCTACACCCTACACGCTACACGCTACACTCTACGCCCTACACCATACACGCTACACTCTACACCATACACGCTACACTTTATACCCTACACACTACACCCTACACCCTACATGCTACACGCTACACTCTACACCCTACACACTACACTATACACCCTACACGCTACACCCTACACTCTACACCCTACACCCTATCCGCTACACTCTACACCCTATACGCTACACCCTACACTCAACACCCTACACCCTACACCCTACACGCTACACGCTACACGATACACGCTACACTCTACACCCTACACACTAATCTACACCCTACACCCTACACGCTACACCCTACACTCTACACCCTACACCCTACATGCTACATGCTACACTCTACACCCTACACGCTACACCCTACACTCTACACCCTACACTCTACACCCTACACCCTACACGCTACACGCTACACTCTACACCCTACACGCTACACCCTACACCCTACACGCTACACTCTACATGCTACACGCTACACTCTACACCCTACACGCTACACGCTACACTCTACGCCCTACACCATACACGCTACACTCTACACGCTACACGCTACACTCTACACCATACACGCTACACTTTATACCCTACACACTACACCCTACACCCTACATGCTACACGCTACACTCTACACCCTACACACTACACTATACACCCTACACGCTACACCCTACACTCTACACCCTACACCCTATCCGCTACATTCTACACCCTATACGCTACACCCTACACTCAACACCCTACACCCTACACCCTACACGCTACACGCTACACGATACACGCTACACTCTACACCCTACACACTAATCTACACCCTACACCCTACACGCTACACCCTACACTCTACACCCTACACCCTACATGCTACATGCTACACTCTACACCCTACACGCTACACCCTACACTCTACACCCTACACTCTACACCCTACACCCTACACGCTACACGCTACACTCTACACCCTACACGCTACACCCTACACCCTACACGCTACACTCTACATGCTACACGCTACACTCTACACCCTACACGCTACACGCTACACTCTACGCCCTACACCATACACGCTACACTCTACACGCTACACGCTACATGCTACACTCTACACCATACACGCTACATTTTACACCCTACACACTACACCCTACACCCTACACACTACACCCTACACCCTACATGCTACACGCTACACTCTACACCCTACACACTACACTATACACCCTACACGCTACACCCTACACTCTACACCCTACACCCTACACGCTACACTCTACACCCTATACGCTACACCCTACACTCAACACCCTACACCCTACACGCTACACGCTACACGCTACACGATACACGCTACACTCTACACCCTACACACTAATCTACACCCTACACCCTACACGCTACACCCTACACTCTACACCCTACACCCTACATGCTACATGCTACACTCTACACCCTACACGCTACACCCTACACTCTACACCCTACACGCTACACGCTACACTCTACACCCTACACTCTACACCCTACACCCTACACCCTACACGCTACACTCTACACCCTACACACTACACCCTACACGCTACACGCTACACTCTACACCCTACACGCTACACTCTACACCCTACACGCTACACTCTACACCCTACATGCTACACTCTACACCCTACACGCTACACCCTACATTCTACACCCTACTCCCTACACGCTACACTCTACACTCTACACCCTACACCCTACACGCTACACGCTACACGCTACACTCTACAACCTACACTCTACAGCATGCACCCTACACTCTACATTCTACACCCTACACGCTACACCCTACACGCTACACCCTACACTCTACACCCTACACCCTACACCCTACACGCTACACTCTACACCCTACACACTACACCCTACACGCTACACGCTACACTCTACACCCTACACGCTACACTCTACACCCTACATGCTACACTCTACACCCTACACGCTACACCCTACACCCTACACCCTACACGCTACACGCTACACACTACACGCTACACTCTACACGCTACACCTTACACCCTACACGCTACACTCTACACGCTACACTCTACACCCTACACGCTACACTCTACATGCTACACGCTACACTCTACACCCTACACGCTACACGCTACACTCTACGCCCTACACCATACACGCTACACTCTACACGCTACACGCTACATACTACACTCTACACCATACACGCTACACTTTACACCCTACACACTACACCCTACACCCTACATGCTACACGCTACACTCTGCACCCTACACACTACACTATACACCCTACACGCTACACCCTACACTCTACACCCTACACCCTATACGCTACACTCTACACCCTATACGCTACACCCTACACTCAACACCCTACACCCTACACCCTACACGCTACACGCTACACGATACATGCTACACTCTACACCCTACACACTAATCTACACCCTACACCCTACACGCTACACCCTACACTCTACACCCTACACCCTACATGCTACATGCTACACTCTACACCCTACACGCTACACGCTACACTCTACACCCTACACGCTACACCCTACACTCTACACCCTACACCCTACACGCTACACGCTACACGCTACACTCTACACCCTACACGCTACACCCTACACTCTACACCCTACACCCTACACGCTACACGCTACACGCTACACTCTACACCCTATACGCTACACCCTACACTCTACACCCTACACCCTTCACGCTACACGCTACACGATACACGCTACACTCCACACCCTACACGCTACACCCTACACTCTGCACCCTACACCCTACACCCTACACGCTACACTCTACATCCTATATGCTACACCCCACACTCTACACCCTACACCCTACACGCTACGCTCTACACGATACACGCTACACTCTACACTCTACGCCCTACACCCTACATGCTACACGCTACACCCTACACTCTACACCCTACATACTACATGCTACATGCTACACGCTACATCCTACACCCTACACGCTACACGCTCCACTCTACACCCTACACGCTACACTCTACACCCTACACGCTACATGCTACACTCTACACCATACACACTACACTTTACACCCTACACACTACACCCTACACCCTACATGCTACACGCTCCACTCTACACTCTACACACTACACTATACACCCTACACGCTACACCCTACACTCTACACCCTACACCCTACACGCTACACTCTACACCCTATACGCTACACCCTACACTCAACACCCTACACCCTACACGCTACACGCTACACGATACACGCTACACTCTACACCCTACACACTACTCTACACCCTACACCCTACACGCTACACCCTACACTCTACACCCTACACCCTACACGCTACATGCTACACTCTACACCCTACACGCTACACCCTACACTCTACACCCTACACGCTACACCCTACACCCTACACGCTACACTCTACACCCTACACGCTACACCCTACACTCTATACCCTACAGCCTACACGCTACACGCTACACGCTACACTCTACACCCTACACTCTACACCCTACACTCTACACCCTACACGCTACACGCTACACTCTACACCCTACATGCTACACGCTACATGCAACACACTACACCCTACACGTTACACTTTACACCCTACACCCTACACGCTACACTCTACACGCTACACCCTACACCCTATACGCTACACACTACACGCTACACTCTACACGCTACATGCTACACCCTACATGCTACACTCTACACCCTACACGCTACACCCCACACTCTACACGCTACATGCTACACGCTACACTCTACACCCTACACGCTACACCCTACACCCTACACCGTATACGCTACACTCTACACGCTACACGCTACACCCTACACGCTGCACTCTACATGCTACATGCTACTCGCTACACTCTACACCCTATACGCTACACCCTACACTCAACACCCTACACCCTACACGCTACACGCTACACGATACACGCTACACTGTACACCCTACACGCTACACTACGCTCTACACCCTACACCCTTCACCCTACACGCTACACGCTACACCATACACTCTACACCCTACACGCTACATTCTACACTCTACACCCTACACGCTACACCCTACACTCTACACCCTACACCCTACACCCTACACCCTACATGCTACACGCTACACTCACCACCCTTCACGCTACACCCTACACTCTACACCCTACACGCTACATGCTACACGCTACACGCTACACTCTACATCCTTCATGCTACACTCTACACACTACACGCTACAACCTACACTCTACACCCTACACCCTACACGCTACACTCTACACCCTATACGCTACACCCTACACTCTACACCCTACACGCTACACTATACACGCTACTCTCTACACCCTACACACTACACTCTACACCCTACACCCTAAATGCTACACACTACACGATACACCCTACACTCTACACCCTACACCCTACACGCTACACGCTACACTCTACACCCTACATTCTACACTCTACACCCTACACGCTACACCCTACACGCTGCACACTACACGCTACAATCTACACCCTACACACTACACCCTACACTCTACACCCTACACCCTACACGCTACATGCTACACTCTACACCCTACACGCTACACCCTACACCCTACATGCTACACCCTACACTCTACACCCTACACCGTACACGCTACACTCTACACCCTACACGCTACACCCTACACGCTACACCCTACACCCTACACGCTACACTCTACACCCTACACGCTACAAGCTACATGCTACACTCTACACCCTACACGCTACACTTTACACCCTACACCCTACACGCTACACTCTACACGCTACACCCTACACCCTACACCCTACACGCTACACGCTACACACTACACGCTACACGCTACAATCTACACGCTACATGCTACACCCTACACGCTACACTCTACACCCTACACGCTACACCCTACACTCTACACCCTACACCCTACACCCTACACGCTACACTCTACACCCTACACCCTACACGCTACACGCTACACTCTACACCCTACACGCTACACTCTACACCCTACATGCTACACTCTACACCCTACACGCTACACCCTACACCCTACACCCTACACGCTACACGCTACACACTACACGCTACACTCTACACGCTACACCTTACACCCTACACGCTACACTCTACACGCTACACTCTACACCCTACACGCTACACTCTACATGCTACACGCTACACTCTACACCCTACACGCTACACGCTACACTCTACGCCCTACACCATACACGCTACACTCTACACGCTACACGCTACATACTACACTCTACACCATACACGCTACACTTTACACCCTACACACTACACCCTACACCCTACATGCTACACGCTACACTCTGCACCCTACACACTACACTATACACCCTACACGCTACACCCTACACTCTACACCCTACACCCTATACGCTACACTCTGCACCCTATACGCTACACCCTACACTCAACACCCTACACCCTACACCCTACACGCTACACGCTACACGATACACGCTACACTCTACACCCTACACACTAATCTACACCCTACACCCTACACGCTACACCCTACACTCTACACCCTACACCCTACATGCTACATGCTACACTCTACACCCTACACGCTACACGCTACACTCTACACCCTACACGCTACACCCTACACTCTACACCCTACACCCTACACGCTACACGCTACACGATACACGCTACACTGTACACCCTACACGCTACACTACGCTCTACACCCTACACCCTTCACCCTACATGCTACACGCTACACCATACACTCTACACCCTACACGCTACATTCTACACTCTACACCCTACACGCTACACCCTACACTCTACACCCTACACGCTACACCCTACACCCTACATGCTACACGCTACACTCTCCACCCTTCACGCTACACCCTACACTCTACACCCTACACGCTACATGCTACACGCTACACGCTACACTCTACATCCTTCATGCTACACTCTACACACTACACGCTACAACCTACACTCTACACCCTACACCCTACACGCTACACTCTACACCCTATACGCTACACCCTACACTCTACACCCTACACGCTACACTATACACGCTACTCTCTACACCCTACACACTACACTCTACACCCTACACCCTAAATGCTACACACTACACGATACACCCTACACTCTACACCCTACACCCTACACGCTACACGCTACACTCTACACCCTACATTCTACACTCTACACCCTACACGCTACACCCTACACGCTGCACACTACACGCTACAATCTACACCCTGCACACTACACCCTACACTCTACACCCTACACCCTACACGCTACATGCTACACTCTACACCCTACACGCTACACCCTACACCCTACAGGCTACACCCTACACTCTACACCCTACACCGTACACGCTACACTCTACACCCTACACGCTACACCCTACACGCTACACCCTACACCCTACACGCTACACTCTACACCCTACACGCTACAAGCTACATGCTACACTCTACACCCTACACGCTACACTTTACACCCTACACCCTACACGCTACACTCTACACGCTACACCCTACACCCTACACCCTACACGCTACACGCTACACACTACACGCTACACGCTACAATCTACACGCTACATGCTACACCCTACACGCTACACTCTACACCCTACACGCTACACCCTACACTCTACACCCTACACCCTACACCCTACACGCTACACTCTACACCCTACACACTACACCCTACACGCTACACGCTACACTCTACACCCTACACGCTACACTCTACACCCTACATGCTACACTCTACACCCTACACGCTACACCCTACACCCTACACCCTACACGCTACACGCTACACACTACACGCTACACTCTACACGCTACACCTTACACCCTACACGCTACACTCTACACGCTACACTCTACACCCTACACGCTACACTCTACATGCTACACGCTACACTCTACACCCTACACGCTACACGCTACACTCTACGCCCTACACCATACACGCTACACTCTACACGCTACACGCTACATACTACACTCTACACCATACACGCTACACTTTACACCCTACACACTACACCCTACACCCTACATGCTACACGCTACACTCTGCACCCTACACACTACACTATACACCCTACACGCTACACCCTACACTCTACACCCTACACCCTATACGCTACACTCTGCACCCTATACGCTACACCCTACACTCAACACCCTACACCCTACACCCTACACGCTACACGCTACACGATACACGCTACACTCTACACCCTACACACTAATCTACACCCTACACCCTACACGCTACACCCTACACTCTACACCCTACACCCTACATGCTACATGCTACACTCTACACCCTACACGCTACACGCTACACTCTACACCCTACACGCTACACCCTACACTCTACACCCTACACCCTACACGCTACACGCTACACGCTACACTCTACACCCTACACGCTACACCCTACACTCTACACCCTACACCCTACACGCTACACGCTACACGCTACACTCTACACCCTATACGCTACACCCTACACTCTACACCCTACACCCTTCACGCTACACGCTACACGATACACGCTACACTCCACACCCTACACGCTACACCCTACACTCTGCACCCTACACCCTACACCCTACACGCTACACTCTACATCCTATATGCTACACCCCACACTCTACACCCTACACCCTACACGCTACGCTCTACACGATACACGCTACACTCTACACTCTACGCCCTACACCCTACATGCTACACGCTACACCCTACACTCTACACCCTACATACTACATGCTACATGCTACACGCTACATCCTACACCCTACACGCTACACGCTACACTCTACACCCTACACGCTACACTCTACACCCTACACGCTACATGCTACACTCTACACCATACACGCTACACTTTACACCCTACACACTACACCCTACACCCTACATGCTACACGCTCCACTCTACACTCTACACACTACACTATACACCCTACACGCTACACCCTACACTCTACACCCTACACCCTACACGCTACACTCTACACCCTATACGCTACACCCTACACTCAACACCCTACACCCTACACGCTACACGCTACACGATACACGCTACACTCTACACCCTACACACTACTCTACACCCTACACCCTACACGCTACACCCTACACTCTACACCCTACACCCTACACGCTACATGCTACACTCTACACCCTACACGCTACACCCTACACTCTACACCCTACACGCTACACCCTACACCCTACACGCTACACTCTACACCCTACACGCTACACCCTACACTCTATACCCTACAGCCTACACGCTACACGCTACACGCTACACTCTACACCCTACACTCTACACCCTACACTCTACACCCTACACGCTACACGCTACACTCTACACCCTACACGCTACATGCTACATGCAACACACTACACCCTACACATTACACTTTACACCCTACACCCTACACGCTACACTCTACACGCTACACCCTACACCCTATACGCTACACACTACACGCTACACTCTACACGCTACATGCTACACCCTACATGCTACACTCTACACCCTACATGCTACACCCCACACTCTACACGCTACATGCTACACGCTACACTCTACACCCTACACGCTACACCCTACACCCTACACCGTATACGCTACACTCTACACGCTACACGCTACACCCTACACGCTGCACTCTACATGCTACATGCTACTCGCTACACTCTACACCCTATACGCTACACCCTACACTCAACACCCTACACCCTACACGCTACACGCTACACGATACACGCTACACTGTACACCCTACACGCTACACTACGCTCTACACCCTACACCCTTCACCCTACACGCTACACGCTACACCATACACTCTACACCCTACACGCTACATTCTACACTCTACACCCTACACGCTACACCCTACACTCTACACCCTACACGCTACACCCTACACCCTACATGCTACACGCTACACTCTCCACCCTTCACGCTACACCCTACACTCTACACCCTACACGCTACATGCTACACGCTACACGCTACACTCTACATCCTTCATGCTACACTCTACACACTACACGCTACAACCTACACTCTACACCCTACACCCTACACGCTACACTCTACACCCTATACGCTACACCCTACACTCTACACCCTACACCCTACACGCTACACTATACACGCTACTCTCTACACCCTACACACTACACTCTACACCCTACACCCTAAATGCTACACACTACACAATACACCCTACACTCTACACCCTACACCCTACACGCTACACTCTACACCCTACATTCTACACTCTACACCCTACACGCTACACCCTACACGCTGCACACTACACGCTACAATCTACACCCTACACACTACACCCTACACTCTACACCCTACACCCTACACGCTACATGCTACACTCTACACCCTACACGCTACACCCTACACCCTACATGCTACACCCTACACTCTACACCCTACACCGTACACGCTACACTCTACACCCTACACGCTACACCCTACACGCTACACCCTACACCCTACACGCTACACTCTACACCCTACACGCTACAAGCTACATGCTACACTCTACACCCTACACGCTACACTTTACACCCTACACCCTACACGCTACACTCTACACGCTACACCCTACACCCTACACCCTACACGCTACACGCTACACACTACACGCTACACGCTACAATCTACACGCTACATGCTACACCCTACACGCTACACTCTACACCCTACACGCTACACCCTACACTCTACACGCTACATGCTACACGCTACACGCTACACTCTACAATCTACACCCTACACACTACACCCTACACTCTACACCCTACACGCTACATGCTACACTCTACACCATACACGCTACACTTTACACCCTACACACTACACCCTACACCCTACATGCTACACGCTACACTCTACACCCTACACACTACACTATACACCCTACACGCTACACCCTACACTCTACACCCTACACCCTATACGCTACACTCTACACCCTATACGCTACACCCTACACTCAACACCCTACACCCTACACCCTACACGCTACACGATACACGCTACACTCTACACCCTACACACTAATCTACACCCTACACCCTACACGCTACACCCTACACTCTACACCCTACACCCTACATGCTACATGCTACACTCTACACCCTACACGCTACACGCTACACTCTACACCCTACACGCTACACCCTACACTCTACACCCTACACCCTACACGCTACACGCTACACGCTACACTCTACACCCTACACGCTACACCCTACATTCTACACCCTACACCCTACACGCTACACGCTACACGCTACACTCTACACCCTATACGCTACACCCTACACTCTACACCCTACACCCTTCACGCTACACGCTACACGATACACGCTACACTCCACACCCTACACGCTACACCCTACACTCTGCACCCTACACCCTACACGCTACACTCTACATCCTATATGCTACACCCCACACTCTACACCCTACACCCTACACGCTACGCTCTACACGATACACGCTACACTCTACACTCTACGCCCTACACCCTACATGCTACACGCTACACCCTACACTCTACACCCTACATACTACATGCTACATGCTACACGCTACATCCTACACCCTACACGCTACACGCTACACTCTACACCCTACACGCTACACTCTACACCCTACACGCTACATGGTACACTCTACACCCTACACACTACACCCTACACCCTACATGCTACACGCTCCACTCTACACTCTACACACTACACTATACACCCTACACGCTACACCCTACACTCTACACCCTACACCCTACACGCTACACTCTACACCCTATACGCTACACCCTACACTCAACACTCTACACCCTACACGCTACACGCTACACGATACACGCTACACTCTACACCCTACACACTACTCTACACCCTACACCCTACACGCTACACCCTACACTCTACACCCTACACCCTACACGCTACATGCTACACTCTACACCCTACACGCTACACCCTACACTCTACACCCTACACGCTACACCCTACACCCTACACGCTACACGCTACACTCTACACCCTACACGCTACACCCTACACTCTATACCCTACAGCCTACACGCTACACGCTACACGCTACACTCTACACCCTACACTCTACACCCTACACTCTACACCCTACACGCTACACGCTACACTCTACACCCTACACGCTACACGCTACATGCAACACACTACACCCTACACGTTACACTTTACACCCTACACCCTACACGCTACACTCTACACGCTACACCCTACACCCTATACGCTACACACTACACGCTACACTCTACACGCTACATGCTACACCCTACATGCTACACTCTACACCCTACACGCTACACCCCACACTCTACACGCTACATGCTACACGCTACACTCTACACCCTACACGCTACACCCTACACCCTACACCGTATACGCTACACTCTACACGCTACACGCTACACCCTACACGCTGCACTCTACATGCTACATGCTACTCGCTACACTCTACACCCTATACGCTACACCCTACACCCTACATGCTACACCCTACACTCTACACCCTACACCGTACACGCTACACTCTACACCCTACACGCTACATCCTACACGCTACACCCTACACCCTACACGCTACACTCTACACCCTACACGCTACAAGCTACATGCTACACTCTACACCCTACACGCTACACTTTACACCCTACACCCTACACGCTACACCCTACACCCTACACCGTATACGCTACACTCTACACCCTACACGCTACACCCTACACCCTACATGCTACACCCTACACTCTACACCCTACACCGTACACGCTACACTCTACACCCTACACGCTACACCCTACACGCTACACCCTACACCCTACACGCTACACTCTACACCCTACACGCTACAAGCTACATGCTACACTCTACACCCTACACGCTACACTTTACACCCTACACCCTACACGCTACACTCTACACGCTACACCCTACACCCTACACCCTACACGCTACACGCTACACACTACACGCTACACGCTACAATCTACACGCTACATGCTACACCCTACACGCTACACTCTACACCCTACACGCTACACCCTACACCCTACACGCTACACCCTACACGCTGCACACTACACGCTACAATCTACACCCTACACACTACACCCTACACTCTACACCCTACACCCTACACGCTACATGCTACACTCTACACCCTACACGCTACACCCTACACCCTACATGCTACACCCTACACTCTACACCCTACACCGTACACGCTACACTCTACACCCTACACGCTACACCCTACACGCTACACCCTACACCCTACACGCTACACTCTACACCCTACACGCTACAAGCTACATGCTACACTCTACACCCTACACGCTACACTTTACACCCTACACTCTACACGCTACACTCTACACGCTACACCCTACACCCTACACCCTACACGCTACACGCTACACACTACACGCTACACGCTACAATCTACACGCTACATGCTACACCCTACACGCTACACTCTACACCCTACACGCTACACCCTACACTCTACACGCTACATGCTACACGCTACACGCTACACTCTACACCCTACACCCTACACCCTACACCCTACACGCTACACTCTACACGCTACACCCTACACGCTGCACTCTACACGCTACTCGCTACACTCTACACCCTATACGCTACACCCTACACTCAACACCCTACACCCTACGAGCTACACGCTACACGATACATGCTACACTGTACACCCTACACGCTACACTACACTCTACACCCTACACCCTTCACCCTACACGCTACACGCTACACCATACACTCTACACGCTACACGCTACACCCTACACTCTACACCCTACACGCTACACCCTACACCCTACATGCTACACGCTACACTCTCCACCCTTCACGCTACGCCCTACACTCTACACCCTACACGCTACATGCTACACGCTACACGCTACACTCTACACCCTACACGCTACACCACACACTCTACACCCTACACCCTACATGCTACACGCTACACGCTACACGCTACACTCTACACCCTACACGCTACACTCTACACCCTTCACGCTACACTCTACACCCTACACGCTACAACCTACATTCTACACCCTACACCCTACACGCTACACTCTACACCCTATACGCTACACCCTACACTCTACACCCTACACCCTACACGCTACACTATACACGCTACACTCTACACCCTACACGCTACACTCTACACCCTACACCCTACATGCTACACGCTACACGCTACACCCTACACTCTACACCCTACACCCTACACGCTACACGCTACACTCTACACCCTACATTCTACACTCTACACCCTACGCGCTACACCCTACACCCTACATGCTGCACACTACACGCTACAATCTACACCCTACACGCTACACCATACACTCTACACCCTACACGCTACACTCTACACCCTATACGCTACACCCTACACTCAACACCCTACACCCTACACAATACACGCTACACGCTACACGATACACGCTACACTCTACACCCTACACACTAATCTACACCCTACACCCTACACGCTACACCCTACACTCTACCCCCTACACTCTACACCCTACACCCTACATGCTACACGCTACACTCTACACCCTACACGCTACACCCTACACTCTACACCCTACACCCTACATGCTACACGCTACACGCTACACTCTACACCCTACACTCTACACCCTACACCCTACACCCTACACGCTACACTCTACACCCTACACACTACACCCTACACGCTACACGCTACACTCTACACCCTACACGCTACACTCTACACCCTACATGCTACACTCTACACCCTACACGCTACACCCTACACTCTACACCCTACACCCTACACGCTACACGCTACACGCTACACTATACACCCTACACTCTACACCCTACACCCTACACCCTACACACTACACTCTACACCCTACACACTACACCCTACACGCTACACGCTACACTCTACACCCTACACGCTACACTCTACACCCTACATGCTACACTCTACACCCTACACGCTACACCCTACATTCTACACCCTACTCCCTACACGCTACACTCTACACTCTACACACTACACCCTACACGCTACACGCTACACTCTACACCCTACTTGCTACACTCTACACCCAACACGCTACACCCTACACCCTACACCCTACACGCTACACGCTACACACTACACGCTACACTCTACACGCTACACCTTACACCCTACACGCTACACTCTAAACGCTACACTCTACACCCTACACGTTACACTCTACATGCTACACGCTACACTCTACACCCTACACGCTACACGCTACACTCTACGCCCTACACCATACACGCTACACTCTACACCATACACGCTACACTTTATACCCTACACACTACACCCTACACCCTACATGCTACACGCTACACTCTACACCCTACACACTACACTATACACCCTACACGCTACACCCTACACTCTACACCCTACACCCTATCCGCTACACTCTACACCCTATACGCTACACCCTACACTCAACACCCTACACCCTACACCCTACACGCTACACGCTACACGATACACGCTACACTCTACACCCTACACACTAATCTACACCCTACACCCTACACGCTACACCCTACACTCTACACCCTACACCCTACATGCTACATGCTACACTCTACACCCTACACGCTACACCCTACACTCTACACCCTACACTCTACACCCTACACCCTACACGCTACACGCTACACTCTACACCCTACACGCTACACCCTACACCCTACACGCTACACTCTACATGCTACACGCTACACTCTACACCCTACACGCTACACGCTACACTCTACGCCCTACACCATACACGCTACACTCTACACGCTACACGCTACACGCTACACTCTACACCATACACGCTACACTTTATACCCTACACACTACACCCTACACCCTACATGCTACACGCTACACTCTACACCCTACACACTACACTATACACCCTACACGCTACACCCTACACTCTACACCCTACACCCTATCCGCTACACTCTACACCCTATACGCTACACCCTACACTCAACACCCTACACCCTACACCCTACACGCTACACGCTACACGATACACGCTACACTCTACACCCTACACACTAATCTACACCCTACACCCTACACGCTACACCCTACACTCTACACCCTACACCCTACATGCTACATGCTACACTCTACACCCTACACGCTACACCCTACACTCTACACCCTACACTCTACACCCTACACCCTACACGCTACACGCTACACTCTACACCCTACACGCTACACCCTACACCCTACACGCTACACTCTACATGCTACACGCTACACTCTACACCCTACACGCTACACGCTACACTCTACGCCCTACACCATACACGCTACACTCTACACGCTACACGCTACATGCTACACTCTACACCATACACGCTACATTTTACACCCTACACACTACACCCTACACCCTACACACTACACCCTACACCCTACATGCTACACGCTACACTCTACACCCTACACACTACACTATACACCCTACACGCTACACCCTACACTCTACACCCTACACCCTACACGCTACACTCTACACCCTATACGCTACACCCTACACTCAACACCCTACACCCTACACGCTACACGCTACACGCTACACGATACACGCTACACTCTACACCCTACACACTAATCTACACCCTACACCCTACACGCTACACCCTACACTCTACACCCTACACCCTACATGCTACATGCTACACTCTACACCCTACACGCTACACCCTACACTCTACACCCTACACGCTACACGCTACACTCTACACCCTACACTCTACACCCTACACCCTACACCCTACACGCTACACTCTACACCCTACACACTACACCCTACACGCTACACGCTACACTCTACACCCTACACGCTACACTCTACACCCTACACGCTACACTCTACACCCTACATGCTACACTCTACACCCTACACGCTACACCCTACATTCTACACCCTACTCCCTACACGCTACACTCTACACTCTACACCCTACACCCTACACGCTACACGCTACACGCTACACTCTACAACCTACACTCTACAGCATGCACCCTACACTCTACATTCTACACCCTACACGCTACACCCTACACGCTACACCCTACACTCTACACCCTACACCCTACACCCTACACGCTACACTCTACACCCTACACACTACACCCTACACGCTACACGCTACACTCTACACCCTACACGCTACACTCTACACCCTACATGCTACACTCTACACCCTACACGCTACACCCTACACCCTACACCCTACACGCTACACGCTACACACTACACGCTACACTCTACACGCTACACCTTACACCCTACACGCTACACTCTACACGCTACACTCTACACCCTACACGCTACACTCTACATGCTACACGCTACACTCTACACCCTACACGCTACACGCTACACTCTACGCCCTACACCATACACGCTACACTCTACACGCTACACGCTACATACTACACTCTACACCATACACGCTACACTTTACACCCTACACACTACACCCTACACCCTACATGCTACACGCTACACTCTGCACCCTACACACTACACTATACACCCTACACGCTACACCCTACACTCTACACCCTACACCCTATACGCTACACTCTACACCCTATACGCTACACCCTACACTCAACACCCTACACCCTACACCCTACACGCTACACGCTACACGATACACGCTACACTCTACACCCTACACACTAATCTACACCCTACACCCTACACGCTACACCCTACACTCTACACCCTACACCCTACATGCTACATGCTACACTCTACACCCTACACGCTACACGCTACACTCTACACCCTACACGCTACACCCTACACTCTACACCCTACACCCTACACGCTACACGCTACACGCTACACTCTACACCCTACACGCTACACCCTACACTCTACACCCTACACCCTACACGCTACACGCTACACGCTACACTCTACACCCTATACGCTACACCCTACACTCTACACCCTACACCCTTCACGCTACACGCTACACGATACACGCTACACTCCACACCCTACACGCTACACCCTACACTCTGCACCCTACACCCTACACCCTACACGCTACACTCTACATCCTATATGCTACACCCCACACTCTACACCCTACACCCTACACGCTACGCTCTACACGATACACGCTACACTCTACACTCTACGCCCTACACCCTACATGCTACACGCTACACCCTACACTCTACACCCTACATACTACATGCTACATGCTACACGCTACATCCTACACCCTACACGCTACACGCTCCACTCTACACCCTACACGCTACACTCTACACCCTACACGCTACATGCTACACTCCACACCATACACACTACACTTTACACCCTACACACTACACCCTACACCCTACATGCTACACGCTCCACTCTACACTCTACACACTACACTATACACCCTACACGCTACACCCTACACTCTACACCCTACACCCTACACGCTACACTCTACACCCTATACGCTACACCCTACACTCAACACCCTACACCCTACACACTACACGCTACACGATACACGCTACACTCTACACCCTACACACTACTCTACACCCTACACCCTACACGCTACACCCTACACTCTACACCCTACACCCTACACGCTACATGCTACACTCTACACCCTACACGCTACACCCTACACTCTACACCCTACACGCTACACCCTACACCCTACACGCTACACTCTACACCCTACACGCTACACCCTACACTCTATACCCTACAGCCTACACGCTACACGCTACACGCTACACTCTACACCCTACACTCTACACCCTACACTCTACACCCTACACGCTACACGCTACACTCTACACCCTACATGCTACACGCTACATGCAACACACTACACCCTACACGTTACACTTTACACCCTACACCCTACACGCTACACTCTACACGCTACACCCTACACCCTATACGCTACACACTACACGCTACACTCTACACGCTACATGCTACACCCTACATGCTACACTCTACACCCTACACGCTACACCCCACACTCTACACGCTACATGCTACACGCTACACTCTACACCCTACACGCTACACCCTACACCCTACACCGTATACGCTACACTCTACACGCTACACGCTACACCCTACACGCTGCACTCTACATGCTACATGCTACTCGCTACACTCTACACCCTATACGCTACACCCTACACTCAACACCCTACACCCTACACGCTACACGCTACACGATACACGCTACACTGTACACCCTACACGCTACACTACGCTCTACACCCTACACCCTTCACCCTACACGCTACACGCTACACCATACACTCTACACCCTACACGCTACATTCTACACTCTACACCCTACACGCTACACCCTACACTCTACACCCTACACCCTACACCCTACATGCTACACGCTACACTCACCACCCTTCACGCTACACCCTACACTCTACACCCTACACGCTACATGCTACACGCTACACGCTACACTCTACATCCTTCATGCTACACTCTACACACTACACGCTACAACCTACACTCTACACCCTACACCCTACACGCTACACTCTACACCCTATACGCTACACCCTACACTCTACACCCTACACGCTACACTATACACGCTACTCTCTACACCCTACACACTACACTCTACACCCTACACCCTAAATGCTACACACTACACGATACACCCTACACTCTACACCCTACACCCTACACGCTACACGCTACACTCTACACCCTACATTCTACACTCTACACCCTACACGCTACACCCTACACGCTGCACACTACACGCTACAATCTACACCCTACACACTACACCCTACACTCTACACCCTACACCCTACACGCTACATGCTACACTCTACACCCTACACGCTACACCCTACACCCTACAGGCTACACCCTACACTCTACACCCTACACCGTACACGCTACACTCTACACCCTACACGCTACACCCTACACGCTACACCCTACACCCTACACGCTACACTCTACACCCTACACGCTACAAGCTACATGCTACACTCTACACCCTACACGCTACACTTTACACCCTACACCCTACACGCTACACTCTACACGCTACACCCTACACCCTACACCCTACACGCTACACGCTACACACTACACGCTACACGCTACAATCTACACGCTACATGCTACACCCTACACGCTACACTCTACACCCTACACGCTACACCCTACACTCTACACCCTACACCCTACACCCTACACGCTACACTCTACACCCTACACGCTACACCCTACACCCTACATGCTACACCCTACACTCTACACCCTACACCGTACACGCTACACTCTACACCCTACACGCTACACCCTACACGCTACACCCTACACCCTACACGCTACACTCTACACCCTACACGCTACAAGCTACATGCTACACTCTACACCCTACACGCTACACTTTACACCCTACACCCTACACGCTACACTCTACACGCTACACCCTACACCCTACACCCTACACGCTACACGCTACACACTACACGCTACAATCTACACGCTACATGCTACACCCTACACGCTACACTCTACACCCTACACGCTACACCCTACACTCTACACCCTACACCCTACACCCTACACGCTACACTCTACACCCTACACCCTACACGCTACACGCTACACTCTACACCCTACACGCTACACTCTACACCCTACATGCTACACTCTACACCCTACACGCTACACCCTACACCCTACACCCTACACGCTACACGCTACACACTACACGCTACACTCTACACGCTACACCTTACACCCTACACGCTACACTCTACACGCTACACTCTACACCCTACACGCTACACTCTACATGCTACACGCTACACTCTACACCCTACACGCTACACGCTACACTCTACGCCCTACACCATACACGCTACACTCTACACGCTACACGCTACATACTACACTCTACACCATACACGCTACACTTTACACCCTACACACTACACCCTACACCCTACATGCTACACGCTACACTCTGCACCCTACACACTACACTATACACCCTACACGCTACACCCTACACTCTACACCCTACACCCTATACGCTACACTCTGCACCCTATACGCTACACCCTACACTCAACACCCTACACCCTACACCCTACACGCTACACGCTACACGATACACGCTACACTCTACACCCTACACACTAATCTACACCCTACACCCTACACGCTACACCCTACACTCTACACCCTACACCCTACATGCTACATGCTACACTCTACACCCTACACGCTACACGCTACACTCTACACCCTACACGCTACACCCTACACTCTACACCCTACACCCTACACGCTACACGCTACACGATACACGCTACACTGTACACCCTACACGCTACACTACGCTCTACACCCTACACCCTTCACCCTACATGCTACACGCTACACCATACACTCTACACCCTACACGCTACATTCTACACTCTACACCCTACACGCTACACCCTACACTCTACACCCTACACGCTACACCCTACACCCTACATGCTACACGCTACACTCTCCACCCTTCACGCTACACCCTACACTCTACACCCTACACGCTACATGCTACACGCTACACGCTACACTCTACATCCTTCATGCTACACTCTACACACTACACGCTACAACCTACACTCTACACCCTACACCCTACACGCTACACTCTACACCCTATACGCTACACCCTACACTCTACACCCTACACGCTACACTATACACGCTACTCTCTACACCCTACACACTACACTCTACACCCTACACCCTAAATGCTACACACTACACGATACACCCTACACTCTACACCCTACACCCTACACGCTACACGCTACACTCTACACCCTACATTCTACACTCTACACCCTACACGCTACACCCTACACGCTGCACACTACACGCTACAATCTACACCCTACACACTACACCCTACACTCTACACCCTACACCCTACACGCTACATGCTACACTCTACACCCTACACGCTACACCCTACACCCTACAGGCTACACCCTACACTCTACACCCTACACCGTACACGCTACACTCTACACCCTACACGCTACACCCTACACGCTACACCCTACACCCTACACGCTACACTCTACACCCTACACGCTACAAGCTACATGCTACACTCTACACCCTACACGCTACACTTTACACCCTACACCCTACACGCTACACTCTACACGCTACACCCTACACCCTACACCCTACACGCTACACGCTACACACTACACGCTACACGCTACAATCTACACGCTACATGCTACACCCTACACGCTACACTCTACACCCTACACGCTACACCCTACACTCTACACCCTACACCCTACACCCTACACGCTACACTCTACACCCTACACACTACACCCTACACGCTACACGCTACACTCTACACCCTACACGCTACACTCTACACCCTACATGCTACACTCTACACCCTACACGCTACACCCTACACCCTACACCCTACACGCTACACGCTACACACTACACGCTACACTCTACACGCTACACCTTACACCCTACACGCTACACTCTACACGCTACACTCTACACCCTACACGCTACACTCTACATGCTACACGCTACACTCTACACCCTACACGCTACACGCTACACTCTACGCCCTACACCATACACGCTACACTCTACACGCTACACGCTACATACTACACTCTACACCATACACGCTACACTTTACACCCTACACACTACACCCTACACCCTACATGCTACACGCTACACTCTGCACCCTACACACTACACTATACACCCTACACGCTACACCCTACACTCTACACCCTACACCCTATACGCTACACTCTGCACCCTATACGCTACACCCTACACTCAACACCCTACACCCTACACCCTACACGCTACACGCTACACGATACACGCTACACTCTACACCCTACACACTAATCTACACCCTACACCCTACACGCTACACCCTACACCCTACAGGCTACACCCTACACTCTACACCCTACACCGTACACGCTACACTCTACACCCTACACGCTACACCCTACACGCTACACCCTACACCCTACACGCTACACTCTACACCCTACACGCTACAAGCTACATGCTACACTCTACACCCTACACGCTACACTTTACACCCTACACCCTACACGCTACACTCTACACGCTACACCCTACACCCTACACCCTACACGCTACACGCTACACACTACACGCTACACGCTACAATCTACACGCTACATGCTACACCCTACACGCTACACTCTACACCCTACACGCTACACCCTACACTCTACACCCTACACCCTACACCCTACACGCTACACTCTACACCCTACACGCTACACCCTACACCCTACATGCTACACCCTACACTCTACACCCTACACCGTACACGCTACACTCTACACCCTACACGCTACACCCTACACGCTACACCCTACACCCTACACGCTACACTCTACACCCTACACGCTACAAGCTACATGCTACACTCTACACCCTACACGCTACACTTTACACCCTACACCCTACACGCTACACTCTACACGCTACACCCTACACCCTACACCCTACACGCTACACGCTACACACTACACGCTACAATCTACACGCTACATGCTACACCCTACACGCTACACTCTACACCCTACACGCTACACCCTACACTCTACACCCTACACCCTACACCCTACACGCTACACTCTACACCCTACACCCTACACGCTACACGCTACACTCTACACCCTACACGCTACACTCTACACCCTACATGCTACACTCTACACCCTACACGCTACACCCTACACCCTACACCCTACACGCTACACGCTACACACTACACGCTACACTCTACACGCTACACCTTACACCCTACACGCTACACTCTACACGCTACACTCTACACCCTACACGCTACACTCTACATGCTACACGCTACACTCTACACCCTACACGCTACACGCTACACTCTACGCCCTACACCATACACGCTACACTCTACACGCTACACGCTACATACTACACTCTACACCATACACGCTACACTTTACACCCTACACACTACACCCTACACCCTACATGCTACACGCTACACTCTGCACCCTACACACTACACTATACACCCTACACGCTACACCCTACACTCTACACCCTACACCCTATACGCTACACTCTGCACCCTATACGCTACACCCTACACTCAACACCCTACACCCTACACCCTACACGCTACACGCTACACGATACACGCTACACTCTACACCCTACACACTAATCTACACCCTACACCCTACACGCTACACCCTACACTCTACACCCTACACCCTACATGCTACATGCTACACTCTACACCCTACACGCTACACGCTACACTCTACACCCTACACGCTACACCCTACACTCTACACCCTACACCCTACACGCTACACGCTACACGATACACGCTACACTGTACACCCTACACGCTACACTACGCTCTACACCCTACACCCTTCACCCTACATGCTACACGCTACACCATACACTCTACACCCTACACGCTACATTCTACACTCTACACCCTACACGCTACACCCTACACTCTACACCCTACACGCTACACCCTACACCCTACATGCTACACGCTACACTCTCCACCCTTCACGCTACACCCTACACTCTACACCCTACACGCTACATGCTACACGCTACACGCTACACTCTACATCCTTCATGCTACACTCTACACACTACACGCTACAACCTACACTCTACACCCTACACCCTACACGCTACACTCTACACCCTATACGCTACACCCTACACTCTACACCCTACACGCTACACTATACACGCTACTCTCTACACCCTACACACTACACTCTACACCCTACACCCTAAATGCTACACACTACACGATACACCCTACACTCTACACCCTACACCCTACACGCTACACGCTACACTCTACACCCTACATTCTACACTCTACACCCTACACGCTACACCCTACACGCTGCACACTACACGCTACAATCTACACCCTACACACTACACCCTACACTCTACACCCTACACCCTACACGCTACATGCTACACTCTACACCCTACACGCTACACCCTACACCCTACAGGCTACACCCTACACTCTACACCCTACACCGTACACGCTACACTCTACACCCTACACGCTACACCCTACACGCTACACCCTACACCCTACACGCTACACTCTACACCCTACACGCTACAAGCTACATGCTACACTCTACACCCTACACGCTACACTTTACACCCTACACCCTACACGCTACACTCTACACGCTACACCCTACACCCTACACCCTACACGCTACACGCTACACACTACACGCTACACGCTACAATCTACACGCTACATGCTACACCCTACACGCTACACTCTACACCCTACACGCTACACCCTACACTCTACACCCTACACCCTACACCCTACACGCTACACTCTACACCCTACACACTACACCCTACACGCTACACGCTACACTCTACACCCTACACGCTACACTCTACACCCTACATGCTACACTCTACACCCTACACGCTACACCCTACACCCTACACCCTACACGCTACACGCTACACACTACACGCTACACTCTACACGCTACACCTTACACCCTACACGCTACACTCTACACGCTACACTCTACACCCTACACGCTACACTCTACATGCTACACGCTACACTCTACACCCTACACGCTACACGCTACACTCTACGCCCTACACCATACACGCTACACTCTACACGCTACACGCTACATACTACACTCTACACCATACACGCTACACTTTACACCCTACACACTACACCCTACACCCTACATGCTACACGCTACACTCTGCACCCTACACACTACACTATACACCCTACACGCTACACCCTACACTCTACACCCTACACCCTATACGCTACACTCTGCACCCTATACGCTACACCCTACACTCAACACCCTACACCCTACACCCTACACGCTACACGCTACACGATACACGCTACACTCTACACCCTACACACTAATCTACACCCTACACCCTACACGCTACACCCTACACTCTACACCCTACACCCTACATGCTACATGCTACACTCTACACCCTACACGCTACACGCTACACTCTACACCCTACACGCTACACCCTACACTCTACACCCTACACCCTACACGCTACACGCTACACGCTACACTCTACACCCTACACGCTACACCCTACACTCTACACCCTACACCCTACACGCTACACGCTACACGCTACACTCTACACCCTATACGCTACACCCTACACTCTACACCCTACACCCTTCACGCTACACGCTACACGATACACGCTACACTCCACACCCTACACGCTACACCCTACACTCTGCACCCTACACCCTACACCCTACACGCTACACTCTACATCCTATATGCTACACCCCACACTCTACACCCTACACCCTACACGCTACGCTCTACACGATACACGCTACACTCTACACTCTACGCCCTACACCCTACATGCTACACGCTACACCCTACACTCTACACCCTACATACTACATGCTACATGCTACACGCTACATCCTACACCCTACACGCTACACGCTACACTCTACACCCTACACGCTACACTCTACACCCTACACGCTACATGCTACACTCTACACCATACACGCTACACTTTACACCCTACACACTACACCCTACACCCTGCATGCTACACGCTCCACTCTACACTCTACACACTACACTATACACCCTACACGCTACACCCTACACTCTACACCCTACACCCTACACGCTACACTCTACACCCTATACGCTACACCCTACACTCAACACCCTACACCCTACACGCTACACGCTACACGATACACGCTACACTCTACACCCTACACACTACTCTACACCCTACACCCTACACGCTACACCCTACACTCTACACCCTACACCCTACACGCTACATGCTACACTCTACACCCTACACGCTACACCCTACACTCTACACCCTACACGCTACACCCTACACCCTACACGCTACACTCTACACCCTACACGCTACACCCTACACTCTATACCCTACAGCCTACACGCTACACGCTACACGCTACACTCTACACCCTACACTCTACACCCTACACTCTACACCCTACACGCTACACGCTACACTCTACACCCTACACGCTACATGCTACATGCAACACACTACACCCTACACATTACACTTTACACCCTACACCCTACACGCTACACTCTACACGCTACACCCTACACCCTATACGCTACACACTACACGCTACACTCTACACGCTACATGCTACACCCTACATGCTACACTCTACACCCTACATGCTACACCCCACACTCTACACGCTACATGCTACACGCTACACTCTACACCCTACACGCTACACCCTACACCCTACACCGTATACGCTACACTCTACACGCTACACGCTACACCCTACACGCTGCACTCTACATGCTACATGCTACTCGCTACACTCTACACCCTATACGCTACACCCTACACTCAACACCCTACACCCTACACGCTACACGCTACACGATACACGCTACACTGTACACCCTACACGCTACACTACGCTCTACACCCTACACCCTTCACCCTACACGCTACACGCTACACCATACACTCTACACCCTACACGCTACATTCTACACTCTACACCCTACACGCTACACCCTACACTCTACACCCTACACGCTACACCCTACACCCTACATGCTACACGCTACACTCTCCACCCTTCACGCTACACCCTACACTCTACACCCTACACGCTACATGCTACACGCTACACGCTACACTCTACATCCTTCATGCTACACTCTACACACTACACGCTACAACCTACACTCTACACCCTACACCCTACACGCTACACTCTACACCCTATACGCTACACCCTACACTCTACACCCTACACCCTACACGCTACACTATACACGCTACTCTCTACACCCTACACACTACACTCTACACCCTACACCCTAAATGCTACACACTACACAATACACCCTACACTCTACACCCTACACCCTACACGCTACACTCTACACCCTACATTCTACACTCTACACCCTACACGCTACACCCTACACGCTGCACACTACACGCTACAATCTACACCCTACACACTACACCCTACACTCTACACCCTACACCCTACACGCTACATGCTACACTCTACACCCTACACGCTACACCCTACACCCTACATGCTACACCCTACACTCTACACCCTACACCGTACACGCTACACTCTACACCCTACACGCTACACCCTACACGCTACACCCTACACCCTACACGCTACACTCTACACCCTACACGCTACAAGCTACATGCTACACTCTACACCCTACACGCTACACTTTACACCCTATACCCTACACGCTACACTCTACACGCTACACCCTACACCCTACACCCTACACGCTACACGCTACACACTACACGCTACACGCTACAATCTACACGCTACATGCTACACCCTACACGCTACACTCTACACCCTACACGCTACACCCTACACTCTACACGCTACATGCTACACGCTACACGCTACACTCTACAATCTACACCCTACACACTACACCCTACACTCTACACCCTACACCCTACACGCTACATGCTACACTCTACACCATCCACGCTACACTTTACACCCTACAAACTACACCCTACACCCTACATGCTACACGCTACACTCTACACCCTACACACTACACTATACACCCTACACGCTACACCCTACACTCTACACCCTACACCCTATACGCTACACTCTACACCCTATACGCTACACCCTACACTCAACACCCTACACCCTACACCCTACACGCTACACGATACACGCTACACTCTACACCCTACACACTAATCTACACCCTACACCCTACACGCTACACCCTACACTCTACACCCTACACCCTACATGCTACATGCTACACTCTACACCCTACACGCTACACGCTACACTCTACACCCTACACGCTACACCCTACACTCTACACCCTACACCCTACACGCTACACGCTACACGCTACACTCTACACCCTACACGCTACACCCTACATTCTACACCCTACACCCTACACGCTACACGCTACACGCTACACTCTACACCCTATACGCTACACCCTACACTCTACACCCTACACCCTTCACGCTACACGCTACACGATACACGCTACACTCCACACCCTACACGCTACACCCTACACTCTGCACCCTACACCCTACACGCTACACTCTACATCCTATATGCTACACCCCACACTCTACACCCTACACCCTACACGCTACGCTCTACACGATACACGCTACACTCTACACTCTACGCCCTACACCCTACATGCTACACGCTACACCCTACACTCTACACCCTACATACTACATGCTACATGCTACACGCTACATCCTACACCCTACACGCTACACGCTACACTCTACACCCTACACGCTACACTCTACACCCTACACGCTACATGGTACACTCTACACCCTACACACTACACCCTACACCCTACATGCTACACGCTCCACTCTACACTCTACACACTACACTATACACCCTACACGCTACACCCTACACTCTACACCCTACACCCTACACGCTACACTCTACACCCTATACGCTACACCCTACACTCAACACTCTACACCCTACACGCTACACGCTACACGATACACGCTACACTCTACACCCTACACACTACTCTACACCCTACACCCTACACGCTACACCCTACACTCTACACCCTACACCCTACACGCTACATGCTACACTCTACACCCTACACGCTACACCCTACACTCTACACCCTACACGCTACACCCTACACCCTACACGCTACACGCTACACTCTACACCCTACACGCTACACCCTACACTCTATACCCTACAGCCTACACGCTACACGCTACACGCTACACTCTACACCCTACACTCTACACCCTACACTCTACACCCTACACGCTACACGCTACACTCTACACCCTACACGCTACACGCTACATGCAACACACTACACCCTACACGTTACACTTTACACCCTACACCCTACACGCTACACTCTACACGCTACACCCTACACCCTATACGCTACACACTACACGCTACACTCTACACGCTACATGCTACACCCTACATGCTACACTCTACACCCTACACGCTACACCCCACACTCTACACGCTACATGCTACACGCTACACTCTACACCCTACACGCTACACCCTACACCCTACACCGTATACGCTACACTCTACACGCTACACGCTACACCCTACACGCTGCACTCTACATGCTACATGCTACTCGCTACACTCTACACCCTATACGCTACACCCTACACCCTACATGCTACACCCTACACTCTACACCCTACACCGTACACGCTACACTCTACACCCTACACGCTACATCCTACACGCTACACCCTACACCCTACACGCTACACTCTACACCCTACACGCTACAAGCTACATGCTACACTCTACACCCTACACGCTACACTTTACACCCTACACCCTACACGCTACACCCTACACCCTACACCGTATACGCTACACTCTACACCCTACACGCTACACCCTACACCCTACATGCTACACCCTACACTCTACACCCTACACCGTACACGCTACACTCTACACCCTACACGCTACACCCTACACGCTACACCCTACACCCTACACGCTACACTCTACACCCTACACGCTACAAGCTACATGCTACACTCTACACCCTACACGCTACACTTTACACCCTACACCCTACACGCTACACTCTACACGCTACACCCTACACCCTACACCCTACACGCTACACGCTACACACTACACGCTACACGCTACAATCTACACGCTACATGCTACACCCTACACGCTACACTCTACACCCTACACGCTACACCCTACACCCTACACGCTACACCCTACACGCTGCACACTACACGCTACAATCTACACCCTACACACTACACCCTACACTCTACACCCTACACCCTACACGCTACATGCTACACTCTACACCCTACACGCTACACCCTACACCCTACATGCTACACCCTACACTCTACACCCTACACCGTACACGCTACACTCTACACCCTACACGCTACACCCTACACGCTACACCCTACACCCTACACGCTACACTCTACACCCTACACGCTACAAGCTACATGCTACACTCTACACCCTACACGCTACACTTTACACCCTACACTCTACACGCTACACTCTACACGCTACACCCTACACCCTACACCCTACACGCTACACGCTACACACTACACGCTACACGCTACAATCTACACGCTACATGCTACACCCTACACGCTACACTCTACACCCTACACGCTACACCCTACACTCTACACGCTACATGCTACACGCTACACGCTACACTCTACACCCTACACCCTACACCCTACACCCTACACGCTACACTCTACACGCTACACCCTACACGCTGCACTCTACACGCTACTCGCTACACTCTACACCCTATACGCTACACCCTACACTCAACACCCTACACCCTACGAGCTACACGCTACACGATACATGCTACACTGTACACCCTACACGCTACACTACACTCTACACCCTACACCCTTCACCCTACACGCTACACGCTACACCATACACTCTACACGCTACACGCTACACCCTACACTCTACACCCTACACGCTACACCCTACACCCTACATGCTACACGCTACACTCTCCACCCTTCACGCTACGCCCTACACTCTACACCCTACACGCTACATGCTACACGCTACACGCTACACTCTACACCCTACACGCTACACCACACACTCTACACCCTACACCCTACATGCTACACGCTACACGCTACACGCTACACTCTACACCCTACACGCTACACTCTACACCCTTCACGCTACACTCTACACCCTACACGCTACAACCTACATTCTACACCCTACACCCTACACGCTACACTCTACACCCTATACGCTACACCCTACACTCTACACCCTACACCCTACACGCTACACTATACACGCTACACTCTACACCCTACACGCTACACTCTACACCCTACACCCTACATGCTACACGCTACACGCTACACCCTACACTCTACACCCTACACCCTACACGCTACACGCTACACTCTACACCCTACATTCTACACTCTACACCCTACGCGCTACACCCTACACCCTACATGCTGCACACTACACGCTACAATCTACACCCTACACGCTACACCATACACTCTACACCCTACACGCTACACTCTACACCCTATACGCTACACCCTACACTCAACACCCTACACCCTACACAATACACGCTACACGCTACACGATACACGCTACACTCTACACCCTACACACTAATCTACACCCTACACCCTACACGCTACACCCTACACTCTACCCCCTACACTCTACACCCTACACCCTACATGCTACACGCTACACTCTACACCCTACACGCTACACCCTACACTCTACACCCTACACCCTACATGCTACACGCTACACGCTACACTCTACACCCTACACTCTACACCCTACACCCTACACCCTACACGCTACACTCTACACCCTACACACTACACCCTACACGCTACACGCTACACTCTACACCCTACACGCTACACTCTACACCCTACATGCTACACTCTACACCCTACACGCTACACCCTACACTCTACACCCTACACCCTACACGCTACACGCTACACGCTACACTATACACCCTACACTCTACACCCTACACCCTACACCCTACACACTACACTCTACACCCTACACACTACACCCTACACGCTACACGCTACACTCTACACCCTACACGCTACACTCTACACCCTACATGCTACACTCTACACCCTACACGCTACACCCTACATTCTACACCCTACTCCCTACACGCTACACTCTACACTCTACACACTACACCCTACACGCTACACGCTACACTCTACACCCTACTTGCTACACTCTACACCCAACACGCTACACCCTACACCCTACACCCTACACGCTACACGCTACACACTACACGCTACACTCTACACGCTACACCTTACACCCTACACGCTACACTCTAAACGCTACACTCTACACCCTACACGCTACACTCTACATGCTACACGCTACACTCTACACCCTACACGCTACACGCTACACTCTACGCCCTACACCATACACGCTACACTCTACACCATACACGCTACACTTTATACCCTACACACTACACCCTACACCCTACATGCTACACGCTACACTCTACACCCTACACACTACACTATACACCCTACACGCTACACCCTACACTCTACACCCTACACCCTATCCGCTACACTCTACACCCTATACGCTACACCCTACACTCAACACCCTACACCCTACACCCTACACGCTACACGCTACACGATACACGCTACACTCTACACCCTACACACTAATCTACACCCTACACCCTACACGCTACACCCTACACTCTACACCCTACACCCTACATGCTACATGCTACACTCTACACCCTACACGCTACACCCTACACTCTACACCCTACACTCTACACCCTACACCCTACACGCTACACGCTACACTCTACACCCTACACGCTACACCCTACACCCTACACGCTACACTCTACATGCTACACGCTACACTCTACACCCTACACGCTACACGCTACACTCTACGCCCTACACCATACACGCTACACTCTACACGCTACACGCTACACGCTACACTCTACACCATACACGCTACACTTTATACCCTACACACTACACCCTACACCCTACATGCTACACGCTACACTCTACACCCTACACACTACACTATACACCCTACACGCTACACCCTACACTCTACACCCTACACCCTATCCGCTACACTCTACACCCTATACGCTACACCCTACACTCAACACCCTACACCCTACACCCTACACGCTACACGCTACACGATACACGCTACACTCTACACCCTACACACTAATCTACACCCTACACCCTACACGCTACACCCTACACTCTACACCCTACACCCTACATGCTACATGCTACACTCTACACCCTACACGCTACACCCTACACTCTACACCCTACACTCTACACCCTACACCCTACACGCTACACGCTACACTCTACACCCTACACGCTACACCCTACACCCTACACGCTACACTCTACATGCTACACGCTACACTCTACACCCTACACGCTACACGCTACACTCTACGCCCTACACCATACACGCTACACTCTACACGCTACACGCTACATGCTACACTCTACACCATACACGCTACATTTTACACCCTACACACTACACCCTACACCCTACACACTACACCCTACACCCTACATGCTACACGCTACACTCTACACCCTACACACTACACTATACACCCTACACGCTACACCCTACACTCTACACCCTACACCCTACACGCTACACTCTACACCCTATACGCTACACCCTACACTCAACACCCTACACCCTACACGCTACACGCTACACGCTACACGATACACGCTACACTCTACACCCTACACACTAATCTACACCCTACACCCTACACGCTACACCCTACACTCTACACCCTACACCCTACATGCTACATGCTACACTCTACACCCTACACGCTACACCCTACACTCTACACCCTACACGCTACACGCTACACTCTACACCCTACACTCTACACCCTACACCCTACACCCTACACGCTACACTCTACACCCTACACACTACACCCTACACGCTACACGCTACACTCTACACCCTACACGCTACACTCTACACCCTACACGCTACACTCTACACCCTACATGCTACACTCTACACCCTACACGCTACACCCTACATTCTACACCCTACTCCCTACACGCTACACTCTACACTCTACACCCTACACCCTACACGCTACACGCTACACGCTACACTCTACAACCTACACTCTACAGCATGCACCCTACACTCTACATTCTACACCCTACACGCTACACCCTACACGCTACACCCTACACTCTACACCCTACACCCTACACCCTACACGCTACACTCTACACCCTACACACTACACCCTACACGCTACACGCTACACTCTACACCCTACACGCTACACTCTACACCCTACATGCTACACTCTACACCCTACACGCTACACCCTACACCCTACACCCTACACGCTACACGCTACACACTACACGCTACACTCTACACGCTACACCTTACACCCTACACGCTACACTCTACACGCTACACTCTACACCCTACACGCTACACTCTACATGCTACACGCTACACTCTACACCCTACACGCTACACGCTACACTCTACGCCCTACACCATACACGCTACACTCTACACGCTACACGCTACATACTACACTCTACACCATACACGCTACACTTTACACCCTACACACTACACCCTACACCCTACATGCTACACGCTACACTCTGCACCCTACACACTACACTATACACCCTACACGCTACACCCTACACTCTACACCCTACACCCTATACGCTACACTCTACACCCTATACGCTACACCCTACACTCAACACCCTACACCCTACACCCTACACGCTACACGCTACACGATACACGCTACACTCTACACCCTACACACTAATCTACACCCTACACCCTACACGCTACACCCTACACTCTACACCCTACACCCTACATGCTACATGCTACACTCTACACCCTACACGCTACACGCTACACTCTACACCCTACACGCTACACCCTACACTCTACACCCTACACCCTACACGCTACACGCTACACGCTACACTCTACACCCTACACGCTACACCCTACACTCTACACCCTACACCCTACACGCTACACGCTACACGCTACACTCTACACCCTATACGCTACACCCTACACTCTACACCCTACACCCTTCACGCTACACGCTACACGATACACGCTACACTCCACACCCTACACGCTACACCCTACACTCTGCACCCTACACCCTACACCCTACACGCTACACTCTACATCCTATATGCTACACCCCACACTCTACACCCTACACCCTACACGCTACGCTCTACACGATACACGCTACACTCTACACTCTACGCCCTACACCCTACATGCTACACGCTACACCCTACACTCTACACCCTACATACTACATGCTACATGCTACACGCTACATCCTACACCCTACACGCTACACGCTCCACTCTACACCCTACACGCTACACTCTACACCCTACACGCTACATGCTACACTCCACACCATACACACTACACTTTACACCCTACACACTACACCCTACACCCTACATGCTACACGCTCCACTCTACACTCTACACACTACACTATACACCCTACACGCTACACCCTACACTCTACACCCTACACCCTACACGCTACACTCTACACCCTATACGCTACACCCTACACTCAACACCCTACACCCTACACACTACACGCTACACGATACACGCTACACTCTACACCCTACACACTACTCTACACCCTACACCCTACACGCTACACCCTACACTCTACACCCTACACCCTACACGCTACATGCTACACTCTACACCCTACACGCTACACCCTACACTCTACACCCTACACGCTACACCCTACACCCTACACGCTACACTCTACACCCTACACGCTACACCCTACACTCTATACCCTACAGCCTACACGCTACACGCTACACGCTACACTCTACACCCTACACTCTACACCCTACACTCTACACCCTACACGCTACACGCTACACTCTACACCCTACATGCTACACGCTACATGCAACACACTACACCCTACACGTTACACTTTACACCCTACACCCTACACGCTACACTCTACACGCTACACCCTACACCCTATACGCTACACACTACACGCTACACTCTACACGCTACATGCTACACCCTACATGCTACACTCTACACCCTACACGCTACACCCCACACTCTACACGCTACATGCTACACGCTACACTCTACACCCTACACGCTACACCCTACACCCTACACCGTATACGCTACACTCTACACGCTACACGCTACACCCTACACGCTGCACTCTACATGCTACATGCTACTCGCTACACTCTACACCCTATACGCTACACCCTACACTCAACACCCTACACCCTACACGCTACACGCTACACGATACACGCTACACTGTACACCCTACACGCTACACTACGCTCTACACCCTACACCCTTCACCCTACACGCTACACGCTACACCATACACTCTACACCCTACACGCTACATTCTACACTCTACACCCTACACGCTACACCCTACACTCTACACCCTACACCCTACACCCTACATGCTACACGCTACACTCACCACCCTTCACGCTACACCCTACACTCTACACCCTACACGCTACATGCTACACGCTACACGCTACACTCTACATCCTTCATGCTACACTCTACACACTACACGCTACAACCTACACTCTACACCCTACACCCTACACGCTACACTCTACACCCTATACGCTACACCCTACACTCTACACCCTACACGCTACACTATACACGCTACTCTCTACACCCTACACACTACACTCTACACCCTACACCCTAAATGCTACACACTACACGATACACCCTACACTCTACACCCTACACCCTACACGCTACACGCTACACTCTACACCCTACATTCTACACTCTACACCCTACACGCTACACCCTACACGCTGCACACTACACGCTACAATCTACACCCTACACACTACACCCTACACTCTACACCCTACACCCTACACGCTACATGCTACACTCTACACCCTACACGCTACACCCTACACCCTACATGCTACACCCTACACTCTACACCCTACACCGTACACGCTACACTCTACACCCTACACGCTACACCCTACACGCTACACCCTACACCCTACACGCTACACTCTACACCCTACACGCTACAAGCTACATGCTACACTCTACACCCTACACGCTACACTTTACACCCTACACCCTACACGCTACACTCTACACGCTACACCCTACACCCTACACCCTACACGCTACACGCTACACACTACACGCTACAATCTACACGCTACATGCTACACCCTACACGCTACACTCTACACCCTACACGCTACACCCTACACTCTACACCCTACACCCTACACCCTACACGCTACACTCTACACCCTACACCCTACACGCTACACGCTACACTCTACACCCTACACGCTACACTCTACACCCTACATGCTACACTCTACACCCTACACGCTACACCCTACACCCTACACCCTACACGCTACACGCTACACACTACACGCTACACTCTACACGCTACACCTTACACCCTACACGCTACACTCTACACGCTACACTCTACACCCTACACGCTACACTCTACATGCTACACGCTACACTCTACACCCTACACGCTACACGCTACACTCTACGCCCTACACCATACACGCTACACTCTACACGCTACACGCTACATACTACACTCTACACCATACACGCTACACTTTACACCCTACACACTACACCCTACACCCTACATGCTACACGCTACACTCTGCACCCTACACACTACACTATACACCCTACACGCTACACCCTACACTCTACACCCTACACCCTATACGCTACACTCTGCACCCTATACGCTACACCCTACACTCAACACCCTACACCCTACACCCTACACGCTACACGCTACACGATACACGCTACACTCTACACCCTACACACTAATCTACACCCTACACCCTACACGCTACACCCTACACTCTACACCCTACACCCTACATGCTACATGCTACACTCTACACCCTACACGCTACACGCTACACTCTACACCCTACACGCTACACCCTACACTCTACACCCTACACCCTACACGCTACACGCTACACGATACACGCTACACTGTACACCCTACACGCTACACTACGCTCTACACCCTACACCCTTCACCCTACATGCTACACGCTACACCATACACTCTACACCCTACACGCTACATTCTACACTCTACACCCTACACGCTACACCCTACACTCTACACCCTACACGCTACACCCTACACCCTACATGCTACACGCTACACTCTCCACCCTTCACGCTACACCCTACACTCTACACCCTACACGCTACATGCTACACGCTACACGCTACACTCTACATCCTTCATGCTACACTCTACACACTACACGCTACAACCTACACTCTACACCCTACACCCTACACGCTACACTCTACACCCTATACGCTACACCCTACACTCTACACCCTACACGCTACACTATACACGCTACTCTCTACACCCTACACACTACACTCTACACCCTACACCCTAAATGCTACACACTACACGATACACCCTACACTCTACACCCTACACCCTACACGCTACACGCTACACTCTACACCCTACATTCTACACTCTACACCCTACACGCTACACCCTACACGCTGCACACTACACGCTACAATCTACACCCTACACACTACACCCTACACTCTACACCCTACACCCTACACGCTACATGCTACACTCTACACCCTACACGCTACACCCTACACCCTACATGCTACACCCTACACTCTACACCCTACACCGTACACGCTACACTCTACACCCCACACGCTACACCCTACACGCTACACCCTACACCCTACACGCTACACTCTACACCCTACACGCTACAAGCTACATGCTACACTCTACACCCTACACGCTACACTTTACACCCTACACCCTACACGCTACACTCTACACGCTACACCCTACACCCTACACCCTACACGCTACACGCTACACACTACACGCTACACGCTACAATCTACACGCTACATGCTACACCCTACACGCTACACTCTACACCCTACACGCTACACCCTACACTCTACACCCTACACCCTACACCCTACACGCTACACTCTACACCCTACACACTACACCCTACACGCTACACGCTACACTCTACACCCTACACGCTACACTCTACACCCTACATGCTACACTCTACACCCTACACGCTACACCCTACACCCTACACCCTACACGCTACACGCTACACACTACACGCTACACTCTACACGCTACACCTTACACCCTACACGCTACACTCTACACGCTACACTCTACACCCTACACGCTACACTCTACATGCTACACGCTACACTCTACACCCTACACGCTACACGCTACACTCTACGCCCTACACCATACACGCTACACTCTACACGCTACACGCTACATACTACACTCTACACCATACACGCTACACTTTACACCCTACACACTACACCCTACACCCTACATGCTACACGCTACACTCTGCACCCTACACACTACACTATACACCCTACACGCTACACCCTACACTCTACACCCTACACCCTATACGCTACACTCTGCACCCTATACGCTACACCCTACACTCAACACCCTACACCCTACACCCTACACGCTACACGCTACACGATACACGCTACACTCTACACCCTACACACTAATCTACACCCTACACCCTACACGCTACACCCTACACTCTACACCCTACACCCTACATGCTACATGCTACACTCTACACCCTACACGCTACACGCTACACTCTACACCCTACACGCTACACCCTACACTCTACACCCTACACCCTACACGCTACACGCTACACGCTACACTCTACACCCTACACGCTACACCCTACACTCTACACCCTACACCCTACACGCTACACGCTACACGCTACACTCTACACCCTATACGCTACACCCTACACTCTACACCCTACACCCTTCACGCTACACGCTACACGATACACGCTACACTCCACACCGTACACGCTACACCCTACACTCTGCACCCTACACCCTACACCCTACACGCTACACTCTACATCCTATATGCTACACCCCACACTCTACACCCTACACCCTACACGCTACGCTCTACACGATACACGCTACACTCTACACTCTACGCCCTACACCCTACATGCTACACGCTACACCCTACACTCTACACCCTACATACTACATGCTACATGCTACACGCTACATCCTACACCCTACACGCTACACGCTACACTCTACACCCTACACGCTACACTCTACACCCTACACGCTACATGCTACACTCTACACCATACACGCTACACTTTACACCCTACACACTACACCCTACACCCTGCATGCTACACGCTCCACTCTACACTCTACACACTACACTATACACCCTACACGCTACACCCTACACTCTACACCCTACACCCTACACGCTACACTCTACACCCTATACGCTACACCCTACACTCAACACCCTACACCCTACACGCTACACGCTACACGATACACGCTACACTCTACACCCTACACACTACTCTACACCCTACACCCTACACGCTACACCCTACACTCTACACCCTACACCCTACACGCTACATGCTACACTCTACACCCTACACGCTACACCCTACACTCTACACCCTACACGCTACACCCTACACCCTACACGCTACACTCTACACCCTACACGCTACACCCTACACTCTATACCCTACAGCCTACACGCTACACGCTACACGCTACACTCTACACCCTACACTCTACACCCTACACTCTACACCCTACACGCTACACGCTACACTCTACACCCTACACGCTACATGCTACATGCAACACACTACACCCTACACATTACACTTTACACCCTACACCCTACACGCTACACTCTACACGCTACACCCTACACCCTATACGCTACACACTACACGCTACACTCTACACGCTACATGCTACACCCTACATGCTACACTCTACACCCTACATGCTACACCCCACACTCTACACGCTACATGCTACACGCTACACTCTACACCCTACACGCTACACCCTACACCCTACACCGTATACGCTACACTCTACACGCTACACGCTACACCCTACACGCTGCACTCTACATGCTACATGCTACTCGCTACACTCTACACCCTATACGCTACACCCTACACTCAACACCCTACACCCTACACGCTACACGCTACACGATACACGCTACACTGTACACCCTACACGCTACACTACGCTCTACACCCTACACCCTTCACCCTACACGCTACACGCTACACCATACACTCTACACCCTACACGCTACATTCTACACTCTACACCCTACACGCTACACCCTACACTCTACACCCTACACGCTACACCCTACACCCTACATGCTACACGCTACACTCTCCACCCTTCACGCTACACCCTACACTCTACACCCTACACGCTACATGCTACACGCTACACGCTACACTCTACATCCTTCATGCTACACTCTACACACTACACGCTACAACCTACACTCTACACCCTACACCCTACACGCTACACTCTACACCCTATACGCTACACCCTACACTCTACACCCTACACCCTACACGCTACACTATACACGCTACTCTCTACACCCTACACACTACACTCTACACCCTACACCCTAAATGCTACACACTACACAATACACCCTACACTCTACACCCTACACCCTACACGCTACACTCTACACCCTACATTCTACACTCTACACCCTACACGCTACACCCTACACGCTGCACACTACACGCTACAATCTACACCCTACACACTACACCCTACACTCTACACCCTACACCCTACACGCTACATGCTACACTCTACACCCTACACGCTACACCCTACACCCTACATGCTACACCCTACACTCTACACCCTACACCGTACACGCTACACTCTACACCCTACACGCTACACCCTACACGCTACACCCTACACCCTACACGCTACACTCTACACCCTACACGCTACAAGCTACATGCTACACTCTACACCCTACACGCTACACTTTACACCCTACACCCTACACGCTACACTCTACACGCTACACCCTACACCCTACACCCTACACGCTACACGCTACACACTACACGCTACACGCTACAATCTACACGCTACATGCTACACCCTACACGCTACACTCTACACCCTACACGCTACACCCTACACTCTACACGCTACATGCTACACGCTACACGCTACACTCTACAATCTACACCCTACACACTACACCCTACACTCTACACCCTACACCCTACACGCTACATGCTACACTCTACACCATACACGCTACACTTTACACCCTACACACTACACCCTACACCCTACATGCTACACGCTACACTCTACACCCTACACACTACACTATACACCCTACACGCTACACCCTACACTCTACACCCTACACCCTATACGCTACACTCTACACCCTATACGCTACACCCTACACTCAACACCCTACACCCTACACCCTACACGCTACACGATACACGCTACACTCTACACCCTACACACTAATCTACACCCTACACCCTACACGCTACACCCTACACTCTACACCCTACACCCTACATGCTACATGCTACACTCTACACCCTACACGCTACACGCTACACTCTACACCCTACACGCTACACCCTACACTCTACACCCTACACCCTACACGCTACACGCTACACGCTACACTCTACACCCTACACGCTACACCCTACATTCTACACCCTACACCCTACACGCTACACGCTACACGCTACACTCTACACCCTATACGCTACACCCTACACTCTACACCCTACACCCTTCACGCTACACGCTACACGATACACGCTACACTCCACACCCTACACGCTACACCCTACACTCTGCACCCTACACCCTACACCCTACACGCTACACTCTACATCCTATATGCTACACCCCACACTCTACACCCTACACCCTACACGCTACGCTCTACACGATACACGCTACACTCTACACTCTACGCCCTACACCCTACATGCTACACGCTACACCCTACACTCTACACCCTACATACTACATGCTACATGCTACACGCTACATCCTACACCCTACACGCTACACGCTACACTCTACACCCTACACGCTACACTCTACACCCTACACGCTACATGGTACACTCTACACCCTACACACTACACCCTACACCCTACATGCTACACGCTCCACTCTACACTCTACACACTACACTATACACCCTACACGCTACACCCTACACTCTACACCCTACACCCTACACGCTACACTCTACACCCTATACGCTACACCCTACACTCAACACTCTACACCCTACACGCTACACGCTACACGATACACGCTACACTCTACACCCTACACACTACTCTACACCCTACACCCTACACGCTACACCCTACACTCTACACCCTACACCCTACACGCTACATGCTACACTCTACACCCTACACGCTACACCCTACACTCTACACCCTACACGCTACACCCTACACCCTACACGCTACACGCTACACTCTACACCCTACACGCTACACCCTACACTCTATACCCTACAGCCTACACGCTACACGCTACACGCTACACTCTACACCCTACACTCTACACCCTACACTCTACACCCTACACGCTACACGCTACACTCTACACCCTACACGCTACACGCTACATGCAACACACTACACCCTACACGTTACACTTTACACCCTACACCCTACACGCTACACTCTACACGCTACACCCTACACCCTATACGCTACACACTACACGCTACACTCTACACGCTACATGCTACACCCTACATGCTACACTCTACACCCTACACGCTACACCCCACACTCTACACGCTACATGCTACACGCTACACTCTACACCCTACACGCTACACCCTACACCCTACACCGTATACGCTACACTCTACACGCTACACGCTACACCCTACACGCTGCACTCTACATGCTACATGCTACTCGCTACACTCTACACCCTATACGCTACACCCTACACCCTACATGCTACACCCTACACTCTACACCCTACACCGTACACGCTACACTCTACACCCTACACGCTACATCCTACACGCTACACCCTACACCCTACACGCTACACTCTACACCCTACACGCTACAAGCTACATGCTACACTCTACACCCTACACGCTACACTTTACACCCTACACCCTACACGCTACACCCTACACCCTACACCGTATACGCTACACTCTACACCCTACACGCTACACCCTACACCCTACATGCTACACCCTACACTCTACACCCTACACCGTACACGCTACACTCTACACCCTACACGCTACACCCTACACGCTACACCCTACACCCTACACGCTACACTCTACACCCTACACGCTACAAGCTACATGCTACACTCTACACCCTACACGCTACACTTTACACCCTACACCCTACACGCTACACTCTACACGCTACACCCTACACCCTACACCCTACACGCTACACGCTACACACTACACGCTACACGCTACAATCTACACGCTACATGCTACACCCTACACGCTACACTCTACACCCTACACGCTACACCCTACACCCTACACGCTACACCCTACACGCTGCACACTACACGCTACAATCTACACCCTACACACTACACCCTACACTCTACACCCTACACCCTACACGCTACATGCTACACTCTACACCCTACACGCTACACCCTACACCCTACATGCTACACCCTACACTCTACACCCTACACCGTACACGCTACACTCTACACCCTACACGCTACACCCTACACGCTACACCCTACACCCTACACGCTACACTCTACACCCTACACGCTACAAGCTACATGCTACACTCTACACCCTACACGCTACACTTTACACCCTACACTCTACACGCTACACTCTACACGCTACACCCTACACCCTACACCCTACACGCTACACGCTACACACTACACGCTACACGCTACAATCTACACGCTACATGCTACACCCTACACGCTACACTCTACACCCTACACGCTACACCCTACACTCTACACGCTACATGCTACACGCTACACGCTACACTCTACACCCTACACCCTACACCCTACACCCTACACGCTACACTCTACACGCTACACCCTACACGCTGCACTCTACACGCTACTCGCTACACTCTACACCCTATACGCTACACCCTACACTCAACACCCTACACCCTACGAGCTACACGCTACACGATACATGCTACACTGTACACCCTACACGCTACACTACACTCTACACCCTACACCCTTCACCCTACACGCTACACGCTACACCATACACTCTACACGCTACACGCTACACCCTACACTCTACACCCTACACGCTACACCCTACACCCTACATGCTACACGCTACACTCTCCACCCTTCACGCTACGCCCTACACTCTACACCCTACACGCTACATGCTACACGCTACACGCTACACTCTACACCCTACACGCTACACCACACACTCTACACCCTACACCCTACATGCTACACGCTACACGCTACACGCTACACTCTACACCCTACACGCTACACTCTACACCCTTCACGCTACACTCTACACCCTACACGCTACAACCTACATTCTACACCCTACACCCTACACGCTACACTCTACACCCTATACGCTACACCCTACACTCTACACCCTACACCCTACATGCTACACTATACACGCTACACTCTACACCCTACACGCTACACTCTACACCCTACACCCTACATGCTACACGCTACACGCTACACCCTACACTCTACACCCTACACCCTACACGCTACACGCTACACTCTACACCCTACATTCTACACTCTACACCCTACGCGCTACACCCTACACCCTACATGCTGCACACTACACGCTACAATCTACACCCTACACGCTACACCATACACTCTACACCCTACACGCTACACTCTACACCCTATACGCTACACCCTACACTCTACACCCTACACCCTACACGCTACACTATACACGCTACACTCTACACCCTACACACTACACTCTACACCCTACACCCTAAATGCTACACACTACACGATACACCCTACACTCTACACCCTACACCCTACACGCTACACGCTACACTCTACACCCTACATTCTACACTCTACACCCGACACGCTACACCCTACACGCTGCACACTACACGCTACAATCTACACCCTACACACTACACCCTACACTCTACACCCTACACCCTACACGCTACATGCTACACTCTACACCCTACACGCTACACCCTACACCCTACATGCTACACCCTACACTCTACACCCTACACCGTACACGCTACACTCTACACCCTACACGCTACACCCTACACGCTACACCCTACACGCTACACTCTACACCCTACACGCTACAAGCTACATGCTACACTCTACACCCTACACGCTACACTTTACACCCTACACCCTACACGCTACACTCTACACGCTACACCCTACACCCTACACCCTACACGCTACACGCTACACACTACACGCTACACGCTACAATCTACACGCTACATGCTACACCCTACACGCTACACTCTACACCCTACACGCTACACCCTACACTCTACACGCTACATGCTACACGCTACACGCTACACTCTACACCCTACACACTACACCCTACACCCTACACCCTACACGCTACACTCTACACGCTACACGCTACACCCTACACGCTGCACTCTACACGCTACTCGCTACACTCTACACCCTATACGCTACACCCTACACTCAACACCCTACACCCTACACCCTACGAGCTACACGCTACACGATACATGCTACACTGTACACCCTACATGCTACACTACACTCTACACCCTACACCCTTCACCCTACACGCTACACGCTACACCATACACTCTACACGCTACACGCTACACCCTACACTCTACACCCTACACGCTACACCCTACACCCTACATGCTACACGCTACACTCTCCACCCTTCACGCTACGCCCTACACTCTACACCCTACACGCTACATGCTACACGCTACACGCTACACTCTACACCCTACACGCTACACCACACACTCTACACCCTACACCCTACATGCTACACGCTACACGCTACACTCTACACCCTACACGCTACACTCTACACCCTTCACGCTACACTCTACACCCTACACGCTACAACCTACATTCTACACCCTACACCCTACACGCTACACTCTACACCCTATACGCTACACCCTACACTCTACACCCTACACCCTACACGCTACACTATACACGCTACACTCTACACCCTACACACTACACTCTACACCCTACACCCTACATGCTACACGCTACACGCTACACCCTACACTCTACACCCTACACCCTACACGCTACACGCTACACTCTACACCCTACATTCTACACTCTACACCCTACGCGCTACACCCTACACCCTACATGCTGCACACTACACGCTACAATCTACACCCTACACGCTACACCATACACTCTACACCCTACACGCTACACTCTACACCCTATACGAAACACCCTACACTCTACACCCTACACCCTACACCCTTCACGCTACACGCTACGCAATACATGCTACACTCTACACCCTACACGCTACACCTTACACTCTACACCCTACATCCTACATGCTACATGCTACACGCTACACCCTACACGCTACATGCTACACTCTACACCCTACACGCTACACTCTACACCGTACACGCTACACCCTACACGCTACACGCTACACTCTACACCCTACACCCTACACGCTACACCCTACACGCTACACCCTACACGCAAAAACTCTACATTCTACACGCTACACACTACACTCTACACCCTACACCCTACACGCTACACTCTACACCCTACACACTACACCCTACACTCTACACCCTACACCCTACACGCTACACGCTACACGCTACACGCTACATGCTACACTCTACACCATACACGCTACACACTACACCCTACAATGTGCACCCTACACGCTACACTATACACTCTACACTCTACACCCTACACCCTACACGCTACACCCTACACGCTACACTCTACACCCTACACGCTACACTCTACACCCTACACACTACACTCTACACCCTACACTCTACACGCTACACTCTACACCCTACACGCTACATCCTACACTCTACACCCTACACCCTACACGCTACACTCTACACCCTACACGCTACACCCTACACTCTAGCGTGTAGCATGTGGCGTGTAGCCGGTAGGGTGTAGGGTGTAGAGTGCAGGGTGTAGCATGTAGCTTGTAGCGTGTAGGGTGTAGAGTGCAGCGTGTAGGGTGTAGCGTGTAGAGTGTAGCATGTGGGGTATAGGGTGTAGAGTGTAGGGTGTAGCGTGTAGCGTGTATCGTGTAGCATGTAGAGTGTAGCATGTAGGGTGTAGGGTGTAGAGTGTAGGGTGTAGCATGTAGGGTGTAGAGTGTAGCGTGTAGCGTGTAGGGTGTAGAATGTAGCGTGTAGGGTGTAGCGTGTAGCGTGTAGGGTGTAGAGTGTAGGGTGTAGCGTGTAGGGTGTAGAATGTAGCATGTATCATGTAGCATGTAGCGTGTAGGGTGTAGAGTGTAGAGTGTAGGGTGTAGCGTATAGGGTGTAGAGTGTAGCGTGTAGGGTGTAGGGTGTAGAGTGTAGGGTGTAGCGTGTAGGGTGTAGAGTGTAGCGTGTAGGGTGTAGGGTGTAGAGTGTAGGGTGTAGCGTGTAGGGTGTAGAGTGTAGCGTGTAGGGTGTAGAGTTTAGCGTGTAGAGTGTAGCGTTTAGAGTGTAGAGTGTAGCATGTAGCATGTAGGGTGTAGGGTGTAGAGTGTTGGGTGTAGCGTGTAAGGTGTAGAGTGTAGCGCGTAGCGTGTAGCGTATAGCGTGTAGGGTGTAGAGTGTAGGGTGTAGCATGTAGGGTGTAGAGTGTTGCATGTAGCGTGTAGGGTGTAGGGTGTAGAGTGTAGGGTGTAGCGTGTAGCGTGTAGGGTGTAGGGTGTAGGGTGTAGAGTGTAGTGTAGCGTGTAGGGTGTAGAGTGTAGCGTGTATCGTGTAGCGTGTAGGGTGTAGGGTGTGGGGTGTTGAGTGTAGGGTGTAGCATATAGGGTGTAGAGTGTAGCGTGTAGAGTGTAGGGTGTAGAGTGTAGGGTGTAGCGTGCAGGGTGTAGAGTGTAGTGTGTAGGGTGTAGAGTGTAGCATGTAGCGTGTAGGGTGTTGGGTGTAGCGTGTAGGGTGTAGAGTGTAGCGTGTAGGGTGTAGAGTGTAGCGTGTAGCGTGCAGCATGTAGAGTGTAGCGTGTAGCGTGTAGCGTGTAGCGTGTAGGGTGTAGGGTGTAGAGTGTAGGGTGTAGCGTGTAGGGTGTAGAGTGTAGCGTGTAGCGTGTAGGGTGTAGGGTGTAGAGTGTAGAGTGTAGGGTGTAGAGTGTAACGTGTAGTGTGTAGGATGTAGCGTGTTGCGTGTTGCGTGTGTAGTGTAGCGTGTAGGGTGTAGAGTGTAGCGTGTAGCGTATTGCGTGTAGCATGCAGGGTGTAGAGTGTAGCGTGTAGCGTGTAGCGTGTAGAGTGTAGCATGTAGGGTGTAGCGTGTAGAGTGTAGCGTGTAGTGTGTAGTTTGTAGCGTGTAGCGTGTAGGGTGTAGGGTGTAGCGTGTAGGGTGTAGCGTGTAGGGTGTAGCGTGTAGGGTGTAGCGTGTAGGGTGTAGCGTGTAGGGTGTAGCGTGTAGGGTGTGGAGTGTAGCGTGTAGGCTGTAGGGTGTAGAGTGTAGGGTGTAGCATGTAGGGTGTAGGGTGTAGCGTGTAGGGTGTAGAGTGTAGCATTTAGCGTGTAGGGTGTACAGTGTAGCGTGTAGCGTGTAGGGTGTAGGGTGTAGAGTGTAGGGTGTAGCGTGTAGCGTGTAGGGTGTAGGGTGTAGAGTGTAGGGTGTAGCGTGTAGGGTGTAGAGTGTAGCGTGTAGCGTGTAGCATGTAGGGTGTAGAGTGAAGGGTGTAGCGTGTAGGGTGTAGAGTGTAGCGTGTAGGGTGCAGAGTGTAGCGTATAGCGTGTAGAGTGTAGCGTGTAGGGTGTAGCGTGTAGCGGGTAGGGTGTAGAATGTCGAGTGTAGGGTGTATGGTGTAGAGTGTAGGTTGTAGAGTGTAGCGTGTAGCTTGTAGCGTGTAGGGTGTAGGGTGTAGAGTGTAGGGTGTAGCGTGTAGGGAGTAGGGTGTAGGGTGTAGCGTGTAGGGTGTAGCGTGTAGGGTGTAGGGTGTAGAGTGTAGGGTGTAGCATGTAGCATGTAGCGTGTAGCGTGTAGGGTGTAGGGTGTAGTGTGTAGGGTGTAGCGTGTAGGGTGTAGCGTGTAGGGTGTAGAGTTTAGCGTGTAGCGTGTAGAATGTAGCGTGTAGCGTGTAGGGAGTAGGGTGTAGGGTGTAGGGTTTAGCGTGTAGCATGTAGGGTGTAGAATGTAGCATGTAGCGTGTAGGGTGTAGGGTGTAGAGTGTAGGGTGTAGGGTGTAGAGTGTAGCGTGTAGCGTGTAGGGTGTAGAGTGTAGGGTGTAGCGTGTAGGGTGTAGAGTGTAGCGTGTAGCGTGTAGCTTGTAGCGTGTAGAGTGTAGGGTGTAGCGTGTAGGGTGTAGAGTGTAGCGTGTAGGGTGTAGAGTGTAGCGCATAGCGAGTAGAGTGTAGCGTGTAGCGTGTAGGGTGTAGGGTGTAGAGTGTAGGGTGTAGCGTGTAGCGTGTAGGGAGTAGGCTGTAGGGTGTAGCGTGTAGGGTGTAGCGTGTAGGGTGTAGGGTGTAGGGTGTAGCGTGTAGGGTGTAGGGTGTAGAGTGTAGCGTGTAGCATGTAGCGTGTAGCGTGTAGCGTGTAGCGTGTAGGGTGTAGAGTGTAGAGTGTAGCACGTAGCGTGTAGCGTGTAGGGTGTAGGGTGTAGTGTGTAGGGTGTAGCGTGTAGGGTGTAGCGTGTAGGGTGTAGAGTTTAGCGTGTAGCATGTATCGTGTAGCATGTAGGGTGTAGGCTGTAGAGTGTAGGGTGTAGCGTGTAGGGTGTAGAGTGTAGCGTGTAGCATGTAGAATGTAGCGTGTAGCGTGTAGGGTGTAGCGTGTAGAGTGTAGTGTGTAGCGTGTAGAGTGTAGTGTGTAGCGTGTAGCGTGTAGCGTGTAGAGTGTAGGGTGTAGCGTGTAGGGTGTAGAGTGTAGGGTGTAGAGTGTAGAACGTAGAGTGTAAGGTGTATGGTGTAGAGTGTAGGGTGTAGAGTGTAGCGTGTAGCGTGTAGAGTGTAGCGTGTAGCGTGTAGGGTGTAGAGTGTAGGGTGTAGCGTGTAGCGTGTAGCTAGTAGAGTGTAGAGTGTAGCGTGTAGGGAGAAGGGTGTAGGGTGTAGCGTGTAGGGTGTAGCGTGTACGGTGTAGGGTGTAGAGTGTAGGGTGTAGCGTGTAACATGTAGCGTGTAGCGTGTAGCATGTAGGGTGTAGAGTGTAGAGTGTAGCATGTAGCGTGTAGCGTGTAGGGTGTAGAGTGAAGGGTGTAGCATGTAGAGTGTAGCCTGTAGGGTGTAGAGTGTAGCGTGTAGCGTGTAGAGTGTAGGGTGTAGCTCTTTCCAATGGCCTACAAGCATAAGTGAAGCAATGAGCAGCAGTCTCTATTAGTATAGGAGATAGCAGAAAACATTTCACATTTTTCCCCATTGGGTCATAACTTCTTTTGCAATGATCAGAGGTTGAAATTTTTTGCGTTTTCCTGCTCTTTCCAATGGCTTACAAGCATAAGTGAAGCGGTGAGCAGCAGTTTCTATTAGTATAGGACCCAATGGGGAAATGGGGAAAAATGTGAAATGTTTTCCGTTATCTCTTACACTAATAGAGACTGCTGCTCACTGCTTCACTTATGCTTGTAGGCCATTGGAAATAGCAGGAAAACGCATCATTCTAACAGAAGTTTTGACCCAGTGGGGAAATGGGGAAAAATGTGCACATTACACCCTACACTCTATAATCTACACCCTACACGCTACACCCTACACCCTACATGCTACACCCTACCCTCTACACCCTACACCCTACACGCTACACGCTACATGCTACATGCTACACTCTACACTCTACACGCTACACGCTACACGCTACACGCTACACCCTACACTCTACACCCTACACCCTACACCCTACACGCTACACCCTACACCCTACTACCTACACTCTACACCCTACATGCTACACCCTACACTCTACACCCTACACCCTACATGCTACACTCTACACGCTACACGATACACGCTACACGCTACACCCTACACTCTACACCCTACACCCCACATGCTACACTCTACACCCTACACCCTACACGCTGCACTCTACACTCTACACCCTACACGCTACACGCTACATGCTACACCCTGCACTCTACACCCTACACCCTACCCACTACACGCCACATGCTACACGCTAGAGTGTAGGGTGTAGCGTGTAGGGTGTAGAGTGTAGCGTGTAGGGTGTAGGGTGTAGAGTGTAGGATGTAGCGTGTAGGGTGTAGAGTGTAGCGTGTAGGGTGTAGGGTGTAGAGTGTAGTGTGTAGGGTGCAGAGTGTAGCGTGTAGGGTGTAGAGTGTAGGGTGTAGCGTGTAGGGTGTAGCGTGTAGGGTGTAGGGTGTAGAGTGTAGAGTGTAGAGTGTAGCGTGTAGGGTGTAGAGTGTAGCATGTAGGGTGTAGCGTGTAGGGTGTAGGGTGTAGTGTGTAGGGTGTAGCGTGTAGGGTGTAGAGTGTAGCGTGTAGGGTGTAGAGTGTAGAGTGTAGAGTGTAGCGTGTAGGGTGTAGAGTGTAGCGTGTAGGGTGTAGCGTGTAGGGTGTAGGGTGTAGTGTGTAGGGTGTAGCGTGTAGGGTGTAGAGTGTAGCGTGTAGGGTGTAGAGTGTAGAGTGTAGAGTGTAGCGTGTAGGGTGTAGAGTGTAGCGTGTAGGGTGTAGCCTGTAGGGTGTAGGGTGTAGAGTGTAGCGTGTAGAGTGTAGGGTGTAGCGTGTAGGGTGTAGAGTGTAGCGTGTAGGGTGTAGAGTGTAGCGTGTAGGGTGTAGGGTGTAGCGTGTAGCATGTAGCATGTAGGATGTAGGGTGTAGAGTGTAGGGTGTAGCGTGCAGCGTGTAGGGCGTAGAGTGTACAGTGTAGCGTGTATCATGTAGCGTGTAGCGTGTAGGGTGTAGGGTGTAGGGTGTAGAGTGTAGGGTGTAGCATATAGGATGTAGAGTGTAGGGTGTAGGGTGTATAGTGTAGGGTGTAGCGTGTAGGGTGTAGCGTGTAGCGTGTAGCGTGTAGGGTGTAGGGTGTAGAGTGTAGGGTGTAGCGTGTAGGGTGTAGAGTGTAGCGTGTATCGTGTAGCGTGAAGGGTGTAGGGTGTAGGGTGTAGAGTGTAGGGTGTAGCGTATAGGGTGCAGAGTGTAGCGTGTAGGGTGTAGAGTGTAGAATGTAGCGTGTAGGGTGTAGATTGTAGCGTGTAGTGTGCAGCGTGTAGGGTGTAGCGTGTAGCGTGTAGGGTGTAGGGTGTAGAGTGTAGGGTGTAGCGTGTAGCGTGTAGCGTGTAGCATGTAGGGTGTAGGGTGTAGAGTGTAGCGTGTAGGGTGTAGTGTTGTGTGTATAGTGTAGCGTGTTTGGTGTAGAGTGTAGGGTGTAGCGTATAGGGTGTAGAGTGTAGCATGTAGGGTGTAGGGTGTAGTGTGTAGGTTGTAGCGTGTAGGGTGTAGAGTGTAGCGTGAAGGGTGTAGAGTTTAGCGTGTAAGGTGTAGAGTGTAGCATGTAGCGTGTAGCGTGTAGCATGTAGAGTGTAGGGTGTAGAGTGTGTGGTGTAGCGTGTAGGGTGTAGAGTGTAGCGTGTAGCGTGTAGCATGTAGCGTGTAGGGTGTAGAGTGTAGGGTGTAGCGTGAAGGGTGGAGAGTGTAGCGTGTAGCATGCAGGGTGTAGGGTGTAGCGTGTAGGGTGTAGAGTGTAGGGTGTAGCGTGTAGGGTGTAGTGTGTAGCATGTAGCGTGTAGGGTGTAGAGTGTATAGTGTAGCGTGTAGCGTGTAGGGTGAAGGGTGTAGGGTGTAGAGTGTAGTGTAGCGTGTAGGGTGTACAGTGTAGCGTGTATCGTGTAGCGTGTAGCTCGTAGGGTGTAGGGTGTTGAGTGTAGGGTGTAGCGTATAGGGTGTAGAGTGTAGCGAGTAGCGTGTAGCGTGTAGAGTGCAGCGTGTAGGGTGTAGCGTGTAGCGTGTAGCGTGTAGAGTGTAGCGTGTAGGGTGTAGGGTGTAGGGTGTAGCGTGTAGGGTGTAGAGTGTAGCGTGTAGCGTGTAGCATGTAGCGTGTAGAGTATAGGGTGTAGCGTGTAGGGTGTAGAGTGTAGCGTGTGGGGTGTAGCATGTAGATTGTAGCGTGTAGCGTGTAGTGTGTAGCGTGTAGCGTGTAGGGTGTAGGGTGTAGGGTGTAGCGTGTAGAGTGTAGCGTGTAGGGTGTAGGGTGTAAAGTGTAGCGTGTAGGCTGTAGAGTGTAGCATGTAGCGTGTAGCGTGTAGGGTGTAGAGTGTAGCGTGTAGCGTGTAGCGTGTAGGGTGTAGGGTGTAGAGTGTAGAGTGTAGCATGTAGAGTGTAGGGTGTAGCGTGTAAGGTGTAGAGTGTAGCATGTAGCGTGTAGGGTGTAGGGTGTAGAGTGTAGGGTGTAGCGTGTAGGGTGTAGAGTGTAACGTGTAGTGTGTAGCGTGTAGGGTGTAGGGTGTATAGTGTAGAGTGTAGCGTGTAGGGTGTAGAGTGTGGAATGTAGCGTGTAGAATGTAGCGTGTAGAGTAGGGTGTAGCGTGTAGGGTGTAGAGTGTAGCTTGTAGGGTGTAGCGTGTAGCGTGTAGGGTGTAGTGTGTAGGGTGTAGAGTGTAGCGTGTAGGGTGTAGGGTGTAGAGTGTAGGGTGTAGCATGTAGAGTGTAGGGTGTATCGTGTAGTGTGTAGCGTGTAGGGTGTAGGGTGTAGAATGTAGGGTGTAGCGTGTAGTGTGTAGAGTGTAGCATGTAGGGTGTAGCGTGTAGGGTGTAGAGTGTAGAGTGTAGGGTGTAGCTCTTTCCAATGGCCTACAAGCATAAGTGAAGTAGTGATCAGAATTCTCTATTAGTATAGGAGATAACAGAAAACATTTCACATTTTTCCCCATTGGGTCATAACTTCTGTTATAATGATCAGAGGTTGAAATTTTTCCCTTTTCCTGCTCTTTCCAATGGCTTACAAGCATAAGTGAAGCGGTGCGCAGCAGTTTCTATTAGTATAGTACCCAATGGGGAAATGGGGAAAAATGTGAAATGTTTTCCGTTATCTCTTATACTAATAGAGACTGCTGCTCACTAGTGTTGAGCGATACCGTCCGATACTTGAAAGTATCGGTATCGGAAAGTATCGGCCGATACCGGCAAAGTATCGGATCCAATCCGATACCGATACCCGATACCAATACAAGTCAATGGGAATCATGTATCGGATGGTATCCCTGATAGTTCCCAGGGTCTGAAGGAGAGGAAACTCTCCTTCAGGCCCTGGGAACCATATTAATGTGTAAAAGAAAGAATTAAAATAAAAAATATTGCTATACTCACCTCTCCGACGCAGCCTGCACCTTACCGAGGGAAGCGGCAGCGTTCTTTGTTTAAAATTCGCGCTTTTCTTTCCTTTATGTGAAGTCCCGGCTTGTGATTGGTCGCGTGCCGCCCATGTGGCCGGGACGCAACCAATCACAGCAAGCCGTGACGTAATTTCAGGTCCTTCAGGATTTTAAAATTACGTTCCGGCGTTGTGATTGGTTGCGTCGCAGTCACATGGGCGACGCAACCAATCACAGGAAGCCGTGACGTAATTTCAGGTCCTTCAGGATTTTAAAATTACGTCCCGGCTTGTGATTGGTTGCTTCGCGGTCAACCAATCACAAGCCGGGAGGCTGGACACGCGTGCATTTTAAAATGCGCGCTTGTCCAGCCTCCCGGCTTGTGATTGGTTGATCGCGACGCAACCAATCACAAGCCGGGACGTCACGGGAGGCTGGACACGCGCGCATTTTAAAATGTGCGCGTGTCCAGCCTCCCGGCTTGTGATTGGTTGATCGCGACGCAACCAATCACAAGCCGGGACGTCACGGGAGGCTGGACAAGCGCGCATTTTAAAATGCGCACGTGTCCAGCCTCCCGTGACGTCACGGCTTGTGATTGGTTGCGTCGCCCATGTGACTGCGACGCAACCAATCTCAAAGCCGGGACGTAATTTTAAAATCCTTAAGGACCTGAAATTACGTCACGGCTTGCTGTGATTGGTTGCGTCGCCCATGTGACTGCGACGCAACCAATCACAAAGCCGGGACTTCACGTAAGGAAAGAAAAGCGCGAATTTTAAACAAAGAATGCTGCCGCTTCCCTCGGTAAGGTGCAGGCTGCGTCGGAGAGGTGAGTATAGCAATATTTTTTATTTTAATTCTTTCTTTTACACATTTTTACATTAATGTTGTTTCAATACCCGATACCACAAAAGTGATCTCGGTATCGGAATTCCGATACAGCAAATATCGGCCGATACCCGATACTTGCGGTATCGGAATGCTCAACACCACTGCTCACTGCTTCACTTATGCTTGTAGGCCATTGGAAATAGCAGGAAAACGCATCATTCTAACAGAAGTGCACTCTACACCCTACACGCTACAATCTACACCCTACACGCTACACCCTACACCCTACATGCTACACCCTACCCTCTACACCCTACACGCTACATGCTACACTCTACACGCTACACGCTACACGTTACATGCTACACGCTACACCCTACACTCTACACCCTACACCCTACACGCTACACCCTACACCCTTCTACCTACACGCTACACGCTACACGCTACACCCTACACCCTACATGCTACACGCTACACTCTACACGCTACACCCTACACCCTACACGCTACACCCTACACACTACACCCTACACCCTACACGCTACACGCTACATGCTACACTCTACACTCTACACCCTACACGCTACACGCTACACGCTGCACGCTACACGCTACATGCTACACGCTACACTCTACACCCTACACCCTACACGCTACACCCTACTCGCTACACCCTACACCCTACTCCCTACACGCTGCACGCTACACGCTACACCCTACACTCTACACCCTACACGCTACACGCTACACTCTACACCCTACACGCTACACTCTACACCCTACACGCTACACCCTACACTCTACACGCTACAAGCTACACGCTACACTCTACACCCTACATGCTACACCCTACACTCTACACCCTACACCCTACACGCTACACGCTACACCCTACACCCTACACACTACATGCTACACTCTACACCCTACATGCTACACCCTACACGCTACACACTACACACTACACGCTACACGCTACACTCTACACGCTACACCCTACACCCTACGCGCTACATGCTACATGCTACACCCTACACTCTACACCCTACACCTTACACGCTACACCCTACACCCTACTCCCTACACGCTACATGCTACACGCTACACCCTACACTCTACACCCTACACGCTACACGATACACGCTACACTCTACACCCTACACTCTACACCATACACCCTACACTCGACATTCTACACCCTACCCGCTACACGCTACACCCTACACGCTACACTCTACACGCTATACGCTACACTCTACACCCTACACGCTACACTCTACACCCTACATGCTACACCCTTCACTCTACACCCTACATGCTACACGCTACACCCTACACTCTACACCCTACACCCTACACGCTACACGATACACGCTACACTCTACACCCTACACTCTACACCATACACCCTACACTCGACATTCTACACCCTACCCGCTACACGCTACACCCTACACGCTACACTCTACACGCTATACGCTACACTCTACACCCTACACGCTACACTCTACACCCTACATGCTACACCCTTCACTCTACACCCTACACGCTACACGCTACACGCTACACTCTACACCCTACACGCTACACTCTACACGCTATACGCTACAGTCTACACCCTACACGCTACACTCTACAGCCTACACGCTACACCCTTCACTCTACACCCTACATGCTACACGCTACACGCTACACTCTACACCCTACACGCTACACCCTACACTCTACACCCTACACACTACACGCTACACGCTACACCCTACACTCTACACCCTACAACCTACACGCTACACGCTACTCTCTACACCCTACACCCTACACGCTACATGCTACACTCTACACCCTACATGCTACACCCTACACCCTACATGCTACACCCTACACTCTACACCCTACACCCTACACGCTACATGCTACACGCTACACTCTACACCCTACACGCTACATGCTAAACGCTACACTCTACACCTTACTCGATACACGATACACCCTACACCCTACACGCTACACTCTACACCCTACACGCTACACCCTACTCCATACACGCTACACGCTACAAACTACACACTACATGCTACACTCTACACGCTACACCCTACACCCTACACGCGACACTCTACACGATACACGCTACACTCTACACGCTGCATGCTACACGCAACGCGCTACACGCTACACTCTACACCCTACACGCTACACTACACACGCTACACGCAACACGCTACATCCTACACACTACACGTTACACTCTACACTCGACACCCTACACTCTACACCCTACACCCTACACGCTACACGCTACACTCTACACCCTACACGCTACACCCTACACTCTACACCCTACACCCTATACGCTACACGCTACACTCTACACCCTACACGCTACACTCTACACCCTACACCCAACACCCTACACGCTACACGCTACACTCTACACGCTACACTCTACACCCTACACGCTACACCCTACACTCTACACCCTACACTCTACACGCTACACTCTACACCCTATACGCTACACCCTACACTCAACACCCTACACCCTACACGCTACACGCTACACGATACACGCTAAACTCTACACCCTACACGCTACACTACACTCTACACCCTACACCCTACACCCTACGTGCTACACGCTACACCCTACACTCTACACTATACACCCTACATGCTACATGCTACACTCTACACCCTACATGCTACACCCTACACTCTACACCCTACACGCTACACCCTACACCCTACATGCTACACGCTACACTCTACACCCTACACGCTACACCCTACACTCTACACCCTACACGCTATACGCTACACGCTACGCGCTACACTCTACACCCTACACGCTACACCCAACACTCTACACCCTACACGCTACACCCTACACTCTACACCCTACACGCTACACGCTACACTCTACACCCTACACCATACACTCTACACCCTACACCCTACACGCTACACTCTACACCCTATACGCTACACCCTACACTCTACACTCTACACCCTACACGCTACACGCTACACGATACACGCTACACTCTACACCCTACACGCTACACTCTACACTCTACACCCTACACCCTACACGCTACACGCTACACTCTACACCCTACACCCTACACTCTACACCCTACACCCTACACGCTACACTCTACACCCTACACGCTACACCCTACACCCTACACTCTACACCCTACACCCTACACGCTACACTCTACACCCTACACGCTACACCCTACACCCTACACTCTACACTCTACACCCTACACGCTACACCCTACACTCTACACCCTACACCCTACATGCTACACTCTAAACGCTACACGATACACGCTACGGGCTACACCCTACACTCTACACCCTACACCCCACACGCTACACTCTACACGCTACACCCTACACGCTGCACTTTACACTCTACACCTTACACCCTACACCCTACCCGCTACACGCCACACGCTACACGCTAGAGTGTAGGGTGTAGCGTGTAGGGTGTAAAGTGTAGCGTGTAGGGTGTAGCATGCAGGGTGTAGAGTGTAGCGTGTAGGGTGTAGAGTGTAGTGTGTAGGGTGTAGAGTGTAGCGTGTAGGGTGTAGAGTGTAGCGTGTAGGGTGTAGCGTGTAGGGTGTAGCGTGTAGGGTGTAGGGTGTAGAGTGTAGAGTGTAGAGTGTAGCGTGTAGGGTGTAGCGTGTAGGGTGTTGGGTGTAGCGTGTAGCGTGTAGGGTGTAGAGTGTAGCGTGTAGCGTGTAGCGTGTAGGGTGTAGGTTGTAAAGTGTAAAGTGTAGCGTGTAGGGTGTAGAGTTTAGAGTGTAGCGTGTAGGGTGTAGCGTGTAGCGTGTAGGGTGTAGAGTGTAGCATGTAGGGTGTAGCGTGTAGGGTATAGCGTGTAGGGTGTAGGGTGTAGAGTGTAGCGTGTAGCGTGTAGGGTGTAGCATGTAGGGAGTAGAGTGTAGCGTGTAGGGTGTAGAATGTAGCGTGTAGCGTGTGGGGTGTAGGGTGTAGCGTGTAGCATGTAGGATGTAGGGTGTAGAGTGTAGGGTGTAGCGTGTAGCATGTAGGGTGTAGGGCGTAGAGTGTAGAGTGTAGCGTGTATCGTGTAGCGTGTAGCGTGTAGGGTGTAGGGTGTAGACTGTAGGGTGTAGCATTTAGGATGTAGAGTGTAGCGTGTAGGGTGTAGAGTGTAGGGTGTAGCATGTAGGGTGTAGAGTGTAGCGTGTAGCGTGTAGCGTGTAGGGTGTAGAGTGTAGGGTGTAGCGTGTAGGGTGTAGAGTGTAGCGTGTATCGTGTAGCGTGTAGCATGAAGGGTGTAGGGTGTAGGGTGTAGAGTGTAGGGTGTAGCGTATAGGGTGTAGAGTGTAGCGTGTAGCGTGTAGCGTGTAGGGTGTAGGGTGTAGAGTGTAGGGTGTAGCGTGTAGGGTGTAGAGTGTAGCGTGTAGCATGTAGCGTGTAGGGTGTAGGGTGTAGAGTGTAGGGTGTAGCGTGTAGGGTGTAGAGTGTATCGTGTAGCGTGTAGGGTGTAGGGTGTAGCGTGTAGGGTGTAGAGTGTAGGGTGTAGCGTGTAGGGTGTAGAGTGTAGCATGTAGCGTGTAGGGTGTAGTGTGTAGAGTGTAGGGTGTAGCGTGTAGGGTGTAGAGTAGTGTGTAGGGTGTAGAGTGTAGCGTGTATCGTGTAGCGTGTAGCGTGTAGGGTGTAGGGTGTTGGGTGTTGAGTGTAGGGTGTAGCGTATAGGGTGTAGAGTGTAGCGTGTTGGGTGTAGGGTGTAGAGTGTAGGGTGTAGCGTGTAGGATGTATAGTGTAGTGTGTAGAGTGTAGAGTGTAGCGTGTAGCATGTAGGGTGTAGGGTGTAGTGTGTAGGGTGTAAAGTGTAGCGTGTATGGTGTAGAGTGTAGCATGTAGCGTGTAGAGTGTAGAGTGTAGCGTGTAGGGTGTAGAGTGTAGCGTGTAGCGTGTAGGGTGTAGGGTGTAGCGTGTAGCATTTAGCATGTAGTATGTAGGGTGTAGAGTGTAGGGTGTAGCGTGTAGTATGTAGGGTGTAGGGCATAGAGTGTAGAGTGTAGCGTGTATCGTGTAGCGTGTAGCGTGTAGGGTGTAGGGTGTAGGGTGTAGAGTGTGGGGTGTAGCATATAGGATGTAGAGTGTAGCGTGTAGTGTGTAGGGTGTAGAGTGTAGCGTGTAGGGTGTAGGGTGTAGGGTGTAGAGTGTAGGGTGTAGCATGTAGAGTGTAGGGTGTATCGTGTAGGGTGTAGAGTGTAGCATGTAGCGTGTAGTGTAGGGTGTAGCGTGTAGGGTGTAGAGTGTAGCGTGTAGGGTGTAGAGTGTAGCGTGTAGAGTGTAGCGTGTAGGGTGTAGAATGTAGAGTGTAGGGTGTATGGTGTAGAGTGTAGGTTGTAGAGTGTAGCGTGTAGCGTGTAGCGTGTAGGGTGTAGGGTGTAGAGTGTAGAGTGTAGCGTGTAGGGAGTAGGGTGTAGGGTGTAGCATGTAGGGTGTAGCGTGTAGGGTGTAGGGTGTAGAGTGTAGGGTGTAGCGTGTAGCATGTAGCGTGTAGCGTGTAGCATGTAGGGTGTAGAGTGTAGGGTGTAGGGTGTAGAGTGAAGGGTGTAGGGTGTAGCGTGTAGAGTGTAGCCTGTAGGGTGTAGAGTGTAGCGTGTAGCGTGTAGAGTGTAGAGTGTAGAGTGTAGTGTGTAGCGAGTAGCGTGTAGGGTGTAGCATATAGGATGTAGAGTGTAGCATGTAGCGTGTAGGCTGTAGGGTGTAGAGTGTAGTGTGTAGCGTGTAGGGTGTAGAGTGTAGCGTGTAGGGTGTAGGGTGTAGAGTGTAGGGTGTAGCGTGTAGCGTGTAGCGTGTAGAGTGTAGAGTGTAGCATGTAGCGTGTAGCGTGTAGGGTGTAGGGTGTAGAGTGTAGTGTGTAGCATGTAGGGTGTAGGGTGTAGCGTGTAGGGTGTAGATTATAGAGTGTAGGGTGTAATGTGCACATATTTCCCCATTTCCCCACTGGGTCTAAACTTCTGTTAGAATGATGCGTTTTCCTGCTATTTCCAATGGCCTACAAGCATAAGTGAAGCATTGAGCAGCAGTCTCTGTTAGTGTAAGAGATAACGGAAAACATTTCACATTTTTCCCCATTTCCCCATTTGGTCCTATACTAATAGAAACTGCTGCTCACCGCTTCACTTATGCTTGTAAGCCATTGGAAAGAGCAGGAAAACGCAAAAAATTTCAACCTCTGATCATTGTAAAAGAAGTTATGACCAAATGGGGAAAAATGTGAAATGTTTTCTGTTATCTCCTATACTAATAGAGACTGCTGCTCACTGCTTCACTTATGCTTGTAGGCCATTGGAAAGAGCTACACCCTACACTATACACGCTACACGCTACACTCTACACCCTACAGGCTACACTCTACACGCTACACACTTCACTCTACACCCTACACGCTACACGCTACATGCTACACTCTACACTCTACATCCTACACGCTACACGTTACACGCTACATGCTACACGCTACACCCTACACTCTACACCCTACACCCTACACGCTACACCCTACACGCTACACCCTACACCCTACTCCCTACACGCTACACTCTACACTCTACACCCTACACCCTACACCCTACACGCTACACGCTACACGCTACACTCTACAACCTACACTCTACACCATACACCCTACACTCTACATTCTACACCCTACACGCTACACCCTACACGCTACACTCTACACGCTACACGCTACACTCTACACCCTACACGCTACACCCTACACTCTACACCCTACACGCTACACACTACACGTTACACTCTACACCCTACACGCTACACCCTACATTCTACACCCTACACGCTACATGCTACACTCTACACCCTACACTCTACACCATACACCTTACACTCTACGTTCTACACCCTACACGCTACACGCTACACCCTACACTCTACACTCTGCGCGCTACACGCTACACTCTACACCCTACACGCTACACTCTACACCCTACACACTACACCCTACACTCTACACGCTACAAGCTACACGCTACACGCTACACTCTACACCCTACACGCTACACCCTACACTCTACACCCTACACCCTACACGCTACATGCTACACTCTACACCCTACATGCTACACCCTACACGCTACACACTACACGCTACACTCTACATGCAACACGCTACACGTTACATTTTACACGCTACACGCTACACTCTACACCCTACACGCTACACCCTACACTCCACACCCTACACCCTACACGCTACACGATACACGCTAAACTCTACACCCTACACGCTACACGCTACACCCTACACACTACACCCTACACCCTACACGCTACACGCTACATGCTACACTCTACACTCTACACCCTACACGCTACACGCTACACGCTACATGCTACACGCTACACTCTACACCCTACACGCTACACCCTACACTCTACACCCTACACCCTACACGCTACACGCTACACTCTACACCCTACACGCTACACCCTACACTCTACACCCTACACCCTACACGCTACACGCTACACTCTACACCCTACACCCTACACGCTACATGCTACACTCTACATCCTACATGCTACACCCTACACGCTACACGCTACACACTACACGCTACACGCTACACTCTACACGCTACACCCTACACCCTACACCCTACTCCCTACACGCTACACGCTACATTCTACACGCTACACGCTAAACTCTACACCCTACACGCTACACCCTACACGCTACACCCTACACACTACACCCTACACCCTACACGCTACACGCTACATGCTACATGCTACACCCTACACTCTACACCCTACACCCTACACGCTACACCCTACACGCTACACCCTACACCCTACTCCCTACACGCTACACCCTACACTCTACACCCTACACCCTACACGCTACATGCTACACTCTACACCCTACACTCTACACCATACACCCTACACTCGACATTCTACACCCTACCCGCTACACGCTACACCCTACACGCTACACTCTACACGCTATACGCTACACTCTACACCCTACACGCTACACTCTACACCCTACACGCTACACCCTTCACTCTACACCCTACATGCTACACGCTACACGCTACACTCTACACCCTACACGCTACACCCTACACTCTACACCCTACACACTACACTCTACACGCTACACGCTACACTCTACACCATATACCCTACACTCGACATTCTACACCCTACACGCTACACGCTACACCCTACACTCTACACCTTACAGCCTACACGCTACACGCTACACCCTACACTCTACACCCTACACCCTACACGCTACACCCTACACTCTACACCATACACCCTACACGCTACATGCTACACTCTACATCCTACATGCTACACCCTACACGCTACACGCTACACACTACACGCTATACGCTACACTCTACACGCTACACCCTACACCCTACACCCTACTCCCTACACGCTACACGCTACATTCTACACGCTACACGCTAAACTCTACACCCTACACGCTACACCCTACACGCTACACCCTACACACTACACCCTACACCCTACACGCTACACGCTACATGCTACATGCTACACCCTGCACTCTACACCCTACACCCTACACGCTACACCCTACACGCTACACCCTACACCCTACTCCCTACACGCTACACCCTACACTCTACACCCTACACCCTACACGCTACACGCTACACTCTACACCCTACACTCTACACCATACACCCTACACTCGACATTCTACACCCTACCTGCTACACGCTACACCCTACACGCTACACTCTACACGCTATACGCTACACTCTACACCCTACACGCTACAACCTACACTCTACACCCTACACACTACACTCTACACGCTACACGCTACACTCTACACCATACACCCTACACTCGACATTCTACACCCTACACGCTACACGCTACACCCTACACTCTACACCCTACAGCCTACACACCACACGCTACACCCTACACTCTACACCCTACACCCTACACGCTACACTCTACACACTACACGCTACATGCTACACTCTACACCCTACACGCTACACCCTACACCCTACATGCTACACCCTACACTCTACACCCTACAGCCTACACGCTACACTCCACACCCTACACGCTACACCCTACACGCTACACCCTACACGCTACACGCTACACTCTACACCCTACACGATACACGATACACCCTACACCCTACACGCTACACTCTACACCCTACACGCTACACCCTACACCCTACACCCTACATGCTACACTCTACAAACTACACGCTACACGCTACACTCTACACGCTACACCCTACACCCTACACGCTACACTCTACACGCTACATGCTACACTCTACACCCTACATGCTGCATGCTACACGCAACACCCTACACGCTACACTACACACGCTACACGCAACACGCTACATCCTACACACTACACGTTACACTCTACACCCTACACTCTACACTGTACACCCTACACCCTACACGCTACACGCTACACGCTACACTCTACACCCTACACGCTACACCGTACACTCTACACCCTACACCCTACATGCTACACGCTACACTCTACACCCTACACGCTACACTACACTCTACCCCCTACACCCTACACCCTACACGCTACATGCTACACCCTACACCATACACTCTACACCCTACACGCTACACTACAATCTACCCCCTACACTCTACACCCTACACGATACACGCTACATGATACACGCTACAACATACACGCTACATCCTACACTCTACACCCTACACGCTACACGCTACACGCTACACCCTACACTCTACATTCTACACCCTACACGCTACATGCTACACTTTACACCCTACATGCTACACCATACACTCTACACCCTACACCCTACATGCTACACTCTACACGCTACACGATACACGCTACACGCTACACCCTAAACTCTACACCCTACACCCCACATGCTACACTCTACACGCTACACCCTACATGCTGCACTCTACACCCTACACGCTACACGCTACATGCTACACCCTGCGCTCTACACCCTACACCCTACCCGCTACACGCCACATGCTACACGCTAGAGTGTAGGGTGTAGCGTGTAGGGTGTAGAGTGTAGCGTGTAGGGTGTAGGGTGTAGAGTGTAGGATGTAGCGTGTAGGGTGTAGAGTGTAGCGTGTAGGGTGTAGGGAGTAGAGTGAAGTGTGTAGGGTGTAGAGCGTAGCGTGTAGGGTGTAGAGTGTAGCGTGTAGGGTGTAGCGTGTAGGGTGTAGCGTGTAGGGTGTAGGGTGTAGAGTGTAGAGTGTAGAGTGTAGCGTGTAGCGTGTAGAGTGTAGGGTGTAGTGTGTAGGGTGTAGAGTGTAGCATGTAGGGTGTAGGGTGTAGTGTAGTGTGTAGCGTGTAGGGTGTAGAGTGTAGCGTGTAGGGTGTAGCGTGTAGGGTGTAGCGTGTAGGGTGTAGGGTGTAGAGTGTAGCGTGTAGCGTATAGGGTGTAGCGTGTAGGGTGTAGAGTGTAGCGTGTAGGGTGTAGAGTGTAGCGTGTAGCGTGTAGGGTGTAGGGTGTAGCGTGTAGCATGTAGCATGTAGGGTGTAGAGTGTAGGGTGTAGCGTGTAGGGTGTAGAGTGTAGCATGTATCGTGTAGCGTATAGCGTGTAGCGTGAAGGGTGTAGGGTGTAGAGTGTAGGGTGTAGCGTGTAGGGTGTAGAGTGTAGCATGTATCGTGTAGCGTGTAGCGTGTAGGGTGTAGATTGTAGGGTGTAGCGTATAGGGTGTAGAGTGTACGTGTAGGGTGTAGAGTGTATGGTGTAGTGTGTAGGGTGTAGGGTGTAGAGTGTAGAGTGTAGCGTGTAGCGTGTAGCATGTAGGGTGTAGGGTGTAGAGTGTAGAGTGTAGGGTGTAGAGTGTAGCGTGTATAGTGTAGCGTGTAGGGTGTAGGGTGTAGAGTGTAGGGTGTAGCGTATAGGGTGTAGAGTGTAGCGTGTAGGGTGTAGGGTGTAGAGTGTAGCGTGAAGGGTGTAGAGTGTAGCGTGTAGGGTGTAGCGTGTAGCGTGTAGCGTGTAGCATGTAGGGTGTAGGGTGCAGAGTGTGTGGTGTAGCATGTAGGGTGTAGAGTGTAGCGTGTAGCATGTAGCGTGTAGGGTGTAGAGTGTAGGGTGTAGCGTGAAGGGTGGAGAGTGTAGCGTGTAGCATGTAGGGTGTAGGGTGTAGCGTGTAGGGTGTAGAGTGTAGGGTGTAGCGTGTAGGGTGTAGAGTGTAGCATGTAGCGTGTAGGGTGTAGAGTGTATGGTGTAGCGTGTAGCGTGTAGGGTGAAGGGCGTAGGGTGTAGAGTGTAGTGTAGCGTGTAGGGTGTACAGTGTAGCGTGTATCGTGTAGCGTGTAGCGCGTAGGGTGTAGGGTGTAGGTTGTTGAGTGTAGGGTGTAGCGTATAGGGTGTAGAGTGTAGCGAGTAGCGTGTAGCGTGTAGAGTGCAGCGTGTAGGGTGTAGCGTGTAGCGTGTAGCATGTAGGGTGTAGAGTGTGTGGTGTAGCGTGTAGGGTGTAGAGTGTACCGTGTAGCGTGTAGCATGTAGCGTGTAGGGTGTAGAGTGTAGGGTGTAGGGTGTAGGGTGTAGAGTGTGTGGTGTAGCATGTAGGGTGTAGAGTGTAGCGTATAGCGTGTAGCATGTAGCGTGTAGGGTGTAGAGTGTAGGGTGTAGCGTGAAGGGTGGAGAGTGTAGCGTGTAGCATGTAGGGTGAAGGGTGTAGAGTGTGTGGTGTAGCATGTAGGGTGTAGCGTGTAGGGTGTAGAGTGTAGCGTGTAGCGTGTAGAGTGTAGGGTGTAGCGTGTAGGGTGTAGAGTGTAGCGTGTAGGGTGTAGCATGTAGCGTGTAGAGTGTAGCGTGTAGCGTGTAGTGTGTAGCGTGTAGGGTGTAGAGTGTAGCGTGTAGCGTGTAGCGTGTAGGGTGTAGGGTGTAGAGTGCAGGGTGTAGCGTGTAGGGTGTAGAGTGTAGCGTGTATTGTGTAGGGTGTAGAGTGTAGTGTGTAGGGTGTAGCGTGTAGGGTGTAGCGTGTAGGGTGTAGGGTGTAGAGTGTAGGGTGTAGCGTGTAGGGTGTAGAGTGTAACGTGTAGGGTGTAGAGTGTAGCGTGTAGCGTGTAGGGTGTAGGGTGTAGCGTGTAGCATGTAGCATGTAGGATGTAGGGTGTAGAGTGTAGGGTGTAGCGTGTAGCATTTAGGGTGTAGGGCGTAGAGTGTAGCGTGTATCGTGTAGCGTGTAGTGTGTAGGGTTTAGGGTGTAGGGTGTAGAGTGTAGGGTGTAGCATATAGGATGTAGAGTGTAGCGTGTAGGGTGTAGGGTGTAGAGTGTAGGGTGTAGCGTGTAGGGTGTAGAGTGTAGCGTGTAGGGTGTAAGGTATAGAGTGTAGTGTGTATGTTGTAGAGTGTAGCGTGTAGGGTGTAGAGTGTAGCGTGTAGGGTGTAGCGTGTATGGTGTAGCGTGTAGGGTGTACAGTGTAGGGTGTTGGGTGTAGCGTGTAACGTGTAGGGTGTAGAGTGTAGCGTGTAGCTTGTAGCGTGTAGCGTGTAGGGTGTAGGGTGTAGAGTGTAGGGTGTAGCGTGTAGGGTGTAGAGTGTAGAGTGTAGCGTGTAGGGTGTAGAGTGTAGTGTGTAGGGTGTAGAGTGTAGTGTGTAGCGTGTAGGGTGTAGAGTGTAGCGTGTAGGGTGTAGCGTGTAGGGTGTAGCGTGTAGGGTGTAGGGTGTAGAGTGTAGCGTGTAGCGTGTAGGGTGTAGGGTGTAGAGTGTAGCGTGTAGGGTGTAGAGTGTAGCGTTTAGCGTGTAGGGTGTAGGGTGTAGCGTGTAGCATGTAGCATGTAGGATGTAGGGTGTAGAGTGTAGGGTGTAGCGTGTAGCATGTAGGGTGTAGGGCGTAGAGTGTAGAGTGTAGCATGTATCGTGTAGCGTGTAGCGTGTAGGGTGTAGGGTGTAGAGTGTAGGGTGTAGCATATAGGTTGTAGAGTGTAGCGTGTAGGGTGTAGGGTGTAGAGTGTAGGGTGTAGCGTGTAGGGTGTAGAGTGTAGCGTGTAGCATGTAGCGTGTAGGGTGTAGGGTGTAGAGTGTAGGGTGTAGCGTGTAGGGTGTAGAGTGTAGCGTGTAGCGTGTAGCGTGAAGGGTGTAGGGTGTAGGGTGTAGAGTGTAGGGTGTAGCGTATAGGGTGTAGAGTGTAGCATGTTGCATGTAGCGTGTAGGGTGTAGGGTGTAGAGTGTAGGGTGTAGCGTGTAGGTTGTAGAGTGTAGCGTGTAGCGTGTAGGGTGTAGGGTGTAGAGTGTAGGGTGTAGCGTGTAGGGTGTAGAGTGTAGCGTGTAGTGTGTAGGGTGTAGCGTGTAGGGTGTAGAGTGTAGGGTGTAGGGTGTAGAGTGTAGCATGTAGCGTGTAGGGTGTAGGGTGTAGAGTGTAGGGTGTAGCGTGTAGGGTGTAGGGTGTAGAGTAGTGTGTAGGGTGTAGAGTGTAGCGTGTATCGTGTAGCGTGTAGCGTGTAGGGTGTAGGGTGTAGGGTGTTGAGTGTAGGGTGTAGCGTATAGGGTGTAGAGTGTAGCGAGTAGGGTGTAGGGTGTAGAGTGTAGGGTGTAGCGTGTAGGGTGTATAGTGTAGTGTGTAGAGTGTAGAGTGTAGCGTGTAGCATGTAGGGTGTAGGGTGTAGTGTGTAGGGTGTAAAGTGTAGCGTGTATGGTGTAGAGTGTAGCGTGTAGGGTGTAGAGTGTAGTGTGTAGGGTGTAGGGTGTAGCGTGTAGCATGTAGCATGTAGTATGTAGGGTGTAGAGTGTAGGGTGTAGCGTGTAGTATGTAGGGTGTAGGGCGTAGAGTGTAGAGTGTAGCGTGTATCGTGTAGCGTGTAGCTTGTAGGGTGTAGGGTGTAGGGTGTAGAGTGTGGGGTGTAGCATATAGGATGTAGAGTGTAGTGTGTAGGGTGTAGGGTGTAGAGTGTAGCGTGTAGGGTGTAGGGTGTAGGGTGTAGAGTGTAGGGTGTAGCATGTAGAGTGTAGGGTGTATCGTGTAGGGTGTAGAGTGTAGCATGTAGCGTGTAGGGTGTAGGGTGTAGAATGTAGGGTGTAGCGTGTAGGGTGTAGAGTGTAACGTGTAGTGTGTAGCGTGTAGGGTGTAGAGTGTAGGGTGTAGCGTGTAGGGTGTAGAGTGTAGCATGTAGCGTGTAGTGTAGGGTGTAGCGTGTAGGGTGTAGTGTGTAGCGTGTAGGGTGTAGAGTGTAGCGTGTAGCGTGTAGAGTGTAGCGTGTACGGTGTAGCGTGTAGGGTGTAGAATGTAGAGTGTAGGGTGTATGGTGTAGAGTGTAGGTTGTAGAGTGTAGCGTGTAGCGTGTAGGGTGTAGGGTGTAGAGTGTAGAGTGTAGCGTGTAGGGAGTAGGGTGTAGGGTGTAGCGTGTAGGGTGTAGCGTGTAGGGTGTAGGGTGTAGAGTGTAGGGTGTAGCGTGTAGCATGTAGCGCGTAGTGTGTGGCATGTAGGGTGTAGAGTGTAGAGTGTAGCATGTAGCTTGTAGCGTGTAGGGTGTAGGGTGTAGAGTGAAGGGTGTAGGGTGTAGCGTGTAGAGTGTAGCCTGTAGGGTGTAGAGTGTAGCGTGTAGCGTGTAGAGTGTAGAGTGTAGAGTGTAGTGTGTAGCGTGTAGTGTGTAGGGTGTAGCATGTAGGATGTAGAGTGTAGCATGTAGCATGTAGGCTGTAGGGTGTAGAGTGTAGTGTGTAGCGTGTAGGGTGTAGAGTGTAGCGTGTAGCGTGTTGCTTGTAGCGTGTAGAGTGTAGGGTGTAGCGTGTAGGGTGTAGAGTGTAGCGTGTAGGGTGTAGAGTGAAGCGTGTAGCGCTTAGAGTGTAGCGTGTAGGGTGTAGCGTGTAGCGTGTAGGGTGTAGAACGTAGAGTGTAAGGTGTATGGTGTAGAGTGTAGGGTGTAGAGTGTAGCGTGCAGCGTGTAGAGTGTAGCGTGTAGCGTGTAGGGTGTAGGGTGTAGAGTGTAGGGTGTAGCGTGTAGCGTGTAGCGTGTAGGTAGTAGGGTGTAGGGTGTAGCGTGTAGGGTGTAGGGTGTAGAGTGTAGGGTGTAGCGTGTAGCGTGTAGCATGTAGCGTGTAGCGTGTAGGGTGTAGGGTGTAGAGGGTAGGGTGTAGCATGTAGGGTGTAGGGTGTAGCGTGTAGGGTGTAGATTATAGAGTGTAGGGTGTAATGTGCACATTTTTCCCCATTTCCCCACTGGGTCAAAACTTCTGTTAGAATGATGCGTTTTCCTGCTATTTCCAATGGCCTACAAGCATAAGTGAAGCAGTGAGCAGCAGTCTCTATTAGTGTAAGAGATAACGGAAAACATTTCACATTTTTCCCCATTTCCCCATTGGGTCCTATACTAATAGAAACTGCTGCTCACCGCTTCACTTATGCTTGTAAGCCATTGGAAAGAGCAGGAAAACGCAAAAAATTTCAACCTCTAATCATTGTAAAAGAAGTTATGACCCAATGGGGAAAAATGTGAAATGTTTTCTGTTATCTCCTATACTAATAGAGACTAGGGTTGAGCGAAACGGGTCGATCATTTTAAAAAGTCGCCGACTTTTGGCTAAGTCGGCGTCTCATGAAACCCGATCCGACCCCTGTGCTTGTCGGCCATGCGGTACGCGACTTTCGCGCCAAAGTCGCGTTTCAATGACGCGAAAAGCGCCATTTCTCAGCCAATGAAGGTGAACGCAGAGTGTGGGCAGCGTGATGACATAGGTCCTGGTCCCCACCATCTTAGAGAAGGGCATTGCAGTGATTGGCTTGCTGTCTGCGGCGTCACAGGGGCTATAAAGGGGCGTTCCCGCCGACCGCCATCTTACTGCTGCTGATCTGAGCTTAGGGAGAGGTTGCTGCCGCTTCGTCAGAAGCAGGGAGAGCGTTAGGCAGGGTCCACTAACCACCAAACCGCTTGTGCTGCAGCGATTTCCACTGTCCAACACCACCTTCGGTGTGCAGGGACAGTGGAAGCTATTTTTTTTTTTTTTTCCCTCAGCGCTGTAGCTCATTGGGCTGCCCTAGAAGGCTCCCTGATAGCTGTATTCCTGTGTGTACGCCACTGTGGAAACCAACTGCTTTTTTCAAAGCACATATCCTCTTGTTCCTTCCTTTCTGCACAGCTATCTTTTTTGTTTGTCCACACTTTTTATTTAATTTGTGCATCAGTCCACTCCTATTGCTGCCTGCCATACCTGGCTGAGATTACTGCAGGGGAGATAGTAATTGTAGGACAGTCCCTGTTTTTTTTTTTTTTTTTTTTTTTGTGGGAGATTAAGATTGGCATTTCTGCTAGAGTGCCATCCCTGTGTGTGCCATCTCTCACTGAGTGGGCCATAGAAAGCCTATTTATTTTTTCCTTCATTTGTGTTCTAAAATCTACCTCAACACAAAAACACTACATCAATCAGTGGGAGAAAAATATTGGCCTCAGTCAGGGCTTGTGTGCCACTACTGTGTGTGCTATCTCTCATTCAGTGGGCTATAGAAAGCCTATTTATTTATTTTTTTTTTTAAAATATTATTTGGTTTCTAAAGTCTCCCTGAAAAAAAAAAAACCTAAAAAAACAGTGGGAGAGTAATATTGCCCTTTCAGCTTGTGTGCCAGTCTTGACTCCTGGGTGTGCCACCTCTGTCCCTCTCATTCAGTGGGCCATAGAAAGCCTTGTTTTTTTTTTTTTTTTTTTAATATTATTTGGTTTCTAAAGTCTCCCTGAAAATAAAAAAAAAATACATAAAAAAACAGTGTGAGAGTAATATTGCCCTTTCAGCTTGTGTGCCAGTCTTGACTCCTGGGTGTGCCACCTCTGTCCCTCTCATTCAGTGGGCCATAGAAAGCCTTGTTTTTTTGTTTTTTTTTAATATTATTTGGTTTCTAAAGTCTCCCTGAAAATAAAAAAAAAATACATAAAAAAACAGTGGGAGAGTAATATTGCCCTTTCAGCTTGTGTGCCAGTCTTGACTCCTGGGTGTGCCACCTCTGTCCCTCTCATTCAGTGGGCCATAGAAAGCCTTGTTTTTTTGTTTTTTTTTTAATATTATTTGGTTTCTAAAGTCTCCCTGAAAATAAAAAAAAAAATACATAAAAAAACAGTGGGAGAGTAATATTGCCCTTTCAGCTTGTGTGCCAGTCTTGACTCCTGGGTGTGCCACCTCTGTCCCTCTCATTCAGTGGGCCATAGAAAGCCTTGTTTTTTGGGTTTTTTTTTAATATTATTTGGTTTCTAAAGTCTCCCTGAAAATTAAAAAAAAATACATAAAAAAACAGTGGGAGAGTAATATTGCCATTTCAGCTTGTGTGCCAGTCTTGACTCCTGGGTGTGCCACCTCTGTCCCTCTCATTCAGTGGGCCATAGAAAGCCTTTTTTTTTTTTTTTTTTTTTTTTTTTAATATTATTTGGTTTCTAAAGTCTCCCTGAAAATAAAAAAAAAAATACATAAAAAAACAGTGGGAGAGTAATATTGCCCTTTCAGCTTGTGTGCCAGTCTTGACTCCTGGGTGTGCCACCTCTGTCCCTCTCATTCAGTGGGCCATAGAAAGCCTTGTTTTTTGTTTTTTTTTTAATATTATTTGGTTTCTAAAGTCTCCCTGAAAATAAAAAAAAAAATACATAAAAAAACAGTGGGAGAGTAATATTGCCCTTTCAGCTTGTGTGCCAGTCTTGACTCCTGGGTGTGCCACCTCTGTCCCTCTCATTCAGTGGGCCATAGAAAGCCTTGTTTTTTTTTGGTTTTTTTTAATATTATTTGGTTTCTAAAGTCTCCCTGAAAATAAAAAAAAAAATACATAAAAAAACAGTGGGAGAGTAATATTGCCCTTTCAGCTTGTGTGCCAGTCTTGACTCCTGGGTGTGCCACCTCTCTCTCTAATTGTGGGCCATAGAAAGCCTTTTTATTTTTTTCCTTCATTTGTGTTTTAAAATCAACCTCAACACAAAAACACTACATCAATCAGTGGGAGAAAAATATTGGCCTCAGTCAGGGCTTGTGTGCCACTACTGTGTGTGCTATCTCTCATTCAGTGGGCTATAGAAAGCCTATTTATTTATTTTTTTTTTTTAAATATTATTTGGTTTCTAAAGTCTCCCTGAAAAAAAAAATACCTAAAAAAACAGTGGGAGAGTAATATTGCCCTTTCAGCTTGTGTGCCAGTCTTGACTCCTGGGTGTGCCACCTCTGTCCCTCTCATTCAGTGGGCCATAGAAAGCCTTGTTTTTTTTTTTTTTTTTTTAATATTATTTGGTTTCTAAAGTCTCCCTGAAAATAAAAAAAAAATACATAAAAAAACAGTGTGAGAGTAATATTGCCCTTTCAGCTTGTGTGCCAGTCTTGACTCCTGGGTGTGCCACCTCTGTCCCTCTCATTCAGTGGGCCATAGAAAGCCTTGTTTTTTTGTTTTTTTTTAATATTATTTGGTTTCTAAAGTCTCCCTGAAAATAAAAAAAAAAATACATAAAAAAACAGTGGGAGAGTAATATTGCCCTTTCAGCTTGTGTGCCAGTCTTGACTCCTGGGTGTGCCACCTCTGTCCCTCTCATTCAGTGGGCCATAGAAAGCCTTGTTTTTTTGTTTTTTTTTTAATATTATTTGGTTTCTAAAGTCTCCCTGAAAATAAAAAAAAAAATACATAAAAAAACAGTGGGAGAGTAATATTGCCCTTTCAGCTTGTGTGCCAGTCTTGACTCCTGGGTGTGCCACCTCTGTCCCTCTCATTCAGTGGGCCATAGAAAGCCTTGTTTTTTGGGTTTTTTTTTAATATTATTTGGTTTCTAAAGTCTCCCTGAAAATTAAAAAAAAATACATAAAAAAACAGTGGGAGAGTAATATTGCCATTTCAGCTTGTGTGCCAGTCTTGACTCCTGGGTGTGCCACCTCTGTCCCTCTCATTCAGTGGGCCATAGAAAGCCTTTTTTTTTTTTTTTTTTTTTTTTTTTAATATTATTTGGTTTCTAAAGTCTCCCTGAAAATAAAAAAAAAAATACATAAAAAAACAGTGGGAGAGTAATATTGCCCTTTCAGCTTGTGTGCCAGTCTTGACTCCTGGGTGTGCCACCTCTGTCCCTCTCATTCAGTGGGCCATAGAAAGCCTTGTTTTTTGTTTTTTTTTTAATATTATTTGGTTTCTAAAGTCTCCCTGAAAATAAAAAAAAAAATACATAAAAAAACAGTGGGAGAGTAATATTGCCCTTTCAGCTTGTGTGCCAGTCTTGACTCCTGGGTGTGCCACCTCTGTCCCTCTCATTCAGTGGGCCATAGAAAGCCTTGTTTTTTTTTGGTTTTTTTTAATATTATTTGGTTTCTAAAGTCTCCCTGAAAATAAAAAAAAAAATACATAAAAAAACAGTGGGAGAGTAATATTGCCCTTTCAGCTTGTGTGCCAGTCTTGACTCCTGGGTGTGCCACCTCTCTCTCTAATTGTGGGCCATAGAAAGCCTTTTTATTTTTTTCCTTCATTTGTGTTTTAAAATCAACCTCAACACAAAAACACTACATCAATCAGTGGGAGAAAAATATTGGCCTCAGTCAGGGCTTGTGTGCCACTCCTGTGCGTGCCATCTCTCATTCAGTGGGCCATAGAAAGCCTTGTTTTTTGTTTTTTTTTTTAATATTATTTGGTTTCTAAAGTCTCCCTGAAAATAAAAAAAAAAATACATAAAAAAACAGTGGGAGAGTAATATTGCCCTTTCAGCTTGTGTGCCAGTCTTGACCCCTGGGTGTGCCACCTCTGTCCCTCTCATTCAGTGGGCCATAGAAAGCCTTGTTTGTTTTTTTTTTTTAATATTATTTGGTTTCTAAAGTCTCCCTGAAAATAAAAAAAAAAAAAACATAAAAAAACAGTGGGAGAGTAATATTGCCCTTTCAGCTTGTGTGCCAGTCTTGACTCCTGGGTGTGCCACCTCTGTCCCTCTCATTCAGTGGGCCATAGAAAGCCTTGTTTTTTTGTTTTTTTTTAATATTATATGGTTTCTAAAGTCTCCCTGAAAATAAAAAAAAAAATACATAAAAAAACAGTGGGAGAGTAATATTGCCCTTTCAGCTTGTGTGCCAGTCTTGACTCCTGGGTGTGCCACCTCTGTCCCTCTCATTCAGTGGGCCATAGAAAGCCTTGTTTTTTGGTTTTTTTTTAAATATTATTTGGTTTCTAAAGTCTCCCTGAAAATAAAAAAAAAAATACATAAAAAAACAGTGGGAGAGTAATATTGCCCTTTCAGCTTGTGTGCCAGTCTTGACTCCTGGGTGTGCCACCTCTGTCCCTCTCATTCAGTGGGCCATAGAAAGCCTTGTTTTTTTTTTTTTTTTAATATTATTTGGTTTCTAAAGTCTCCCTGAAAATAAAAAAAAAAATACCTAAAAAAACAGTGGGAGAGTAATATTGCCCTTTCAGCTTGTGTGCCAGTCTTGACTCCTGGGTGTGCCACCTCTGTCCCTCTCATTCAGTGGGCCATAGAAAGCCTTGTTTTTTTTTTTTGTTTAATATTATTTGGTTTCTAAAGTCTCCCTGAAAAAAAAAAAAAATACATAAAAAAACAGTGGGAGAGTAATATTGCCCTTTCAGCTTGTGTGCCAGTCTTGACTCCTGGGTGTGCCACCTCTGTCCCTCTCATTCAGTGGGCCATAGAAAGCCTTGTTTTTTTGTTTTTTTTTAATATTATTTGGTTTCTAAAGTCTCCCTGAAAATAAAAAAAAAAATACATAAAAAAACAGTGGGAGAGTAATATTGCCCTTTCAGCTTGTGTGCCAGTCTTGACTCCTGGGTGTGCCACCTCTGTCCCTCTCATTCAGTGGGCCATAGAAAGCCTTGTTTTTTTGTTTTTTTTTTATATTATTTGGTTTCTAAAGTCTCCCTGAAAATAAAAAAAAAAATACATAAAAAAACAGTGGGAGAGTAATATTGCCCTTTCAGCTTGTGTGCCAGTCTTGACTCCTGGGTGTGCCACCTCTGTCCCTCTCATTCAGTGGGCCATAGAAAGCCTTGTTTTTTTGTTTTTTTTTAATATTATTTGGTTTCTAAAGTCTCCCTGAAAATAAAAAAAAAAATACATAAAAAAACAGTGGGAGAGTAATATTGCCCTTTCAGCTTGTGTGCCAGTCTTGACTCCTGGGTGTGCCACCTCTGTCCCTCTCATTCAGTGGGCCATAGAAAGCCTTGTTTTTTTTTTTTTTAATATTATTTGGTTTCTAAAGTCTCCCTGAAAATAAAAAAAAAAATACATAAAAAAACAGTGGGAGAGTAATATTGCCCTTTCAGCTTGTGTGCCAGTCTTGACTCCTGGGTGTGCCACCTCTGTCCCTCTCATTCAGTGGGCCATAGAAAGCCTTGTTTTTTTTTTTTTTTTTTTAATATTATTTGGTTTCTAAAGTCTCCCTGAAAATAAAAAAAAAATACATAAAAATACAGTGGGAGAGTAATATTGCCCTTTCAGCTTGTGTGCCAGTCTTGACTCCTGGGTGTGCCACCTCTCTCTCTAATTGTGGGCCATAGAAAGCCTTTTTATTTTTTTCCTTCATTTGTGTTTTAAAATCAACCTCAACACAAAAACACTACATCAATCAGTGGGAGAAAAATATTGGCCTCAGTCAGGGCTTGTGTGCCACTCCTGTGCGTGCCATCTCTCATTCAGTGGGCCATAGAAAGCCTTGTTTTTTTGTTTTTTTTTAATATTATTTGGTTTCTAAAGTCTCCCTGAAAATAAAAAAAAAAATACATAAAAAAACAGTGGGAGAGTAATATTGCCCTTTCAGCTTGTGTGCCAGTCTTGACTCCTGGGTGTGCCACCTCTGTCCCTCTCATTCAGTGGGCCATAGAAAGCCTTGTTTTTTTGTTTTTTTTTAATATTATTTGGTTTCTAAAGTCTCCCTGAAAATAAAAAAAAAAAAAACATAAAAAAACAGTGGGAGAGTAATATTGCCCTTTCAGCTTGTGTGCCAGTCTTGACTCCTGGGTGTGCCACCTCTGTCCCTCTCATTCAGTGGGCCATAGAAAGCCTTGTTTTTTGGGTTTTTTTTTAATATTATTTGGTTTCTAAAGTCTCCCTGAAAATAAAAAAAAAAATACATAAAAAAACAGTGGGAGAGTAATATTGCCCTTTCAGCTTGTGTGCCAGTCTTGACTCCTGGGTGTGCCACCTCTGTCCCTCTCATTCAGTGGGCCATAGAAAGCCTTGTTTTTTTTGTTTTTTTTAATATTATTTGGTTTCTAAAGTCTCCCTGAAAATAAAAAAAAAAATACATAAAAAAACAGTGGGAGAGTAATATTGCCCTTTCAGCTTGTGTGCCAGTCTTGACTCCTGGGTGTGCCACCTCTGTCCCTCTCATTCAGTGGGCCATAGAAAGCCTTGTTTTTTTGTTTTTTTTTTATATTATTTGGTTTCTAAAGTCTCCCTGAAAATAAAAAAAAAAATACATAAAAAAACAGTGGGAGAGTAATATTGCCCTTTCAGCTTGTGTGCCAGTCTTGACTCCTGGGTGTGCCACCTCTGTCCCTCTCATTCAGTGGGCCATAGAAAGCCTTGTTTTTTTGTTTTTTTTTTAATATTATTTGGTTTCTAAAGTCTCCCTGAAAATAAAAAAAAAAATACATAAAAAAACAGTGGGAGAGTAATATTGCCCTTTCAGCTTGTGTGCCAGTCTTGACTCCTGGGTGTGCCACCTCTGTCCCTCTCATTCAGTGGGCCATAGAAAGCCTTGTTTTTTGGTTTTTTTTTTAATATTATTTGGTTTCTAAAGTCTCCCTGAAAATAAAAAAAAAATACATAAAAAAACAGTGGGAGAGTAATATTGCCCTTTCAGCTTGTGTGCCAGTCTTGACTCCTGGGTGTGCCACCTCTCTCTCTAATTGTGGGCCATAGAAAGCCTTTTTATTTTTTTCCTTCATTTGTGTTTTAAAATCAACCTCAACACAAAAACACTACATCAATCAGTGGGAGAAAAATATTGGCCTCAGTCAGGGCTTGTGTGCCACTCCTGTGCGTGCCATCTCTCATTCAGTGGGCCATAGAAAGCCTTGTTTTTTTGTTTTTTTTTAATATTATTTGGTTTCTAAAGTCTCCCAGAGAAAAAAAAATAAATAAATTAGGTGGGAGATTAATATTGACATTAGTGCTTGAGTGACAGTCCTGCGTGTGTGTCATCTCTGTGATTTGGTGCCACAGAAAACAGAGTGTGTAACATTGTGCCTGATTTTCCTTGTGGTCTCACCAACCTGTTAAGGGATATTGAAATCATACTGAAGTTATAGCTCACCGTGTAAGTTGTTTGACAGCAACAAATAAAGTTACTTTGGTTACGATTTTTAAACAATGAGGAAGTCTGGTGCAAGAGGTCGTCGTGGGCGTTCATTGTCAGCTGGTAATGATGGTAGTGGTAGTGGAGCATCAGGTGGTCGTGGGGATAAAAATATTCCACCTAAGTCTGGAGCTGTGGAGCCAGTTTCGTCGTCAGGCTACACAAGGCCTCGAACGCTCTCTTTTCTGGGAGTAGGAAAACCGCTTTTAAAGGCGGAGCAGCAACAGCAAGTTTTGGCTTACATTGCAGACTCAGCCTCTAACTCTTTTGCCTCCTCTTCAGAAACTGGTAAATGTACAAGCAGCGCGTCGCTTGTGGATGTTCACGGTCAGGGACAAGTCGCTTCCTTGTCCTCCTCAGCAAAAACTACAACAAGAGAGAAGGATGCAGCAGGCGACACAACGGGTCACTCCATGGAGCTCTTTACACATACCGTCCCTGGCTTAGAAAGTGAAACATTTAACAGGCCATGCCCATTACAAGTAGATTCTGACATGGAGTGCACTGATGCACAGCCACAGCCAGAGTACTATGCTGCTCCTTTGACTCAGACCACCACATTGCCCTCTCAGGGTACAGATCCACAATCAGACCCTGATGAGACTATGTTGCCCCGCCACGAACGCTATACCACCGACCGACACAGTGACACAGACGAAGTTGCACACGAGCTCGAAGAGGAGGTAATAGATGACCCAGTTATTGACCCCGATTGGCAGCCATTGGGGGAACAGGGTGCAGGCGGCAGTAGTTCAGAAGCGGAGGTGGAGGAGGGGCCGCAGCAGGCATCAACATCGCAACAGGTTCCATCTGCCGGGCCCGTATCTGGCCCAAAACGCGTGTCAAAGCCAAAACCTGTTGGAGGACAGCGTGGCCATCCGGTTAAAGCTCAGTCTGCAATCCCTGAAAAGGGATCCGAGTCTAGGAAGAGTGCAGTCTGGCATTTTTTTAAACAACATCCAACTGATCAGCGCAAAGTCATCTGTCAAAAATGTTCAACTAGCTTAAGCAGAGGTCAGAATCTGAAAAGTCTAAATACTAGTTGCATGCATAGACACTTAACCACCATGCATTTTCAAGCCTGGACTAACTACCAAACGTCCCTTAAGGTTGTAGCACCCTCGGCAAATGAAGCTAATCAGCAACGCAACATCCCTTCCGTCACTGTAAGGCCACCATTTTCCGCACCACCGGCAGTATCTGTGCAGGTTTCTTTGCCAGCCAAAAGCAGTCAGGGTCAGGGAATCACCAGTTTAGTAGGAGGAAATATTGCATCTAGGGCACCGGCGGAAACAATACCGTCTCCAACCGTCTCTCAGTCTGCCATGTACACCGGCACACCCGAAAGTTCCACGATCTCCTGCTCTCCAGTCCAGCTCACCCTACATGAGACTCTGGTTAGAAAAAGGAAGTACTTATCCTCGCATCCGCGTACACAGGGTTTTAACGCCCACATAGCTAGACTAATCTCGTTAGAGATGATGCCCTACCGTTTAGTTGAAAGCGAAGCTTTTAAAGCCCTGATGGAGTACGCTGAACCACGATACGAGCTACCTAGTCGACACTTTTTTTCCAGAAAAGCCATCCCAGCCCTGCACCAGCATGTTAAACAGCGCATCGTCCATGCACTTAGGCAATCTGTGAGTACAAAGGTGCACCTGACTACAGATGCATGGACCAGTAGGCATGGCCAGGGACGTTATGTGTCCATCACGGCACACTGGGTGAATGTGGTGGATGCAGGGTCCACAGGCGACATCAATTTAGGGACAGTTGTGCCTAGCCCACGGTCTAGGAAACAGTTGGCTGTAGGCGTTCGCACCCCCTCCTCCTCCTCCTCGTCCTCCTGCAGAAGCTACAGCTCTTCCACAGAACGCAGTCGGCCAACCACTCCATCGGCAGATGACACTGTTGCACACCAGTTGTCCCATTATGGGCCAGCTACTGCCAAGCGTCAGCAGGCTGTATTGGCTATGAAGTGTTTGGGCGACAACAGACACACCGCGGAAGTTCTGTCCGAGTTCTTGCAACAAGAAACGCAGTCGTGGCTGGGCACAGTAGATCTTGAGGCAGGCAAGGTAGTGAGTGATAACGGAAGGAATTTCATGGCTGCCATCTCCCTTTCCCAACTGAAACACATTCCTTGCCTGGCTCACACCTTAAACCTGGTGGTGCAGTGCTTATTGAAAACTTATCCTGGGTTCTCCGACCTGCTCCTCAAAGTGCGTGCACTTTGCTCACATATCCGACGTTCGCCTGTACACGCCAGCCGTATGCAGACCTATCAGCGGTCTTTGAACCTTCCCCAGCATCGCCTAATCATAGACGTTGCAACAAGGTGGAACTCAACACTGCACATGCTTCAGAGACTGTGCGAACAGAGGCGTGCTGTTATTTATTTGTGGGAGGATACACGGGCAGGCAGTAGGATGGCAGACATGGAGTTGTCAGGTGTGCAGTGGTCGAAGATACAAGACATGTGTCAAGTCCTTCAGTGTTTTGAGGAATGCACACGGCTGGTTAGTGCAGACAACGCCGTAATAAGCATGAGCATCCCCCTAATGCGTCTGCTGATGCAAAGTTTGACGCACATAAAGGAGCAGGCGTCTGCACCAGAGGAAGAGGGAAGCCTTGATGACAGTCAGCCATTGTCTGGTCAGGGCAGTGTACAGGACGAGGTAGCGGGCGAAGAGGAGGTGGAGGACGAGGAGGATGATGGGGATGAGTATATTTTTAATGCGGAAACTTTCACGGGGGCACAGGAAATTGGTTGCGTGTCACGGCCGGGTTCTGGTTTTCTGAGGGACACAAGTGACGTAGATTTGCCTGCAACTGCCCCTCAACCAATCACAACCGGAGATTTGACAAGTGGAACTTTGGCCCACATGGCGGATTATGCCTTACGTATCCTACAAAGGGACACACGCATTACGAAAATGATGAACGATGACGATTACTGGTTGGCCTGCCTCCTTGATCCACGCTATAAAGGCAAATTGCAAAATATTATGCCACATGAGAACTTGGAACTAATATTAGCAACCAAACAATCAACTCTTGTTGACCGTTTGCTTCAGGCATTCCCAGCACACAGCGCACGTGATCGTTCTCACACGAGCTCCAGGGGGCAGCAGACTAGGAGTGTTAGGGGTGCACACATCAGAAGAGGGGTTTTCTGACCAGGTTGTGGAGTGATTTTGCTATGACCGCAGACAGGACAGGTACTGCTGCATCAATTGAAAGTGACAGGAGACAACATTTGTCCAGTATGGTTACTAACTATTTTTCATCCCTTATCGATGTTCTCCCTCAACCGTCATTCCCATTTGATTACTGGGCCTCCAAATTAGACACCTGGCCAGAATTGGCAGAATATGCATTGCAGGAGCTTGCTTGCCCGGCAGCAAGTGTCCTATCAGAAAGAGTATTCAGTGCTGCAGGGTCAATATTAACCGAAAAAAGCACTCGTCTGGCTACCCAAAATGTTGACGATCTAACATTCATTAAAATGAACCACAACTGGATTTCAAAATCTTTTGCCCCACCTTGCCCGGCCGACACCTAGCTTTCCTATGAAAAGCTCTTGCCTGTGAATTACTTTTCTAATGTCTAATTTGCTGCAGCAGATTGTACAGCATACGACATGTTTACACCTCCCTAAATGGCCAAACTCCCCACACGGGGCCGTGGTATCGCGACTTGGCGCAAGCACCCGTGAGACTGCTGTTTGTCTGAAGAGGTGGGTGTGCTCGCTTTTGGTTGACGGCATTGCTACTGGGTCCCTCATAGTACAATGTAGTGTCTCTGGCGGTGGTGGTGCGCACCCAACGTCAGACACACCGTTGTAACATGAGTGGCCCTGGGGCGGTCCCGCCGGCCTCAAGAGAGTTCTCCCCTACCCCAGCTCAAACTGGGCTCTACCACGTGCAAAATTATGTCGCACAGCTCCACCAATCTTTAGTCTATTCGCTGACATCATTCAATGTCTGGCACTGACAATACAAATTTGTAGACATCTATGATGCAACTTAAAGTAGTCTGTGTCTGTGTCCTATATTGGCACCATTAAATAGTTACTGCCAAATTACTATGTCAGAAACTCAGCAGATGAGCCCACCCCTGTACCTAAGTATGCCACCTTTTTTTTTGTTTTGGTTGTTTTGCGAGACATTAACATCTATTTATATTTTGGGAGTACTGGGACAGACACTCCTTGCACTACTCCTCCACTCACCACCAAGCTGCCTGCCCGTGTATCCATGTAACCGCTGTAAAACTGCCATGAGCCTATTGTTTGTTATTTTAGGCCTTAGAAGCCTGTCTGCGGTCCCTCCTTCCACTAGGCCTCCACTGACCAGACCACTGCTGCCCGTGTACCCCTGGAACCAATTTTAAAGTGCCTACAGCCAGCCCATTTTATTGTGTTAGGCCTTCGAAGCCTGTCTGCGGTCCATACTTTAAATACTCCTCCACTCACCACCAAGCTGCCTGCCCGTGTATCCATGTAACCGCTGTAAAACTGCCATGAGCCTATTGTTTGTTATTTTAGGCCTTTGAAGCCTTTCTGCGCTCCCTCCTTCCACTAGTCCTCCACTGACCAGACCACTGCTGCCCGTGTACCCCTGGAACCAATTTTAAAGTGCCTACAGCCAGCCCATTTTATTATGTTAGGCCTTCGAAGCCTGTCTGCGGTCCCTCCTTCCACTAGTCCTCCACTGACCAGACCACTGCTGCCCGTGTACCCCTGGAACCAATTTTAAAGTGCCTACAGCCAGCCCATTTTATTATGTTAGGCCTTCGAAGCCTTTCTGCGCTCCCTCCTTCCACTAGGCCTCCACTGACCAGACCACTGCTGCCCGTGTACCCCTGGAACCAATTATAAAGTGCCTACAGCCAGCCCATTTTATTATGTTAGGCCTTTGAAGCCTGTCTGCGGTCCCTACTTTAAATACTCCTCCACTCACCACCAAGCTGCCTGCCCGTGTATCCATGTAACCGCTGTAAAACTGCCATGAGCCTATTGTTTGTTATTTTAGGCCTTTGAAGCCTGTCTGCGGTCCCTACTTTAAATACTCCTCCACTCACCACCAAGCTGCCTGCCCGTGTATCCATGTAACCGATGTAAAACTGCCATGACTGCCTACTGTTTGTTATTTTAGGCCTTTGATAGCCTGTCTGCGGCCCCTACTTGCAATACTCCTCCACTGACCACAATGCTGCCTGGAGTGCCTGCCTGTGTATCCATGTAACCGATTTCAAACTGCCATGACTGCCTACTGTTTGTTATTTTAGGCCTTTGTGAGCCTGTCTGCGGCCCCTACTTGCAATACTCCTCCACTGACCACAATGCTGCCTGGAGTGCCTGCCTGTGTATCCATGTAACCGATTTCAAACTGCCATGACTGCCTACTGTTTGTTATTTTAGGCCTTTGATAGCCTGTCTGCGGCCCCTACTTGCAATACTCCTCCACTGACCACACCAATGCTGCCCGTGTACCCCTGGAACCTATTTAAAAGTTCATAGAGCCTAGTTATATATTTTATTTACTATTAATAAGGCCATGATGGACTACGCTGTACCACGCTACAAGCTAACCAGTCGACACTTCTTTTGCGAGAAAAGCCATCCCAACCCTCCACCAGCTTGTAGAAGACCGCATTGTCCATGCACTCTGGCAATCTGTGAGTACAAAGGTGCACCTGACAACAGACGCATGGACCTGTAGGCATGGCCACGGAAGATTACGTGTCCATTACGGCGCAATGGGTTAATGTGTTGGATGCATGGTCCACAGGGGACAGCCTACTAAGTATGTCTGCAGTCCATAATTCAAATTGTCCTCCACTGTCTAAATCGGAGCTTCCACCTTCTGGCTTTCGGCCTATAGTATCAGAAATTAAACTGCATTTGGCCTTCAACTTTGGTTACGGACTACTAACGGCTTCTGCCCCTCCCTGGTGTTGCCCTCAACTAAATAAAGCTGAGCTTCAACCTTCTGTTCCAAATTACCATTTTAAAAAATGCAATAGGCTTTTCCGGCCTACTAAAGGTGTCTGTCTGTGTGCCCCTGCCTGGTGTTGTCCTCAACTAAATAAAGCTGAGCTTCAACCTTCCGGCTCTCATTAAGTGGTTTTGAAAAAACAAAATGGTGGATAGGGCCTACTAACGGCTTCTGCCCCTCCCTGGTGTTGCCCTCAACTAAATAAAGCTGAGCTTCAACCTTCCGGCTCTCATTAAGTGGTTTTGAAAAAACAAAATGGTGGATAGGGCCTACTAACGGCTTCTGCCCCTCCCTGGTGTTGCCCTCAACTAAATAAAGCTGAGCTTCAACCTTCCGGCTCTCATTAAGTGGTTTTTAAAAAACAAAATGGTGGATAGGGCCTACTAACGGCTTCTGCCCCTCCCTGGTGTTGCCCTCAACTAAATAAAGCTGAGCTTCAACCTTCCGGCTCTCAAGTGTTTTTTAAAAAACAAAATGGTGGTTAGGGCCTACTAACGGCTTCTGCCCCTCCCTGGTGTTGCCCTCAACTAAATAAAGCTGAGCTTCAACCTTCCGGCTCTGATTAACTGCTGTTTTTAAACAAAATGGTGGTTAGGGCCTACTAACGGCTTCTGCCCCTCCCTGGTGTTGCCCTCAACTAAATAAAGCTGAGCTTCAACCTTCCGGCTCTCATTAAGTGGTTTTTAAAAAACAAAATGGTGGATAGGGCCTACTAACGGCTTCTGCCCCTCCCTGGTGTTGCCCTCAACTAAATAAAGCTGAGCTTCAACCTTCCGGCTCTCATTAAGTGGTTTTTAAAAAACAAAATGGTGGATAGGGCCTACTAACGGCTTCTGCCCCTCCCTGGTGTTGCCCTCAACTAAATAAAGCTGAGCTTCAACCTTCCGGCTCTCATTAAGTGGTTTTTAAAAAACAAAATGGTGGATAGGGCCTACTAACGGCTTCTGCCCCTCCCTGGTGCTGCCCTCAACTAAATAAAGCTGAGCTTCAACCTTCCGGCTCTCATTAAGTGGTTTTTAAAAAACAAAATGGTGGATAGGGCCTACTAACGGCTTCTGCCCCTCCCTGGTGTTGCCCTCAACTAAATAAAGCTGAGCTTCAACCTTCCGGCTCTCATTAAGTGGTTTTTAAAAAACAAAATGGTGGATAGGGCCTACTAACGGCTTCTGCCCCTCCCTGGTGTTGCCCTCAACTAAATAAAGCTGAGCTTCAACCTTCCGGCTCTCATTAAGTGGTTTTGAAAAAACAAAATGGTGGATAGGGCCTACTAACGGCTTCTGCCCCTCCCTGGTGTTGCCCTCAACTAAATAAAGCTGAGCTTCAACCTTCCGGCTCTCATTAAGTGTTTTTTAAAAAACAAAATGGTGGTTAGGGCCTACTAACGGCTTCTGCCCCTCCCTGGTGTTGCCCTCAACTAAATAAAGCTGAGCTTCAACCTTCCGGCTCTCATTAAGTGTTTTTTAAAAAACAAAATGGTGGTTAGGGCCTACTAACGGCTTCTGCCCCTCCCTGGTGTTGCCCTCAACTGAATAAAGCTGAGCTTCAACCTTCTGGCTCTCATTAAGTGTTTTTTAAAAAACAAAATGGTGGTTAGGGCCTACTAACGGCTTCTGCCCCTCCCTGGTGTTGCCCTCAACTGAATAAAGCTGAGCTTCTACCTTCCGGCTCTGATTAACTGCTGTTTTTAAACAAAATGGTGGTTAGGGCCTACTAACGGCTTCTGCCCCTCCCTGGTGTTGCCCTCAACTAAATAAAGCTGAGCTTCAACCTTCCGGCTCTCATTAAGTGGTTTTGAAAAAACAAAATGGTGGATAGGGCCTACTAACGGCTTCTGCCCCTCCCTGGTGTTGCCCACAACTAAATAAAGCTGAGCTTCAACCTTCTGCTCCAAATTACCATTTTAAAAAATGCAATAGGCTTTTCCGGCCTACTAAAGGTGTCTGTCTGTGTGCCCCTGCCTGGTGTTGTCCTCAACTAAATAAAGCTGAGCTTCAACCTTCCGGCTCTCATTAAGTGGTTTTGAAAAAACAAAATGGTGGTTAGGGCCTACTAACGGCTTCTGCCCCTCCCTGGTGTTGTCCTCAACTGAACAAAGCTGAGCTTCCACATTCTGCCTTTCGCCCTATACTATCAGATATTAAACTGCATTTGGCCTACTAGTGTGGTTAGGCCCTTGAAACAGTGTCTGCTGCTCTTGGGTTTGTGTTGTGAATTTGGATTCTGGGCTCCCCCGGTGGCCGCTTGTGGAATTGGACTTGTCATCCTCTTTCCTGTTTCACCTGATTCCATCAGTAGTGGGTGTCGCTATTTAAGCTCATTTCTCTGGTGGTTTCTTGCCGGTCAACAATGTTATCTGATGCCTCTCAGTGCTTGTTCCTGCTTCTAGACAACTACTAGATAAGTTGGACTTTTGTCCATGTTTTGTTTTGCCTATTTGTTCCAGTTCACAGCTGAAGTTTTGTTACTGTGTCTGGAAAGCTCTCGTTGATCAGGGATTGCTACTCTGGCGTTATGAGTTAATGCCAGAGTTTAAGGTAATCTCTGGATGGTGTTTTGTTAGTGTTTTTCTGCTGACCATGAAAGTATACTATCTGTCTTCTGCTATCTAGTAAGCGGACCTCAAATTTGCTAAGACTATTTTCCTGCTGCGTTTGTTGTTTCATCTGAACTCACCGTCATTATATGTGGGGGGCTACTGTCTTCTTTGGAATATTTCTCTAGAGGTGAGCCAGGTCTTATATTTCCCTCTGCTAGCTATTTAGGTCTTAGGCCAGAGCTGGGCATCTAGCGATAAATAGGAAATGCTACCTGGCTATTTCTAGTTGCGCGGCAGGCTTAGTTCATGGTCAGTATAGTTCCATCTTCCGAGAGCTTGTCCCTCTATAGGCTTGCTATGATCTCTGCCTGCAGAGATCATGACAGTTTGACCGGCCAATAAAGTGTTAAAGACCCAGGTTGAGAAAGGAGAGTTATAAGTAGTCTGCTGGAATTTTTTTTTTTTTTTTTTCCTCCAGTCTGCCTTGCTGCAGTCTTTTTTCTCTCTCTCCTCCTAATCTCTGTATGCTCTGTGTGCACCTGACAATAATGGATCTCCAGAGTGTAACTGCGGGTTTGAATAATCTCATCACGAAAGTACAAAATTTACAAGATTTTGTGGTACATGCTCCGGTATCTGAGCCGAGAATTCCTTTGCCGGAGTTCTTCACAGGGAATAGAGCTAGCTTCCTGAATTTCCGAAATAATTGTAAGCTTTATTTGTCCCTGAAGTCTCGTTCAGCTGGAGACCCTGCTCAGCAGGTTAGGATTGTGATTTCCTTGCTCAGGGGTGACCCTCAAGATTGGGCCTTCTCATTGCCAGCAGGGGATCCTGCGTTACGCGATGTGGATGCGTTTTTTCTGGCCTTGGGCTTGCTTTATGAGGAACCTCATTTGGAACTTCAGGCAGAAAAAACTTTGATGGCACTATCTCAGGGGCAAGACGAAGCTGAAGTTTTCTGCCAAAAATTCCGTAAATGGTCTGTGCTTACTCAGTGGAATGAGTGCGCCTTGGCGGCAACTTTCAGAGAAGGTCTCTCTGATGCCGTTAAGGATGTTATGGTGGGGTTCCCTTTGCCTGCAGGTCTGAATGAGTCCATGACAATGGCTATTCAGATTGATAGGCGTCTGCGGGAGCGCAAACCGGTGCACCATCTGGCGGTGTCTATGGAAAAGACGCCAGAAAGTATGCAGTGTGATAGAATTCTGTCCAGGAGCGAGCGACAGAATTTTAGTCGGAAGATGGAACTATACTGACCATGAACTAAGCCTGCCGCGCAACTAGAAATAGCCAGGTAGCATTTCCTATTTATCGCTAGATGCCCAGCTCTGGCCTAAGACCTAAATAGCTAGCAGAGGGAAATATAAGACCTGGCTCACCTCTAGAGAAATATTCCAAAGAAGACAGTAGCCCCCCACATATAATGACGGTGAGTTCAGATGAAACAACAAACGCAGCAGGAAAATAGTCTTAGCAAATTTGAGGTCCGCTTACTAGATAGCAGAAGACAGATAGTATACTTTCATGGTCAGCAGAAAAACACTAACAAAACACCATCCAGAGATTACCTTAAACTCTGGCATTAACTCATAACGCCAGAGTAGCAATCCCTGATCAACGAGAGCTTTCCAGACACAGTAACAAAACTTCAGCTGTGAACTGGAACAAATAGGCAAAACAAAACATGGACAAAAGTCCAACTTATCTAGTAGTTGTCTAGAAGCAGGAACAAGCACTGAGAGGCATCAGATAACATTGTTGACCGGCAAGAAACCACCAGAGAAATGAGCTTAAATAGCGACACCCACTACTGATGGAATCAGGTGAAACAGGAAAGAGGATGACAAGTCCAATTCCACAAGCGGCCACCGGGGGAGCCCAGAATCCAAATTCACAACAGGTTTGCTACTCCACTGAACAAAGCAATGCCGCCTGTTTAGTCCTGTTACCAATTTTGAACTGCATTTAGCCTGCTTTATTCTTTGGCCCTATATCTGTTTCCTCCTCATCCTGCCCATTGCCCAGCCACTGCTAAATGAGTCTGCTGGTACATTGACCTAGACCACTACATTCCCCTTGTACTCTACACAGCCAGAATCTGACCCTGCTGAAAGTAAGGTTCCCCTTCCCGCATGTTATACCACCTTACACAGGGACAAAGAGGAAGGTGCAGATGAAAGTGCAGGTTCCTTCATCAGGTGGGGGGGCATACTCGTTGGCGACGTCACTGGCACAGGGCCCCTCAGAGTACACAAAAGTGTCGCTGCTGGTGGGAGGCGCCCCCGCCATGCAAACACACCGCCGTACTTTGAGGGGCCCTGTGCCAGTGCCAATGCGAACGAGTGGGCCCCCCCCTGCTTGCTCAGGATCACAGCACTTGCAACGTTTAAATACTTACCTTTCCCTGCAACACCGCCGTGACGTAGTCCGCATTTCCTGGGCCCACGAAAAACTTGAGCCAGCCCTACTCCCCCCACAACTTTTGCCAAATGACCCCCAATTCCCTATGCCCAACTATTGTTATAAAGTTAATTACGATTGGCAAGCTTCAGAAACAAGAATGGATGTTTTTGGCATTAAAATGGGCACTGTAGGTGTTTTCCTGGCCTCCACTCACTGCCGACTATGCTTCCCCATTGACTTGCATTGGGTTTCGTGTTTCGGTCGATCCCCGACTTTTAGCGATAATCGGCCGAATGCACTCGACTCGACTCTGGACAAAATCGGGTTTCCCAAAACCCTACTCGATCTTAAAAAAATGAAAGTCGCTCAACCCTAATAGAGACTGCTGCTCACTGCTTCACTTATGCTTGTAGGCCATTGGAAAGAGCTACACCCTACACTCTACACGCTACACGCTACACTCTACACCCTACAGGCTACACTCTACACGCTACACCCTTCACTCTACACCCTACACGCTACACGCTACATGCTACACTCTACACTCTACACCCTACATGCTACACGCTACACGCTACATGCTACACGCTACACCCTACACTCTACACCCTACACCCTACACGCTACACACTACACGCTACACTCTACACCCTACTCCCTACACGCTACACTCTACACTCTACACCCTACACCCTACACGCTACACGCTACACGCTACACTCTACACCCTACACGCTACACCCTACACTCTACACCCTACACACTACACTCTACACGCTACACGCTACACTCTACACCATACACCCTACACTCGACATTCTACACCCTACACGCTACACGCTACACCCTACACTCTACACCCTACAGCCTACACGCCACACGCTACACCCTACACTCTACACCCTACACCCTACACGCTACACTCTACACACTACACGCTACATGCTACACTCTACACCCTACACGCTACACCCTACACCCTACATGCTACACCCTACACTCTACACCCTACAGCCTACACGCTACACTCCACACCCTACACGCTACACCCTACACGCTACACCCTACACGCTACACGCTACACTCTACACCCTACACGATACACGATACACCCTACACCCTACACGCTACACTCTACACCCTACACGCTACACCCTACACCCTACACCCTACATGCTACACTCTACAAACTACACGCTACACGCTACACTCTACACGCTACACCCTACACCCTACACGCTACACTCTACACGCTACATGCTACACTCTACACCCTACATGCTGCATGCTACACGCAACACCCTACACGCTACACTACACACGCTACACGCAACACGCTACATCCTACACACTACACGTTACACTCTACACCCTACACTCTACACTCTACACCCTACACCCTACACACTACACGCTACACTCTACACCCTACACCCTACATGCTACACGCTACACTCTACATGCTACACGCTACACGCTACACTCTACACCCTACACGCTACACTCTACACCCTACACGCTACACTCTACACCCTACACGCTACACCCAACACCCTACATGCTACACGCTACACTCTACACCCTACACGCTACACTCTACACCCTACACGCTACACCCTACACTCTACACCCTACACTCTACACGCTACACTCTACACCCTATACGCTACACCCTACACTCAACACCCCACACCCTACACCCTACACGCTACACGATACACGCTACACTCTACACCCTACACGCTACACTACACTCTACCCCCTACACCCTACACCCTACACGCTACACGCTACACCCTACACCATACACTCTACACCCTACACGCTACACTACAATCTACCCCCTACACTCTACACCCTACACGATACACGCTACATGATACACGCTACAACATACACGCTACATCCTACACTCTACACCCTACACGCTACACGCTACACGCTACACCCTACACTCTACATTCTACACCCTACACGCTACATGCTACACTTTACACCCTACATGCTACACCATACACTCTACACCCTACACCCTACATGCTACACTCTACACGCTACACGATACACGCTACACGCTACACCCTAAACTCTACACCCTACACCCCACATGCTACACTCTACACGCTACACCCTACATGCTGCACTCTACACCCTACACGCTACACGCTACATGCTACACCCTGCGCTCTACACCCTACACCCTACCCGCTACACGCCACATGCTACACGCTAGAGTGTAGGGTGTAGCGTGTAGGGTGTAGAGTGTAGCGTGTAGGGTGTAGGGTGTAGAGTGTAGGATGTAGCGTGTAGGGTGTAGAGTGTAGCGTGTAGGGTGTAGGGAGTAGAGTGAAGTGTGTAGGGTGTAGAGCGTAGCGTGTAGGGTGTAGAGTGTAGCGTGTAGGGTGTAGCGTGTAGGGTGTAGCGTGTAGGGTGTAGGGTGTAGAGTGTAGAGTGTAGAGTGTAGCGTGTAGCGTGTAGGGTGTAGGGTGTAGAGTGTAGGGTGTAGTGTGTAGGGTGTAGAGTGTAGCATGTAGGGTGTAGGGTGTAGAGTGTAGTGTGTAGCGTGTAGGGTGTAGAGTGTAGCGTGTAGGGTGTAGCGTGTAGGGTGTAGCGTGTAGGGTGTAGGGTGTAGAGTGTAGCGTGTAGCGTATAGGGTGTAGCGTGTAGGGTGTAGAGTGTAGCGTGTAGGGTGTAGAGTGTAGCGTGTAGCGTGTAGGGTGTAGGGTGTAGCGTGTAGCATGTAGCATGTAGGTTGTAGAGTGTAGGGTGTAGCGTGTAGGGTGTAGAGTGTAGCATGTATCGTGTAGCGTGTAGCGTGTAGCGTGAAGGGTGTAGGGTGTAGAGTGTAGGGTGTAGCGTGTAGGGTGTAGAGTGTAGCATGTATCGTGTAGCGTGTAGGGTGTAGATTGTAGGGTGTAGCGTATAGGGTGTAGAGTGTAGCGTGTAGGGTGTAGAGTGTATGGTGTAGCGTGTAGGGTGTAGATTGTAGCGTGTAGTGTGCAGCATGTAGGGTGTAGGGTGTAGCGTGTAGGGTGTAGAGTGTAGAATGTAGGGTGTAGAGTGTAGCGTGTAGCGTGTAGGGTGTAGGGTGTAGAGTGTAGAGTGTAGCGTGTAGCGTGTAGCATGTAGGGTGTAGGGTGTAGAGTGTAGAGTGTAGGGTGTAGAGTGTAGCGTGTATAGTGTAGCGTGTAGGGTGTAGGGTGTAGAGTGTAGGGTGTAGCGTATAGGGTGTAGAGTGTAGCGTGTAGGGTGTAGGGTGTAGAGTGTAGCGTGAAGGGTGTAGAGTGTAGCGTGTAGGGTGTAGAGTGTAGCGTGTAGCGTGTAGCGTGTAGCATGTAGGGTGTAGGGTGCAGAGTGTGTGGTGTAGCATGTAGGGTGTAGAGTGTAGCGTGTAGCGTGTAGCATGTAGCGTGTAGGGTGTAGAGTGTAGGGTGTAGCGTGAAGGGTGGAGAGTGTAGCGTGTAGCATGTAGGGTGTAGGGTGTAGCGTGTAGGGTGTAGAGTGTAGGGTGTAGCGTGTAGGGTGTAGAGTGTAGCATGTAGCGTGTAGGGTGTAGAGTGTATGGTGTAGCGTGTAGCGTGTAGGGTGAAGGGCGTAGGGTGTAGAGTGTAGTGTAGCGTGTAGGGTGTACAGTGTAGCGTGTATCGTGTAGCGTGTAGCGTGTAGGGTGTAGGTTGTTGAGTGTAGGGTGTAGCGTATAGGGTGTAGAGTGTAGCGAGTAGCGTGTAGCGTGTAGAGTGCAGCGTGTAGGGTGTAGCGTGTAGCGTGTAGCATGTAGGGTGTAGGGTGTAGAGTGTGTGGTGTAGCGTGTAGGGTGTAGAGTGTAGCGTGTAGCGTGTAGCATGTAGCGTGTAGGGTGTAGAGTGTAGGGTGTAGGGTGTAGGGTGTAGAGTGTGTGGTGTAGCATGTAGGGTGTAGAGTGTAGCGTGTAGCGTGTAGCATGTAGCGTGTAGGGTGTAGAGTGTAGGGTGTAGCGTGAAGGGTGGAGAGTGTAGCGTGTAGCATGTAGGGTGTAGGGTGTAGAGTGTGTGGTGTAGCATGTAGGGTGTAGCGTGTAGGGTGTAGAGTGTAGCGTGTAGCGTGTAGAGTGTAGGGTGTAGCGTGTAGGGTGTAGAGTGTAGCGTGTAGGGTGTAGCATGTAGCGTGTAGAGTGTAGCGTGTAGCGTGTAGTGTGTAGCGTGTAGGGTGTAGAGTGTAGCGTGTAGCGTGTAGCGTGTAGGGTGTAGGGTGTAGAGTGCAGGGTGTAGCGTGTAGCGTCTAGGGTGTAGCGTGTAGGGTGTAGGGTGTAGAGTGTAGGGTGTAGCGTGTAGGGTGTAGAGTGTAGCGTGTAGGGTGTAGAGTGTAGCGTGTAGCGTGTAGGGTGTAGGGTGTAGCGTGTAGCATGTAGCATGTAGGATGTAGGGTGTAGAGTGTAGGGTGTAGCGTGTAGCATTTAGGGTGTAGGGCGTAGAGTGTAGCGTGTATCGTGTAGCGTGTAGCGTGTAGGGTTTAGGGTGTAGGGTGTAGAGTGTAGGGTGTAGCATATAGGATGTAGAGTGTAGCGTGTAGGGTGTAGGGTGTAGAGTGTAGGGTGTAGCGTGTAGGGTGTAGAGTGTAGCGTGTAGGGTGTAAGGTATAGAGTGTAGTGTGTATGTTGTAGAGTGTAGCGTGTAGGGTGTAGAGTGTAGCGTGTAGGGTGTAGCGTGTATGGTGTAGCGTGTAGGGTGTACAGTGTAGGGTGTTGGGTGTAGCGTGTAACGTGTAGGGTGTAGAGTGTAGCGTGTAGCTTGTAGCGTGTAGCGTGTAGGGTGTAGGGTGTAGAGTGTAGGGTGTAGCGTGTAGGGTGTAGAGTGTAGAGTGTAGCGTGTAGGGTGTAGAGTGTAGTGTGTAGGGTGTAGAGTGTAGTGTGTAGCGTGTAGGGTGTAGAGTGTAGCGTGTAGGGTGTAGCGTGTAGGGTGTAGCGTGTAGGGTGTAGGGTGTAGAGTGTAGCGTGTAGCGTGTAGGGTGTAGGGTGTAGAGTGTAGCGTGTAGGGTGTAGAGTGTAGCGTTTAGCGTGTAGGGTGTAGGGTGTAGCGTGTAGCATGTAGCATGTAGGATGTAGGGTGTAGAGTGTAGGGTGTAGCGTGTAGCATGTAGGGTGTAGGGCGTAGAGTGTAGAGTGTAGCATGTATCGTGTAGCGTGTAGCGTGTAGGGTGTAGGGTGTAGAGTGTAGGGTGTAGCATATAGGTTGTAGAGTGTAGCGTGTAGGGTGTAGGGTGTAGAGTGTAGGGTGTAGCGTGTAGGGTGTAGAGTGTAGCGTGTAGCATGTAGCGTGTAGGGTGTAGGGTGTAGAGTGTAGGGTGTAGCGTGTAGGGTGTAGAGTGTAGCGTGTATCGTGTAGCGTGTAGCGTGAAGGGTGTAGGGTGTAGGGTGTAGAGTGTAGGGTGTAGCGTATAGGGTGTAGAGTGTAGCATGTTGCATGTAGCGTGTAGGGTGTAGGGTGTAGAGTGTAGGGTGTAGCGTGTAGGGTGTAGAGTGTAGCGTGTAGCGTGTAGGGTGTAGGGTGTAGAGTGTAGGGTGTAGCGTGTAGGGTGTAGAGTGTAGCGTGTAGCGTGTAGGGTGTAGCGTGTAGGGTGTAGAGTGTAGGGTGTAGCGTGTAGGGTGTAGAGTGTAGCATGTAGCGTGTAGGGTGTAGGGTGTAGAGTGTAGGGTGTAGCGTGTAGGGTGTAGGGTGTAGAGTAGTGTGTAGGGTGTAGAGTGTAGCGTGTATCGTGTAGCGTGTAGCGTGTAGGGTGTAGGGTGTAGGGTGTTGAGTGTAGGGTGTAGCGTATAGGGTGTAGAGTGTAGCGAGTAGGGTGTAGGGTGTAGAGTGTAGGGTGTAGCGTGTAGGGTGTATAGTGTAGTGTGTAGAGTGTAGAGTGTAGCGTGTAGCATGTAGGGTGTAGGGTGTAGTGTGTAGGGTGTAAAGTGTAGCGTGTATGGTGTAGAGTGTAGCGTGTAGGGTGTAGAGTGTAGCGTGTAGGGTGTAGGGTGTAGCGTGTAGCATGTAGCATGTAGTATGTAGGGTGTAGAGTGTAGGGTGTAGCGTGTAGTATGTAGGGTGTAGGGCGTAGAGTGTAGAGTGTAGCGTGTATCGTGTAGCGTGTAGCTTGTAGGGTGTAGGGTGTAGGGTGTAGAGTGTGGGGTGTAGCATATAGGATGTAGAGTGTAGCGTGTAGGGTGTAGGGTGTAGAGTGTAGCGTGTAGGGTGTAGGGTGTAGGGTGTAGAGTGTAGGGTGTAGCATGTAGAGTGTAGGGTGTATCGTGTAGGGTGTAGAGTGTAGCATGTAGCGTGTAGGGTGTAGGGTGTAGAATGTAGGGTGTAGCGTGTAGGGTGTAGAGTGTAACGTGTAGTGTGTAGCGTGTAGGGTGTAGAGTGTAGGGTGTAGCGTGTAGGGTGTAGAGTGTAGCATGTAGCGTGTAGTGTAGGGTGTAGCGTGTAGGGTGTAGTGTGTAGCGTGTAGGGTGTAGAGTGTAGCGTGTAGCGTGTAGAGTGTAGCGTGTACGGTGTAGCGTGTAGGGTGTAAAATGTAGAGTGTAGGGTGTATGGTGTAGAGTGTAGGTTGTAGAGTGTAGCGTGTAGCGTGTAGGGTGTAGGGTGTAGAGTGTAGAGTGTAGCGTGTAGGGAGTAGGGTGTAGGGTGTAGCGTGTAGGGTGTAGCGTGTAGAGTGTAGGGTGTAGAGTGTAGGGTGTAGCGTGTAGCATGTAGCGTGTAGTGTGTGGCATGTAGGGTGTAGAGTGTAGAGTGTAGCATGTAGCTTGTAGCGTGTAGGGTGTAGGGTGTAGAGTGAAGGGTGTAGGGTGTAGCGTGTAGAGTGTAGCCTGTAGGGTGTAGAGTGTAGCGTGTAGCGTGTGGAGTGTAGAGTGTAGAGTGTAGTGTGTAGCGTGTAGTGTGTAGGGTGTAGCATGTAGGATGTAGAGTGTAGCATGTAGCGCTTAGAGTGTAGCGTGTAGGGTGTAGCGTGTAGGGTGTAGAACATAGAGTGTAAGGTGTATGGTGTAGAGTGTAGGGTGTAGAGTGTAGCGTGTAGCGTGTTGCGTGTAGCGTGTAGAGTGTAGGGTGTAGCGTGTAGGGTGTAGAGTGTAGCGTGTAGGGTGTAGAGTGAAGCGTGTAGCGCTTAGAGTGTAGCGTGTAGGGTGTAGCGTGTAGGGTGTAGAACATAGAGTGTAAGGTGTATGGTGTAGAGTGTAGGGTGTAGAGTGTAGCGTGCAGCGTGTAGAGTGTAGCGTGTAGCGTGTAGGGTGTAGGGTGTAGAGTGTAGGGTGTAGCGTGTAGCGTGTAGCGTGTAGGTAGTAGGGTGTAGGGTGTAGCGTGTAGGGTGTAGGGTGTAGAGTGTAGGGTTTAGCGTGTAGCGTGTAGCATGTAGCGTGTAGCGTGTAGGGTGTAGGGTGTAGAGGGTAGGGTGTAGCATGTAGGGTGTAGGGTGTAGCGTGTAGGGTGTAGATTATAGAGTGTAGGGTGTAATGTGCACATTTTTCCCCATTTCCCCACTGGGTCAAAACTTCTGTTAGAATGATGCGTTTTCCTGCTATTTCCAATGGCCTACAAGCATAAGTGAAGCAGTGAGCAGCAGTCTCTATTAGTGTAAGAGATAACGGAAAACATTTCACATTTTTCCCCATTTCCCCATTGGGTCCTATACTAATAGAAACTGCTGCTCACCGCTTCACTTATGCTTGTAAGCCATTGGAAAGAGCAGGAAAACGCAAAAAATTTCAACCTCTGATCATTGTAAAAGAAGTTATGACCCAATGGGGAAAAATGTGAAATGTTTTCTGTTATCTCCTATACTAATAGAGACTAGGGTTGAGCGAAACGGGTCGATCATTTTCAAAAGTCGCCGACTTTTGGCTAAGTCGGCGTCTCATGAAACCCGATCCGACCCCTGTGCTTGTCGGCCATGCGGTACGCGACTTTCGCGCCAAAGTCGCGTTTCAATGACGCGAAAAGCGCCATTTCTCAGCCAATGAAGGTGAACGCAGAGTGTGGGCAGCGTGATGACATAGGTCCTGGTCCCCACCATCTTAGAGAAGGGCATTGCAGTGATTGGCTTGCTGTCTGCGGCGTCACAGGGGCTATAAAGGGGCGTTCCCGCCGACCGCCATCTTACTGCTGCTGATCTGAGCTTAGGGAGAGGTTGCTGCCGCTTCGTCAGAAGCAGGGAGAGCGTTAGGCAGGGTCCACTAACCACCAAACCGCTTGTGCTGCAGCGATTTCCACTGTCCAACACCACCTTCGGTGTGCAGGGACAGTGGAAGCTATTTTTTTTTTTTTTTTCCCTCAGCGCTGTAGCTCATTGGGCTGCCCTAGAAGGCTCCCTGATAGCTGTATTCCTGTGTGTACGCCACTGTGGAAACCAACTGCTTTTTTCAAAGCACATATCCTCTTGTTCCTTCCTTTCTGCACAGCTATCTTTTTTGTTTGTCCACACTTTTTATTTAATTTGTGCATCAGTCCACTCCTATTGCTGCCTGCCATACCTGGCTGAGATTACTGCAGGGGAGATAGTAATTGTAGGACAGTCCCTGTTTTTTTTTTTTGTTTTTTTTTGTGGGAGATTAAGATTGGCATTTCTGCTAGAGTGCCATCCCTGTGTGTGCCATCTCTCACTGAGTGGGCCATAGAAAGCCTATTTATTTTTTCCTTCATTTGTGTTCTAAAATCTACCTCAACACAAAAACACTACATCAATCAGTGGGAGAAAAATATTGGCCTCAGTCAGGGCTTGTGTGCCACTGCTGTGTGTGCTATCTCTCATTCAGTGGGCTATAGAAAGCCTATTTATTTATTTATTTTTTTTTAAATATTATTTGGTTTCTAAAGTCTCCCTGAAAAAAAAAAATACCTAAAAAAACAGTGGGAGAGTAATATTGCCCTTTCAGCTTGTGTGCCAGTCTTGACTCCTGGGTGTGCCACCTCTGTCCCTCTCATTCAGTGGGCCATAGAAAGCCTCGTTTTTTTTTTTTTTTTTTTAATATTATTTGGTTTCTAAAGTCTCCCTGAAAATAAAAAAAAAATACATAAAAAAACAGTGGGAGAGTAATATTGCCCTTTCAGCTTGTGTGCCAGTCTTGACTCCTGGGTGTGCCACCTCTGTCCCTCTCATTCAGTGGGCCATAGAAAGCCTTGTTTTTTTGTTTTTTTTTTAATATTATTTGGTTTCTAAAGTCTCCCTGAAAATAAAAAAAAAAATACATAAAAAAACAGTGGGAGAGTAATATTGCCCTTTCAGCTTGTGTGCCAGTCTTGACTCCTGGGTGTGCCACCTCTGTCCCTCTCATTCAGTGGGCCATAGAAAGCCTTGTTTTTTTGTTTTTTTTTTTAATATTATTTGGTTTCTAAAGTCTCCCTGAAAATAAAAAAAAAAATACATAAAAAAACAGTGGGAGAGTAATATTGCCCTTTCAGCTTGTGTGCCAGTCTTGACTCCTGGGTGTGCCACCTCTGTCCCTCTCATTCAGTGGGCCATAGAAAGCCTTGTTTTTTGGTTTTTTTTTTAATATTATTTGGTTTCTAAAGTCTCCCTGAAAATAAAAAAAAAAATACATAAAAAAAACAGTGGGAGAGTAATATTGCCATTTCAGCTTGTGTGCCAGTCTTGACTCCTGGGTGTGCCACCTCTGTCCCTCTCATTCAGTGGGCCATAGAAAGCCTTTTTTTTTTTTTTTTTTTTTTAATATTATTTGGTTTCTAAAGTCTCCCTGAAAATAAAAAAAAAAATACATAAAAAAACAGTGGGAGAGTAATATTGCCCTTTCAGCTTGTGTGCCAGTCTTGACTCCTGGGTGTGCCACCTCTGTCCCTCTCATTCAGTGGGCCATAGAAAGCCTTGTTTTTTTTTTTTTTTTAATATTATTTGGTTTCTAAAGTCTCCCTGAAAATAAAAAAAAATACATAAAAAAACAGTGGGAGAGTAATATTGCCCTTTCAGCTTGTGTGCCAGTCTTGACTCCTGGGTGTGCCACCTCTGTCCCTCTCATTCAGTGGGCCATAGAAAGCCTTGTTTTTTTTTGTTTTTTTTTAATATTATTTGGTTTCTAAAGTCTCCCTGAAAATAAAAAAAAAATACATAAAAAAACAGTGGGAGAGTAATATTGCCCTTTCAGCTTGTGTGCCAGTCTTGACTCCTGGGTGTGCCACCTCTCTCTCTAATTGTGGGCCATAGAAAGCCTTTTTATTTTTTTCCTTCATTTGTGTTTTAAAATCAGCCTCAACACAAAAACACTACATCAATCAGTGGGAGAAAAATATTGGCCTCAGTCAGGGCTTGTGTGCCACTCCTGTGCGTGCCATCTCTCATTCAGTGGGCCATAGAAAGCCTTGTTTTTTTTTTGTTTTTTTTTATATTATTTGGTTTCTAAAGTCTCCCTGAAAATAAAAAAAAAAATACATAAAAAAACAGTGGGAGAGTAATATTGCCCTTTCAGCTCGTGTGCCAGTCTTGACTCCTGGGTGTGCCACCTCTGTCCCTCTCATTCAGTGGGCCATAGAAAGCCTTGTTTTTTGTTTTTTTTTAATATTATTTGGTTTCTAAAGTCTCCCTGAAAATAAAAAAAAAAAAACATAAAAAAACAGTGGGAGAGTAATATTGCCCTTTCAGCTTGTGTGCCAGTCTTGACTCCTGGGTGTGCCACCTCTGTCCCTCTCATTCAGTGGGCCATAGAAAGCCTTGTTTTTTTGTTTTTTTTTTAATATTATTTGGTTTCTAAAGTCTCCCTGAAAATAAAAAAAAAAATACATAAAAAAACAGTGGGAGAGTAATATTGCCCTTTCAGCTTGTGTGCCAGTCTTGACTCCTGGGTGTGCCACCTCTGTCCCTCTCATTCAGTGGGCCATAGAAAGCCTTGTTTTTTGGTTTTTTTTTTTATATTATTTGGTTTCTAAAGTCTCCCTGAAAATAAAAAAAAAAAATACATAAAAAAACAGTGGGAGAGTAATATTGCCCTTTCAGCTTGTGTGCCAGTCTTGACTCCTGGGTGTGCCACCTCTGTCCCTCTCATTCAGTGGGCCATAGAAAGCCTTGTTTTTTTTTTTTTTTTTAATATTATTTGGTTTCTAAAGTCTCCCTGAAAATAAAAAAAAAAATACCTAAAAAAACAGTGGGAGAGTAATATTGCCCTTTCAGCTTGTGTGCCAGTCTTGACTCCTGGGTGTGCCACCTCTGTCCCTCTCATTCAGTGGGCCATAGAAAGCCTTGTTTGTTTTTTTTTTTTTAAATATTATTTGGTTTCTAAAGTCTCCCTGAAAATAAAAAAAAAAATACATAAAAAAACAGTGGGAGAGTAATATTGCCCTTTCAGCTTGTGTGCCAGTCTTGACTCCTGGGTGTGCCACCTCTGTCCCTCTCATTCAGTGGGCCATAGAAAGCCTTGTTTTTTTGTTTTTTTTTAATATTATTTGGTTTCTAAAGTCTCCCTGAAAATAAAAAAAAAAATACATAAAAAAACAGTGGGAGAGTAATATTGCCCTTTCAGCTTGTGTGCCAGTCTTGACTCCTGGGTGTGCCACCTCTGTCCCTCTCATTCAGTGGGCCATAGAAAGCCTTGTTTTTTTGTTTTTTTTTAAATATTATTTGGTTTCTAAAGTCTCCCTGAAAATAAAAAAAAAAATACATAAAAAAACAGTGGGAGAGTAATATTGCCCTTTCAGCTTGTGTGCCAGTCTTGACTCCTGGGTGTGCCACCTCTGTCCCTCTCATTCAGTGGGCCATAGAAAGCCTTGTTTTTTGGTTTTTTTTTAATATTATTTGGTTTCTAAAGTCTCCCTGAAAATAAAAAAAAAAATACATAAAAAAACAGTGGGAGAGTAATATTGCCATTTCAGCTTGTGTGCCAGTCTTGACTCCTGGGTGTGCCACCTCTGTCCCTCTCATTCAGTGGGCCATAGAAAGCCTTGTTTTTTTTTTTTTTTTTAATATTATTTGGTTTCTAAAGTCTCCCTGAAAATAAAAAAAAAAATACATAAAAAAACAGTGGGAGAGTAATATTGCCCTTTCAGCTTGTGTGCCAGTCTTGACTCCTGGGTGTGCCACCTCTGTCCCTCTCATTCAGTGGGCCATAGAAAGCCTTGTTTTTTGTTTTTTTTTAATATTATTTGGTTTCTAAAGTCTCCCTGAAAATAAAAAAAAAAATACATAAAAAAACAGTGGGAGAGTAATATTGCCCTTTCAGCTTGTGTGCCAGTCTTGACTCCTGGGTGTGCCACCTCTGTCCCTCTCATTCAGTGGGCCATAGAAAGCCTTGTTTTTTTTTGTTTTTTTTTAATATTATTTGGTTTCTAAAGTCTCCCTGAAAATAAAAAAAAAATACATAAAAATACAGTGGGAGAGTAATATTGCCCTTTCAGCTTGTGTGCCAGTCTTGACTCCTTGGTGTGCCACCTCTCTCTCTAATTGTGGGCCATAGAAAGCCTTTTTATTTTTTTCCTTCATTTGTGTTTTAAAATCAACCTCAACACAAAAACACTACATCAATCAGTGGGAGAAAAATATTGGCCTCAGTCAGGGCTTGTGTGCCACTCCTGTGCGTGCCATCTCTCATTCAGTGGGCCATAGAAAGCCTTGTTTTTTTGTTTTTTTTTAATATTATTTGGTTTCTAAAGTCTCCCTGAAAATAAAAAAAAAAATACATAAAAAAACAGTGGGAGAGTAATATTGCCCTTTCAGCTTGTGTGCCAGTCTTGACTCCTGGGTGTGCCACCTCTGTCCCTCTCATTCAGTGGGCCATAGAAAGCCTTGTTTTTTTTGTTTTTTTTTTATATTATTTGGTTTCTAAAGTCTCCCTGAAAATAAAAAAAAAAAAAACATAAAAAAACAGTGGGAGAGTAATATTGCCCTTTCAGCTTGTGTGCCAGTCTTGACTCCTGGGTGTGCCACCTCTGTCCCTCTCATTCAGTGGGCCATAGAAAGCCTTGTTTTTTTGTTTTTTTTTTAATATTATTTGGTTTCTAAAGTCTCCCTGAAAATAAAAAAAAAAATACATAAAAAAACAGTGGGAGAGTAATATTGCCCTTTCAGCTTGTGTGCCAGTCTTGACTCCTGGGTGTGCCACCTCTGTCCCTCTCATTCAGTGGGCCATAGAAAGCCTTGTTTTTTGGTTTTTTTTTTAATATTATTTGGTTTCTAAAGTCTCCCTGAAAATAAAAAAAAAAATACATAAAAAAACAGTGGGAGAGTAATATTGCCCTTTCAGCTTGTGTGCCAGTCTTGACTCCTGGGTGTGCCACCTCTGTCCCTCTCATTCAGTGGGCCATAGAAAGCCTTGTTTTTTTTTTTTTTTTTAATATTATTTGGTTTCTAAAGTCTCCCTGAAAATAAAAAAAAAAATACATAAAAAAACAGTGGGAGAGTAATATTGCCCTTTCAGCTTGTGTGCCAGTCTTGACTCCTGGGTGTGCCACCTCTGTCCCTCTCATTCAGTGGGCCATAGAAAGCCTTGTTTTTTTGTTTTTTTTTATATTATTTGGTTTCTAAAGTCTCCCTGAAAATAAAAAAAAAAATACATAAAAAAACAGTGGGAGAGTAATATTGCCCTTTCAGCTTGTGTGCCAGTCTTGACTCCTGGGTGTGCCACCTCTGTCCCTCTCATTCAGTGGGCCATAGAAAGCCTTGTTTTTTTTTTTTTTTTTTAATATTATTTGGTTTCTAAAGTCTCCCTGAAAATAAAAAAAAAATACATAAAAAAACAGTGGGAGAGTAATATTGCCCTTTCAGCTTGTGTGCCAGTCTTGACTCCTGGGTGTGCCACCTCTGTCCCTCTCATTCAGTGGGCCATAGAAAGCCTTGTTTTTTTTTGTTTTTTTTTAATATTATTTGGTTTCTAAAGTCTCCCTGAAAATAAAAAAAAAATACATAAAAATACAGTGGGAGAGTAATATTGCCCTTTCAGCTTGTGTGCCAGTCTTGACTCCTTGGTGTGCCACCTCTCTCTCTAATTGTGGGCCATAGAAAGCCTTTTTATTTTTTTCCTTCATTTGTGTTTTAAAATCAACCTCAACACAAAAACACTACATCAATCAGTGGGAGAAAAATATTGGCCTCAGTCAGGGCTTGTGTGCCACTCCTGTGCGTGCCATCTCTCATTCAGTGGGCCATAGAAAGCCTTGTTTTTTTGTTTTTTTTTAATATTATTTGGTTTCTAAAGTCTCCCTGAAAATAAAAAAAAAAATACATAAAAAAACAGTGGGAGAGTAATATTGCCCTTTCAGCTTGTGTGCCAGTCTTGACTCCTGGGTGTGCCACCTCTGTCCCTCTCATTCAGTGGGCCATAGAAAGCCTTGTTTTTTTTGTTTTTTTTTTATATTATTTGGTTTCTAAAGTCTCCCTGAAAATAAAAAAAAAAAAAACATAAAAAAACAGTGGGAGAGTAATATTGCCCTTTCAGCTTGTGTGCCAGTCTTGACTCCTGGGTGTGCCACCTCTGTCCCTCTCATTCAGTGGGCCATAGAAAGCCTTGTTTTTTTGTTTTTTTTTTAATATTATTTGGTTTCTAAAGTCTCCCTGAAAATAAAAAAAAAAATACATAAAAAAACAGTGGGAGAGTAATATTGCCCTTTCAGCTTGTGTGCCAGTCTTGACTCCTGGGTGTGCCACCTCTGTCCCTCTCATTCAGTGGGCCATAGAAAGCCTTGTTTTTTGGTTTTTTTTTTAATATTATTTGGTTTCTAAAGTCTCCCTGAAAATAAAAAAAAAAATACATAAAAAAACAGTGGGAGAGTAATATTGCCCTTTCAGCTTGTGTGCCAGTCTTGACTCCTGGGTGTGCCACCTCTGTCCCTCTCATTCAGTGGGCCATAGAAAGCCTTGTTTTTTTTTTTTTTTTAATATTATTTGGTTTCTAAAGTCTCCCTGAAAATAAAAAAAAAAATACATAAAAAAACAGTGGGAGAGTAATATTGCCCTTTCAGCTTGTGTGCCAGTCTTGACTCCTGGGTGTGCCACCTCTGTCCCTCTCATTCAGTGGGCCATAGAAAGCCTTGTTTTTTTGTTTTTTTTTATATTATTTGGTTTCTAAAGTCTCCCTGAAAATAAAAAAAAAAATACATAAAAAAACAGTGGGAGAGTAATATTGCCCTTTCAGCTTGTGTGCCAGTCTTGACTCCTGGGTGTGCCACCTCTGTCCCTCTCATTCAGTGGGCCATAGAAAGCCTTGTTTTTTTTTTTTTTTTTTAATATTATTTGGTTTCTAAAGTCTCCCTGAAAATAAAAAAAAAATACATAAAAAAACAGTGGGAGAGTAATATTGCCCTTTCAGCTTGTGTGCCAGTCTTGACTCCTGGGTGTGCCACCTCTGTCCCTCTCATTCAGTGGGCCATAGAAAGCCTTGTTTTTTGGTTTTTTTTTTAATATTATTTGGTTTCTAAAGTCTCCCTGAAAATAAAAAAAAAAATACATAAAAAAACAGTGGGAGAGTAATATTGCCCTTTCAGCTTGTGTGCCAGTCTTGACTCCTGGGTGTGCCACCTCTCTCTCTAATTGTGGGCCATAGAAAGCCTTTTTATTTTTTTCCTTCATTTGTGTTTTAAAATCAACCTCAACACAAAAACACTACATCAATCAGTAGGAGAAAAATATTGGCCTCAGTCAGGGCTTGTGTGCCACTCCTGTGCGTGCCATCTCTCATTCAGTGGGCCATAGAAAGCCTTGTTTTTTTGTTTTTTTTTAATATTATTTGGTTTCTAAAGTCTCCCAGAGAAAAAAAAATAAATAAATTAGGTGGGAGATTAATATTGACATTAGTGCTTGAGTGACAGTCCTGCGTGTGTGTCATCTCTGTGATTTGGTGCCACAGAAAACAGAGTGTGTAACATTGTGCCTGATTTTCCTTGTGGTCTCACCAACCTGTTAAGGGATATTGAAATCATACTGAAGTTATAGCTCACCGTGTAAGTTGTTTGACAGCAACAAATAAAGTTACTTTGGTTACGATTTTTAAACAATGAGGAAGTCTGGTGCAAGAGGTCGTCGTGGGCGTTCATTGTCAGCTGGTAATGATGGTAGTGGTAGTGGAGCATCAGGTGGTCGTGGGGATAAAAATATTCCACCTAAGTCTGGAGCTGTGGAGCCAGTTTCGTCGTCAGGCTACACAAGGCCTCGAACGCTCTCTTTTCTGGGAGTAGGAAAACCGCTTTTAAAGGCGGAGCAGCAACAGCAAGTTTTGGCTTACATTGCAGACTCAGCCTCTAACTCTTTTGCCTCCTCTTCAGAAACTGGTAAATGTACAAGCAGCGCGTCGCTTGTGGATGTTCACGGTCAGGGACAAGTCGCTTCCTTGTCCTCCTCAGCAAAAACTACAACAAGAGAGAAGGATGCAGCAGGCGACACAACGGGTCACTCCATGGAGCTCTTTACACATACCGTCCCTGGCTTAGAAAGTGAAACATTTAACAGGCCATGCCCATTACAAGTAGATTCTGACATGGAGTGCACTGATGCACAGCCACAGCCAGAGTACTATGCTGCTCCTTTGACTCAGACCACCACATTGCCCTCTCAGGGTACAGATCCACAATCAGACCCTGATGAGACTATGTTGCCCCGCCACGAACGCTATACCACCGACCGACACAGTGACACAGACGAAGTTGCACACGAGCTCGAAGAGGAGGTAATAGATGACCCAGTTATTGACCCCGATTGGCAGCCATTGGGGGAACAGGGTGCAGGCGGCAGTAGTTCAGAAGCGGAGGTGGAGGAGGGGCCGCAGCAGGCATCAACATCGCAACAGGTTCCATCTGCCGGGCCCGTATCTGGCCCAAAACGCGTGTCAAAGCCAAAACCTGTTGGAGGACAGCGTGGCCATCCGGTTAAAGCTCAGTCTGCAATCCCTGAAAAGGGATCCGAGTCTAGGAAGAGTGCAGTCTGGCATTTTTTTAAACAACATCCAACTGATCAGCGCAAAGTCATCTGTCAAAAATGTTCAACTAGCTTAAGCAGAGGTCAGAATCTGAAAAGTCTAAATACTAGTTGCATGCATAGACACTTAACCACCATGCATTTTCAAGCCTGGACTAACTACCAAACGTCCCTTAAGGTTGTAGCACCCTCGGCAAATGAAGCTAATCAGCAACGCAACATCCCTTCCGTCACTGTAAGGCCACCATTTTCCGCACCACCGGCAGTATCTGTGCAGGTTTCTTTGCCAGCCAAAAGCAGTCAGGGTCAGGGAATCACCAGTTTAGTAGGAGGAAATATTGCATCTAGGGCACCGGCGGAAACAATACCGTCTCCAACCGTCTCTCAGTCTGCCATGTACACCGGCACACCCGAAAGTTCCACGATCTCCTGCTCTCCAGTCCAGCTCACCCTACATGAGACTCTGGTTAGAAAAAGGAAGTACTTATCCTCGCATCCGCGTACACAGGGTTTTAACGCCCACATAGCTAGACTAATCTCGTTAGAGATGATGCCCTACCGTTTAGTTGAAAGCGAAGCTTTTAAAGCCCTGATGGAGTACGCTGAACCACGATACGAGCTACCTAGTCGACACTTTTTTTCCAGAAAAGCCATCCCAGCCCTGCACCAGCATGTTAAACAGCGCATCGTCCATGCACTTAGGCAATCTGTGAGTACAAAGGTGCACCTGACTACAGATGCATGGACCAGTAGGCATGGCCAGGGACGTTATGTGTCCATCACGGCACACTGGGTGAATGTGGTGGATGCAGGGTCCACAGGCGACATCAATTTAGGGACAGTTGTGCCTAGCCCACGGTCTAGGAAACAGTTGGCTGTAGGCGTTCGCACCCCCTCCTCCTCCTCCTCGTCCTCCTGCAGAAGCTACAGCTCTTCCACAGAACGCAGTCGGCCAACCACTCCATCGGCAGATGACACTGTTGCACACCAGTTGTCCCATTATGGGCCAGCTACTGCCAAGCGTCAGCAGGCTGTATTGGCTATGAAGTGTTTGGGCGACAACAGACACACCGCGGAAGTTCTGTCCGAGTTCTTGCAACAAGAAACGCAGTCGTGGCTGGGCACAGTAGATCTTGAGGCAGGCAAGGTAGTGAGTGATAACGGAAGGAATTTCATGGCTGCCATCTCCCTTTCCCAACTGAAACACATTCCTTGCCTGGCTCACACCTTAAACCTGGTGGTGCAGTGCTTATTGAAAACTTATCCTGGGTTCTCCGACCTGCTCCTCAAAGTGCGTGCACTTTGCTCACATATCCGACGTTCGCCTGTACACGCCAGCCGTATGCAGACCTATCAGCGGTCTTTGAACCTTCCCCAGCATCGCCTAATCATAGACGTTGCAACAAGGTGGAACTCAACACTGCACATGCTTCAGAGACTGTGCGAACAGAGGCGTGCTGTTATTTATTTGTGGGAGGATACACGGGCAGGCAGTAGGATGGCAGACATGGAGTTGTCAGGTGTGCAGTGGTCGAAGATACAAGACATGTGTCAAGTCCTTCAGTGTTTTGAGGAATGCACACGGCTGGTTAGTGCAGACAACGCCGTAATAAGCATGAGCATCCCCCTAATGCGTCTGCTGATGCAAAGTTTGACGCACATAAAGGAGCAGGCGTCTGCACCAGAGGAAGAGGGAAGCCTTGATGACAGTCAGCCATTGTCTGGTCAGGGCAGTGTACAGGACGAGGTAGCGGGCGAAGAGGAGGTGGAGGACGAGGAGGATGATGGGGATGAGTATATTTTTAATGCGGAAACTTTCACGGGGGCACAGGAAATTGGTTGCGTGTCACGGCCGGGTTCTGGTTTTCTGAGGGACACAAGTGACGTAGATTTGCCTGCAACTGCCCCTCAACCAATCACAACCGGAGATTTGACAAGTGGAACTTTGGCCCACATGGCGGATTATGCCTTACGTATCCTACAAAGGGACACACGCATTACGAAAATGATGAACGATGACGATTACTGGTTGGCCTGCCTCCTTGATCCACGCTATAAAGGCAAATTGCAAAATATTATGCCACATGAGAACTTGGAACTAATATTAGCAACCAAACAATCAACTCTTGTTGACCGTTTGCTTCAGGCATTCCCAGCACACAGCGCACGTGATCGTTCTCACACGAGCTCCAGGGGGCAGCAGACTAGGAGTGTTAGGGGTGCACACATCAGAAGAGGGGTTTTCTGACCAGGTTGTGGAGTGATTTTGCTATGACCGCAGACAGGACAGGTACTGCTGCATCAATTGAAAGTGACAGGAGACAACATTTGTCCAGTATGGTTACTAACTATTTTTCATCCCTTATCGATGTTCTCCCTCAACCGTCATTCCCATTTGATTACTGGGCCTCCAAATTAGACACCTGGCCAGAATTGGCAGAATATGCATTGCAGGAGCTTGCTTGCCCGGCAGCAAGTGTCCTATCAGAAAGAGTATTCAGTGCTGCAGGGTCAATATTAACCGAAAAAAGCACTCGTCTGGCTACCCAAAATGTTGACGATCTAACATTCATTAAAATGAACCACAACTGGATTTCAAAATCTTTTGCCCCACCTTGCCCGGCCGACACCTAGCTTTCCTATGAAAAGCTCTTGCCTGTGAATTACTTTTCTAATGTCTAATTTGCTGCAGCAGATTGTACAGCATACGACATGTTTACACCTCCCTAAATGGCCAAACTCCCCACACGGGGCCGTGGTATCGCGACTTGGCGCAAGCACCCGTGAGACTGCTGTTTGTCTGAAGAGGTGGGTGTGCTCGCTTTTGGTTGACGGCATTGCTACTGGGTCCCTCATAGTACAATGTAGTGTCTCTGGCGGTGGTGGTGCGCACCCAACGTCAGACACACCGTTGTAACATGAGTGGCCCTGGGGCGGTCCCGCCGGCCTCAAGAGAGTTCCCCCCTACCCCAGCTCAAACTGGGCTCTACCACGTGCAAAATTATGTCGCACAGCTCCACCAATCTTTAGTCTATTCGCTGACATCATTCAATGTCTGGCACTGACAATACAAATTTGTAGACATCTATGATGCAACTTAAAGTAGTCTGTGTCTGTGTCCTATATTGGCACCATTAAATAGTTACTGCCAAATTACTATGTCAGAAACTCAGCAGATGAGCCCACCCCTGTACCTAAGTATGCCACCTTTTTTTTTGTTTTGGTTGTTTTGCGAGACATTAACATCTATTTATATTTTGGGAGTACTGGGACAGACACTCCTTGCACTACTCCTCCACTCACCACCAAGCTGCCTGTGTATCCATGTAACCGCTGTAAAACTGCCATGAGCCTATTGTTTGTTATTTTAGGCCTTTGATAGCCTGTCTGCGGTCCCTACTCCTCCACTGACCACCAAGCTGCCTGCCCGTGTATCCATGTAACCGCTGTAAAACTGCCATGAGCCTATTGTTTGTTATTTTAGGCCTTAGAAGCCTGTCTGCGGTCCCTCCTTCCACTAGGCCTCCACTGACCAGACCACTGCTGCCCGTGTACCCCTGGAACCAATTTTAAAGTGCCTACAGCCAGCCCATTTTATTGTGTTAGGCCTTCGAAGCCTGTCTGCGGTCCATACTTTAAATACTCCTCCACTCACCACCAAGCTGCCTGCCCGTGTATCCATGTAACCGCTGTAAAACTGCCATGAGCCTATTGTTTGTTATTTTAGGCCTTTGAAGCCTTTCTGCGCTCCCTCCTTCCACTAGTCCTCCACTGACCAGACCACTGCTGCCCGTGTACCCCTGGAACCAATTTTAAAGTGCCTACAGCCAGCCCATTTTATTATGTTAGGCCTTCGAAGCCTGTCTGCGGTCCCTCCTTCCACTAGTCCTCCACTGACCAGACCACTGCTGCCCGTGTACCCCTGGAATTAATTTTAAAGTGCCTACAGCCAGCCCATTTTATTATGTTAGGCCTTCGAAGCCTTTCTGCGCTCCCTCCTTCCACTAGGCCTCCACTGACCAGACCACTGCTGCCCGTGTACCCCTGGAACCAATTATAAAGTGCCTACAGCCAGCCCATTTTATTATGTTAGGCCTTTGAAGCCTGTCTGCGGTCCCTACTTTAAATACTCCTCCACTCACCACCAAGCTGCCTGCCCGTGTATCCATGTAACCGCTGTAAAACTGCCATGAGCCTATTGTTTGTTATTTTAGGCCTTTGAAGCCTGTCTGCGGTCCCTACTTTAAATACTCCTCCACTCACCACCAAGCTGCCTGCCCGTGTATCCATGTAACCGATGTAAAACTGCCATGACTGCCTACTGTTTGTTATTTTAGGCCTTTGATAGCCTGTCTGCGGCCCCTACTTGCAATACTCCTCCACTGACCACAATGCTGCCTGGAGTGCCTGCCTGTGTATCCATGTAACCGATTTCAAACTGCCATGACTGCCTACTGTTTGTTATTTTAGGCCTTTGTGAGCCTGTCTGCGGCCCCTACTTGCAATACTCCTCCACTGACCACAATGCTGCCTGGAGTGCCTGCCTGTGTATCCATGTAACCGATTTCAAACTGCCATGACTGCCTACTGTTTGTTATTTTAGGCCTTTGATAGCCTGTCTGCGGCCCCTACTTGCAATACTCCTCCACTGACCACACCAATGCTGCCCGTGTACCCCTGGAACCTATTTAAAAGTTCATAGAGCCTAGTTATATATTTTATTTACTATTAATAAGGCCATGATGGACTACGCTGTACCACGCTACAAGCTAACCAGTCGACACTTCTTTTGCGAGAAAAGCCATCCCAACCCTCCACCAGCTTGTAGAAGACCGCATTGTCCATGCACTCTGGCAATCTGTGAGTACAAAGGTGCACCTGACAACAGACGCATGGACCTGTAGGCATGGCCACGGAAGATTACGTGTCCATTACGGCGCAATGGGTTAATGTGTTGGATGCATGGTCCACAGGGGACAGCCTACTAAGTATGTCTGCAGTCCATAATTCAAATTGTCCTCCACTGTCTAAATCGGAGCTTCCACCTTCTGGCTTTCGGCCTATAGTATCAGAAATTAAACTGCATTTGGCCTTCAACTTTGGTTACGGACTACTAACGGCTTCTGCCCCTCCCTGGTGTTGCCCTCAACTAAATAAAGCTGAGCTTCAACCTTCTGTTCCAAATTACCATTTTAAAAAATGCAATAGGCTTTTCCGGCCTACTAAAGGTGTCTGTCTGTGTGCCCCTGCATGGTGTTGTCCTCAACTAAATAAAGCTGAGCTTCAACCTTCCGGCTCTCATTAAGTGGTTTTGAAAAAACAAAATGGTGGATAGGGCCTACTAACGGCTTCTGCCCCTCCCTGGTGTTGCCCTCAACTAAATAAAGCTGAGCTTCAACCTTCCGGCTCTCATTAAGTGGTTTTGAAAAAACAAAATGGTGGATAGGGCCTACTAACGGCTTCTGCCCCTCCCTGGTGTTGCCCTCAACTAAATAAAGCTGAGCTTCAACCTTCCGGCTCTCATTAAGTGGTTTTTAAAAAACAAAATGGTGGATAGGGCCTACTAACGGCTTCTGCCCCTCCCTGGTGTTGCCCTCAACTAAATAAAGCTGAGCTTCAACCTTCCGGCTCTCATTAAGTGTTTTTTAAAAAACAAAATGGTGGTTAGGGCCTACTAACGGCTTCTGCCCCTCCCTGGTGTTGCCCTCAACTAAATAAAGCTGAGCTTCAACCTTCCGGCTCTGATTAACTGCTGTTTTTAAACAAAATGGTGGTTAGGGCCTACTAACGGCTTCTGCCCCTCCCTGGTGTTGCCCTCAACTAAATAAAGCTGAGCTTCAACCTTCCGGCTCTCATTAAGTGGTTTTTAAAAAACAAAATGGTGGATAGGGCCTACTAACGGCTTCTGCCCCTCCCTGGTGTTGCCCTCAACTAAATAAAGCTGAGCTTCAACCTTCCGGCTCTCATTAAGTGGTTTTTAAAAAACAAAATGGTGGATAGGGCCTACTAACGGCTTCTGCCCCTCCCTGGTGTTGCCCTCAACTAAATAAAGCTGAGCTTCAACCTTCCGGCTCTCATTAAGTGGTTTTTAAAAAACAAAATGGTGGATAGGGCCTACTAACGGCTTCTGCCCCTCCCTGGTGTTGCCCTCAACTAAATAAAGCTGAGCTTCAACCTTCCGGCTCTCATTAAGTGGTTTTTAAAAAACAAAATGGTGGATAGGGCCTACTAACGGCTTCTGCCCCTCCCTGGTGTTGCCCTCAACTAAATAAAGCTGAGCTTCAACCTTCCGGCTCTCATTAAGTGGTTTTGAAAAAACAAAATGGTGGATAGGGCCTACTAACGGCTTCTGCCCCTCCCTGGTGTTGCCCTCAACTAAATAAAGCTGAGCTTCAACCTTCCGGCTCTCATTAAGTGTTTTTTAAAAAACAAAATGGTGGTTAGGGCCTACTAACGGCTTCTGCCCCTCCCTGGTGTTGCCCTCAACTAAATAAAGCTGAGCTTCAACCTTCCGGCTCTCATTAAGTGTTTTTTAAAAAACAAAATGGTGGTTAGGGCCTACTAACGGCTTCTGCCCCGCCCTGGTGTTGCCCTCAACTGAATAAAGCTGAGCTTCAACCTTCTGGCTCTCATTAAGTGTTTTTTAAAAAACAAAATGGTGGTTAGGGCCTACTAACGGCTTCTGCCCCTCCCTGGTGTTGCCCTCAACTGAATAAAGCTGAGCTTCTACCTTCCGGCTCTGATTAACTGCTGTTTTTAAACAAAATGGTGGTTAGGGCCTACTAACGGCTTCTGCCCCTCCCTGGTGTTGCCCTCAACTAAATAAAGCTGAGCTTCAACCTTCCGGCTCTCATTAAGTGTTTTTTAAAAAACAAAATGGTGGTTAGGGCCTACTAACGGCTTCTGCCCCTCCCTGGTGTTGCCCTCAACTAAATAAAGCTGAGCTTCAACCTTCCGGCTCTGATTAACTGCTGTTTTTAAACAAAATGGTGGTTAGGGCCTACTAACGGCTTCTGCCCCTCCCTGGTGTTGCCCTCAACTAAATAAAGCTGAGCTTCAACCTTCCGGCTCTCATTAAGTGGTTTTTAAAAAACAAAATGGTGGATAGGGCCTACTAACGGCTTCTGCCCCTCCCTGGTGTTGCCCTCAACTAAATAAAGCTGAGCTTCAACCTTCCGGCTCTCATTAAGTGGTTTTTAAAAAACAAAATGGTGGATAGGGCCTACTAACGGCTTCTGCCCCTCCCTGGTGTTGCCCTCAACTAAATAAAGCTGAGCTTCAACCTTCCGGCTCTCATTAAGTGGTTTTTAAAAAACAAAATGGTGGATAGGGCCTACTAACGGCTTCTGCCCCTCCCTGGTGTTGCCCTCAACTAAATAAAGCTGAGCTTCAACCTTCCGGCTCTCATTAAGTGGTTTTTAAAAAACAAAATGGTGGATAGGGCCTACTAACGGCTTCTGCCCCTCCCTGGTGTTGCCCTCAACTAAATAAAGCTGAGCTTCAACCTTCCGGCTCTCATTAAGTGGTTTTGAAAAAACAAAATGGTGGATAGGGCCTACTAACGGCTTCTGCCCCTCCCTGGTGTTGCCCTCAACTAAATAAAGCTGAGCTTCAACCTTCCGGCTCTCATTAAGTGTTTTTTAAAAAACAAAATGGTGGTTAGGGCCTACTAACGGCTTCTGCCCCTCCCTGGTGTTGCCCTCAACTAAATAAAGCTGAGCTTCAACCTTCCGGCTCTCATTAAGTGTTTTTTAAAAAACAAAATGGTGGTTAGGGCCTACTAACGGCTTCTGCCCCGCCCTGGTGTTGCCCTCAACTGAATAAAGCTGAGCTTCAACCTTCTGGCTCTCATTAAGTGTTTTTTAAAAAACAAAATGGTGGTTAGGGCCTACTAACGGCTTCTGCCCCTCCCTGGTGTTGCCCTCAACTGAATAAAGCTGAGCTTCTACCTTCCGGCTCTGATTAACTGCTGTTTTTAAACAAAATGGTGGTTAGGGCCTACTAACGGCTTCTGCCCCTCCCTGGTGTTGCCCTCAACTAAATAAAGCTGAGCTTCAACCTTCCGGCTCTCATTAAGTGGTTTTGAAAAAACAAAATGGTGGATAGGGCCTACTAACGGCTTCTGCCCCTCCCTGGTGTTGCCCACAACTAAATAAAGCTGAGCTTCAACCTTCTGCTCCAAATTACCATTTTAAAAAATGCAATAGGCTTTTCCGGCCTACTAAAGGTGTCTGTCTGTGTGCCCCTGCCTGGTGTTGTCCTCAACTAAATAAAGCTGAGCTTCAACCTTCCGGCTCTCATTAAGTGGTTTTGAAAAAACAAAATGGTGGTTAGGGCCTACTAACGGCTTCTGCCCCTCCCTGGTGTTGTCCTCAACTGAACAAAGCTGAGCTTCCACATTCTGCCTTTCGCCCTATACTATCAGATATTAAACTGCATTTGGCCTACTAGTGTGGTTAGGCCCTTGAAACAGTGTCTGCTGCTCTTGGGTTTGCTACTCCACTGAACAAAGCAATGCCGCCTGTTTAGTCCTGTTACCAATTTTGAACTGCATTTAGCCTACTTTATTCTTTGGCCCTATATCTGTTTCCTCCTCATCCTGCCCATTGCCCAGCCACTGCTAAATGAGTCTGCTGGTACATTGACCTAGACCACTACATTCCCCTTGTACTCTACACAGCCAGAATCTGACCCTGCTGAAAGTAAGGTTCCCCTTCCCGCATGTTATACCACCTTACACAGGGACAAAGAGGAAGGTGCAGATGAAAGTGCAGGTTCCTTCATCAGGTGGGGGGGCATACTCGTTGGCGACGTCACTGGCACAGGGCCCCTCAGAGTACACAAAAGTGTCGCTGCTGGTGGGAGGCGCCCCCGCCATGCAAACACACCGCCGTACTTTGAGGGGCCCTGTGCCAGTGCCAATGCGAACGAGTGGGCCCCCCCCTGCTTGCTCAGGATCACAGCACTTGCAACGTTTAAATACTTACCTTTCCCTGCAACACCGCCGTGACGTAGTCCGCATTTCCTGGGCCCACGAAAAACTTGAGCCAGCCCTACTCCCCCCACAACTTTTGCCAAATGACCCCCAATTCCCTATGCCCAACTATTATTATAAAGTTAATTACGATTGGCAAGCTTCAGAAACAAGAATGGATGTTTTTGGCATTAAAATGGGCACTGTAGGTGTTTTCCTGGCCTCCACTCACTGCCGACTATGCTTCCCCATTGACTTGCATTGGGTTTCGTGTTTCGGTCGATCCCCGACTTTTAGCGATAATCGGCCGAATGCACTCGACTCGACTCTGGACAAAATCGGGTTTCCCAAAACCCTACTCGATCTTAAAAAAATGAAAGTCGCTCAACCCTAATAGAGACTGCTGCTCACTGCTTCACTTATGCTTGTAGGCCATTGGAAAGAGCTACACCCTACACTCTACACGCTACACGCTACACTCTACACCCTACAGGCTACACTCTACACGCTACACCCTTCACTCTACACCCTACACGCTACACGCTACATGCTACACTCTACACTCTACACCCTACATGCTACACGCTACACGCTACATGCTACACGCTACACCCTACACTCTACACCCTACACCCTACACGCTACACACTACACGCTACACTCTACACCCTACTCCCTACAGGCTACACTCTACACTCTACACCCTACACCCTACACGCTACACGCTACACGCTACACTCTACAACCTACACTCTACACCATACACCCTACACTCTACGTTCTACACCCTACACGCTACACGCTACACCCTACACGCTACACTCTACGCGCTACACGCTACACTCTACACGCTACACCCTACACGCTACATTCTACACGCTTCACGCTACACTCTACACCCTACACGCTACACCCTACACTCTACACCCTACACCCTACACGCTACATGATACACGCTACACGCTAAACTCTACACCCTAAACGCTACACGCTACACCCTACACACTACACCCTACACACTACACGCTACACGCTACATGCTACACTCCACACTCTACACCCTACACGCTACACGCTACACGCTACACTCTACACCCTACACCCTACACCCTACACGCTACACCCTACACGCTACACCCTACACCCTACTCCCTACACGCTACACGCTACACCCTACACTCTACACCCTACACCCTACACGCTACACACTACACGCTACACTCTACACCCTACTCCCTACACGCTACACTCTACACTCTACACCCTACACCCTACACGCTACACGCTACACGCTACACTCTACAACCTACACTCTACACCATACACCCTACACTCTACGTTCTACACCCTACACGCTACACCCTACACCCTACAGCTACACTCTACGCGCTACACGCTACACTCTACACGCTACACCCTACACGCTACATTCCACACGCTTCACGCTACACTCTACACCCTACACGCTACACCCTACACTCTACACCCTACACCCTACACGCTACATGATACACGCTACACGCTAAACTCTACACCCTACACGCTACACGCTACACCCTACACACTACACCCTACACACTACACGCTACACGCTACATGCTACACTCTACACTCTACACCCTACACGCTACACGCTACACGCTACACTCTACACCCTACACCCTACACCCTACACGCTACACGCTACACGCTACACCCTACACACTACACCCTACACACTACACGCTACACGCTACATGCTACACTCTACACTCTACACCCTACACGCTACACGCTACACGCTACACTCTACACCCTACACCCTACACCCTACACGCTACACCCTACACGCTACACCCTACACCCTACTCCCTACACGCTACACGCTACACCCTACACTCTACACCCTACACCCTACACGCTACACGCTACACTCTACACGCTACACGCTACACTCTACACCCTACACGCTACACTCTACACCCTACACGCTACACCCTACACTCTACACGCTACAAGCTACACGCTACACGCTACACGCTACACTCTACACCCTACACGCTACACCCTACACTCTACACCCCACACCCTACACGCTACACGCTACACTCTACACCCTACACGCTACACCCTACACTCTACACCCTACACCCTACACGCTACATGCTACACTCTACACCCTACATTCTACACCCTACACGCTACACGCTACACACTACACGCTACACGCTACACTCTACACCCTACACCCTACTCCCTACACGCTACACACTACATTCTACACGCTACACGCTAAACTCTACACCCTACACGCTACACCCTACACGCTACACCCTACACACTACACCCTACACCCTACACGCTACACGCTACATGCTACATGCTACACCCTACACTCTACACCCTACACCCTACACGCTACACCCTACACGCTACACCCTACACCCTACTCCCTACACGCTACACACTACACGCTACACGCTACACTCTACACCCTACACCCTACACGCTACACGCTACATGCTACATGCTACACCCTACACTCTACACCCTACACCCTACACGCTACACCCTACACGCTACACCCTACACCCTACTCCCTACACGCTACACCCTACACTCTGCACCCTACACCCTACACTCTGCACCCTACACCCTACACGCTACACGCTACACTCTACACCCTACACTCTACACCATACACCCTACACTCGACATTCTACACCCTACCCGCTACACGCTACACCCTACACGCTACACTCTACACGCTATACGCTACACTCTACACGCTACACGCTAAACTCTACACCCTACACGCTACACCCTACACTCTACACCCTACACACTACACGGTACACGCTACACTCTACATTATACACCCTACACTCGACATTCTACACCCTACACGCTACACGCTACACCCTACACTCTACACCCTACAGCCTGCACGCTACACGCTACACCCTACACTCTACACCCTACACCCTACACGCTACACGCTACACTCTACACCCTACACGCTACATGCTACACTCTACACCCTACACGCTACACCCTACATGCTACACCCTACACTCTACACCCTACAGCCTACACGCTACACTCCACACCCTACACGCTACACCCTACACGCTACACCCTACACGCTACACGCTACACTCTACACCCTACACGCTACACGCTAAACGCTACACTCTACACCCTACACGATACACGATACACACTACACCCTACACGCTACACTCTACACCCTACACGCTACACCCTACACCCTACACCCTACACCCTACACGCTACACGCTACAAACTACACACTACACGCTACACTCTACACGCTACACCCTACACCCTACACGCTACACTCTACACGCTACACGCTACACTCTACACCCTACACGCTGCATGCTACACGCAACACGCTACACGCTACACTCTACACCCTACACGCTACACTACACACGCTACACGCAACACGCTACATCCTACACACTACACGTTACACTCTACACCCTACACTCTACACTCTACACCCTACACCCTACACGCTACACGCTACACGCTACACTCTACACCCTACACGCTACACCCTACACTCTACACCCTACACTCTACACGCTACACGCTACACGCTACACTCTACACCCTACACGCTACACCCTACACTCTACACCCCACACCCTACACGCTACACGCTACACTCTACACCCTACACGCTACATCCTACACTCTACACCCTACACGCTACACGCTACACCCTACACTCTACATTCTACACCCTACACGCTACACGCTACACTCTACACCCTACATGCTACACCCTACACTCTACACCCTACACCCTACATGCTACACTCTACACGCTACACGATACACGCTACACGCTACACCCTAAACTCTACACCCTACACCCCACATGCTACACTCTACACGCTACACCCTACATGCTGCACTCTACACCCTACACGCTACACGCTACATGCTACACCCTGCACTCTACACCCTACACCCTACCCGCTACACGCCACATGCTACACGCTAGAGTGTAGGGTGTAGCGTGTAGGGTGTAGAGTGTAGCGTTTAGGGTGTAGGGTGTAGAGTGTAGGATGTAGCGTGTAGGGTGTAGAGTGTAGCGTGTAGGGTGTAGGGTGTAGAGTGTAGTGTGTAGGGCGTAGAGTGTAGCGTGTAGGGTGTAGAGTGTAGCGTGTAGGGTGTAGCGTGTAGGGTGTAGCGTGTAGGGTGTAGGGTGTAGAGTGTAGAGTGTAGAGTGTAGCGTGTAGGGTGCACAGTGTAGGGTGTTGGGTGTAGCTTGTAGCGTGTAGGGTGTAGAGTGTAGCGTGTAGCGTGTAGCGTGTAGGGTGAAGGGTGTAGAGTGTAGTGTGTAGCGTGTAGGGTGTAGAGTGTAGCGTGTAGGGTGTAGCGTGTAGGGTGTAGCATGTAGGGTGTAGGGTGTAGTGTAGCGTGAAGCGTGTAGGGTGTAGTGTGTAGGGTGTAGAGTGTAGCGTGTAGGGTTTAGAGTGTAGCATGTAGCGTGTAGGGTGTAGCGTGTAGCATGTAGGGTGTAGAGTGTAGGGTGTAGCGTGTAGGGTGTAGAGTGTAGCATGTATCGTGTAGCATGTAGCGTGTGGCGTGAAGGGTGTAGGGTGTAGAGTGTAGGGTGTAGCGTGTAGGGTGTAGAGTGTAGCATGTATCGTGTAGCGTGTAGCGTGAAGGGTGTAGGGTGTAGGGTGTAGATTGTAGGGTGTAGCGTATAGGGTGTAGAGTGTAGAATGTAGGGTGTAGAGTGTAGTGTGTAGCGTGTAGGGTGTAGGGTGTAGAGTGTAGGGTGTAGCGTGTAGCGTGTAGCATGTAGGGTGTAGGGTGTAGAGTGTAGAGTGTAGGGTGTAGAGTTTAGCGTGTATAGTGTAGCGTGTAGGGTGTAGGGTGTAGAGTGTAGGGTGTAGCGTATAGGGTGTATAGTGTAGTGTGTAGGGTGTAGGGTGTAGAGTGTAGCGTGAAGGGTGTAGAGTGTAGCGTGTAGGGTGTAGAGTGTAGCGTGTAGCGTGTAGCGTGTAGCATGTAGGGTGTAGGGTGTAGAGTGTGTGGTGTAGCATGTAGGGTGTAGAGTGTAGCATGTAGCGTGTAGCATGTAGCGTGTAGGGTGTAGAGTGTAGGGTGTAGCGTGAAGGGTGGAGAGTGTAGCGTGTAGCATGTAGGGTGTAGCATGTAGGGTGTAGAGTGTAGGGTGTAGCGTGTAGGGTGTAGAGTGTAGCATGTAGCGTGTAGTGTGTAGAGTGTATGGTGTAGCGTGTAGGGTGAAGGGCGTAGGATGTAGAGTGTAGTGTAGCGTGTAGGGTGTACAGTGTAGCGTGTATCGTGCATCGTGTAGCGCGTAGGGTGTAGGGTGTAGGTTGTTGAGTGTAGGGTGTAGCGTATAGGGTGTAGAGTGTAGCGAGTAGCGTGTAGCGTGTAGAGTGCAGCGTGTAGGGTGTAGCGTGTAGCGTGTAGCATGTAGGGTGTAGGGTGTAGAGTGTGTGGTGTAGCGTGTAGGGTGTAGAGTGTAGCGTGTAGCGTGTAGCATGTAGCGTGTAGGGTGTAGAGTGTAGGGTGTAGCGTATAGGGTGTAGAGTGTAGCATGTAGGGTGTAGGGTGTAGAGTGTAGCGTGAAGGGTGTAGAGTGTAGCGTGAAGGGTGTAGAGTGTAGCGTGCAGCATGTAGGGTGTAGGGTGTAGAGTGTGTGGTGTAGCACGTAGGGTGTAGAGTGTAGCGTGTAGCGTGTAGCATGCAGCGTGTAGGGTGTAGAGTGTAGGGTGTAGCGTGAAGGGTGGAGAGTGTAGCGTGTAGCATGTAGGGTGTAGGGTGTAGAGTGTGTGGTGTAGCATGTAGGGTGTGGCGTGTAGGGTGTAGAGTGTAGCGTGTAGCGTGTAGAGTGTAGGGTGTAGCGTGTAGGGTGTAGAGTGTAGCGTGTAGGGTGTAGCATGTAGCGTGTAGAGTGTAGCATGTAGCGTGTAGTGTGTAGCGTGTAGGGTGTAGAGTGTAGCGTGTAGCGTGTAGCGTGTAGGGTGTAGGGTGTAGAGTGCAGGGTGTAGCGTGTAGGGTGTAGAGTGTAGCGTGTAGGGTGTAGAGTGTACGGTGTAGCGTGTAGGGTGTAGATTGTAGCGTGTAGTGTGCAGCATGTAGGGTGTAGGGTGTAGCGTGTAGGGTGTAGAGTGTAGAATGTAGGGTGTAGAGTGTAGCGTGTAGCGTGTAGGGTGTAGGGTGTAGAGTGTAGGGTGTAGCGTGTAGCGTGTAGCATGTAGGGTGTAGGGTGTAGAGTGTAGAGTGTAGGGTGTAGAGTGTAGCGTGTATAGTGTAGCGTGTAGGGTGTAGGGTGTAGAGTGTAGGGTGTAGCGTATAGGGTGTAGAGTGTAGCGTGTAGGGTGTAGGGTGTAGAGTGTAGCGTGAAGGGTGTAGAGTGTAGCGTGTAGGGTGTAGAGAGTAGCGTGTAGCGTGTAGCGTGTAGCATGTAGGGTGTAGGGTGTAGAGTGTGTGGTGTAACATGTAGGGTGTAGAGTGTAGAGTGTAGCGTGTAGCATGTAGCGTGTAGGGTGTAGAGTGTAGGGTGTAGCGTGAAGGGTTGAGAGTGTAGCGTGTAGCATGTAGGGTGTAGCGTGTAGGGTGTAGATTGTAGGGTGTAGCGTGTAGGGTGTAGAGTGTAGCATGTAGCGTGTAGGGTGTAGAGTGTATGGTGTAGCGTGTAGCGTGTAGGGTGAAGGGCGTAGGGTGTAGAGTGTAGTGTAGCATGTAGGGTGTACAGTGTAGCGTGTATCGTGTAGAGTGTAGCGCGTAGGGTGTAGGGTGTAGGTTGTTGAGTGTAGGGTGTAGCGTATAGGGTGTAGAGTGTAGCGAGTAGCGTGTAGCGTGTAGAGTGCAGCATGTAGGGTGTAGGGTGTAGAGTGTGTGGTGTAGCGTGTAGGGTGTAGAGTGTAGCGTGTAGCGTGCAGCATGTAGCGTGTAGGGTGTAGAGTGTAGGGTGTAGCGTATAGGGTGTAGAGTGTAGCATGTAGGGTGTAGGGTGTAGAGTGTAGCGTGAAGGGTGTAGAGTGTAGCGTGAAGGGTGTAGAGTGTAGCGTGTAGCATGTAGGGTGTAGGGTGTAGAGTGTGTGGTGTAGCATGTAGGGTGTAGAGTGTAGCGTGTAGCGTGTAGCATGTAGCGTGTAGGGTGTAGAGTGTAGGGTGTAGCGTGAAGGGTGGAGAGTGTAGCGTGTAGCGTGTAGAGTGTAGGGTGTAGCGTGTAGGGAGTAGAGTGTAGCGTGTAGGGTGTAGCATGTAGCGTGTAGAGTGTAGCGTATATCGTGTAGTGTGTAGCGTGTAGGGTGTAGAGTTTAGCGTGTAGCGTGTAGGGTGTAGGGTGTAGAGTGCAGGGTGTAGCGTGTAGGGTGTAGAGTGTAGCGTGTAGGGTGTAGGGTGTAGAGTGTAGTGTGTAGGGTGTAGCGTGTAGGGTGTAGCGTGTAGGGTGTAGGGTGTAGAGTGTAGCGTGTAGCCTGTAGGGTATAGCGTGTAGGGTGTAGAGTGTAGCGTGTAGGGTGTAGAGTGTAGCGTGTAGCGTGTAGGGTGTAGGGTGTAGCGTGTAGCATGTAGCATGTAGGATGTAGGGTGTAGAGTGTAGGGCGTAGCGTGTAGCATGTAGGGTGTAGGGCGTAGAGTGTAGAGTGTAGCGTGTATCGTGTAGTGTGTAGCGTGTAGGGTGTAGGGTGTAGGGTGTAGAGTGTAGGGTGTAGCATATAGGATGTAGAGTGTAGCGTGTAGGGTGTAGGGTGTAGAGTGTAGGGTGTAGCGTGTAGGGTGTAGAGTGTAGCGTGTAGGGTGAAAGGTGTAGAGTGTAGTGTGTAGGGTGTAGAGTGTAGCGTGTAGGGTGTAGAGTGTAGCGTGTAGGGTGTAGCGTGTAGGGTGTAGCGTGTAGGGTGTAGGGTGTAGAGTGTAGAGTGTAGAGTGTAGCGTGTAGGGTGTAGGGTGTAGAGTGTAGCGTGTAGCTTGTAGCGTGTAGGGTGTAGGGTGTAGAGTGTAGGGTGTAGCGTGTAGGGTGTAGAGTGTAGAGTGTAGCGTGTAGGGTGTAGAGTGTAGTGTGTAGGGTGTAGAGTGTAGTGTGTAGCGTGTAGGGTGTAGAGTGTAGCGTGTAGGGTGTAGCGTGTAGGGTGTAGCGTGTAGGGTGTAGGGTGTAGAGTGTAGCGTGTAGCGTGTAGGGTGTAGGGTGTAGAGTGTAGCGTGTAGGGTGTAGAGTGTAGCGTTTAGCGTGTAGGGTGTAGGGTGTAGCGTGTAGCATGTAGCATGTAGGATGTAGGGTGTAGAGTGTAGGGTGTAGCGTGTAGCATGTAGGGTGTAGGGCGTAGAGTGTAGCGTGTCTCGTGTAGCGTGTAGCGTGTAGGGTGTAGGGTGTAGAGTGTAGGGTGTAGCATATAGGATGTAGAGTGTAGCGTGTAGGGTGTAGGGTGTAGAGTGTAGGGTGTAGCGTGTAGGGTGTAGAGTGTAGGGTGTAGCATATAGGATGTAGAGTGTAGCGTGTAGGGTGTAGGGTGTAGAGTGTAGGGTGTAGCGTATAGGGTGTAGAGTGTAGCGTGTAGCGTGTAGGGTGTAGGGTGTAGAGTGTAGGGTGTAGCGTGTAGGGTGTAGAGTGTAGCGTGTAGCGGGTAGCGTGTAGGGTGTAGGGTGTAGAGTGTAGGGTGTAGCGTGTAGGGTGTAGAGTGTAGCGTGTAGCGTGTAGGGTGTAGGGTGTAGCGTGTAGGGTGTAGAGTGTAGGGTGTAGCGTGTAGGGTGTAGAGTGTAGCATGTAGCGTGTAGGGTGTAGGGTGTAGAGTGTAGGGTGTTGCGTGTAGGGTGTAGGGTGTAGAGTAGTGTGTAGGGTGTAGAGTGTAGCGTGTATCGTGTAGCGTGTAGCGTGTAGGGTGTAGGGTGTAGGGTGTTGAGTGTAGGGTGTAGCGTATAGGGTGTAGAGTGTAGCGTGTAGGGTGTAGGGTGTAGTGTAGGGTGTAGCGTGTAGGGTGTATAGTGTAGTGTGTAGAGTGTAGAGTGTAGCGTGTAGCATGTAGGGTGTAGGGTGTAGTGTGTAGGGTGTAAAGTGTAGCGTGTATGGTGTAGAGTGTAGCATGTAGCGTGTAGGGTGTAGAGTGTAGCGTGTAGGGTGTAGAGTGTAGCGTGTAGCGTGTAGGGTGTAGGGTGTAGCGTGTAGCATGTAGCATGTAGTATGTAGGGTGTAGAGTGTAGGGTGTAGCGTGTAGTATGTAGGGTGTAGGGCGTAGAGTGTAGCGTGTAGCGTGTAGGGTGTAGGGTGTAGGGTGTAGAGTGTGGGGTGTAGCATATAGGATGTAGAGTGTAGCGTGTAGGGTGTAGGGTGTAGAGTGTAGCATGTAGGGTGTAGGGTGTAGGGTGTAGAGTGTAGGGTGTAGCATGTAGAGTGTAGGGTGTATCGTGTAGGGTGTAGAGTGTAGCATGTAGCGTGTAGGGTGTAGGATGTAGAATGTAGGGTGTAGCGTGTAGGGTGTAGAGTGTAACGTGTAGTGTGTAGCGTGTAGGGTGTAGAGTGTAGGGTGTAGCGTGTAGGGTGTAGAGTGTAGCATGTAGCGTGTAGTGTAGGGTGTAGCGTGTAGGGTGTAGAGTGTAGCGTGTAGGGTGTAGAGTGTAGCGTGTAGCGTGTAGAGTGTAGCGTGTAGCGTGTAGCGTGTAGGGTGTAGGGTGTAGAGTGTAGAGTGTAGCGTGTAGGGAGTAGGGTGTAGGGTGCAGCGTGTAGGGTGTAGCGTGTAGGGTGTAGGGTGTAGAGTGTAGGGTGTAGCGTGTAGCATGTAGCGTGTAGCGTGTAGCATGTAGGGTGTAGAGTGTAGAGTGTAGCATGTAGCTTGTAGCGTGTAGGGTGTAGGGTGTAGAGTGAAGGGTGTAGGGTGTAGCGTGTAGAGTGTAGCCTGTAGGGTGTAGAGTGTAGCGTGTAGCGTGTAGAGTGTAGAGTGTAGTGTGTAGCGTGTAGTGTGTAGGGTGTAGCATGTAGGATGTAGAGTGTAGCATGTAGCGTGTAGGCTGTAGGGTGTAGAGTGTAGTGTGTAGCGTGTAGAGTGTAGCGTGTAGCGTGTTGCTTGTAGCGTGTAGAGTGTAGGGTGTAGGGTGTAGAGTGAAGCGTGTAGCGCTTAGAGTGTAGCGTGTAGGGTGTAGCGTGTTGCGTGTAGGGTGTAGAACGTAGAGTGTAAGGTGTATGGTGTAGGGTGTAGAGTGTAGCGTGTAGCATGTAGAGTGTAGCGTGTAGCGTGTAGGGTGTAGGGTGTAGAGTGTAGGGTGTAGCGTGTAGCGTGTAGGTAGTAGGGTGTAGGGTGTAGCGTGTAGGGTGTAGGGTGTAGAGTGTAGCGTGTAGCGTGTAGCATGTAGCGTGTAGCGTGTAGGGTGTAGGGTGTAGAGGGTAGGGTGTAGCATGTAGGGTGTAGGGTGTAGCGTGTAGGGTGTAGATTATAGAGTGTAGGGTGTAATGTGCACATTTTTCACCATTTCCCAACTGGGTCAAAACTTCTGTTAGAATGATGCGTTTTCCTGCTATTTCCAATGGCCTACAAGCATAAGTGAAGCAGTGAGCAGCAGTCTCTATTAGTGTAAGAGATAACGGAAAACATTTCACATTTTTCCCCATTTCCCCATTGGGTCCTATACTGATAGAAACTGCTGCTCACCGCTTCACTTATGCTTGTAAGCCATTGGAAAGAGCAGGAAAACGCAAAAAATTTCAACCTCTGATCATTGTAAAAGAAGTTATGACCCAATGGGGAAAAATGTGAAATGTTTTCTGTTATCTCCTATACTAATAGAGACTGCTGCTCACTGCTTCACTTATGCTTGTAGGCCATTGCAAAGAGCTACCCTACACGCTACATGCTACACTCTACACCCTACACCCTACACGCTACACTCTACACCCCACTCCCTACACGCTACACTCTACACTCTACACCCTACACTCTACACGCTACACGCTACACGCTACACTCTACAACCTACACTCTACACCATACACCCTACACTCTACATTCTACACCCTACACGCTACACCCTACACGCTACACTCTACACGCTACACGCTACACTCTACACCCTACTTGCTACACCCTACACTCTACACCCTACACGCTACACACTACACGTTACACTCTACACCCTACACGCTACACCCTACATTCTACACCCTACACCCTACACGCTACATGCTACACTCTACACCCTACACTCTGCACCATACACCTTACACTCTACGTTCTACACCCTACACGCTACACGCTACACCCTACACGCTACACTCTACGCGCTACACGCTACACTATACACGCTACACCCTACACGCTACATTCTACACGCTACACGCTACACTCTACACCCTACACGCTACACCCTACACTCTACACCCTACACCCTACATGCTACACGATACACGCTACACGCTAAACTCTACACCCTACACGCTACACGCTAAACCCTACACACTACACCCTACACGCTACACGCTACACGCTACATGCTACACTCTACACTCTACACCCTACACGCTACACGCTACACGCTACACGCTACACTCTACACCCTACACCCTACACGCTACACCCTAAACGCTACACCCTACACCCTACTCCCTACACGCTACACGCTACACTCTACACCCTACACCCTACACGCTACACGCTACACGCTACACGCTACACTCTACACCCTACACGCTACACTCTACACCCTACACGCTACACCCTACACTCTACACGCTACAAGCTACACGCTACACGCTACACTCTACACCCTACACGCTACACCCTACACTCTACACCCCACACCCTACACGCTACACGCTACACTCTACACTCTACACGCTACACCCTACACTCTACACCCTACACCCTACACGCTACATGCTACACTCTACACCCTACATTCTACACCCTACACGCTACACGCTACACACTACACGCTACACGCTACACTCTACACGCTACACCCTACACCCTACTCCCTACACGCTACACGCTACATTCTACACGCTACACGCTAAACTCTACACCCTACACGCTGCACCCTACACGCTACACCCTACACACTACACCCTACACCCTACACGCTACATCCTACATGCTACACCCTACACTCTACACCCTACACCCTACACGCTACACCCTACACGCTACTCCCTACACTCTACACCCTACACTCTACACCATACACCCTACACTCGACATTCTACACCCTACCCGCTACACGCTACACCCTACACGCTACACTCTACACGCTATACGCTACACTCTACACCCTACACGCTACACCCTTCACTCTACACCCTACATGCTACACGCTACACGCTACACTCTACACCCTACACGCTACACCCTACACTCTACACCCTACACACTACACGGTACACGCTACACTCTACATTATACACCCTACACTCGACATTCTACACCCTACACGCTACACATTACACCCTACACTCTACACCCTACAGCCTACACGCTACACGCTACACCCTACACTCTACACCCTACACCCTACACGCTACACGCTACACTCTACACCCTACACGCTACATGCTACACTCTACACCCTACACGCTACACCCTACATGCTACACCCTACACTCTACACCCTACAGCCTACACGCTACACTCCACACCCTACATGCTACACCCTACACGCTACACCCTACACGCTACACGCTACACTCTACACCCTACACGCTACACGCTAAACGCTACACTCTACACCCTACACGATACACGATACACCCTACATCCTACACGCTACACTCTACACCCTACACGCTACACCCTATACCCTACACCCTACACCCTACACGCTACACGCTACAAACTACACACTACACGCTACACTCTACACGCTACACCCTACACCCTACACGCTACACTCTACACGCTACACGCTACACTCTACACCCTACACGCTGCATGCTACACGCAACACGCTACACGCTACACTCTACACCCTACACGTTACACTACACACGCTACATGCAACACGCTACATCCTACACACTACACGTTACACTCTACACCCTACACTCTACACTCTACACCCTACACCCTACACGCTACACGCTACACTCTACACCCTACACGCTACACCCTAAACTCTACACCCTACACCCTACACGCTACACGCTACACGCTACACGCTACACGCTACACTCTACATGCTACACGCTTCACGCTACACTCTACACCCTACACGCTACACTCTACACCCTACACGCTACACCCAACACCCTACACGCTACACGCTACACTCTACACCCTACACGCTACACTCTACACCCTACACGCTACACCCTACACTCTACACCCTACACTCTACACGCTACACTCTACACCCTATACGCTACACCCTACACTCAACACCCCACACCCTACACCCTACACGCTACACGCTACACGATACACGCTACACTCTACACCCTACACGCTACACTACACTCTACACCCTACACCCTACACCCTACACGCTACACGCTACACCCTACACTCTACACCCTACACCCTTAACGCTACATGCAACACTCTACACCCTACATGCTACACCCTACACTCTACACCCTACACGCTACACCCTACACCCTACATGCTACACACTACACTCCACACCCTACACGCTACACCCTACACTCTACACCCTACACGCTATACGCTACACGCTACGCGCTACACTCTACACCTTACACGCTACACCCAACACTACACCCTACACCCTACATGCTACATGCTACACTCTACACTCTACACGCTACACGCTACACGCTACACTCTACACCCTACACGCTACACTCTACACCCTACACCCTACACGCTACACTCTACACCCTACACGCTACACCCTACACTCTACACCCTACACCTTACACGCTACACTCTACACCCTATACGCTACACCCTACACTCTACACTCTACACCCTACACGCTACACGCTACATGATACACGCTACACTCTACACCCTACACGCTACATCCTACACTCTACACCCTACACGCTACACGCTACACGCTACACCCTACACTCTACATTCTACACCCTACACGCTACACGCTACACTCTACACCCTACATGCTACACCCTACACTCTACACCCTACACCCTACATGCTACACTCTACACGATACACGATACACGCTACACGCTACACCCTAAACTCTACACCCTACACCCCACATGCTACACTCTGCACGCTACACCCTACATGCTGCACTCTACACCCTACACGCTACACGCTACATGCTACACCCTGCACTCTACACCCTACACCCTACCCGCTTCACGCCACATGCTACACGCTAGATTGTAGGGTGTAGCGTGTAGGGTGTAGAGTGTAGCGTGTAGGGTGTAGAGTGTAGGATGTAGCGTGTAGGGTGTAGAGTGTAGCGTGTAGGGTGTAGGGTGTAGAGTGTAGTGTGTAGGGTGTAGAGTGTAGCGTGTTGGGTGTAGAGTGTAGCATGTAGGGTGTAGCGTGTAGGGTGTAGCGTGTAGGGTGTAGGGTGTAGAGTGTAGAGTGTAGCGTGTAGCGTGTAGGGTGCACAGTGTAGGGTGTTGGGTGTAGCGTGTAGCGTGTAGGGTGTAGAGTGTAGCGTGTAGCGTGTAGCGTGTAGCGTGTAGGGTGTAGGGTGTAGAGTGTAGGGTGTAGCGTGTAGGGTGTAGAGTGTAGCGTGTAGGGTGTAGGGTGTATTGTGTAGTGTGTAGCATGTAGGGTGTAGAGTGTAGCGTGTAGGGTGTAGCGTGTAGGGTGTAGCGTGTAGGGTGTAGGGTGTAGAGTGTAGCGTGTAGCGTGTAGGGTGTAGCGTGTAGGGTGTAGAGTGTAGCGTGTAGGGTGTAGAGTGTAGCGTGTAGCATGTAGGGTGTAGGGTGTAGCGTGTAGCATGTAGCATGTAGGGTGTAGAGTGTAGGGTGTAGCGTGTAGGGTGTAGAGTGTAGCATGTATCGTGTAGCGTGAAGGGTGTAGGGTGTAGAGTGTAGGGTGTAGGGTGTAGAGTGTAGCATGTATCATGTAGCATGTAGCGTGAAGGGTGTAGGGTGTAGGGTGTAGATTGTAGGGTGTAGCGTATAGGGTGTAGAGTGTAGCGTGTAGGGTGTAGAGTGTATGGTGTAGCGTGTAGGGTGTAGATTGTAGCGTGTAGTGTGCAGCATGTAGGGTGTAGGGTGTAGCGTGTAGGGTGTAGAGTGTAGAATGTAGGGTGTAGAGTGTAGCATGTAGCGTGTAGGGTGTAGGTTGTAGAGTGTAGGGTGTAGCATGTAGCATCTAGCGTGTAGGGCGTAGAGTGTAGAGTGTAAGGTGTAGAGTGTAGCGTGTATAGTGTAGCGTGTAGGGTGTAGGGTGTAGAGTGTAGGGTGTAGCGTATAGTGTGTAGAGTGTAGCGTGTAGGGTGTAGGGTGTAGAGTGTAGGTTGTAGCGTGTAGGGTGTAGAGTGTAGCGTGAAGGGTGTAGAGTGTAGCGTGTAGGGTGTAGAGTGTAGCGTGTAGCGTGTAGCATGTAGGGTGTAGGGTGTAGAGTGTGTGGTGTAGCGTGTAGGGTGTAGAGTGTAGCGTGTAGCGTGTAGCATGTAGCGTGTAGGGTGTAGAGTGTAGGGTGTAGCGTATAGGGTGTAGAGTGTAGCGTGTAGGGTGTAGAGTGTAGGTTGTAGCGTGTAGGGTGTAGAGTGTAGCGTGAAGGGTGTAGAGTGTAGCGCATAGGGTGTAGAGTGTAGCGTGTAGCGTGTAGCATGTAGGGTGTAGGGTGTAGAGTGTGTGGTGTAGCGTGTAGGGTGTAGAGTGTAGCGTGTAGCGTGTAGCATGTAGCGTGTAGGGTGTAGATTGTAGGGTGTAGCGTGAATGGTGGAGAGTGTAGCGTGTAGCATGTAGGGAGTAGGGTGTAGCATGTAGGGTGTAGAGTGTAGGGTGTAGCGTGTAGCGTGTAGAGTGTATGGTGTAGCGTGTAGCGTGTAGGGTGAAGGGTGTAGGGTGTAGAGTGTAGTGTAGCGTGTAGGGTGTACAGTGTAGCGTGTATCGTGTAGTGTGTAGCTCGTAGGGTGTAGGGTGTAGGGTGTTGAGTGTAGGGTGTAGCGTATAGGGTGTAGAGTGTAGCGAGTAGCGTGTATCGTGTAGAGTGCAGCGTGTAGGGTGAAGCGTGTATCGTGTAGCGTGTAGAGTGTAGCGTGTAGGGTGTAGGGTGTAGGGTGTAGCGTGTAGGGTGTAGAGTGTAGCGTGTAGCATGTAGCGTGTAGAGTGTAGGGTGTAGCGTGTAGGGTGTAGAGTGTAGCGTGTAGGGTGTAGCATGTAGCGTGTAGATTGTAGCGTGTAGCGTGTAGTGTGTAGCGTGTAGCGTGTAGGGTGTAGGGTGTAGGATGTAGCGTGTAGAGTGTAGCGTGTAGGGTGTAGGGTGTCAAGTGTAGCGTGTAGGGTGTAGAGTGTAGCATGTAGCGTGTAGCGTGTAGGGTGTAGAGTGTAGCGTGTAGCATGTAGGGTGTAGGGTGTAGCGTGTAGGGTGTAGCGTGTAAGGTGTAGAGTGTAGCGTGTAGGGTGTAGGGTGTAGAGTGTAGGGTGTAGCATGTAGGGTTTAGGGTGTAGCGTGTAGGGTGTAGAGTGTAGCATGTAGCGTGTAGGGTGTAGGGTGTAGAGTGTAGGGTGTAGTGTGTAGGGTTTCTGGCACCACGATACCTGAGGTAACTGTAATATGTGTTTCTGCTATTGTGCCTCGCTGTATGTGTATTTGGTCTCCCCCTGTATAATATCAGGCCACTAGGCAGAATAGTTTATATACGTATGGGAGATTTGTATATGAGGCAGCAGCGACATCTAATTTGTATATTACCTCAGATGTATGGTGCCTGACCATTGGTACTTACCACCATCATTGTTTTCTCCTTTCTGTTGGTTTTAATTAATTAATAAAGTTGTTCATTTATGGTACTTTGAGGTCTGAGTTGTGCAATTTTATGTAGGTATATAATGTAGTGTGTAGGGTGTAGATTGTAGCGTGTAGTGTGCAGCGTGTAGGGTGTAGGGTGTAGCGTGTAGGGTGTAGAGTGTAGAATGTAGGGTGTAGAGTGTAGCGTGTAGCGTGTAGGGTGTAGGGTGTAGAGTGTAGGGTGTAGCGTGTAGCGTGTAGCATGTAGGGTGTAGGGTGTAGAGTGTAGCGTGTAGGGTGTAGAGTGTAGCGTGTATAGTGTAGCGTGTAGGGTGTAGGGTGTAGAGTGTAGAGTGTAGCGTATAGGGTGTAGAGTGTAGCGTGTAGGGTGTAGGGTGTAGAGTGTAGGTTGTAGCGTGTAGGGTGTAGAGTGTAGCGTGAAGGGTGTAGAGTGTAGCGTGTAGGGTGTAGAGTGTAGCGTGTAGCATGTAGGGTGTAGGGTGTAGAGTGTGTGGTGTAGCGTGTAGCGTGTAGAGTGTAGCGTGTAGCATGTAGCGTGTAGGGTGTAGAGTGTAGGGTGTAGCGTGAAGGGTGGAGAGTGTAGCGTGTAGCATGTAGGGTGTAGGGTGTAGCGTGTAGGGTGTAGAGTGTAGGGTGTAGCGTGTAGGGTGTAGAGTGTAGCATGTAGCGTGTAGGGTGTAGAGTGTATGGTGTAGCGTGTAGGGTGAAGGGTGTAGGGTGTAGAGTGTAGTGTAGCGTGTAGGGTGTACAGTGTAGCGTGTATCGTGTAGCGTGTAGCGCGTAGGGTGTAGGGTGTAGGGTGTTGAGTGTAGGGTGTAGCGTATAGGGTGTAGAGTGTAGCGAGTAGCATGTAGCGTGTAGAGTGCAGCGTGTAAGGTGTAGCGTGTAGCGTGTAGAGTGTAGCGTATAGGGTGTAGGGTGCAGGGTATAGCGTGTAGGGTGTAGAGTGTAGCCTGTAGCATGTAGCTTGTAGCGTGTGGGGTGTAGCGTGTAGGGTGTAGAGTGTAGCGTGTAGGGTGTAGCATGTAGCGTGTAGAGTGTAGCGTGTAGTGTGTAGCGTGTAGCGTGTAGGGTGTAGGGTGTAGGGTGTAGCGTGTAGAGTGTAGCGTGTAGGGTGTAGGGTGTAAAGTGTAACGTGTAGGGTGTAGTGTGTTGCATGTAGCGTGTAGCATGTAGGGTGTAGAGTGTAGCGTGTGGCGTGTAGGGTGTAGAGTGTAGGGTGTAGCGTATAGGGTGTAGAGTGTAGCGTGTAGCGTGTAGCGTGTAGCGTGTAGCGTGTAGGGTGTAGATTATAGAGTGTAGGGTGTAATGTGCACATTTTTCCCCATTTCCCCACTGGGTCAAAACTTCTGTTAGAATGATGCGTTTTCCTGCTATTTCCAATGGCCTACAAGCATAAGTGAAGCAGTGAGCAGCAGTCTCTATTAGTATAAGAGATAACGGAAAACATTTCACATTTTTCCCCATTTCCCCATTGGGTCCTATACTAATAGAAACTGCTGCTCACCGCTTCACTTATGCTTGTAAGCCATCGGAAAGAGCAGGAAAACGCAAAAAATTTCAACCTCTGATCATTGTAAAAGAAGTTATGACCCAATGGGGAAAAATGTGAAATGTTTTCTGTTATCTCCTATACTAATAGAGACTGCTGCTCACTGCTTCACTTATGCTTGTAGGCCATTGGAAAGAGCTACACCCTACACTCTACACGCTACACGCTACACTCTACACCCTACAGGCTACACTCTACACGCTACACCCTTCACTCTACACCCTACACCCTACACGCTACACGCTACATGCTACACTCTACACTCTACACCCTACATGCTACACGCTACACGCTACATGCTACACGCTACACCCTACACTCTACACCCTACACCCTACACGCTACACCCTACACGCTACACCCTACACGCTACACTCTACACCCTACACGCTACACACTACACAATACACCCTACACCCTACACGCTACACTCTACACCCTACACGCTACACCCTACACTCTACACCCTACACCCTACACGCTACACGCTACACGCTACACTCTACAACCTACACTCTACACCATACACCCTACACTCTACATTCTACACCCTACGCGCTACACCCTACACGCTACACTCTACACGCTACACGCTACACTCTACACCCTACACGCTACACTCTACACCCTACACCCTACACTCTACACGCTACAAGCTACACGCTACACGCTACACTCTACACCCTACACGCTACACTACACTCAACACCCCACACCCTACACCCTACACGCTACACGCTACACGATACACGCTACACTCTACACTCTACACCCTACACGCTACACTATACTCTACACCCTACACCCTACACCCTACACGCTACACGCTACACCCTACACTCTACACCCTACACCCTACACCCTACACGCTACATGCAACACTCTACACCCTACGTGCTACACCCTACACTCTACACCCTACACGCTACACCCTACACCCTACATGCTACACACTACAGTCTACACCCTACACGCTACACCCTACACTCTACACCCTACACGCTATACACTACACGCTACGCGCTACACTCTACACCTTACACGCTACACCCAACACTCTACACCCTACACCCTACATGCTACATGCTACACTCTACACTCTACACGCTACACTCTACACCCTACACGCTACACTCTACACTCTACACGCTACACCCTACACTCTACACCCTACAAACTACACCCTACACTCTACACCCTACACCCTACACGATACACTCTACACCCTATACGCTACACCCTACACTCTACACTCTACACTCTACACGCTACACGCTACATGATACATGCTACACTCTACACCCTACACGCTACACCCTACACTCTACACCCTACACGCTACACGATACACCCTACACTCTACATTCTACACCCTACACGCCACACGCTACACTCTACACCCTACATGCTACACCCTACAATCTATACCCTACATGCTACACTCTACACGCTACACGATACACGCTACACGCTACACCCTACACTCTACACCCTACACCCCACATGCTACACTCTACACGCTACACCCTACACGCTGCACTCTACACCCTACACGCTACACGCTACATGCTACACCCTGCACTCTACACCCTACACCCTAACCGCTACACGCCACATGCTACACGCTTGAGTGTAGGGTGTAGCATGTAGGGTGTAGAGTGTAGCGTGTAGGGTGTAGGGTGTAGAGTGTAGGATGTAGCGTGTAGGGTGTAGAGTGTAGCGTGTAGCGTGTAGGGTGTAGGGTGTAGGGTGTAGAGTGTAGTGTGTAGGGTGTAGAGTGTAGCTTGTAGGGTGTAGAGTGTAGCGTGTATAGTGTAGCGTGTAGGGTGTAGCGTGTAGGGTGTAGGGTGTAGAGTGTAGAGTGTAGAGTGTAGCGTGTAGGGTGCACAGTGTAGGGTGTTGGGTGTAGCGTGTAGCGTGTAGGGTGTAGAGTGTAGCGTGTAGCGTGTAGCGTGTAGGGTGTAGGGTGTAGAGTGTAGGGTGTAGTGTGTAGGGTGTAGAGTGTAGCGTGTAGGGTGTAGGGTGTAGAGTGTAGTGTGTAGCGTGTAGGGTGTAGAGTGTAGCGTGTAGGGTGTAGCGTGTAGGGTGTAGCGTGTAGGGTGTAGGGTGTAGAGTGTAGCGTGTAGCGTGTAGGGTGTAGCGTGTAGGGTGTAGAGTGTAGCGTGTCGGGTGTAGAGTGTAGCGTGTAGCGTGTAGGGTGTAGGGTGTAGCGTGTAGCATGTAGCATGTAGGATGTAGGGTGTAGAGTGTAGGGTGTAGCGTGTAGGGTGTAGAGTGTAGCATGTATCGTGTAGCGTGAAGGGTGTATGGTGTAGGGTGTAGAGTGTAGGGTGTAGCGTGTAGGGTGTAGAGAGTAGCATGTATCGTGTAGCGTGTAGCGTGAAGGGTGTAGGGTGTAGGGTGTAGATTGTGGGGTGTAGCGTATAGGGTGTAGAGTGTAGCGAGTAGGGTGTAGAGTGTATGGTGTAGCGTGTAGGGTGTAGATTGTAGCGTGTAGTGTGCAGCATGTAGGGTGTAGGGTGTAGCGTGTAGGGTGTAGAGTGTAGAATGTAGGGTGTAGAGTGTAGCGTGTAGCGTGTAGGGTGTAGGGTGTAGAGTGTAGAATGTAGCGTGTAGCGTGTAGCATGTAGGGTGTAGGGTGTAGAGTGTAGCGTGTATAGTGTAGCGTCTAGGGTGTAGGGTGTAGAGTGTAGGGTGTAGCGTATAGGGTGTAGAGTGTAGCGTGTAGGATGTAGGGTGTAGAGTGTAGGTTGTAGCGTGTAGGGTGTAAAGTGTAGCGTGAAGGGTGTAGAGTGTAGCGTGTAGGGTGTAGAGTGTAGCGTGTAGGGTGTAGGGTGTAGGGTGTAGCGTGTAGGGTATAGAGTGTAGCGTGTAGCGTGTAGCATGTAGCGTGTAGAGTGTAGGGTGTAGCGTGTAGGGTGTAGAGTGTGGCGTGTAGGGTGTAGCATGTAGCGTGTAGATTGTAGCGTGTAGCGTGTAGTGTGTAGCGTGTAGCGTGTAGGGTGTAGGGTGTAGCGTGTAGAGTGTAGCGTGTAGGGTGTAGGGTGTAAAGTGTAGCGTGTAGGGTGTAGAGTGTAGCATGTAGCGTGTAGCGTGTAGGGTGTAGAGTGTAGCGTGTAGCGTGTAGGGTGTAGGGTGTAGGGTGTAGCGTGTAGGGTGTAGCGTGTAGGGTGTAGAGTGTAGCGTGTAGGGTGTAGGGTGTAGAGTGTAGGGTGTAGCATGTATGGTGTAGGGTATAGCGTGTAGGGTGTAGAGTGTAGCATGTAGCGTGTAGGGTGTAGGGTGTAGAGTGTAGGGTGTAGTGTGTAGGGTGTAGATTGTAGCGTGTAGTGTGCAGCGTGTAGGGTGTAGGGTGTAGTGTGTAGGGTGTAGAGTGTAGAATGTAGGGTGTAGAGTGTAGCGTGTAGCGTGTAGGGTGTAGCGTGTAGGGTGTAGAGTGTAGCGTGTAGGGTGTAGAGTGTAGCGTGTAGCATGTAGGGTGTAGGGTGTAGCGTGTAGCATGTAGCATGTAGGATGTAGGGTGTAGAGTGTAGGGTGTAGCGTGTAGCGTGTAGGGCGTAGAGTGTAGAGTGTAGCGTGTATCGTGTAGCGTGTAGCGTGTAGGGTGTAGGGTGTAGGGTGTAGAGTGTAGTGTGTAGCATGTAGGGTGTAGAGTGTAGCGTGTAGGGTGTAGCGTGTAGGGTGTAGCGTGTAGGGTGTAGGGTGTAGAGTGTAGCGTGTAGCGTGTAGGGTGTAGGGTGTAGCGTGTAGCATGTAGCATGTAGGATGTAGGGTGTAGAGTGTAGGGTGTAGCGTCTAGGGTGTAGAGTGTAGCATGTATCGTGTAGCGTGTAGCGTGAAGGGTGTAGGGTGTAGGGTGTAGAGTGTAGGGTGTAGCGTGTAGGGTGTAGAGTGTAGCATGTATCGTGTAGCGTGTAGCGTGAAGGGTGTAGAGTGTAGGGTGTAGATTGTGGGGTGTAGCGTATAGGGTGTAGAGTGTAGCGTGTAGGGTGTAGAGTGTATGGTGTAGCGTGTATGGTGTAGATTGTAGCGTGTAGTGTGCAGCATGTAGGGTGTAGGGTGTAGCGTGTAGGGTGTAGAGTGTAGAATGTAGGGTGTAGAGTGTAGCGTGTAGCGTGTAGGGTGTAGGGTGTAGAGTGTAGGGTGTAGCGTGTAGCGTGTAGCATGTAGGGTGTAGGGTGTAGAGTGTAGCGTGTATAGTGTAGCGTGTAGGGTGTAGGGTGTATAGTGTAGGTTGTAGCGTGTAGGGTGTAAAGTGTAGCGTGAAGGGTGTAGAGTGTAGCGTGTAGGGTGAAGAGTGTAGCGTGTAAGGTGTAGGGTGTAGGGTGTAGCGTGTAGGGTGTAGAGCGTAGCGTGTAGCGTGTAGCATGTAGCGTGTAGAGTGTAGGGTGTAGCGTGTAGCGTGTAGGGTGTAGAGTGTAGCGTGTAGCGTGTAGGGTGTAGGGTGTAGGGTGTAGGGTGTAGCGTGTAGGGTGTAGAGTGTAGCGTGTAGGGTGTAGGGTGTAGAGTGTAGGGTGTAGCATGTAGGGTGTAGGGTTTAGCGTGTAGGGTGTAGAGTGTAGCATGTAGCGTGTAGGGTGTAGGGTGTAGAGTGTAGGTTGTAGTGGGGGGCGTGGCCAGCGCTGAGACAAGAAAGACGTCTCTGCAGTGAGCTCTGTACCGGGGCCGCCTGTCCAAGCGCTTATAACGAGCACATCTTCGAATTTCCACAGGAGAATAACTACCTCCTACATCGGAACACCCACTGCCTCTCCTGGTGCAAACCCGATATGGATCACCGCAGTAACCGCAGAGATAAAGACTCCAATAGCGACCGCTATAGCACCGAGCGGGAGAATCAAGATGGCGGCGGCTCGCCGCTCACAGAGAACACAGGCACAGGAAGTGCAGGGAAGACCCGGAATTACAGCCGCGGGCGCCCGTTCTTTAGATCAACGCCACAGAGACAGAAATATGCGGCATACAAGATGAGAACTAACCCGCGACCTTCACAAAGAAAAGCGGCTGTAAATGTGAGTAAAAAAAAGCAGGTTACACCGCTAGAAAGAAGCTCCGCACGGAGCTCCCACTCATCATCTCGCGAGAGCCGCCATTCTGAGCGCCCGCACGAGAGCTCACGCAAATACAACACCAGAAGTGATGTTAAACGCTCACCAGCTAAAATAGACACTGCAAATCAGTATATCACACCGATTAAAAGAGCGACATCGTGCCCTGATGTGTCCCTAATATCCGATGTCCCTTTCACTCCACCGCTTTCAGGCAGTCACTCCACCAGATCTAAAGAAGCCACCAGTATAACCATGATTCCCGTCAGCACCCAAGACATCTCCCCCCATTCCAGAGAGAACACCCCCGCAGCTACAGCACAAAAAAGCCCTCCAACTAAAGAGACATTCATTACATCCTCTCCTAAGGACCCCAATAACTCACAAGCTGCTGCTGCTCTTCTAAAAGCCCTCTCTGACGTGAATGCTTCTAGCAACAATGCGTCAGAGATCTTCATCAAAAATATTATTCTTCTCCTAGCCCAATCATTTCAATCACAGCTGGACTCCTACAATCTCTCCCTCCGGAGGGACATAGACAGTCTTGGGCAACGTGTAGATCATTTAGAACGGAAAATGGGAGAACTGGTGGAATCCCACAATAAATTGATTGATGCCCATTACAGCCTGGCGGACGAGATGGCCCAAGTAAAAACGAAACAGGTGGAACAGGAAGACAGGAGCAGACGAAGTAATTTAAAGTTCAGGGGGATACCAGAATCAGTCAAAGACCGGGATTTAAATGACTACACCCAAAAAATGCTCCACACAATCCTCCCCAAAGCTTCTAGAGGGGACCTAACGATGGAACGTATCCACAGGCTCCCCAAATCAAAGTATGCACCAAACACAGCTCCTAGAGACGTGATCGCTTGCTTTCACTACTTCCAAGTTAAGGAAGAGATCCTCAGAAAGAGCAATCACCAATCCTACCGACTCCCTACAACAGGATAAAGATCTTTGCAGATTTCTCAAGGGCCACTCTCCAAAAGCGAAGAGAGTACATTCCTGTTACTGATCACCTCAGAAACAACAAGATGCTGTACAAGTGGGGCTTCCCAACCAAGCTGATTGTGATCAAAGAGGGTGTCATTTTTGCTTTAACTGATTTGGACAACACCGACAAATTTATTCATGACCTTGGTCTCCCTCCCATCGAGAAACCTAGACCTGGACACAGCGACAGTGGACCCTCTGAACATCATCCAAGACACATCAACTCTTCGTGGACCTTGAAGAAAAAAAGATGAAAGAACTTGAACTATACCAGGCCGGCCCCAATCACTTGGCCTTTAATCTCATCCCCCGAACTCTAAATGAAGGCCCCGTCTCACATAGCGAGATCGCTAGCGAGATCGCTGCTGAGTCACAAGTTTTGTGACGCAACAGCGACCTCCATAGCGATCTCGCTATGTGTGACACGTACCAGCGATCAGGCCCCTGCTGCGAGATCGCTGGTCGTGTCAGAATGGCCTGGACCTTTTTTTGGTCGTTGAGGCCCCGCTGACATCGCTGAATCGGTGTGTGTGACACCGATCCAGCGATGTCTTCACTGGTAACCAGGGTAAACATCGGGTTACTAAGCGCAGGGCCGCGCTTAGTAACCCGATGTTTACCCTGGTTACCAGCGTAAATGTAAAAAAAAAACAAACAATACATACTCGCCTTCTGATGTCCGTCAGGTCCCTTGCCGTCTGCTTCCTGCTCTCACTGACTGCCGGCCGTACAGTGAGAAGTGAGAGCACAGCAGTGACGTCACCGCTGCGCTCTGCTCTCACTGTACGGCCGGATCTCAGTCAGAGCAGGAAGCAGACGGCAAGGGACCTGGACACCGAAAGGCGAGTATGTACTGTTTGTTTTTTTTGGTAACCAGGGTAAACATCGGGTTACTAAGCGCGGCCCTGCGCTTAGTAACCCGATGTTTACCCTGGTTACCCGGGTGCTGCAGGGGGACTTCGGCATCGTTGAAGACAGTTTCAACGATGCCGAAGTCGTTCCCCTGATCGTTGGTCGCTGGAGAGAGCTGTCTGTGTGACAGCTCCCCAGCGACCACACAGCGACTTACCAACGATCACGGCCAGGTCGTATCGCTGGTCGTGATCGTTGGTAAATCGCTTAGTGAGACGGGGCCTTGAGTACTTACTCATTTACATACACACTTCGGTGTGCACCATTTGTTGGTTCTTTAACCCAATTTTTTGCAGGTTGCAATTATTTTGTTTTTGTTTCTTGTTTATATGCAGGTCTTTGTGCATTACTACTCAACAGGAATCGTCGTTTGCCTTCACTTAATCTGAAAGGATTTACCACTGCCGCCATAACGGGATTACAGGTTCTGTGTAAGTTGCCTCTATTGTCACTGCAGTGTTTGCTGGTCTCGTTGGTCCCCTTTTTACAGACAATCCTAACTGTTTTCAACAATTAGATTTTTATTGAGTATTTAAAAAAGGAACAATAACAATAACATTCATATATATATATATATATATAGATAAGATATATGACAAGTTTGAGTTACAAGTTACATAATATCAGGAATAGAGCAGAACATCTGTTCTATGTTATATATATATATATATATATTCATAGCAGGTGTAAATGTGCAATTAGAGAAATAAATCGTCGAGTTGCTCTTTCAGTTGTGACCATCTGCCCCATCTGGTTTGGAAGCGATCCTTGGAGAGAAGGTTGGTGTAATAAATTCTCTCGAATGTGAAGTGTCTGTCGATTAACAGTATCAAACGCCTCACATTTGGGGGATGAACATTGTTCCATTCCTTAGCGATCAGGTAGCTCGCAGACATTAAGATATGACCAGCCAGAAATCTGTCCGCTTTGAATTGGTCTAAGTTGATGAGAAGCAAGGCCATAGCAGGGCGTGGTGATACAGGTTTTTTAATCAAGAGTGAGATTATCGCAAAAACCTCAGACCAAAAGGCTTTAAGGTGGGGACAGGACCAGAAAACATGTAATAGGTCTGCTGACTGGTCACACTTCCTCCAACACATCCCGTCATGATCCTTAACAAAATATTTAAGTCTGTCGGGAGTCAGGTAGTACCTCTGAGTTAATTTATAGTGGGTTTCTAAGGTGTTTGAACATCTGGAAGCTTTCCCCGCCAGTTTGAAAGATTGTGTCCATTGGAGTGGTGAAATTGTTATGTTTAATTTTTGCTCCCATTTCTCAAAGGGGCCCGAGCTACTGAAAGTGTGTTTATCAGTCATAATGTTATAAAAGGCCTTCAAACAGCTCTTGCTCCTTGGAGGTGGGTTCGCAAAGAAATTGATGGTAGTTTGATTAAAGAATAGTTGTTTGGATATGTTTAGTTCTAACCTTTTATATTCTTCCTTAAGGAAGTAGTAGTTCATGAATTCGCTACTTTTAATTTTAAATTTATCCTTCAACGTGTTAAAGGGAATAAATTGGTTAGCCTCCAGAAGATCATGGATAGATTTAATCCCTTGTTTTGACCAAGTTTCGTAATGGGATCTTAGTGTGGGCCTAACTGGGAGTAAATATGAAATATGGAGTGGCTTGACAGAGTGAGGGAATCTATTAAATTTCTGAGATTGGAGATATATCCAACTTTGAACCGATGCCTTAATGATGGGATTGTGAATATTTTTAACTTTTTGATGTTTTAGGAAAAAATTATACAAATATAAAAGGGGTTCTTGGTTAGGCATGGAGGCTAGTTCCATTTTAGGCCATTCTAGATTTTCAATATTTTTAAACCATAGTTTGGTTTGATCGAGTACAGTGGAGTGGTAGTATGCATTTAGATCGGGAAGGGTAATTCCACCATTGTCTTTGGACCGAATCAGGACTTGTTTCTTTATTCTCGATTTCCCCCGGGGCCATATATATTTATTCATTTGTTTAGTTAAATTCTGCAAGGTATGTTTGGGGAGTGGTAGGGGGACGTTTCTGAAAAAGTACAATATTTTAGGGAGGAAAAGCATTTTGTATAAAGTGACTCTTCCGAGCCACGAAGAGGGGGGTTTTGAGATGGTTTTGATATTTTGCTCTAGCTCATCATAGACGTGATCAGCGTTGACCTTACATAGGTTGTGTATGTTATCAGTCAGCAGAATGCCAAGGTATGGAGTTTGAGTACGGTTCCATATAAAGGGGTAGGATCTGTGCAGTAGTTGCCTCGTTTGGGTTGGTAGGTAGAGAGACAGAACAATGGTTTTAGAGTAGTTCAATTTATAGAAAGATACTTTGCTGAAGTCATTTATGATTTCCCAAGCATGTCTGATAGAACTGACTGGATTTGACAAGGTCAGGATAATGTCGTCAGCATATAAACCAATTTTGTGATCCGTATTGTCTGAGACTATACCCTTAACCTTGTCAGAGTCTCTGATATATTGTGCCAGCGGTTCTAGGCTGAGGACAAAAATCAGGGGGGAGAGTGGGCAACCTTGTCTCGTACCATTAGAGATTGGGAACTGGTCTGACAGTGTGTTATTAGCCAGCACGGCAGCTGATGGGGTGGAATATAATGCTTGAATGCTGTTGATTAAATTTGGGCTAAAATTTAATTTTCTAAGTACCGCGAATGCAAAGTCCCAATTCAAGCGATCAAACGCCTTTTCTGCGTCTAGGGTAATAAACAAACTGGGAGTCTGCCTGCGGTTACACAGAGAGAGAAGGTTCAACACACATCTAGTACTGTCATATGTTTGTCTTTGTCTCACGAAACCCACCTGATCAGGGTGAACGACATCAGGGATGATATGTTGCAATCTGTTTGCTATAATTTTAGCATATGTTTTAATATCGGTGTTTAAAAGTGATATCGGTCTAAAATTTTCAATTTTTGTTGCATCTTTATTGGCTTTAGGGATAACCACTATTGTGGCTCTAAGCATTTCTTTGTTGCATGCTCCATTCACCCTGATGAAATTGAGTGTCTGGGTCAGGTGGGGAACGAGCAGTTGTTGGAACTGTCTGTAGTATTCATTTGTGAATCCATCTGGACCCGGCGCTTTATTGAGCTTGAAACTATTAATGACGGTCATAACCTCTCTCTCACTAAAAGGCATGTCGAGTATCTCTCTTTGTTCTGACGTAAGGCTCCCAAGTTTTATTTTCTTTAAGAATGATTCGATTTGATCTTGGGAGGGGGGTGAGACATTTTTGCTGTCTTTCAAGTTATATAATTTGGAATAGTAATCTTTGAAAGCTTTTGCAATGTCTCTTGGTTTTAGAGCGTCACCAGAGGCCAGAGAGATTTTGTCAATTGCCTTTCTCGTCTTTATAGGCTTAAATTTGTTAGCCATCAGCCTAGTAGGTCTATTGTTGTCTGTGTAGTAGCCAGCCCCAAAAAAGGTGGCTTTTTTTTCATATTGGGCAATTAGTAAATTCCTGAGATCTAGCCTGCAAGTGTGTAGTTCGTTATGTTTATCAAAGCTTATGTCATTTTGGGCGGCAGTCTCTAGGGTTTTTATTTTTTCTATCAGTTCTTTCTGTTTAAGTTCTCTTATTTTTTTTTGTTTAGCTCCCAGCTGAATTAGAATTCCCCTAATCACGCATTTATGGGCTTGCCATAGTGTTTCTGGATTGATTTCCTGTGTTGAGTTCTCAGCAAAATAGTGAGAAATAGCTTGTTCTATTAGCTTGGGGTTATCTTGTGTGTTGGCTATAAATTTACTATATTTCCAATTGTATAATTTGTTTTCTTTATCTGCGGTTCTGAGTTTAAGGAGGATAGGTGCATGGTCTGACCATGTGATTGGGCCTGTGACAAATTTTTCATATGAGTCTACTACCGAAAGGCTTGTGAAGATATGGTCAATCCTTGTGAAGGATTTGTTATGTGGGCAATATCTTGTAAATTCTTTTGAGTTGGCATTTAATATTCTGCAGCTATCTTGTAACCCAGAATGCTTTAGCCATTTAAATAAATTTTGCTTTTTATAATAAGATAGTGGGTAGGAGCAATCCAGCTGGGGGTCAACAATGTGGTTGAAATCCCCACCCCAAATAACATGGCCCTCGCTAAAGTCTTCCAGTTTCTTTTTAAATTTGTTGAGAAAGCGAATCTGTCTCGAGTTTGGGACATATGTATTGGCAATAGTGAAAGTCACATCTCTTAGTGTTCCCTTAACAGATATTTGTCTACCCTCATCATCTCTTAGTACTTCCGTTATTTTGAAAGGTAAGTCTTTGTGAATGGCTATCGCAACCCCTGCTTTCTTCTTTTTATTGTTTGAAAAAAATATTTGTGAGAAATGTCTATGTCGGAGTCTTTGATTATCGGACTCCAGCAGGTGCGTTTCTTGGAGTAACACTATATCAGCTTTAAGGCTGCACATCTCTCTCCAAAGAGTGAATCTCTTATAGGGGCTGTTTAAGCCGTTCACATTATAAGACATGATGATGATATTTGTGGTTTATATAATAAAGGCTGTGTGGTTTAACAGTTAGGATTGTGGTTGGGGCGTGGCCAGCGCTGAGACAAGGAAGACGTCTCTGCAGTGAGCTCTGTACCGGGGCCGCCTGTCCAAGCGCTTATAACGAGCACATCTTCAAATTTCCACAGGAGAATAACTACCTCCTACATCGGAACACCCGCTGCCTCTCCTGGTGCAAACCCGATATGGATCACCGCAGTAACCGCGGAGATAAAGACTCCAATAGCGACCGCTACAGCACCGAGCGGGAGAATCAAGATGGCGGCGGCTCGCCGCTCACAGAGAACACAGGCACAGGAAGTGCAGGGAAAACCCGGAACTACAGCCGCGGGCGCCCGTTCTTTAGATCAACGCCACAGAGACAGAAATATGCGGCATACAAGATGAGAACTAATCCGCGACCCTCACAAAGAAAAACGGCTGCAAGGGTGAGCAAAAAAAAGCTGGCTACACCGCTAGAAGAAAGCTCCGCACGGAGCTCCCGCTCATCATCTCGTGAGAGCCGCCAATCTGAACGCCCGCATGAGCACTCATACAAACATAATACAAAAAGCGACGCTAAATGCTCACCAGCTAAAATGGACACTACAAATCAATTTGCCACACCGATTAAAAGGGCGACATCATGCCCTGATGTGTCCTTGATATCTGATGTCCCCCTCACTACTCCGCTTTCAGGCAGTCGCTCTACCAGGTCTAAAAAAATCACTAGCCTGATCATGAGTCCTGTCAGCACCCAGGATATCTCCTCCCATTCCAGAGAGAACACCCCTGCAGCTACAGCACAAAAAAGTCCTTCTTTCAAAGAATCATTCATCTCAGCCTCTCCTAAGGATCCTAACAATCCGCAAGCTACTACTATTTTTTTAAAAACCCTCTCTGACATGAATGCATCTAGCAATAATGCGTCAGAGATTTTTATCAAAAATATTGTTCTTCTTCTAGCTCAATCATTTCAATCACAGCTGGACTCCTACAATCTCTCCCTCCGGAAGGACATAGATAGCATTGGGCAACGTGTAGATCATTTAGAACGGAAAATGGGGGAACTGGTGGAATCCCACAATAAATTGATTGATGCCCATTACAATCTAGCTGATGAGATGGTCCAAGTTAAAGCGAAACAGGTGGAGCAGGAAGACAGGAGCAGACAAAGTAATTTAAAGTTCAGAGGGATACCAGAATCAGTCAAGGACCGGGATCTAAATGACTATACCCAAAAAATGCTCCACACAATCCTCCCCAAAGCTTCTAGAGGGGACCTAACGATGGAACGTATCCACAGGCTCCCCAAATCAAAGTATGCACCAAATACAGCTCCTAGAGACGTGATAGCTTGTTTTCACTACTTCCAAGTTAAGGAAGAGATTCTCAGAAAGAGCAGACAATCACCAACCTTACCGACCCCCTACAACAAGATAAAGATTTTTGCTGATTTTTCAAGGGCCACTCTCCAAAAACGAAGAGAGTTCATTCCTGTTACTGACCACCTCAGGAACAACAGTATGCTGTATAAATGGGGCTTTCCAACTAAATTGATTGTGATCAAAGAGGGTGTTATTTTTGCTTTGACTGATCTGGACAACACTGACAAATTTATTTATGACCTTGGTCTCCCTCCCATCGAGAGACCTGGACCTGGATACAGCGACAGTAGACCCTCTGAACATCATCCAAGACACATCAACTCTTCGTGGACCTCGAAGAAAAAAAGATGAAAGAACTTGAACTATGCCAGGCCGGCCCCACTCATTTGGCCCTTAACTTCACCCCCCGAACTCTAAATGAGTACTTACTCATTTACATACACACTTTGGTGTACACCATTTGTTGGTTCTTTAACCCAATTTCTTGCAGGTTGCAATTATTTTGTTTTTGTTCTTTGTCTATGTGCAGGTCTTTGTGCATTACTATTCATCAGGAATCGTCGTTTGCCTTCATCTAATCTGAAAAGATTTACCACCGCCGCCATACTTGGATTACAGGTTTTGTGTAGGTTGTCTCTATTGTTATTGCAATGTTTGCTGGCCTCGTTGATCCTTTTTTTTACAGATAATCCTAAATGTTAAATCACACAGCCTTTATTATGTAAACCACAAATATCATCATCATGTCTTTAAATATTGTGTCTTATAATGTGAACGGCTTGAACAACCCCTATAAGAGATTCGCTCTTTGGAGAGAGATGTGCAGCCTTAAAGCTGATATAGTGCTACTCCAAGAAACGCACTTGTTGGAGGCCGATAATCAAAGACTCCGACATAGACATTTCCCACAAATTTTTTTTTCAAATAATAAAAAAAAGAAAACAGGGGTTGCGATAGCCATTCACAAAGACTTACCTTTCAAAATAACGGAAGTATTAAGAGACAATGAGGGTAGACAAATATCTCTTAAGGGAACACTAGGAGAGGTGACTTTTACTATTGCCAATACATACGTCCCGAACTTGAGACAGATCCGCTTTCTCAACAAATTAAAAAAGAAACTGGAAGACTTTAGCGAGGGCCATGTTATTTGGGGCGGAGATTTTAATCATATAGTCGACCCCCAGCTGGATTGTTCCTACCCATTACCTCATTATAAAAAGCAAAATTTATTTAATTGGCTAAAACATTCCAACTTACAAGATAGTTGCAGAATATTAAACGCCAACTCAAAAGAATTTACAAGATACTGCCCATATAATAAATCCTTTACAAGGATCGACCATATCTTTACAAGTCTTTCGGTAATAGATTTATATGAAAAATTTGTCACAGGCCCAATCACATGGTCAGACCATGCACCTATCCTCCTTAGACTTAGAACCGCAGATAAAGAAAACAAATTATACAATTGGAAATATAGCAAATTCATAGCCAACACACAAGATAACCCCAAGCTAATAGAACAAGCTATTTCTCACTATTTTGCTGAGAACTCAACACAGGAAATCAATCCAGAAACACTTTGGCAAGCTCATAAATGCGTGATTAGGGGAATTTTAATCCAGCTGGGAGCTAAACAAAAAAAAATAAGGGAACTCAAACAGAAAGAACTGATAGGGAAAATTAAAATCCTAGAGGCCGCCGCCCAGAGTGACATAAGCTTTGATAAACATAAAGAACTACACACTTATAGGCTAGATCTCAGGAATTTATTAATTGCCCAATATGAAAAAAAGGAAAACCTTCTCTGGGGCTGGCTACTACACAGATAACAACAGACCTACTAGGCTGATGGCTAATAAATTTAAACCTATAAAGATGAGAAAGGCGATTGACAGGATCTCTCTGGCCTCTGGTGACGCTTTAAAACCTAAAGACATTGCAAAAGCTTTCAAAGATTACTATTCCAAATTATATAACTTGAAAGACAACCAAAATGTCTCACCCCCCTCCCAAGATCAAATTGAATCATTTTTAAAGAAAATAAAACTTGGGAGTCTTACGCCAGAACAAAGAGAGGTACTTGACATGCCTTTTAGCGAGAGAGAGGTTACGACCATTATTAATGGTTTCAAGCTCAATAAGGCGCCGGGTCCAGATGGATTCACAAATGAATACTACAGGCAGTTCCATCAACTGCTCGTCCCCCACTTGACCCAGACACTCAATTTCATCAGGGTGAATGGAACATGCAACAAAGAAATGCTTAGAGCCACAATAGTGGTTATCCCTAAAGCCAATAAAGATGCAACAAAAATTGAGAATTTTAGACCGATATCACTGTTAAACACCGATATTAAAACATATGCTAAAATTATAGCAAACAGATTGCAACATATCATCCCTGATGTCGTTCACCCTGATCAGGTGGGTTTTGTAAGACAAAGACAAACATATGACAGCACTAGACGGGTGTTGAACCTTCTCTCTCTGTAATGTGCACATTTTTCCCCATTTCCCCACTGGGTCAAAACTTCTGTTAGAATGATGCTTTTTCCTGCTATTTCCAATGGCCTACAAGCATAAGTGAAGCAGTGAGCAGCAGTCTCTATTAGTATAGGACATAACAGAAAACATTTCACATTTTTCCCCATTGGGTCATAACTTCTGTTACAATGATCAGAGGTTGAAATTTTTTGCGTTTTCCTGCTCTTTCCAATGGCTTACAAGCATAAGTGAAGCGGTGAGCAGCAGTTTCTATTAGTATAGGACCCAATGGGGAAATGGGGAAAAATGTGAAATGTTTTCCGTTATCTCTTATACTAATAGAGACTGATGCTCACTGCTTCATTTATGCTTGTAGGCCATTGGAAATAGCAGGAAAACGCATCATTCTAACAGAAGTTTTGACCCAGTGGGGAAATGGGGAAAAATGTGCACTCTACACCCTACACTCTACAATCTACACCCTACACGCTACACCCTACACCCTACATGCTACACCTTACCCTCTACACCCTACACCCTACACGCTATACGCTACATGCTACACTCTACACTCTACACACCACACGCTACACGCTACACGCTACACCCTACACTCTACACCCTACACTTTACACGCTACACCCTACACCCTACTACCTACACGCTACACGCTACACGCTACACTCTACACGCTACACGCTACACTCTACACCCTACACTCTACACCATACACCTTACACTCTACGTTCTACACCCTACACGCTACACGCTACAACCTACACGCTACACTCTACGCGCTACACGCTACACTCTACACCCTACACGCTACACTCTACACCCTGCACGCTACACCCTACACTCTACACGCTACAAGCTACACGCTACACGCTACACTCTACACCCTACACGCTACACCCAACACTCTACACCCTACACCCTACACGCTACATGCTACACTCTACACCCTACATGCTACACCCTACACGCTACACCCTACACGCTACACGCTACATTCTACACGCTACACGCTACACTCTACACCCTACACGCTACACCCTACACTCTACACCCTACACCCTACACGCTACACGATACAAGCTACACGCTAAACACTACACCCTACAAGCTACACCCTACACGCTACACCCTACACACTACACCCTACACCCTACACGCTACACGATACATGCTACACTCTACTCTCTACACCCTACACGCTACACGCTACACGCTACACGCTACACTCTACACCCTACACCCTACACGCTACACCCTACACGCTACACCCTACAGCCTACTCCCTACACGCTACACGCTACACGCTACACCCTACACTCTACACCCTACACCCTACACGCTACACGCTACACTCTACACGCTACACGCTACACTCTACACCCTACACGCTACACTCTACACCCTACACGCTACACCCTACACTCTACACCCTACACGCTACACCCTACACTCTACACCCTACACCCTACACGCTACACGCTACACGCTACACTCTACACCCTACACGCTACACCCTACACTCTACACCCTACACCTTACACGCTACATGCTACACTCTACACCCTACATGCTACACCCTACACGCTACACGCTACACACTACACGCTACACGCTACACTCTACACGCTACACCCTACACCCTACACCCTACTTCCTACATGCTACACGCTACATTCTACATGCTACACGCTAAACTCTACACCCTACACGCTACACCCTACACGCTACACCCTACACGCTACACCCTACACACTACACCCTACACCCTACACGCTACACGCTACATGCTACATGCTACACCCTACACCCTACACCCTACTCCCTACACGCTACACCCTACACTCTACACCCTACACCCTACACGCTACACGCTACACTCTACACCCTACACTCTACACCATACACCATACACTCGACATTCTACACCCTACCCGCTACACGCTACACCCTACACGCTACACTCTACATGCTATACGCTACACTCTACACCCTACACGCTACACTCTACACCCTACACGCTACACCCTTCACTCTACACCCTACATCCTACACGCTACACGCTACACTCTACACCCTACACGCTACACCCTACACTCTACACCCTACACACTACACGCTACACGCTACACGCTACACTCTACACCATACACCCTACACTCGACATTCTACACCCTAAACGCTACACGCTACACCCTACACTCTACACCCTACACCCTACACTCTACACGCTACACCCTACACTCTACACCCTACACCCTACACGCTACACGCTACACTCTACACCCTACACGCTACATGCTACACTCTACACCCTACACGCTACACCCTACACGCTACACCCTACACCCTACATGCTACACCCTACACTCTACACCCTACAGCCTACACGGTACACTCCACACCCTACACGCTACACCCTACACGCTACACCCTACACGCTACACGCTACACTCTACACCCTACACGCTACACGCTAAACGCTACACTCTACACCCTACACGATACACGATACACCCTACACCCTACACGTTACACTCTACACCCTACACGCTACACCCTACACCCTACACCCTACACGCTACACGCTACAAACTACACACTACACGCTACACTCTACACGCTACACCCTACAGCCTACACGCTACACTCTACACGCTACACTCTACACCCTACACGCTGCATGCTACACGCAACATGCTACACGCTACACTCTACACCCTACACGCTACACTACACACGCTACACGCAACACGCTACATCCTACACACTACACGTTACACTCTACACCCTACACTCTACACTCTACACCCTACATCCTACACGCTACACGCTACACGCTACACTCTACACCCTACACGCTACACCCTACACTCTACACCCTACACCCTACACCCTACACGCTACACCCTACACGCTACACTCTACACCCTACACGCTACACCCTACACTCTACACCCTACACACTACACGCTACACGCTACACGCTACACTCTACACCATACACCCTACACTCGACATTCTACACCCTACACGCTACACGCTACACCCTACACTCTACACCCTACACCCTACACGCTACACGCTACACTCTACACCCTACACGCTACATGCTACACTCTACACCCTACACGCTACACCCTACACGCTACACCCTACACCCTACATGCTACACCCTACACTCTACACCCTACAGCCTACACGGTACACTCCACACCCTACACGCTACACCCTACACGCTACACCCTACACGCTACACGCTACACTCTACACCCTACACGCTACACGCTAAACGCTACACTCTACACCCTACACGATACACGATACACCCTACACCCTACACGTTACACTCTACACCCTACACGCTACACCCTACACCCTACACCCTACAAGCTACACGCTACAAACTACACACTACACGCTACACTCTACACGCTACACCCTACAGCCTACACGCTACACTCTACACGCTACACTCTACACCCTACACGCTGCATGCTACACGCAACATGCTACACGCTACACTCTACACCCTACACGCTACACTACACACGCTACACGCAACACGCTACATCCTACACACTACACGTTACACTCTACACCCTACACTCTACACTCTACACCCTACATCCTACACGCTACACGCTACACTCTACACCCTACACGCTACACCCTACACTCTACACCCTACACCCTACACCCTACACGCTACACCCTACACGCTACACTCTACACCCTACACGCTACACCCTACACTCTACACCCTACACACTACACGCTACACGCTACACGCTACACTCTACACCATACACCCTACACTCGACATTCTACACCCTACACGCTACACGCTACACCCTACACTCTACACCCTACACCCTACACGCTACACGCTACACCCTACACTCTACACCCTACACCCTACACGCTACACACTACACTCTACACCCTACACGCTACATGCTACACTCTACACCCTACACGCTACACCCTACACCCTACATGCTGCACCCTACACTCTACACCCTACAGCCTACACGCTACACTCCACACCCTACACGCTACACCCTACACGCTACACACTACACGCTACACCCTACACCCTACACGCTACACGCTACAAACTACACACTACACGCTACACTCTACACGCTACACCCTACACCCTACACGCTACACGCTACACGCTACACTCTTGTTATGACCCCAATGGCGAGGGTCTCAGAGGAACGTGGAAGTCTGCAGAATACAAAAATCCAGCTCATAGGGCAGTGGTAACTGGGTTAACCATATATCTACTCCTAACGCCAACACTAGAAGTAGCCGGGGATCATTCCTACGTTGATTCTAGATGACACGCGCCAGCCGGAGAATCTAGCTACCCCTAGTAGAGGAAAACAAAAGACCTTTCTTGCCTCCAGAGAAGGGGACCCCAAAGCTGGATAGAAGCCCCCCACAAATAATAACGGTGAGGTAAGAGGAAATGACAAACACAGAAATGAACCAGGTTTAGCACAGAGAGGCCCGCTTACTGATAGCAGAATAAAGAAAGGTAACTTATATGGTCAACAAAAACCCTATCAAAATCCACACTGGAAATTCAAGAACCCCCGAACCGTCTAACGGTCCGGGGGGAGAACACCAGCCCCTTAGAGCTTCCAGCAAAGGTCAGGATATAGATTTGGAACAAGCTGGACAAAAATACAAAACCAAAACAAATAGCAAAAAGCAAAAAGCAGACTTAGCTGATATAACTGGAACCAGGATCAGTAGACAAGAGCACAGCAGACTAGCTCTGATAACTACGTTGCCAGGCATTGAACTGAAGGTCAAGGGAGCTTATATAGCAACACCCCTAACTAACGACCCAGGTGCGGATAAAAGGAATGACAGAAAAACCAGAGTCAAAAAACTAGTAACCACTAGAGGGAGCAAAAAGCAAATTCACAACAGTACCCCCCCCTTAGTGAGGGGTCACCGAACCCTCACCACGACCACCAGGGCGATCAGGATGAGCGGCATGAAAGGCACGAACTAAATCGGCCGCATGAACATCAGAGGCGACCACCCAGGAATTATCCTCCTGACCATAGCCCTTCCACTTGACCAGGTACTGAAGCCTCCGCCTGGAGAGGCGAGAATCCAAGATCTTCTCCACCACGTACTCCAACTCGCCCTCAACCAACACCGGAGCAGGAGGCTCAGCAGAAGGAACTACAGGCACAATGTACCGCCGCAACAACGACCTATGAAATACATTGTGAATAGCAAACGACACAGGAAGATCCAGACGAAAAGATACAGGATTAAGGATTTCCAATATCTTGTAAGGCCCAATAAAACGAGGTTTAAATTTGGGAGAGGAGACCTTCATAGGAACAAAGCGGGAAGAAAGCCATACCAAATCCCCAACGCGTAGTCGGGGACCCACACCGCGGCGGCGGTTGGCAAAGCGCTGAGCCCTCTCCTGTGACAACTTCAAGTTGTCCACCACATGATTCCAGATCCGCTGCAACCTATCTACCACAGAATCCACCCCAGGACAGTCAGAAGGCTCCACATGACCCGAAGAAAAGCGAGGATGGAAACCAGAGTTGCAGAAAAAAGGCGAAACCAAGGTGGCGGAACTAGCCCGATTATTAAGGGCAAACTCAGCCAACGGCAAGAATGTCACCCAATCGTCCTGATCAGCAGAGACAAAACACCTCAAATAAGCCTCCAAAGTCTGATTGGTTCGCTCCGTCTGTCCATTAGTCTGAGGATGGAAAGCAGACGAAAACGACAAATCAATGCCCATCCTACTACAAAAGGATCGCCAGAACCTGGAAACGAACTGGGATCCTCTGTCTGACACAATATTCTCAGGGATGCCGTGCAAACGAACCACGTTCTGGAAAAACACAGGAACCAGATCGGAAGAGGAAGGCAGCTTAGGCAAAGGAACCAAATGGACCATCTTGGAGAAGCGATCACATATCACCCAGATAACGGACATGCCCTGAGATAGCGGAAGATCAGAAATGAAATCCATGGAGATATGTGTCCAAGGTCTCTTCGGGACAGGCAAGGGCAAGAGCAAACCGCTGGCACGAGAACAGCAAGGCTTAGCTCGAGCACAAGTCCCACAGGACTGCACAAATGACCGCACATCCCTTGACAAGGAAGGCCACCAAAAGGACCTGGCCACCAGATCTCTGGTGCCAAAAATTCCCGGGTGACCTGCCAACACCGAGGAATGAACCTCGGAAATGACTCTGCTGGTCGATTTATCTGGGACAAACAGTCTGTCAGGTGGACAAGACTCAGGCCTATCAGCCTGAAATCTCTGCAACACACGTCGCAGATCCGGAGAAATAGCTGACAAGATAACTCCATCTTTAAGAATACCAACAGGGTCAGCGACTCCAGGAGCATCAGGCACAAAGCTCCTAGAAAGAGCATCGGCCTTCACATTCTTTGAACCTGGTAAATACGAGACAACAAAATCAAAGCGGGAGAAAAACAATGACCAGCGGGCCTGTCTCGGATTAAGGCGTTTAGCAGACTCGAGATACATCAGATTTTTGTGATCAGTCAAGACCACCACACGATGCTTAGCACCCTCGAGCCAATGACGCCACTCCTCAAATGCCCATTTCATGGCCAACAACTCCCGATTGCCCACATCATAATTTCGCTCGGCAGGCGAAAACTTCCTGGAGAAAAAGGCACAAGGTTTCATAACAGAGCAACCAGGGCCTCTCTGCGAACTCGCCCTCACAAATAATAACGGTGAGGTAAGAGGAAATGACAAACACAGAAATGAACCAGGTTTAGCACAGAGAGGCCCGCTTACTGATAGCAGAATAAAGAAAGGTAACTTATATGGTCAACAAAAACCCTATCAAAATCCACACTGGAAATTCAAGAACCCCCGAACCGTCTAACGGTCCGGGGGGAGAACACGAGCCCCTTAGAGCTTCCAGCAAAGGTCAGGATATAGATTTGGAACAAGCTGGACAAAAATACAAAACCAAAACAAATAGCAAAAAGCAAAAAGCAGACTTAGCTGATATAACTGGAACCAGGATCAGTAGACAAGAGCACAGCAGACTAGCTCTGATAACTACGTTGCCAGGCATAGAACTGAAGGTCTAGGGAGCTTATATAGCAACACCCCTAACTAATGACCCAGGTGCAGATAAAAGGAATGACAGAAAAACCAGAGTCAAAAAACTAGTAACCACTAGAGGGAGCAAAAAGCAAATTCACAACAACTCTACACTCTACACGCTGCATGCTACACGCAACACGCTACACGCTACACTCTACACCCTACACGCTACACTACACACGCTACACGCAACACGCTACATCCTACACACTACACGTTACACTCTACACCCTACACTCTACACTCTACACCCTACACGCTACACGCTACACGCTACACTCTACACCCTACACGCTACACCCTACACTCAACACCCTACACCCTACACGCTACACTCTACACCCTACATGCTACACCCTACACTCTACACCCTACACCCTACACGCTACACGCTACACTCTACATGCTACACGCTACACTCTACACCCTACACGCTACACTCTACACCCTACACGCTACACCCAACACCCTACACGCTACACGCTACACTCTACACCCTACACGCTACACTCTACACCCTACACGCTACACCCTACACTCTACACCCTACACTCTACACGCTACACTCTACACCCTATACGCTACACCCTACACTCAACACCCCACACCCTACACCCTACACGCTACACGCTACACGCTACACCCTACACTCTACACCCTACACCCTACACCCTACATGCAACACTCTACACCCTACATGCTACACCCTACACTCCACACCCTACACGCTACACCCTACACCCTACATGCTACACACTACACTACACCCTACACGCTACACCCTACACTCTACACCCTACACGCTATACGCTACACGCTACGCGCTACACTCTACACCTTACAGCTACACCCAACACTCTACACTTTACACCCTACATGCTACATGCTACACTCTACACTCTACACGCTACACGCTAAACTCTACACCCTACACGCTACACTCTACACCCTACACGCTACACCCTACACTCTACACCCTACACCCTACACGCTACACTCTACACCCTACACGCTACACCCTACACTCTACACCCTACACCCTACAAGCTACACTCTACACCCTATACGCTACACCCTACACTCTAAACTCTACACCCTACACGCTACATGATACACGCTACACTCTACACCCTACACGCTACACCCTACACTCTACACCCTACACGCTACACGCTACACGCTACACCCTACACGCTACATTCTACACCCTACACGCTACACTCTACACCCTACATGCTACACCCTACACTCTACACCCTACACCCTACATGCTACACTCTACACGCTACACGATACACGCTACACGCTACACCCTACACTCTACACCCTACACCCCACATGCTACACTCTACACGCTACACCCTACACGCTGCACTCTACACCCTACACGCTACAAGCTACATGCCACACCCTGCACTCTACACCCTACACCCTACCCGCTACACACCACATTCTACACGCTAGAGTGTAGGGTGTAGCGTGTAGGGTGTAGAGTGTAGCGTGTAGGGTGTAGGGTGTAGAGTCTAGGATGTAGCGTGTAGGGTGTAGAGTGTAGCGTGTAGCGTGTAGGGTGTAGGGTGTAGAGTGTAGGGTGTAGCGTGTAGGGTGTAGAGTGTAGCGTGTAGGGTGTAGGGTGTAGAGTGTAGTGTGTAGCATGTAGGGTGTAGCGTGTAGGGTGTAGAGTGTAGCGTGTAGGGTGTAGAGTGTAGCGTGTAGGGTGTAGCGTGTAGCATGTAGCATGTAGGCTGTAGGGTGTAGAGTGTAGGGTGTAGCGTGTAGGGTGTAGAGTGTAGCATGTATCTTGTAGCGTGTAGCGTGAAGGGTGTAGGGTGTAGAGTGTAGGGTGTAGCGTGTAGGGTGTAGAGTGTAGCATGTATAGTGTAGCGTGTAGGGTGTAGAGTGTAGGGTGTAGCGTATAGGGTGTAGAGTGTAGCGTGTAGGGTGTAGGGTGTAGAATGTAGGTTGTAGCGTGTAGGGTGTAGAGTGTAGCATAAAGGGTGTAGAGTGTAGCGTGTAGGGTGTAGAGTGTAGCGTGTAGCGTGTAGCATGTAGGGTGTAGGGTGTAGAGTGTGTGGTGTAGCGTGTAGGGTGTAGAGTGTAGCGTGTAGCGAGTAGCATGTAGCGTGTAGGGTGTAGAGTGTAGGGCGTAGCGTGAAGGGTGGAGAGTGTAGCGTGTAGCATGTAGGGTGTAGGGTGTAGCGTGTAGGGTGTAGAGTGTAGGGTGTAGCGTGTAGCGTGTAGAGTGTATGGTGTAGCGTGTAGCGTGTAGGGTGAAGGGTGTAGGGTGTAGAGTGTAGTGGAGCGTGTAGGGTGTACAGTGTAGCGTGTATCGTGTAGCGTGGAGCTCGTAGGGTGTAGGGTGTAGGGTGTTGAGTGTAGGGTGTAGCGTATAGGGTGTAGAATGTAGCGAGTAGCGTGTAGCGTGTAGAGTGCAGCGTGTAGGGTGTAGCGTGTAGCGTGTAGAATGTAGTGTGTAGGGTGTAGGGTGTAGGGTGTAGTGTGTAGGGTGTAGAGTGTAGCGTGTAGCGTGTAGCATGTAGCGTGTAGAGTGTAGGGTGTAGAGTGTAGGGTGTAGAGTGTAGCATGTAGGATGTAGCATGTAGATTGTAGCGTGTAGCGTGTAGTGTGTAGCGTGTAGCGTGTAGGGTGTAGGGTGTAGCGTGTAGAGTGTAGCGTGTAGGGTGTAGGGTGTAAAGTGTAGCGTGTAGGGTGTAGAGTGTAGCATGTAGCGTGTAGCGTGTAGGGTGTAGAGTGTAGCGTGTAGGGTGTAGGGTGTAGCGTGTAGGGTGTAGCGTGTAGCGTGTAGCATTTAGGGTGTAGGGTGTAGAGTGTAGCGTGTAGGGTGTAGAGTGTAGAATGTAGGGTGTAGAGTGTAGCGTGTAGCGTGTAGGGTGTAGGGTGTAGAGTGTAGGGTGTAGCGTGTAGCATTTAGGGTGTAGGGTGTAGAGTGTAGCGTGTAGGGTGTAGAGTGTAGCGTGTATAGTGTAGCGTGTAGGGTGTAGAGTGTAGGGTGTAGCGTATAGGGTGTAGAGTGTAGCGTGTAGGGTGTAGGGTGTGGAGTGTAGGTTGTAGCGTGTAGGGTGTAGAGTGTAGCGTGAAGGGTGTAGAGTGTAGCGTGTAGCATGTAGGGTGTAGGGTGTAGAGTGTGTGGTGTACCGTGTAGGGTGTAGAGTGTAGCGTGTAGCGTGTAGCGTGTAGGGTGTAGCGTGTAGCATGTAGCGTGAAGGGTGGAGAGTGTAGCGTGTAGCATGTAGGGTGTAGCGTGTAGGGTGTAGAGTGTAGGGTGTAGCGTGTAGGGTGTAGAGTGTAGAATGTAGCGTGTAGGGTGTAGAGTGTATGGTGTAGCGTGTAGCGTGTAGGGTGAAGGGTGTAGGGTGTAGAGCGTAGTGTAGCGTGTAGGGTGTACAGTGTAGCGTGTATCGTGTAGCGTGTAGCGCGTAGGGTGTAGGGTGTAGGGTGTTGAGTGTAGGGTGTAGCGTATAGGGTGTAGAGTGTAGCGAGTAGCATGTAGCGTGTAGAGTGCAGCGTGTAGGGTGTAGCGTGTAGCGTGTAGCGTGTAGAGTGTAGCGTATACTGTGTAGGGTGTAGGGTGTAGCTTGTAGGGTGTAGAGTGTAGCGTGTAGCATGTAGTGTGTAGAGTGTGGGGTGTAGCGTGTAGGGTGTAGAGTGTAGCGTGTAGCATGTAGCGTGTAGAGTGTAGCGTGTAGTGTGTAGCGTGTAGGGTGTAGGGTGTAGCGTGTGGAGTGTAGCGTGTAGGGTGTAGGGTGTAAAGTGTAACGTGTAGGGTGTAGTGTGTTGCATGTAGCGTGTAGCGTGTGGGGTGTAGAGTGTAGCGTGTAGCGTGTAGGGTGTAGAGTGTAGGGTGTAGAGTGTAGGGTGTAGCGTGTAGGGTGTAGAGTGTAGCGTGTAGCGTGTAGGGTGTAGCGTGTAGGGTGTAGAGTGTAGGGTGTAGCATGTAGGGTGTAGAGTGTAGCATGTAGCGTGTAGGGTGTAGGGTGTAGAGTGTAGGGTGTAGCGTGTAGGGTGTAGGGTGTAGAGTTGTGTGTAGGGTGTAGAGTGTAGCGTGTATCGTGTAGCGTGTAGCGTGTAGGGTGTAGGGTGTTGAGTGTAGGGTGTAGCGTATAGGGTGTAGAGTGTAGCGTGTAGGGTGTAGGGTGTAGAGTGTAGGGTGTAGCGTGTAGGGTGTATAGTGTAGTGTGTAGAATGTAGAGTCTAGCGTGTAGCATGTAGGGTGTAGGGTGTAGTGTGTAGGGTGTAAAGTGTAGCGTGTATGGTGCAGAGTGTAGCATGTAGCGTGTAGGGTATAGAGTGTAGCGTGTAGGGTGTAGAGTGTAGCGTGTAGCGTGTAGGGTGTAGGGTATAGCGTGTAGCATGTAGCATGTAGTATGTAGGGTGTAGAGTGTAGGGTGTAGCGTGTAGCATGTAGGGCGTAGAGTGTAGAGTGTAGCGTGTATCGTGTAGAGTGTAGCGTGTAGGGTGTAGGGTGTAGAGTGTGGGGTGTAGCATATAGGATGTAGAGTGTAGCATGTAGGGTGTAGGGTGTAGAGTGCAGAGTGTAGGGTGTAGCGTGTAGGGTTTAGAGTGTAGCGTGTATCGTGTAGCGTGTAGCGTGAAGGGTGTAGGGTGTAGAGTGTAGGGTGTAGCGTGTAGGGTGTAGAGTGTAGCGTGTAGCGTGTAGGGTGTAGGGTGTAGAGTGTAGGGTGTAGCGTGTAGGGTGTAGATTGTAGCGTGTAGCGTGTAGGGTGTAGGGTGTAGAGTGTAGGGTGTAGCGTATAGGGTGTAGAGTGTAGCGAGTAGCATGTAGCGTGTAGAGTGCAGCGTGTAGGGTGTAGCGTGTAGCGTGTAGCGTGTAGAGTGTAGCGTATACGGTGTAGGGTGTAGGGTGTAGCTTGTAGGGTGTAGAGTGTAGCGTGTAGCATGTAGTGTGTAGAGTGTGGGGTGTAGCGTGTAGGGTGTAGAGTGTAGCGTGTAGGGTGTAGCATGTAGCGTGTAGAGTGTAGCGTGTAGTGTGTAGCGTGTAGGGTGTAGGGTGTAGCGTGTGGAGTGTAGCGTGTAGGGTGTAGGGTTTAAAGTGTAACGTGTAGGGTGTAGTGTGTTGCATGTAGCGTGTAGCGTGTAGGGTGTAGAGTGTAGCGTGTAGCGTGTAGGGTGTAGAGTGTAGGGTGTAGAGTGTAGGGTGTAGCGTGTAGGGTGTAGAGTGTAGCGTGTAGGGTGTAGGGTGTAGCGTGTAGGGTGTAGAGTGTAGGGTGTAGCGTGTAGGGTGTAGAGTGTAGCATGTAGCGTGTAGGGTGTAGGGTGTAGAGTGTAGGGTGTAGCGTGTAGGGTGTAGGGTGTAGAGTAGTGTGTAGGGTGTAGAGTGTAGCGTGTATCGTGTAGCGTGTAGGGTGTAGGGTGTTGAGTGTAGGGTGTAGCGTATAGGGTGTAGAGTGTAGCGTGTAGGGTGTAGGGTGTAGAGTGTAGGGTGTAGCGTGTAGGGTGTATAGTGTAGTGTGTAGAATGTAGAGTCTAGCGTGTAGCATGTAGGGTGTAGGGTGTAGTGTGTAGGGTGTAAAGTGTAGCGTGTATGGTGCAGAGTGTAGCATGTAGCGTGTAGGGTATAGAGTGTAGCGTGTAGGGTGTAGAGTGTAGCGTGTAGCGTGTAGGATGTAGGGTATAGCGTGTAGCATGTAGCATGTAGTATGTAGGGTGTAGAGTGTAGGGTGTAGCGTGTAGCATGTAGGGTGTAGGGCGTAGAGTGTAGAGTGTAGCGTGTATCGTGTAGAGTGTAGCGTGTAGGGTGTAGAGTGTGGGTTGTAGCATATAGGATGTAGAGTGTAGCGTGTAGGGTGTAGGGTGTAGAGTGCAGAGTGTAGGGTGTAGCGTGTAGGGTTTAGAGTGTAGCGTGTATCGTGTAGCGTGTAGCGTGAAGGGTGTAGGGTGTAGAGTGTAGGGTGTAGCGTGTAGGGTGTAGAGTGTAGCGTGTAGCGTGTAGGGTGTAGGGTGTAGAGTGTAGGGTGTAGCGTGTAGGGTGTAGATTGTAGCGTGTAGCGTGTAGGGTGTAGGGTGTAGAGTGTATGGTGTAGCGTGTAGGGTGTAGAGTGTGGCGTGTAGCGTGCAGGGTGTAGGGTGTAGAGTGTAGGGTGTAGAGTGTAGGGTGTAGCGTGTAGGGTGTAGAGTGTAGCATGTAGCATGTAGGGTGTAGGGTGTAGAGTGTAGGGTGTAGCGTGTAGGGTGTAGGGTGTAGATTAGTGTGTAGGGTGTAGAGTGTAGTGTGTATCGTGTATCGTGTAGCGTGTAGGGTGTAGGGTGTAGGGTGTTGAGTGTAGGGTGTAGCGTATAGGGTGTAGAGTGTAGCGTGTAGGGTGTAGGGTGTAGAGTGTAGGGTGTAGCGTGTAGGGTGCATAGTGTAGTTTGTAGGGTGTAGAGTGTAGGGTGTAGCGTGTAGGGTGTAGATTGTAGCGTGTAGCGTGTAGGGTGTAGGGTGTAGAGTGTAGGGTGTAGCGTATAGGGTGTAGAGTGTAGCGAGTAGCATGTAGCGTGTAGAGTGCAGCGTGTAGGGTGTAGCGTGTAGCGTGTAGCGTGTAGAGTGTAGCGTATACGGTGTAGGGTGTAGGGTGTAGCTTGTAGGGTGTAGAGTGTAGCGTGTAGCATGTAGTGTGTAGAGTGTGGGGTGTAGCGTGTAGGGTGTAGAGTGTAGCGTGTAGGGTGTAGCATGTAGCGTGTAGAGTGTAGCGTGTAGTGTGTAGCGTGTAGGGTGTAGGGTGTAGCGTGTGGAGTGTAGCGTGTAGGGTGTAGGGTTTAAAGTGTAACGTGTAGGGTGTAGTGTGTTGCATGTAGCGTGTAGCGTGTAGGGTGTAGAGTGTAGCGTGTAGCGTGTAGGGTGTAGAGTGTAGGGTGTAGAGTGTAGGGTGTAGCGTGTAGGGTGTAGAGTGTAGCGTGTAGGGTGTAGGGTGTAGCGTGTAGGGTGTAGAGTGTAGGGTGTAGCGTGTAGGGTGTAGAGTGTAGCATGTAGCGTGTAGGGTGTAGGGTGTAGAGTGTAGGGTGTAGCGTGTAGGGTGTAGGGTGTAGAGTAGTGTGTAGGGTGTAGAGTGTAGCGTGTATCGTGTAGCGTGTAGGGTGTAGGGTGTTGAGTGTAGGGTGTAGCGTATAGGGTGTAGAGTGTAGCGTGTAGGGTGTAGGGTGTAGAGTGTAGGGTGTAGCGTGTAGGGTGTATAGTGTAGTGTGTAGAATGTAGAGTCTAGCGTGTAGCATGTAGGGTGTAGGGTGTAGTGTGTAGGGTGTAAAGTGTAGCGTGTATGGTGCAGAGTGTAGCATGTAGCGTGTAGGGTATAGAGTGTAGCGTGTAGGGTGTAGAGTGTAGCGTGTAGCATGTAGGGTGTAGGGTATAGCGTGTAGCATGTAGCATGTAGTATGTAGGGTGTAGAGTGTAGGGTGTAGCGTGTAGCATGTAGGGTGTAGGGCGTAGAGTGTAGAGTGTAGCGTGTATCGTGTAGAGTGTAGCGTGTAGGGTGTAGGGTGTAGAGTGTGGGTTGTAGCATATAGGATGTAGAGTGTAGCGTGTAGGGTGTAGGGTGTAGAGTGCAGAGTGTAGGGTGTAGCGTGTAGGGTTTAGAGTGTAGCGTGTATCGTGTAGCGTGTAGCGTGAAGGGTGTAGGGTGTAGAGTGTAGGGTGTAGCGTGTAGGGTGTAGAGTGTAGCGTGTAGCGTGTAGGGTGTAGGGTGTAGAGTGTAGGGTGTAGCGTGTAGGGTGTAGATTGTAGCGTGTAGCGTGTAGGGTGTAGGGTGTAGAGTGTATGGTGTAGCGTGTAGGGTGTAGAGTGTGGCGTGTAGCGTGCAGGGTGTAGGGTGTAGAGTGTAGGGTGTAGAGTGTAGGGTGTAGCGTGTAGGGTGTAGAGTGTAGCATGTAGCATGTAGGGTGTAGGGTGTAGAGTGTAGGGTGTAGCGTGTAGGGTGTAGGGTGTAGATTAGTGTGTAGGGTGTAGAGTGTAGTGTGTATCGTGTATCGTGTAGCGTGTAGGGTGTAGGGTGTAGGGTGTTGAGTGTAGGGTGTAGCGTATAGGGTGTAGAGTGTAGCGTGTAGGGTGTAGGGTGTAGAGTGTAGGGTGTAGCGTGTAGGGTGCATAGTGTAGTTTGTAGGGTGTAGAGTGTAGCGTGTAGCATGTAGGGTGTAGGGTGTAGTGTGTAGGGTGTAAAGTGTAGCGTGTATGGTGTAGAGTGTAGCATGTATCGTGTAGCGTGTAGAGTGTAGCGTGTATGGTGTAGGGTGTAGAGTGTAGCGTGTAGCATGTAGGGTGTAGAGTGTAGCGTGTAGCATGTAGAGTGTAGCGTGTAGGGTGTAGAGTGTAGCGTGTAGAGTGTAGCGTGTAGGGTGTAAGGTGTAGCGTGTAGAGTGTAGCGTGTAGTGTGTAGCGTGTAGGGTTTAGGGTGTAGCGTGTAGGTTGTAGAGTGTAGCATGTAGGGTGTAGAGTGTAGCGTGTAGGGTGTAGAGTGTAGCGTGTAGCGTGTAGGGTGTAGTGCGTAGGGTGTAGAGTGTAGCGTGTAGGGTGTAGGGTGTAGGGTGTAGAGTGTAGGGTGTAGCGTGTAGGGTGTAGCGTGTAGGGTGTAGAATGTAGAGTGTAGGGTGCATGGTGTAGAGTGTAGGTTGTAGAGTGTAGCGTGTAGCGTGTAGCGTGTAGGGTGTAGTGTGTAGAGTGTAGAGTGTAGCGTGTAGGGAGTAGGGTGTAGAATGTAGGGTGTAGCGTGTAGGGTGTAGAGTGTAACGTGTAGTGTGTAGCGTGTAGGGTGTAGGGTGTAGAGTGTAGGGTGCAGCGTGTAGGGTGCAGAGTGTAGCATGTAGCGTGTAGTGTAGGGTGTAGCGTTTAGGGCGTAGAGTGTAGCGTGTAGGGTGTAGAGTGTAGCGTGTAGAGTGTAGCGTGTAGGGTGTAGCGTGTAGGTTGTAGAGTGTAGCGTGTAGCGTGTAGGGTGTAGGGTGTAGGGTGTCGAGTGTAGAGTGAAGCGTGTAGGGAGTAGGGTGTAGGGTGTAGCGTGTAGGGTGTAGCGTGTAGGGTGTAGGGTGTAGAGTGTAGGGTGTAGCGTGTAGCGTGTAGCGTGTAGCATGTAGGGTGTAGAGTGTAGAGTGTAGCATGTAGCGTGTAGCATGTAGGGTGTAGGGTGTAGAGTGTGGGGTGTAGCATATAGGATGTAGAGTGTAGCTTGTAGGGTGTAGGGTGTAGAGTGTATGGTGTATCGTGTAGGGTGTAGAGTGTAGCGTGTATCGTGTAGCGTGTAGGGTGTAGGGTGTAGAGTGTAGGGTGTAGCGTGTAGGGTGTAGAGTGTAGCGTGTATCGTGTAGCGTGTAGCGTGAAGGGTGTAGGGTGTAGAGTGTAGGGTGTAGCGTATAGGGTGTAGAGTGTAGCGTGTAGCATGTAGCGTGTAGGGTGTATGGTGTAGAGTGTAGGGTGTAGCGTGTAGGGTGTAGAGTGTAGCGTGTAGCGTGTAGGGTGTAGGGTGTAGAGTGAAGGGTGTAGGGTGTAGCGTGTAGAATGTAGCCTGTAGGGTGTAGAGTGTAGTGTGTAGCGTGTAGAGTGTAGAGTGTAGAGTGTATTGTGTAGCGTGTAGCGTGTAGGGTGTAGCATGTAGGATGTAGAGTGTAGCATGCAGCGTGTAGGGTGTAGGGTATAGAGTGAAGGGTGTAGGGTGTAGAGTGTAGGGTGTAGCGTGTAGCATGTAGCGTGTAGTGTGTAGCATGTAGGGTGTAGAGTGTAGAGTGTAGCATGTAGCGTGTAGCGTGTAGGGTGTAGGGTGTAGAGTGAAGGTTGTAGGGTGTAGCTTGTAGAGTGTAGCCTGTAGGGTGTAGAGTGTAGCGTGTAGCGTGTAGAGTGTAGAGTGTATTGTGTAGCGTGTAGGGTGTAGCATGTAGGATGTAGAGTGTAGCATGTAGCGTGTAGGGTGTAGGGTGTAGAGTGAAGGGTGTGGAGTGTAGGGTGTAGCGTGTAGCACGTAGCGTGTAGCATGTAGGGTGTAGAGTGTAGAGTGTAGCATGTAGCGTGTAGCGTGTAGGGTGTAGGGTGTAGAGTGAAGGGTGTAGGGTGTAGCGTGTAGAGTGTAGCCTGTAGGTTGTAGAGTGTAGCGTGTAGCGTGTAGGCTGTAGGGTGTAGAGTGTAGGGTGTAGCGTGTAGGGTGTAGAGTGTAGCGTGTAGCGTGTAGCTTGTAGCGTGTAGAGTGTAGGGTGTAGCGTGTAGGGTGTAGAGTGTAGCGTGTAGGGTGTAGAGTGAAGCGTGTAGCGCGTAGAGTGTAGCGTGTAGGGTGCAGCTTGTAGCGTGTAGGGTGTAGAGTGTAGCGTGTAGCGTGTAGAGTGTAGCGTGTAGCGTGTAGGGTGTAGGGTGTAGAGTGTAGGGTGTAGCGTGTAGCGTGTAGGTAGTAGGGTGTAGGGTGTAGCGTGTAGGGTGTATGGTGTAGAGTGTAGGGTGTAGCGTGTAGCGTGTAGCGTGTAGAGTGTAGAGTGTAGCCTGTAGCGTGTAGCGTGTAGGGTGTAGGGTGTAGCATGTAGGGTGTAGCATGTAGGGTGTAGGGTGTAGCATGTAGGGTGTAGATTGTAGAGTGTAGGGTGTAGAGTGCACATTTTTTCCCATTTCCCCACTGGGTCAAAACTTCTGTTAGAATGATGCGTTTTCCTGCTATTTCCAATGGCCTACAAGCATAAGTGAAGCAGTGAGCAGCAGTCTCTATTAGTATAAGAGATAACGGAAAACATTTCACATTTTTCCCCATTTCCCCTTTGGGTCCTATACTAATAGAAACTGCTGCTCACCGCTTCACTTATGCTTGTAAGCCATCGGAAAGAGCAGGAAAACGCAAAAAATTTCAACCTCTGATCATTGTAAAAGAAGTTATGACCCAATGGGGAAAAATGTGAAATGTTTTCTGTTATCTCCTATACTAATAGAGACTGCTGCTCACTGCTTCACTTATGCTTGTAGGCCATTGGAAAGAGCTACACCCTACACTCTACACGCTACACGCTACACTCTACACCCTACAGGCTACACTCTACACGCTACACCCTTCACTCTACACCCTACACCCTACACGCTACACGCTACATGCTACACTCTACACTCTACACCCTACATGCTACACGCTACACGCTACATGCTACACGCTACACCCTACACTCTACACCCTACACCCTACAAGCTACACGTGTAGGGTGTAGGGTGTAGAATGTAGGTTGTAGCGTGTAGGGTGTAGAGTGTAGCGTGAAGGGTGTAGAGTGTAGCATGTAGCGTGTAGCGTGTAGCATGTAGAGTGTAGGGTGTAGAGTGTGTGGTGTAGCGTGTAGGGTGTAGAGTGTAGCATGTAGCGTGTAGCGTGTAGCATGTAGCGTGTAGGGTGTAGAGTGTAGGGTGTAGCGTGAAGGGTGGAGAGTGTAGCATGTAGCATGTAGGGTGTAGGGTGTAGCGTGTAGGGTGTAGAGTGTAGGGTGTAGCGTGTAGGGTGTAGAGTAGCATGTAGCGTGTAGGGTGTAGAGTGTATGGTGTAGCGTGTAGCGTGTAGGGTGAAGGGTGTAGGGTGTAGAGTGTAGTGTAGCGTGTAGGGTGTACAGTGTAGCGTGTATCGTGTATCGTGTAGCTCGTAGGGTGTAGGGTGTAGGGTGTTGAGTGTAGGGTGTAGCGTATAGGGTGTAGAGTGTAGCGAGTAGCGTGTAGCGTGTAGAGTGCAGCGTGTAGGGTGTAGCGTGTAGCGTGTAGCATGTAGAGTGTAGCGTGCAGGGTGTAGGGTGTAGGGTGTAGCGTGTAGGGTGTAGAGTGTAGCGTGTAGCGTGTAGCATGTAGCATGTAGAGTGTAGGGTGTAGCGTGTAGGGTGTAGAGTGTAGCGTGTAGGGTGTAGCATGTAGCGTGTAGATTGTAGCGTGTAGCGTGTAGTGTGTTGCGTGTAGCGTGTAGGGTGTAGGGTGTAGGGTGTAGCGTGTAGAGTGTAGCGTGTAGGGTGTAGGGTGTAGAGTGTAGCGTGTAGGGTGTAGAGTGTAGCATGTAGCGTGTAGCGTGTAGGGTGTAGAGTGTAGCGTGTAGCGTGTAGCGTGTAGGGTGTAGGGTGTAGGGTGTAGAGTGTAGGGTGTAGCATGTAGAGTGTAGGGTGTAGCGTGTAGGGTGTAGAGTGTAGCATGTAGCGTGTAGGGTGTAGGGTGTAGCGTGTAGGGTGTAGAGTGTAGCGTGTAGGGTGTAGCATGTAGCGTGTAGATTGTAGCGTGTAGCGTGTAGTGTGTTGCGTGTAGCGTGTAGGGTGTAGGGTGTAGGGTGTAGCGTGTAGAGTGTAGGGTGTAGCGTGTAGGGTGTAGAGTGTAGCATGTAGCGTGTAGGGTGTAGAGTGTCGGGTGTAGCGTGTAGGGTGTAGAGTGTAACGTGTAGTGTGTAGCGTGTAGGGTGTAGGGTGTAGAGTGTAGGGTGTAGCGTGTAGGGTGTAGAGTGTAGCATGTAGAATGTAGCGTGTAGAGTAGGGTGTAGCGTGTAGGGTGTAGAGTGTAGCGTGTAGGGTGTAGAGTGTAGAGTGTAGCGTGTAGAGTGTAGCGTGTAGGGTGTAGCGTGTAGGGTGTAGAATGTAGAGTGTAGGGTGTATGGTGTAGAGTGTAGGTTGTAGAGTGTAGGTTGTAGAGTGTAGCGTGTAGCGTGTAGCGTGTAGGGTGTAGGGTGTAGAGTATAGAGTGTAGCGTGTAGGGAGTAGGGTGTAGGGTGTAGCGTGTAGGGTGTAGCGTGTAGGGTGTAGGGTGTAGAGTGTAGGGTGTAGCGTGTAGGGTGTAGAGTGTAGCATGTAGAATGTAGCGTGTAGAGTAGGGTGCAGCGTGTAGGGTGTAGAGTGTAGCGTGTAGGGTGTAGAGTGTAGAGTGTAGCGTGTAGAGTGTAGCTTGTAGGGTGTAGCGTGTAGGGTGTAGAATGTAGAGTGTAGGGTGTATGGTGTAGAGTGTATGTTGTAGAGTGTAGCGTGTAGCGTGTAGCGTGTAGGGTGTAGGGTGTAGAGTATAGAGTGTAGCGTGTAGGGAGTAGGGTGTAGGGTGTAGCGTGTAGGGTGTAGCGTGTAGGGTGTAGGGTGTAGAGTGTAGGGTGAGCGTGTAGGGTGTAGAGTGTAGCATGTAGAATGTAGCGTGTAGAGTAGGGTGCAGCGTGTAGGGTGTAGAGTGTAGCGTGTAGGGTGTAGAGTGTAGAGTGTAGCGTGTAGAGTGTAGCTTGTAGGGTGTAGCGTGTAGGGTGTAGAATGTAGAGTGTAGGGTGTATGGTGTAGAGTGTAGGTTGTAGAGTGTAGCGTGTAGCGTGTAGCGTGTAGGGTGTAGGGTGTAGAGTGTAGAGTGTAGCGTGTAGGGAGTAGTGTGTAGGGTGTAGCGTGTAGGGTGTAGCGTGTAGGGTGTAGGGTGTAGAGTGTAGGGTGTAGCGTGTAGCATGTAGCGTGTAGCATGTAGCATGTAGGGTGTAGAGTGTAGAGTGTAGCATGTAGCGTGTAGCGTGTAGGGTGTAGGGTGTAGAGTGAAGGGTGTAGGGTGTAGCGTGTAGAGTGTAGCCTGTAGGGTGTAGAGTGTAGCGTGTAGCGTGTAGAGTGCAGCGTGTAGGGTGTAGAGTGTAGCGTGTAGAGTGTAGGGTGTAGGGTGTAGAGTGTAGCGTGTAGGGTGCAGAGTGTAGGGTGTAGCTCTTTCCAATGGCCTACAAGCATAAGTGAAGCAGTGATCAGCATTCTCTATTAGTATAGGAGATAACAGAAAACATTTCACATTTTTCCCCATTGGGTCATAACTTCTGTTACAATGATCAGAGGTTGAAATATTTCCGTTTTCCTGCTCTTTCCAATGGCTTACAAGCATAAGTGAAGCGGTGAGCAGCAGTTTCTATTAGTATAGGACCCAATGGGGAAATGGGGAAAAATGGGGGGCGTGGCCAGCGCTGATTCTGAGAGGACGTCTCAGCTGTGAGCTCCACACTGGGGCCACCTAATTAAGCGATTTTATAAAGCTTTTCTTCGAGATTCCACCTAAAACCTACAGCCTCCGGCACCGGAATATCTCCTGCACAGTTCGCTACTAAGCTGCCATGGCTGACCGCAGCAGCCGCAGAGAAAAAGACGCTGATACAGAGCGCTGCAGCGCTGAAGAGATGATCCAAGATGGCGGCGGCGGCTCCCCGCATTCTGCATGTAAAAATCCAGGAAGTGCAGGCAAGTCCCGTTTCTATGGCCGGGGACGCCAGCACTTAAGAGCGACGCCACAGCGGCAGAAGCACGCCGCTTTCAAGACAAGAATGAACCCGCGGCTCACACAGAGGAAGTCATCGGTAACCGTGAGTAAGCGGAGGGGACCGCTGGAAAATAGCCCTGCACGGAGCTCCCGCTCTCGCTCGTCTTCCCGCGAGAGCGGCCATCTTGAAAAGGAGAACGAGCGCTCTCAGCAGCGCTCACAGAAACAAAGCGCTGGAAAGGCTGACAAATGTGCGCCGGCTATTTTAACAGCCGGGGATCTTTTCATAACGCCGGTTAAAGGGGCCACATCTTGCCAGGATGTTTCATTTATATCTGATGCTCCCTTTACCCCACCAGCCCCTGGAAAGGCTGCTTATGCTACACATAGTACCGGATCTAATATTAATGCCAGCCCCATTAAGGTGCCGATCGGCACCCATGGTACTCCCTATTCTAAAGGGAATATATTGGTTGCTGCAGCTCAGGAGAGCCTTCAGAATAAAGATTCAATTCTTATTCATTCTCCCAAGGATCTTGGCAACCCAACACTTGCTGATACTCTTATACAGTCACTATCTGATGTAGACGCTTCTAATAAAAATGCATCAGAAATATTCATTAAGAACATTATTCTTCTTTTGGCTCAATCTTTCCAGTCACAATTAGAATCTCATAATCTATCCCTTCGCAAAGATATAGATGATCTTGGACAGCGTGTGGACCACCTTGAACGGAAAATGGGGGAATTGGTGGAGTCCCATAATAAATTGATAGATGCACATTATAACCTAGAAGACGAGGTGGCCCAAATAAAATCAAAACAAGTTGAACAAGAAGATAGAAGCAGGCGTAGTAACTTAAAATTTAGAGGGATACCTGAGTCAATCAAAGATCGTGATCTTACAGAATACACCCAAAAAATGCTTCACTCAGTTCTTCCTAAAGCTTCTAGGGGTGATCTAACACTGGAGCGCATTCACAGACTACCTAAATCCAAATACGCACCAACTACAGCTCCCAGGGACGTCATAGCCTGTTTCCACTATTTTCAAATTAAAGAGGAAATTCTCAGGAAAAGCAGGCAATTGCCAAATTTACCGACCCCCTACAATAAGATTAAAATTTTCGCAGATTTTTCAAGAGCCACATTACAAAAACGGAGAGAATACATTCCTGTCACTGACCATCTTAGGAATAACAAGATACTGTATAAATGGGGATTTCCAACCAAACTGATCGTGATTAAGGAAGATGTCATTTTTGCGCTAACTGACTTAAATAACTCTGACAAATTTATTCACGATCTAGGCCTGCCGCCCATGGAGAGATCAAGTTCTGGACACAAAGACAGCGGAGTTTCCGACCATCTTCCAGGACATGTCAAGCCCTCGTGGATCACGAAGAAAAACAGATAAAGCTTTTGAAATATGTTAGGCTGGCCCCACTCACTTGGCCCTTAATTTCACCCCCTGAACTTTGAATGAATATTTACTCATTCACTCACACACCTCGGTGTGCATTAACTGTTGGGTTGCTAACCCACTTTCTTGCTGTTAACAAATGTTATTTTTGTTTTATGTCTATATACAGGTTTGCGTGCGCTTTTACTAAACAGAGATCGTCATTTGCCTTCGCTTTCGTCTGATCTGGAAGGTTTCGGCATCACCATCATGGTGGGGATACGGGCTCTGTGCAGATTGCCTCCTTTGTTTTTACAAGATATGCTGGTCTCATTGATCTCCCCCCCTGTGGGCAACTCCAAATGTAATTATAACTGTCATTACATAACTCACAAACTCCACTACTATGTCTTTGAATATTGTCTCCTATAACGTGAATGGCCTAAACAACCCCTACAAAAGATTTACTCTTTGGAAAGATATGCGGACCCTTAAAGCTGATATAGTACTGCTTCAAGAAACTCATTTATTAGAATCCGATAATCATAGACTTCGTAATAAATATTTTCCGCAAATACTCTTCTCAAACAGTAAGAAAAAAAAAGCGGGGGTTGCGATAGCCATCCACAAGGATTTACCTTTTAAAATAATAGATACAATGAAGGACGAGGAAGGTAGACAAATTAGTATTAAGGGGAAACTGGGAGATGTTAATTTCACCATCGCTAACATACATGCCCCCAATTCAAGTCAAATTCGCTTTCTTAATAGATTCAAAAAAAAACTGGAGGACTTCAGTGAGGGTCATGTTGTATGGGGCGGAGATTTTAATCATATTGTTGATCCCCATCTTGATTGCTCCTACCCACTGACCTACTATAAACAACAAAATTTATCTAACTGGCTAAGACAATCTGGACTACAAGACAGCTGTAGAGTGCTGAATACTAATTCAAAAGAATTCACAAGGTACTGCCCTCACAACAAATCTTTTACTAGGATTGACCATATTTTTACAAGTCTTTCAGTTTTAGATCTATATGAAAAATTTATCACGGGCCCAATTACTTGGTCAGATCATGCACCCATCCTTCTAAAACTCAAAAACACAGATAGAGAAAATAAGTCATATAATTGGAAATACAATAAATTCTTAACTGTCACACAGGATAATTCCAAATTAATAGAAAAAGCCATCTCCCATTACTTTGTTGAAAATTCTACACAAGATATTAATCCGGAAACATTATGGCAGGCTCACAAGTGTGTAATTAGGGGAATCTTGATTCAGCTTGGAGCTAAACAGAAAAAAATTAGAGAATCTAAACAGAAAGAATTGTTAGACAAAATAAAAGCTCTAGAGGCTGCCGCCCAAAATGATACAAGTTTCGATAGACATAAAGAGTTACACACCTGTAGGTTAGAGCTTAGGAACCTATTAATTGCCCAATATGAGAAAAAAGCCACTTTTCTTGGGGCTGGGTACTATACAGATAATAATAGGCCAACCAGATTGATGGCCAATAAATTTAAACCTATCAAGATGAAAAAAGTGGTGGATAGAATCTCTTTGGCTACGAGTGATGTCCTAAAACCAAAGGATATTGCAAGAGCTTTCAGGGATTATTACTTTAATTTATACAATTTGAAAGATAGTGGGGATGTCTCACCTCCCTCCCAGGACCAAATTGATTCTTTTTTGGAGAAAATGAAACTTGGAAGCCTCACGTTAGATCAGAGGGAAATACTAGACATGCCCTTTAGCGAGAAAGAGGTCATGAACGTTATTAATGCCTTTAAACTCAATAAGGCGCCGGGCCCAGACGGTTTTACTAGTGAATATTATAAACAATTTAAGCAATTGCTTATTCCCCATCTAACCCAAACACTCAACTTTATTAGAGTGAATGGAACATGTAGCAGGGAGATGCTCAGAGCCACAATAGTGGTTATCCCCAAAGCTGACAAGGATGCAACCAAGGTTGAAAATTTTAGACCAATATCATTGCTAAATACTGATATCAAAGCATACGCCAAAATTATAGCAAATAGGTTACAACACTTTATCCCAGATATCATTCACCCTGACCAAGTGGGTTTTGTGAAACAGAGACAGACTTACGATAGCACTAGACGGGTATTAAATCTTCTTTCCCTCTGTAATCGCAGGCAGACTCCCAGCGTGTTCATCACTTTGGATGCAGAAAAGGCGTTTGATCGTCTAAGCTGGGAGTTTGCATTTGCGGTACTAAAAAAACTAAATTTTAGTCCAGGTTTAATCAAAAGCATCCAAACACTATATTCTGCTCCGTCAGCTGCTGTATTGGTCAATAATACGCTATCAGATCAGTTTCCAATTTCCAATGGAACCAGACAGGGGTGCCCACTTTCCCCTCTGATTTTTATCCTTAGTCTGGAACCATTAGCACAATACATCAGGAATTCTGAGGAAGTTAGAGGTATACGCTCAGATAACACAGATCACAAAATCGGACTATACGCAGACGACATTATCCTTACATTGTCGGATCCAGTTAATTCAATCAAACGTGTCTGGGAAATCATAAATGATTTTGGTAAATTGTCCTTTTATAAATTGAATTATTCAAAAACTATAGTGTTGTCTCTTTACCTGTCACTTCAGATGAAGCGACTTCTGCGCGGTTCCTATCCTTTCATCTGGGACCGCACTCAGACCCCGTATCTTGGCATTTTGTTGACTGACAATATAGATAAACTATATAGGATCAATGCTGAACATGTCCATAGTGAGGTGGAGAAAGTTATTAAAACCATCTCAAAATCCCCTTCCTCGTGGCTCGGGAAAGTCACCTTATATAAAATGTTTGTCCTTCCTAAAATTTTATATTTCTTTAGAAATGTCCCCCTATCACTTCCCAAATGTATTCTACAAAAATTAACAAACCAAATGAATAAATATATATGGTCTGGGGGGAAGACCAGAATAAAAAAACAAATTTTGATTCGCTCTAGGGAAAGTGGTGGAATAGCTTTACCTGACATAAATGCATATTACCATTCCATTATACTTGACCAAACTAAGTCATGGTTCAAAAATACTGATGGTCTGGAATGGCCAAAAATGGAATTGGCCTCCATGCCCAATCAGGAACCTCTCCTATATCTATATAATTTTTTCATAAAACAACAAAAGATCAAAGATGTCCATAATCCCATCATCAGGGCATCGGTTGAAAGCTGGCTATACTTTCAATCCCAAAAATCTAACAAACTTCCTTATTTTATTAAACCACTTCCCATCTCATTTTTACTTCCAATTAGACCCTCACTTAGATTCCGCTATGAGCTTTGGTCGAAACAGGGGATTAAATCCATTTATGACTTGGTGGAAGATAATCATTTTATTCCCTTTCATATACTAAAAGGCAAATTCAAAATTAATAGTAGTGAATTCATGGATTATTATTTTCTTAAAGAAGAATATAAAAAACAGATAGACATACCCAAGAAAATATTTTTCAACCAAACTGCTATTAACTTCCTTACAAATCCACCTCCAAAAACCAAGAGCTGTTTGAGTGCCTTTTACAATATCTTAACTGACAAATATACTTTTAGCAGCTCGGGTCCTTTTGAAAAATGGGAACAAAGTTTAAATGTAAAAATTTCGCCACTTCAATGGTCACAGTCCTTTAAATTAGCGACGAAGGCCTCCAGATGCTCAAATACTCTTGAAACTCATTACAAATTGACCCAGAGATATTATTTGACTCCTAATAGACTGAAACATTTTGTTAAAGACCATGGTGGAATGTGTTGGAGGAAATGTGGACAGTCAGCAAATCTATTACATATTTTCTGGTCCTGTCCCCTTCTTGCAAATTTTTGGTCTGAAGTTTTTGTGATTATTTCTTTTTTGATTAAAAAAACCATCTCTCCACGTCCTGATATAGCTCTACTACTCATTAATCTAAACCACCTCAAATCGGACAAATTTTTAACCAGTCATATTTTCATGTCTGCAAGTTATTTGATTGCCAAGGAGTGGAATAGTGTTCGTCCCCCTAATGTGAAACATTTAATATTGTTGATTGACAAACATTTTGTATACGAAAAAATTTACTATACAAGCCTTCTCTATGAGGATCGCTTTCAGATCAGATGGGGTAAATGGCTACAGTTGAAGGAAAAACTTGATGTTTTCTTTTGCTAAATGAACATTTATACTTACTGTGGACATGTATCCATTACAGTTGTCCAGATTGTTTGTACTGTCGTATATATTCTTTAGATACAGTCGAAGAGCTATTTGACGATTCTTCTTTTTCGAGGTGTACAATTATACCTGTTGTAGACATTTTCACTACAGTCACTTAGACATTGTTTATGTCATTGTTTATTTTTTTTCCTGTTCATTTTTGTTATATACCCAATAAAAACTAATTTTGAAGAAATGGGGAAAAATGTGAAATGTTTTCCGTTATCTCTTATACTAATAGAGACTGCTGCTCACTGCTTCACTTATGCTTGTAGTCCATTGGAAATAGCAGGAAAACACATCATTCTAACAGAAGTTTTGACCCAGTGGGGAAATGGGAAAAAATGTGCACTCTACACCCTACACTCTACAATCTACACCCTACACGCTACACCCTACACCCTACATGCTACACCCTACCCTCTACACCCTACACGCTACACGCTACATGCTACACTCTACACGCTACACGCTACACGCTACACGCTATACCCTACACTCTACACCCTACACCCTACACGCTACACCCTACACCCTTCTACCTACACGCTACACGCTACACGCTACACTCTACAAGCTACACGCTACACTCTACACCACCCTACACTCTACACCATACACCTTACACTCTACGTTCTACACCCTACACGCTACACGCTACACCCTACACGCTACACTCTACACGCTACACGCTACACGCTGCACGCTACACGCTATACCCTACACTCTACACCCTACACCCTACACCCTACACCCTTCTACCTACACCCTACACGCTACACGCTACACTCTACAAGCTACACGCTACACTCTACACCACCCTACACTCTACACCATACACCTTACACTCTACGTTCTACACCCTACACGCTACACGCTACACCCTACACGCTACACTCTACGCGCTACACGCTACACTCTACACCCTACACGCTACACTCTACACCCTACACGCTACACCCTACACTCTACACGCTACAAGCTACACGCTACACCCTACACTCTACACCCTACACCCTAAACGCTACATGCTACACTCTACACCCTACATGCTACACCCTACACGCTACACACTACACGCTACACGCTACACTCTACACGCTACACCCTACACCCTACACCCTACACCCTACACGCTACACGCTACATTCTACACGCTACACGCTACACTCTACACCCTACACGCTACACCTTACACGCTACACCCTACACCCTACACGCTACACGATACACGCTACACGCTAAACTCTACACCCTACACGCTACACCCTACACGCTACACCCTACACACTACACCCTACACCCTACACGCTACACGCTACATGCTACACTCTACACCCTACACTCTACACGCTACACTCTACACCCTACAGGCTACACTCTACACGCTACACCCTTCACTCTACACCCTACACCCTACACGCTACACACTACATGCTACACTCTACACCCTACATGCTACACGCTACACGCTACATGCTACACGCTACACCCTACACTCTACACCCTACACCCTACACGCTACACGTGTAGGGTGTAGGGTGTAGAATGTAGGTTGTAGCGTGTAGGGTGTAGAGTGTAGCGTGAAGGGTGTAGAGTGTAGCATGTAGCGTGTAGCGTGTAGCATGTAGAGTGTAGGGTGTAGAGTGTGTGGTGTAGCGTGTAGGGTGTAGAGTGTAGCATGTAGCGTGTAGCGTGTAGCATGTAGCGTGTAGGGTGTAGAGTGTAGGGTGTAGCGTGAAGGGTGGAGAGTGTAGCATGTAGCATGTAGGGTGTAGGGTGTAGCGTGTAGGGTGTAGAGTGTAGGGTGTAGCGTGTAGGGTGTAGAGTAGCATGTAGCGTGTAGGGTGTAGAGTGTATGGTGTAGCGTGTAGCGTGTAGGGTGAAGGGTGTAGGGTGTAGAGTGTAGTGTAGCGTGTAGGGTGTACAGTGTAGCGTGTATCGTGTATCGTGTAGCTCGTAGGGTGTAGGGTGTAGGGTGTTGAGTGTAGGGTGTAGCGTATAGGGTGTAGAGTGTAGCGAGTAGCGTGTAGCGTGTAGAGTGCAGCGTGTAGGGTGTAGCGTGTAGCGTGTAGCATGTAGAGTGTAGCGTGCAGGGTGTAGGGTGTAGGGTGTAGCGTGTAGGGTGTAGAGTGTAGCGTGTAGCGTGTAGCATGTAGCATGTAGAGTGTAGGGTGTAGCGTGTAGGGTGTAGAGTGTAGCGTGTAGGGTGTAGCATGTAGCGTGTAGATTGTAGCGTGTAGCGTGTAGTGTGTTGCGTGTAGCGTGTAGGGTGTAGGGTGTAGGGTGTAGCGTGTAGAGTGTAGCGTGTAGGGTGTAGGGTGTAGAGTGTAGCGTGTAGGGTGTAGAGTGTAGCATGTAGCGTGTAGCGTGTAGGGTGTAGAGTGTAGCGTGTAGCGTGTAGCGTGTAGGGTGTAGGGTGTAGGGTGTAGAGTGTAGGGTGTAGCATGTAGAGTGTAGGGTGTAGCGTGTAGGGTGTAGAGTGTAGCATGTAGCGTGTAGGGTGTAGAGTGTCGGGTGTAGCGTGTAGGGTGTAGAGTGTAACGTGTAGTGTGTAGCGTGTAGGGTGTAGGGTGTAGAGTGTAGGGTGTAGCGTGTAGGGTGTAGAGTGTAGCATGTAGAATGTAGCGTGTAGAGTAGGGTGTAGCGTGTAGGGTGTTGAGTGTAGAGTGTAGCGTGTAGGGTGTAGAGTGTAGAGTGTAGCGTGTAGAGTGTAGCGTGTAGGGTGTAGCGTGTAGGGTGTAGAATGTAGAGTGTAGGGTGTATGGTGTAGAGTGTAGGTTGTAGAGTGTAGCGTGTAGCGTGTAGCGTGTAGGGTGTAGGGTGTAGAGTATAGAGTGTAGCGTGTAGGGAGTAGGGTGTAGGGTGTAGCGTGTAGGGTGTAGCGTGTAGGGTGTAGGGTGTAGAGTGTAGGGTGTAGCGTGTAGGGTGTAGAGTGTAGCATGTAGAATGTAGCGTGTAGAGTAGGGTGCAGCGTGTAGGGTGTAGAGTGTAGCGTGTAGGGTGTAGAGTGTAGAGTGTAGCGTGTAGAGTGTAGCTTGTAGGGTGTAGCGTGTAGGGTGTAGAATGTAGAGTGTAGGGTGTAGGGTGTAGAGTGTAGAGTGTAGCATGTAGCGTGTAGCGTGTAGGGTGTAGGGTGTAGAGTGAAGGGTGTAGGGTGTAGCGTGTAGAGTGTAGCCTGTAGGGTGTAGAGTGTAGCGTGTAGCGTGTAGAGTGCAGCGTGTAGGGTGTAGAGTGTAGCGTGTAGAGTGTAGGGTGTAGGGTGTAGAGTGTAGCGTGTAGGGTGCAGAGTGTAGGGTGTAGCTCTTTCCAATGGCCTACAAGCATAAGTGAAGCAGTGATCAGCATTCTCTATTAGTATAGGAGATAACAGAAAACATTTCACATTTTTCCCCATTGGGTCATAACTTCTGTTACAATGATCAGAGGTTGAAATATTTCCGTTTTCCTGCTCTTTCCAATGGCTTACAAGCATAAGTGAAGCGGTGAGCAGCAGTTTCTATTAGTATAGGACCCAATGGGGAAATGGGGAAAAATGTGAAATGTTTTCCGTTATCTCTTATACTAATAGAGACTGCTGCTCACTGCTTCACTTATGCTTGTAGTCCATTGGAAATAGCAGGAAAACACATCATTCTAACAGAAGTTTTGACCCAGTGGGGAAATGGGAAAAAATGTGCACTCTACACCCTACACTCTACAATCTACACCCTACACGCTACACCCTACACCCTACATGCTACACCCTACCCTCTACACCCTACACGCTACACGCTACATGCTACACTCTACACGCTACACGCTACACGCTACACGCTATACCCTACACTCTACACCCTACACCCTACACGCTACACCCTACACCCTTCTACCTACACGCTACACGCTACACTCTACAAGCTACACGCTACACTCTACACCACCCTACACTCTACACCATACACCTTACACTCTACGTTCTACACCCTACACGCTACACGCTACACCCTACACGCTACACTCTACACGCTACACGCTACACGCTGCACGCTACACGCTATACCCTACACTCTACACCCTACACCCTACACGCTACACCCTACACCCTTCTACCTACACCCTACACGCTACACGCTACACTCTACAAGCTACACGCTACACTCTACACCACCCTACACTCTACACCATACACCTTACACTCTACGTTCTACACCCTACACGCTACACCCTACACGCTACACTCTACGCGCTACACGCTACACTCTACACCCTACACGCTACACTCTACACCCTACACGCTACACCCTACACTCTACATGCTACAAGCTACACGCTACACCCTACACTCTACACCCTACACCCTAAACGCTACATGCTACACTCTACACCCTACATGCTACACCCTACACGCTACACACTACACGCTACACACTACACTCTACACGCTACACCCTACACCCTACACGCTACACGCTACATTCTACACGCTACACGCTACACTCTACACCCTACACGCTACACCTTACACGCTACACCCTACACCCTACACGCTACACGATACACGCTACACGCTAAACTCTACACCCTACACGCTACACCCTACACGCTACACCCTACACACTACACCCTACACCCTACACGCTACACGCTACATGCTACACTCTACAATCTACACGCTACACGCTACACGCTACACGCTACATGCTACACGCTACACTCTACACCCTACACCCTACACCCTACACACTACACCCTACACGCTACACCCTACACCCTACTCCCTACACGTTACACGCTACACGCTACACCCTACACTCTACACCCTACACCCTACACGCTACACGCTACACGCTACACTCTACACGCTACACGCTACACTCTACACCCTACACGCTACACTATACACCCTACACGCTACACCCTACACTCTACACGCTACAAGCTACACGCTACACTCTACACCCTACACGCTACACCCTACACTCTACACCCTACACCCTACACGCTACACGCTACACTCTACACCCTACACGCTACACCCTACACTCTACACCCTACACCCTACACGCTACATGCTACACTCTACACCCTACATGCTACACACTACACGCTACACGCTACACTCTACACCCTACACGCTACACGCTACACGCTACATGCTACATGCTACATTTCCCCATTGGGTCATAACTTCTGTTACAATGATCAGAGGTTGAAATATTTCCGTTTTCCTGCTCTTTCCAATGGCTTACAAGCATAAGTGAAGCGGTGAGCAGCAGTTTCTATTAGTATAGGACCCAATGGGGAAATGGGGAAAAATGTGAAATGTTTTCCGTTATCTCTTATACTAATAGAGACTGCTGCTCACTGCTTCACTTATGCTTGTAGTCCATTGGAAATAGCAGGAAAACACATCATTCTAACAGAAGTTTTGACCCAGTGGGGAAATGGGAAAAAATGTGCACTCTACACCCTACACTCTACAATCTACACCCTACACGCTACACCCTACACCCTACATGCTACACCCTACCCTCTACACCCTACACGCTACACGCTACATGCTACACTCTACACGCTACACGCTACACGCTACACGCTATACCCTACACTCTACACCCTACACCCTACACGCTACACCCTACACCCTTCTACCTACACGCTACACGCTACACGCTACACTCTACAAGCTACACGCTACACTCTACACCACCCTACACTCTACACCATACACCTTACACTCTACGTTCTACACCCTACACGCTACACGCTACACCCTACACGCTACACTCTACACGCTACACGCTACACGCTACACGCTATACCCTACACTCTACACCCTACACCCTACACGCTACACCCTACACCCTTCTACCTACACCCTACACGCTACACGCTACACTCTACAAGCTACACGCTACACTCTACACCACCCTACACTCTACACCATACACCTTACACTCTACGTTCTACACCCTACACGCTACACGCTACACCCTACACGCTACACTCTACGCGCTACACGCTACACTCTACACCCTACACGCTACACTCTACACCCTACACGCTACACCCTACACTCTACACGCTACAAGCTACACGCTACACCCTACACTCTACACCCTACACCCTAAACGCTACATGCTACACTCTACACCCTACATGCTACACCCTACACGCTACACACTACACGCTACACGCTACACTCTACACGCTACACCCTACACCCTACACGCTACACGCTACATTCTACACGCTACACGCTACACTCTACACCCTACACGCTACACCTTACACGCTACACCCTACACCCTACATGCTACACGCTAAACTCTACACCCTACACGCTACACCCTACACGCTACACCCTACACACTACACCCTACACCCTACACGCTACACGCTACATGCTACACTCTACAATCTACATGCTACACGCTACACGCTACACGCTACATGCTACACGCTACACTCTACACCCTACACCCTACACCCTACACACTACACCCTACACGCTACACCCTACACCCTACTCCCTACACGTTACACGCTACACGCTACACCCTACACTCTACACCCTACACCCTACACGCTACACGCTACACTCTACACGCTACACGCTACACTCTACACCCTACACGCTACACTCTACACCCTACACGCTACACCCTACACTCTACACGCTACAAGCTACACGCTACACTCTACACCCTACACGCTACACCCTACACTCTACACCCTACACCCTACACGCTACACGCTACACTCTACACCCTACACGCTACACCCTACACTCTACACCCTACACCCTACACGCTACATGCTACACTCTACACCCTACATGCTACACCCTACACGCTACACGCTACACACTACACGCTACACGCTACACTCTACACTCTAAACCCTACACGCTACACGCTACACGCTACATGCTACATGCTACACCCTACACTCTACACCCTACACCCTACACGCTGCACCCTACACGCTACACTCTACACGCTATACGCTACACTCTACACCCTACACGCTACACTCTACACCCTACACGCTACACCCTTCACTCTACACCCTACATGCTACACGCTACACGCTACACTCTACACCCTACACGCTACACCCTACACTCTACACCCTAAACACTACACGCTACACGCTACACGCTACACTCTACACCCTACACGCTACACTCTACACGCTATACGCTACACTCTACACCCTACCCGCCACACTCTACAGCCTACACGCTACACCCTTCACTCTACATTCTACATGCTACACACTACACGCTACACTCTACACCCTACACGCTACACCCTACACTCTACACCCTACACACTACACGCTACACGCTACACCCTACACTCTACACCCTACACCCTACACGCTACACGCTACTCTCTACACCCTACACCCTACACGCTACATGCTACACTCTACACCCTACATGCTACACCCTACACCCTACATGCTACACCCTACACTCTACACCCTACAGCCTACACGCTACACTCCACACCGTACACGCTACACCCTTCACGCTACACCCTACACGCTACACGCTACTCTCTACACCCTACACGCTACACGCTAAACGCTACACTCTACACCCTACACGATACACGATACACGATACACCCTACACCCTACACGCTACACTCTACACCCTACACGCTACACCCTACTCACTACACCCTACACGCTACACGCTACAAACTACACACTACACGCTACACTCTACACGCTACACCCTACACCCTACACGCGACACTCTACACGCTACGCGCTACACTCTACACCCTACACGCTGCATGCTACACGCAACACGCTACACGCTACACTCTACACCCTACATGCTACACTACACACGCTACACCCAACACCCTACACGCTACACGCTACACTCTACACGCTACACTCTACACCCTACACGCTACACCCTACACTCTGCACCCTACACTCTACACCCTACACCCTACACGCTACACGCTACATGCTACACTCTACACCCTACACGCTACACCCTACACTCTACACCCTACACTCTACACGCTACACTCTACACCCTATACGCAACACCCTACACTCAACACCCTACACCCTACACGCTACATGCTACACGATACACGCTACACGCTACACTCTACACCCTACACGCTACACTACACTCTACACCCTACACCCTACACCCTACGTGCTACACGCTACACCCTAAACTCTACACCCTACACCCTACATGCTACATGCTACACTCTACACCCTACATGCTACACCCTACACTCTACACCCTACACGCTACACCCTACACCCTACATGCTGCACGCTACACTCTACACCCTACACGCTACACCCAACACTCTACACCCTACATGCTACATGCTACACTCTACACTCTACACGCTACACGCTACACGCTACACTCTACACCCTACATGCTACACTCTACACCCTACACGCTACACCCTACACTCTACACCCTACACGCTACACGCTACACTCTACACCCTACACCCTACACTCTACACCCTACACCCTACACGCTACACTCTACACCCTATACGCTACACCCTACACTCTACACTCTACACCCTACACGCTACACGCTACACGATACACGCTACACTCTACACCCTACACGCTACACTCTACACTCTACACCCTACACGCTACACGCTACACGCTACACCCTACACTCTACATTCTACACCCTACACGCTACACGCTACACTCTACACCCTACACGCTACACCCTACACTCTACACCCTACACCCTACACGCTACACGCTAAACTCTACACCCTACACTCTACACCCTACACCCTACACGCTACACTCTACACCTTACACGCTACACCCTACACTCTACACCCTACACCCTACATGCTACACTCTACACGCTACACGATACACGCTACACGCTACACCCTACACTCTACACCCTACACCCCACACGCTACACTCTACACGCTACACCCTACACGCTGCACTTTACACTCTACACCTTACACCCTACACCCTACCCGCTACACGCCACACGCTACACGCTAGAGTGTAGGGTGTAGCGTGTAGGGTGTAAAGTGTAGCGTGTAGGGTGTAGGGTGTAGAGTGTAGGGTGTAGCGTGTAGGGTGTAGAGTGTAGCGTGTAGGGTGTATGGTGTAGAGTGTAGTGTGTAGGGTGTAGAGTGTAGCGTGTAGGGTGTAGAGTGTAGCGTGTAGGGTGTAGCGTGTAGGGTGTAGCGTGTAGGGTGTAGGGTGTAGAGTGTAGAGTGTAGAGTGTAGCGTGTAGGGTGTACAGTGTAGGGTGTTGGGTGTAGCGTGTAGCATGTAGGGTGTAGAGTGTAGCGTGTAGCGTGTAGCGTGTAGCGTGTAGCGTGTAGCGTGTAGGGTGTAGTGTGTAGAGTGTAGCGTGTAGCGTGTAGAGTGTAGTGTGTAGGGTGTAGAGTGTAGTGTGTAGCGTGTAGGGTGTAGAGTGTAGCGTGTAGGGTGTAGCGTGTAGGGTGTAGCGTGTAGGGTGTAGTGTGTAGAGTGTAGCGTGTAGCGTGTAGGGTGTAGGGTGTAGAGTGTAGCGTGTAGGGTGTAGAGTGTAGCGTTTAGTGTGTAGGGTGTAGGGTGTAGCGTGTAGCATGTAGCATGTAGGATGTAGGGTGTAGAGCGTAGGGTGTAGCGTGTAGCATGTAGGGTGTGGGGCGTAGAGTGTAGAGTGTAGCGTGTATCGTGTAGCGTGTAGCGTTTAGGGTGTAGGGTGTAGGGTGTAGAGTGTAGGGTGTAGCATACAGGATGTAGAGTGTAGCGTGTAGGGTGTGGGGTGTAGAGTGTAGGGTGTAGCGTGTAGGGTGTAGAGTGTAGCGTGTAGCGTGTAGCGTGTAGGGTGTAGGGTGCAGAGTGTAGGGTGTAGCGTTTAGGGTGTAGAGTGTAGCGTGTATCGTGTAGCGTGTAGCGTGAAGGGTGTAGAGTGTAATGTGTAGGGTGTAGAGTGTAGGGTGTAGCGTGTAGGCTGTAGATTGTAGCGTGTAGTGTGCAGCGTGTAGGGTGTAGGGTGTAGCGTGTAGGGTGTAGAGTGTAGAATGTAGGGTGTAGAGTGTAGCGTGTAGCGTGTAGGGTGTAGGGTGTAGAGTGTAGGGTGTAGCGTGTAGCATGTAGGGTGTAGGGTGTAGAGTGTAGCGTGTAGGGTGTAGAGTGTAGCGTGTACAGTGTAGCGTGTAAGGTGTAGGGTGAAGAGTGTAGGGTGTAGCGTATAGGGTGTAGAGTGTAGCGTGTAGGGTGTAGGGTGTAGAGTGTAGGTTGTAGCGTGTAGGGTGTAGAGTGTAGCGTGAAGGGTGTAGAGTGTAGCGTGTAGGGTGTAGAGTGTAGCGTATAGCGTGTAGCGTGTAGCATGTAGGGTGTAGGGTGTAGAGTGTGTGGTGTAGCATGTAGGGTGTAGAGTGTAGCGTGTAGCATGTAGCATGTAGCATGTAGGGTGTAGAGTGTAGGGTGTAGCGTGAAGGTTGGAGAGTGTAGCGTGTAGCATGTAGGGTGTAGAGTGTAGCGTGTAGGGTGTAGAGTGTAGGGTGTAGCGTGTAGGGTGTAGAGTGTAGCATGTAGCGTGTAGGGTGTAGAGTGTATGGTGTAGCGTGTAGCGTGTAGGGTGAAGGGCGTAGGGTGTAGAGTGTAGTGTAGCGTGTAGGGTGTACAGTGTAGCGTGTATCGTGTAGCGTGTAGCGCATAGGGTGTAGGGTGCAGGGTGTTGAATGTAGGGTGTAGCGTATAGGGTGTAGAGTGTAGCGAGTAGCGTGTAGCGTGTAGAGTGCAGCGTGTAGGGTGTAGCGTGTAGCGTGTAGAGTGTAGTGTGTAGGGTGTAGGGTGTAGCGTGTAGGGTGTAGAGTGTAGCGTGTAGCGTGTAGCATGTAGCGTGTAGAGTGTAGGGTGTAGCGTGTAGGGTGTAGAGTGTAGCGTGTAGGGTGTAGCATGTAGCGTGTAGAGTGTAGCGTGTAGCGTGTAGTGTGTAGCGTGTAGGGTGTAGAGTGTAGCGTGTAGCGTGTAGGGTGTAGGGTGTAGAGCGCAGGGTGTAGCGTGTAGGGTGTAGAGTGTAGCGTGTAGGGTGTAGGGTGTAGAGTGTAGTGTGTAGGGTGTAGCGTGTAGGGTGTAGCGTGTAGGGTGTAGAGTGTAGCGTGTAGCGTGTAGGGTGTAGCGTGTAGGGTGTAGAGTGTAGCGTGTAGGGTGTAGAGTGTAGCGTGTAGCGTGTAGGGTGTAGGGTGTAGAGTGTAGGGTGTAGCGTGTAGGGTGTAGAGTGTAGCATGTAGAATGTAGCGTGTAGAGTAGGGTGTAGCGTGTTGGGTGTAGAGTGTAGCGTGTAGGGTGTAGAGTGTAGAGTGTAGCGTGTAGAGTGTAGCGTGTAGGGTGTAGCGTGTAGGGTGTAGAATGTAGAGTGTAGGGTGTATGGTGTAGCGTGTAGGGTGTAGGGTGTAGAGTGTAGGGTGTAGCGTGTAGGGTGTAGAGTGTAGCATGTAGAATGTAGCGTGTAGAGTAGGGTGTAGCGTGTTGGGTGTAGAGTGTAGCGTGTAGGGTGTAGAGTGTAGAGTGTAGCGTGTAGAGTGTGGCGTGTAGGGTGTAGCGTGTAGGGTGTAGAATGTAGAGTGTAGGGTGTATGGTGTAGCGTGTAGGGTGTAGGGTGTAGAGTATAGAGTGTAGCGTGTAGGGAGTAGGGTGTAGGGTGTAGCGTGTAGGGTGTAGCGTGTAGGGTGTAGGGTGTAGAGTGTAGGGTGTAGCGTGTAGGGTGTAGAGTGTAGCATGTAGAATGTAGCGTGTAGAGTAGGGTGCAGCGTGTAGGGTGTAGAGTGTAGCGTGTAGGGTGTAGAGTGTAGAGTGTAGCGTGTAGAGTGTAGCGTGTAGAGTGTAGCGTGTAGGGTGTAGAATGTAGAGTGTAGGGTGTATGGTGTAGAGTGTAGGTTGTAGAGTGTAGCGTGTAGCGTGTAGCGTGTAGGGTGTAGGGTGTAGAGTGTAGAGTGTAGCGTGTAGGGAGTAGGGTGTAGGGTGTAGCGTGTAGGGTGTAGCGTGTAGGGTGTAGGGTGTAGAGTGTAGGGTGTAGCGTGTAGCATGTAGCGTGTAGCATGTAGCATGTAGGGTGTAGAGTGTAGAGTGTAGCATGTAGCGTGTAGCGTGTAGGGTGTAGGGTGTAGAATGAAGGGTGTAGGGTGTAGCGTGTAGAGTGTAGCCTGTAGGGTGTAGAGTGTAGCGTGTAGCGTGTAGAGTGCAGCGTGTAGGGTGTAGAGTGTAGCGTGTAGAGTGTAGGGTGTAGGGTGTAGAGTGTAGCGTGTAGGGTGCAGAGTGTAGCGTGTAGGGTGTAGCTCTTTCCAATGGCCTACAAGCATAAGTGAAGCAGTGATCAGCATTCTCTATTAGTATAGGAGATAACAGAAAACATTTCACATTTTTCCCCATTGGGTCATAACTTCTGTTACAATGATCAGAGGTTGAAATATTTCCGTTTTCCTGCTCTTTCCAATGGCTTACAAGCATAAGTGAAGCGGTGAGCAGCAGTTTCTATTAGTATAGGACCCAATGGGGAAATGGGGAAAAATGTGAAATGTTTTCCGTTATCTCTTATACTAATAGAGACTGCTGCTCACTGCTTCACTTATGCTTGTAGTCCATTGGAAATAGCAGGAAAACGCATCATTCTAACAGAAGTTTTGACCCAGTGGGGAAATGGGGAAAAATGTGCACTCTAGGGGCGTGGCCAGCGCTGATTCTGAGAGGACGTCTCAGCTGTGAGCTCCACACTGGGGCCACCTAATTAAGCGATTTTATAAAGCTTTTCTTCGAGATTCCACCTAAAACCTACAGCCTCCGGCACCGGAATATCTCCTGCACAGTTCGCTACTAAGCTGCCATGGCTGACCGCAGCAGCCGCAGAGAAAAAGACGCTGATACAGAGCGCTGCAGCGCTGAAGAGATGATCCAAGATGGCGGCGGCGGCTCCCCGCATTCTGCATGTAAAAATCCAGGAAGTGCAGGCAAGTCCCGTTTCTATGGCCGGGGACGCCAGCACTTAAGAGCGACGCCACAGCGGCAGAAGCACGCCGCTTTCAAGACAAGAATGAACCCGCGGCTCACACAGAGGAAGTCAGCGGTAACCGTGAGTAAGCGGAGGGGACCGCTGGAAAATAGCCCTGCACGGAGCTCCCGCTCTCGCTCGTCTTCCCGCGAGAGCGGCCATCTTGAAAAGGAGAACGAGCGCTCTCAGCAGCGCTCACAGAAACAAAGCGCTGGAAAGGCTGACAAATGTGCGCCGGCTATTTTAACAGCCGGAGATCTTTTTATAACGCCGGTTAAAGGGGCCACATCTTGCCAGGATGTTTCATTTATATCTGATGCTCCCTTTACCCCACCAGCCCCTGGAAAGGCTGCTTATACTACACATAGTACCGGATCTAATATTAATGCCAGCCCCATTAAGGTGCCGATCGGCACCCATGGTACTCCCTATTCTAAAGGGAATATATTGGTTGCTGCAGCTCAGGAGAGCCTTCAGAATAAAGATTCAATTCTTATTCATTCTCCCAAGGATCTTGGCAACCCAACACTTGCTGATACTCTTATACAGTCACTATCTGATGTAGACGCTTCTAATAAAAATGCATCAGAAATATTCATTAAGAACATTATTCTTCTTTTGGCTCAATCTTTCCAGTCACAATTAGAATCTCATAATCTATCCCTTCGCAAAGATATAGACGATCTTGGACAGCGTGTGGACCACCTTGAACGGAAAATGGGGGAATTGGTGGAGTCCCATAATAAATTGATAGATGCACATTATAACCTGGAAGACGAGGTGGCCCAAATAAAATCAAAACAAGTTGAACAAGAAGATAGAAGCAGGCGTAGTAACTTAAAATTTAGAGGGATACCTGAGTCAATCAAAGATCGTGATCTTACAGAATACACCCAAAAAATGCTTCACTCAGTTCTTCCTAAAGCTTCTAGGGGTGATCTAACACTGGAGCGCATTCACAGACTACCTAAATCCAAATACGCACCAACTACAGCTCCCAGGGACGTCATAGCCTGTTTCCACTATTTTCAAATTAAAGAGGAAATTCTCAGGAAAAGCAGGCAATTGCCAAATTTACCGACCCCCTACAATAAGATTAAAATTTTCGCAGATTTTTCAAAAGCCACATTACAAAAACGGAGAGAATACATTCCTGTCACTGACCATCTTAGGAATAACAAGATACTGTATAAATGGGGATTTCCAACCAAACTGATCGTGATTAAGGAAGATGTCATTTTTGCGCTAACTGACTTAAATAACTCTGACAAATTTATTCACGATCTAGGCCTGCCGCCCATGGAGAGATCAAGTTCTGGACACAAAGACAGCGGAGTTTCCAAACATCTTCCAGGACATGTCAAGCCCTCGTGGATCACGAAGAAAAACAGATAAAGCTTTTGAAATATGTTAGGCTGGCCCCACTCACTTGGCCCTTAATTTCACCCCCTGAACTTTGAATGAATATTTACTCATTCACTCACACACCTCGGTGTGCACTAACTGTTGGGTTGCTAACCCACTTTCTTGCTGTTAACAAATATGTTATTTTTGTTTTATGTCTATATACAGGTTTGCGTGCGCTTTTACTAAACAGAGATCGTCATTTGCCTTCGCTTTCGTCTGATCTGGAAGGTTTCGGCATCACCATCATGGTGGGGATACGGGCTCTGTGCAGATTGCCTCCTTTGTTTTTACAAGATATGCTGGTCTCATTGATCTCCCCCCCTGTGGGCAACTCCAAATGTAATTATAACTGTCATTACATAACTCACAAACTCCACTACTATGTCTTTGAATATTGTCTCCTATAACGTGAATGGCCTAAACAACCCCTACAAAAGATTTACTCTTTGGAAAGATATGCGGACCCTTAAAGCTGATATAGTACTGCTTCAAGAAACTCATTTATTAGAATCCGATAATCATAGACTTCGTAATAAATATTTTCCGCAAATACTCTTCTCAAACAGTAAGAAAAAAAAAGCGGGGGTTGCGATAGCCATCCACAAGGATTTACCTTTTAAAATAATAGATACAATGAAGGACGAGGAAGGTAGACAAATTAGTATTAAGGGGAAACTGGGAGATGTTAATTTCACCATCGCTAACATACATGCCCCCAATTCAAGTCAAATTCGCTTTCTTAATAGATTCAAAAAAAAACTGGAGGACTTCAGTGAGGGTCATGTTGTATGGGGCGGAGATTTTAATCATATTGTTGATCCCCATCTTGATTGCTCCTACCCACTGACCTACTATAAACAACAAAATTTATCTAACTGGCTAAGACAATCTGGACTACAAGACAGCTGTAGAGTGCTGAATACTAATTCAAAAGAATTCACAAGGTACTGCCCTCACAACAAATCTTTTACTAGGATTGACCATATTTTTACAAGTCTTTCAGTTTTAGATCTATATGAAAAATTTGTCACGGGCCCAATTACTTGGTCAGATCATGCACCCATCCTTCTAAAACGCAAAAACACAGATAGAGAAAATAAGTCATATAATTGGAAATACAATAAATTCATAACTGTCACACAGGATAATTCCAAATTAATAGAAAAAGCCATCTCCCATTACTTTGTTGAAAATTCTACACAAGATATTAATCCGGAAACATTATGGCAGGCTCACAAGTGTGTAATTAGGGGAATCTTGATTCAGCTTGGAGCTAAACAGAAAAAAATTAGAGAATCTAAACAAAGAATTGTTAGACAAAATAAAAGCTCTAGAGGCTGCCGCCCAAAATGATACAAGTTTCGATAGACATAAAGAGTTACACACCTGTAGGTTAGAGCTTAGGAACCTATTAATCGCCCAATATGAGAAAAAAGCCACTTTTCTTGGGGCTGGGTACTATACAGATAATAATAGGCCAACCAGATTGATGGCCAATAAATTTAAACCTATCAAGATGAAAAAAGTGGTGGATAGAATCTCTTTGGCTACGAGTGATGTCCTAAAACCAAAGGATATTGCAAGAGCTTTCAGGGATTATTACTTTAATTTATACAATTTGAAAGATAGTGGGGATGTCTCACCTCCCTCCCAGGACCAAATTGATTCTTTTTTGGAGAAAATGAAACTTGGAAGCCTCACGTTAGATCAGAGGGAAATACTAGACATGCCCTTTAGCGAGAAAGAGGTCATGAACGTTATTAATGCCTTTAAACTCAATAAGGCGCCGGGCCCAGACGGTTTTACTAGTGAATATTACAAACAATTTAAGCAATTGCTTATTCCTCATCTAACCCAAACACTCAACTTTATTAGAGTGAATGGAACATGTAGCAGGGAGATGCTCAGAGCCACAATAGTGGTTATCCCCAAAGCTGACAAGGATGCAACCAAGGTTGAAAATTTTAGACCAATGGGGGCGTGGCTTGAGCTCTGCCAATGTAGGAGGCAAGAGTTCAGAGCTCCTGAATAAGACATCAACAAGCGACTCCTAAATATACAAGAGGATGATATTTTATTATTAACCAGTGTTTTGACCCACTCCTGAATACGGCTGGTCATATTGGACGCAAGTATAAGACTTTAATTCAAGAAATTTTATTCATTTGCCTCAGCTGAGGTAAACCGTGGCTTTGCAAAGGCTGGCGACAGGATATTTACTGCTTATTTATCTGAACAAAAACTTATATACTGGACCCTCAGTTATTTTCTCTACTATTATTTAGTATTTACAACGGGTCACAAGGAATGTTTAAGCTCTAAAACCTGGCTATTAACAGGACCACAAGAGCAGGGTTACAGCATCTGAGGAAAAATAGTCCTGATTTTTGTGTCTCTCTATCTACATATTGATATAACAATTTGGAGGCAAGTGCAAGTTCTTTCATTTGCGGATTTCACAGGCTTGGCCCGAAGCATTTCGCATTATAATAGCAAAATTAAATAAGGGCACAATACTGTTTCTGAAAGTTACCTCAGGTGGAAAGCGGGTGCATTGATACCAGTGACAACGTTTGTAAAGAAGTTCCGGCTGCTTCTCATCTCCATAAACGCTTCATTAACAAGCAGACTGCGCCTCTGAGTGAGGGAAGATTACGGAAAACCTATCTTCATACCACCTGCCTTATCAATTTTTTTACTGGGATTTATTGGTCTCCTCAGGAAAAAGGTGTGTAACTGTGTCTTTATTAATATAAAGACATTCAGCAACACCACAGAAGAAGATCTGAGACTTGGATCCGGGGGTGATATTCATCTATCCCCTTTTCTTGTTTTTCTTTCTTTTTTTTTTTTTTTTTTTTTTTTTAATTTTTTTTTTTTTTTTTTGTGTGTGTGTGTGTGTGTGTGTGTGGGGACTCTCTCCTGGAAACTTTAATCAGTACATAATCTATTAGAACTTTCAGTGACTTACTACTGCAACAACGATAATAAGATTATTACCTGTGCACAGGTTTGCAATACACTCCTCTCTAAACTCGCAAAATAGAACTTTACTGTTTGGAATATATTCTAGTGATAAGAGACATATATATATATCTCCTTGGGTAAATCTATACAAGTTAACATCTGCCATATTAAGATTATATATTGTTTCTTTCTATTCCTTAGGTTACTCTACAAGTCATAAGGTATATTATATTTAATTGTACTGTATTGTCGTGATACTCTATACACCTTATTTTGGCTAAACTCATTTTGGAAGTATTCTAATCCAAAATGGAGTCGTCGGGGAGAAGAACAAGTGTTAAACACTACAACAATACTCAGTCAAGTTCAAGTAGGGATATGTCAAATCAACATAGTCCTGAAAAATCTAGATCTCCCCACAGGAAGGGGGAACAACACGTCATGTCTGGAAGACCTTCCCACATCCCTTCACATAGCAATGCTGTTAAAAGGGGGGGTAACCAGAAATCTTTACCTTCCAATTCTCAATCTAACATTCCCCTCCAAAAAGGGAATAATAAAGGGGCGTTCAAACCAGCAATATTGAATGCTCCAAAAACAGAGGAAATGGATATGTCCAGTTCCTTTAAAAGAAAAGGTTTGGTCAGTCAGGAAAGCAAATTAGACCCTTCCCTCGAGGACTCGATAATTCCTCTGGATGACCACTCACCCAACGGCAGCCCTGATAGACAGAGGTTCAAGAAGGATCATACAGAACCTCCTTTACCAATAAAGATTTCGCCTCCAGCTATTAATTTAGATGATTACATTAATTCCAACAGACAAGCTACTGAGGGTTTTCTTGCCACTCTTTTTAAGTCTTTTAGTGAATCCATGAGGATAGGATTTGAGATACAAAACAAAACCCTCCAAGAAACTTGTACCAGCTTTAACCTAAGATTCGAAAAAAACGAAAAACGAATTACCCTTATAGAAAAAGACACCTCTTCTCTTTCTAAACAGAATGCTTCTCTCCAATCCGAAATTTTATCCCTCAAGAATAAACTAACTGATCTTGAGGATCGGAATAGAAGAAATAATTTGAAATTGAGAGGTGTACCTGAAAGTGTTCTCCAGAAAGATCTTTTGGGATACTCTAAAAATTTGTTTAAACAACTGATCCCAAACCTTACTGATTTAGAGTTGAGCATAGATCGCATACATCGTCTCCCTCGTCCCCAGGAGATTCCCAAGGATAAACCTAGAGATATCATCCTCAGGATACATTTTTTTGAGACGAAAGAAAAAATCCTTAAAACCATCAGAGAAAGAGGGTCCTTCCCAGAGCCATTTAATAACATTAAATTATTTTTGGATTTCTCAAAGGCCACAATGGACCTAAGAAGAAGTTATGGAGAAACAACATCTAAACTGAGAGAATTACACATCCCATATAGGTGGGGGTTTCCTACTAAATTAATAGTTTGGTATAAGAGTAAAAACTATCAAATTAGCTCTCCCCAGGAGGGTTCTAGATTTATTAACTTCCTCCTTGAGGAGATGGCCCTCAAGGACAAAGACTAAAAAGGGTCCCTTTTTCCAAATCTAAATATAAAATTTGCCTTTTAATATTAAAAATAATTACTGTCCTCAAAACCAGAGATGTCTTTTTAGGATCTCTGCCACTAATTTTGTGTTGAAACCCCCTCGTAGGTGAGACCCATTTACTTGGTGTCCTCCAGGAGAACCTTTAAGGTTCACAATTTTTTGAACATTTTTGACAGGTAATAGTGAGGTTAACTATTCTCTGCTTAGTTTTGTTTTATTTGTATTTAAATACCGATGAAGATTCTTTCATACAACGTTCGGGGCATTAATAGCCCAAACAAAAGATTTTCTATCTGGAAGGAAATTAATCTTGCTAATGCGGAGATTATTTGTTTACAGGAGGTAAGACTAATAGAAGATAATTGCCAGGTCTTCCATCATAAGAAGTTTCCTCATTCTTTTAAGTCGCTGCATTCAAAAAAAAAAGCCGGAGTCATTACAATGGTAAATGGCATTGTTCCTTTTCAGCTGGTGAAAGAAATAACAGACCATCTCGGCAGGTTCCACATCTTGGCTTGCTTAGTGAATAATCAGCCTTGCACAGTGGTAAATGTGTACGCTCCTAATAAGAATCAAATTTCCTTCTTAAATAAACTATTAAAAAAAGTTGATAAGATCAAAATAGGAGACACTATTTGGGTAGGAGATTTTAACATCGTTCCAGATAGTGCCATGGACTCTTCATCTCTAGTACGTCACAAATCACCGGTTTTAAAAAAATGGCTGATCAATAATGAATTATTTGACATTTTTAGATGTCTTAATTCTTCCTCTCATGAATTTTCACACTTTTCTGACGTACATCAGACGTCCTCTCGCATAGATTTGGTCTTATCAAATATCTTCACCCTCCCCAAATTTAAGAGTATTCAATTCCTTAAAAAATCCTTATCTGATCATACCCCAGTGTTAGTGGAATTTTTACTAGGTTCTTCCCTTGGCAACAGATATTTATGGAAGTGTAACCCAACCCTATTCAAGATACCTGAATATAAACAAGAAATAGAATCTCTTCTATCCAATTACTTCAAAGAAAATACAACTAATAATATAGACCCTTTCACATTATGGAATGCTCACAAGGCCGTCCTAAGAGGCGGACTTATTCAATTGGCAGCTAGGTATAAAAAGAAAAACAGGGAAAAAATAGTAGATTTGCAAAACCAAATACACTTTAAAGAATCACAGCAAAATAATTTGCAAGTTCCCTCCCCAAGTATACAAAAAGAAATTCTAGAGTTAAGGCAAAAACTAAAATCTGAAATCCTACAAGAATATGACTCTGTCATAAAAGCTTCAAAGTTCAAGGTGTACACCTCCTTGAATAAACCTAACAGGTACATGCTAGCAAAAATAAAAAAGGATCGTATTAACAAAAGAATTTCTAAAATTATTGCTCCCTCGGGTAAGGTTTTGATTCACCCAAAAGATATCGTTAAATCATTTGCTGATTTTTTTAATAGTCTGTATAACCTAAAAAATGATCCAAATTCCCCTTGTATTGATCCAGATTCTATAAACTCTTTTCTATCTAGTATTAGCTTACCTAAGATTACGCCATCTGATTTGGAGTCCATCAACTGCCCATTTAAAGAAAAAGAAATTATCGATACTATCAATAAACTAAAATCCCCCAAAACTCCTGGCCCAGATGGCTTTTCTAATGATTATTATAAATCCTTCTCAAAAATTTTAGCCCCTCATTTAGTCCCCATTTTTAATCTAGCCTCTGCCCAAGGTTCCTTCCCTAAGGAAATGCAGGAAGCAGTAATTATAATGATTCCTAAGAGTGGGGGGGATCCTGAAAGGATTCAGAATTATCGCCCAATTTCTTTAATCAATAGTGACTCTAAAATATATTCTAAAATATTAGCCGACAGGCTAAAATCTATCCTCCCCCGTTTACTGGTAGACGATCAGATTGGGTTCACCGAGGGTCGCCAGGCTTCAGACGGGACCAGAAGAGTAATCAACTTAATGAATATTATCAACAGTACGAACTCACAAGCCGTTTTTCTGGCACTGGATGCTGAGAAAGCCTTTGATAGGCTAAACTGGTCTTACCTGAAAGCAACTCTTGAAAAGTTTGGCTTTGATTCCAAATTCTTGTCTACTGTATTTGCTCTATACTCGGCACCCAGTGCCAGGATATACTCTAATAATTTTTTGTCTGACCCATTTACCATCTCCAATGGTACGCGACAGGGATGTCCTTTGTCCCCTCTGTTGTTCGTCCTCGCAATGGAGCCTTTTGCAGAAAAAGTAAGATCAAATATGGATATTTTGGGAGTCAACCTGAAGTCTCGTCATTTTAAAATAGGGTTATTTGCCGATGACTTATTTTTCACGCTTCTGGACCCTATAAACTCGATTAAAGCTTTATCTTTGGAACTTAAGGCTTTTGCTGATATATCTTACTTTAAGATTAATCCCCAGAAATCAAAATATCTTACCTTCAACATGAAGGACTCTGATATAAGGAAGTTAACAGAACAGACAAACTTCGCTAGGGGTAATGATGAAATACAATATTTAGGAATAACTATTTCTAATAAGCTACAAAATATAATTAAAGTCAACCTAGAAAAAACTCTAAACTCGATCACTAGTGACATTACACATTTTGCTCATTCTGAACTGTCCTTATTTGGCAGAATAATGACTATTAAAACTTTTGTTTTGCCCAAGGTTTTGTATCTTTTCAGGACCCTCCCTCTTACCTTTTCATATCAATCTATTTATAAATTCCAAAACTTGGTACATTCATTTTTATGGGGCAGGAAAAAGGCTAGGATCTCCTTAGATATTCTATGTAAACATAAACGCAATGGTGGGGCTGGGTTACCAAATTTCTATACTTATTATTTAGCCTCATTAGTTAAACAAACTTGGTATTGGTTTGAAGGCAGATCTTATCCAGCCTGGTTTCAAATTGAAAATGAAATGAAAAGCCCCCAGTCTATTCAACACATCTTTTTCAGCTTCTTATTTCACAGACAGCAGAGGGAATCCTCTCATCCTATTTTTAGAGCTGTTATTCAGGCTTGGAGGTTATTGCTCAAACCTTCAAGGAAGAACTTTAACAGAACCGAACAAATCTTGAAGTTTCCTATTCAACTATTATCCACGATTTATAATTTTTCACTATCCGATTCCTGGAGTAAGTCAGGAATTAAAAAGATTGGTAATATATATGATGGAATCAAATTCCTCACTTTTAGTGAGTTAAAAATAAAATTTAATCTTCCCTCTTCTGAATTCATCCCTTATATAATTTTAAAAGAAGGTGTTCAGAAACTACTAGGTAGCAAACCTCTTAACCTAGATATTCTCGTTTTACTACTGTGCAATATTAAAAACAATAATATATGGAGCCTAAACAACATCTATAGAATTTTCAATAAAGATGGTGTTGGTTTCAAAAATGTTTACTTGAAGAGGTGGGAATCTGACCTCAGTAAATCCTTTCAGGCTGAGAGCTGGGACAATGCTATTAAGACCACTTACAAATCCACCATTTCGTTAGCTTTACATGAGTCCTACTTTAAGGTAATTACTAGGTGGTATTATACCCCAATTAGATTAGCACACATAATTCCGGATTATTCACCAACTTGCTGGAGGAAATGTGGCCACCAAGGTAATTTATATCATCTTTTATGGAGTTGCCCAAAGGTAAAACTTCTATGGTCAAAAGTTTCTAATTATATTAATTCACTCACGGATAATTTTGTGCTTACACCACAAAGAGCTCTTTTTTCCCTGGACATGGAAATAGTTGACCCTCAGGTTAAATTCATTATCATTCATATATTTCTTGTTGTCAAATATATGTTAGCGCTTTGGTGGAATAAGCCAGAACTCCCTAAATTTGAAGACATTATAGATCAAATTCACCAACACAATTTTTTGGAGTGGAGATTCGCTGTAAATAATAGTGGTATTAAAAATTTCTTGAAAAAATGGAAGATTTGGATTGATAAATTCTATACTCCTTAACCTCCTAATAGATTTTCAAATAAAAGAAATAATTGTAATTTACTTGTCCTTCCAAAATTTCGCACTCTTTTAAATGTATTTATGCATTTTGTTACTGTTGAACTATTGTATTACATTTGGTTCTCTAGTTTTTTTTTTGTTTTCTTTAATTGTATCCCTTTCCATTCCCTCTCCCTATTCTTCACTGTTATATTTTCCCTCCCCTATTCCCATTTCCTGTTTTTTTTATTCAAAAAATTAATAAAAAATATTTAAAAAGAAAATTTTAGACCAATATCATTGCTAAATACTGATATCAAAGCATACGCCAAAATTATAGCAAATAGGTTACAACACTTTATCCCAGATATCATTCACCCTGACCAAGTGGGTTTTGTGAAACAGAGACAGACTTACGATAGCACTAGACGGGTATTAAATCTTCTTTCCCTCTGTAATCGCAGGCAGACTCCCAGCGTGTTCATCACTTTGGATGCAGAAAAGGCGTTTGATCGTCTAAGCTGGGAGTTTGCATTTGCGGTACTAAAAAAACTAAATTTTAGTCCAGGTTTAATCAAAAGCATCCAAACACTATATTCTGCTCCGTCAGCTGCTGTATTGGTCAATAATACGCTATCAGATCAGTTTCCAATTTCCAATGGAACCAGACAGGGGTGCCCACTTTCCCCTCTGATTTTTATCCTTAGTCTGGAACCATTAGCACAATACATCAGGAATTCTGAGGAAGTTAGAGGTATACGCTCAGATAACACTGATCACAAAATCGGACTATACGCAGACGACATTATCCTTACATTGTCGGATCCAGTTAATTCAATCAAACGTGTCTGGGAAATCATAAATGATTTTGGTAAAGTGTCCTTTTATAAATTGAATTATTCAAAAACTATAGTGTTGTCTCTCTACCTGTCACTTCAGATGAAGCGACTTCTGCGCGGTTCCTATCCTTTCATCTGGGACCGCACTCAGACCCCGTATCTTGGCATTTTGTTGACTGACAATGTAGATAGGCTATATAGGATCAATGCTGAACATGTCCATAGTGAGGTGGAGAAAGTTATTAAAACCATCTCAAAATCCCCTTCCTCGTGGCTCGGGAAAGTCACCTTATATAAAATGTTTGTCCTTCCTAAAATTTTATATTTCTTTAGAAATGTCCCCCTATCACTTCCCAAATCTATTCTACAAAAATTAACAAACCAAATGAATAAATATATATGGTCTGGGGGGAAGACCAGAATAAAAAAACAAATTTTGATTCGCTCTAGGGAAAGTGGCGGAATAGCTTTACCTGACATAAATGCATATTACCATTCCATTATACTTGACCAAACTAAGTCATGGTTCAAAAATACTGATGGTCTGGAATGGCCAAAAATGGAATTGGCCTCCATGCCCAATCAGGAACCTCTCCTATATCTGTATAATTTTTTCATAAAACAACAAAAGATCAAAGATGTCCATAATCCCATCATTAGGGCATCGGTTGAAAGCTGGCTATACTTTCAATCCCAAAAATCTAACAAACTTCCTTATTTTATTAAACCACTTCCCATCTCATTTTTACTTCCAATTAGACCCTCACTTAGATTCCGCTATGAGCTTTGGTCGAAACAGGGGATTAAATCCATTTATGACTTGGTGGAAGATAATCATTTTATTCCCTTTCATATACTAAAAGGCAAATTCAAAATTAATAGTAGTGAATTCATGGATTATTATTTTCTTAAAGAAGAATATAAAAAACAGATAGGCATACCCAACAAAATATTTTTCAACCAAACTGCTATTAACTTCCTTACAAATCCACCTCCAAAAACCAAGAGCTGTTTGAGTGCCTTTTACAATATCTTAACTGACAAATATACTTTTAGCAGCTCGGGTCCTTTTGAAAAATGGGAACAAAGTTTAAATGTAAAAATTTCGCCACTTCAATGGTCACAGTCCTTTAAATTAGCGACGAAGGCCTCCAGATGCTCAAATACTCTTGAAACTCATTACAAATTGACCCAAAGATATTATTTGACTCCTAATAGACTGAAACATTTTGTTAAAGACCATGATGGAATGTGTTGGAGGAAATGTGGACAGTCAGCAAATCTATTACATACTTTCTGGTCCTGTCCCCTTCTTGCAAATTTTTGGTCTGAAGTTTTTATGATTATTTCTTTTTTGATTAAAAAAACCATCTCTCCACGTCCTGATATAGCTCTACTACTCATTAATCTAAACCACCTCAAATCGGACAAATTTTTAACCAGTCATATTTTCATGTCTGCAAGTTATTTGATTGCCAAGGAGTGGAATAGTGTTCGTCCCCCTAATGTGAAACATTTAATATTGTTGATTGACAAACATTTTGTATACGAAAAAATTTACTATACAAGCCTTCTCTCTGAGGATCGCTTTCAGATCAGATGGGGTAAATGGCTACAGTTGAAGGAAAAACTTGATGTTTTCTTTTGCTAAATGAACATTTATACTTACTGTGGACATGTATCCATTACAGTTATCCAGATTGTTTGTACTGTCGTATATATTCTTTAGATACAGTCGAAGAGCTATTTGACGATTCTTCTTTTTCGAGGTGTACAATTATACCTGTTGTAGACATTTTCACTACAGTCACTTAGACATTGTTTATGTCATTGTTTATTTTTTTTTCCTGTTCATTTTTGTTATATACCCAATAAAAACTAATTTTGAAGAAATGGGGGGAAAAAAAAAAAAAAAAATAATAAAAAAAAAAAATGTGCACTCTACACCCTACACTCTACAATCTACACCCTACACGCTACACCCTACACCCTACATGCTACACCCTACCCTCTACACCCTACACGCTACACGCTACATGCTACACTCTACACGCTACACGCTACACGCTACACGCTACACGCTATACCCTACACTCTACACCCTACACCCTACACGCTACACCCTACACCCTTCTACCTACACGCTACACGCTACACGCTACACCCTACACCCTACACGCTACACGCTACACTCTACAAGCTACACGCTACACTCTACACCACCCTACACTCTACACCATACACCTTACACTCTACGTTCTACACCCTACACGCTACACGCTACACCCTACACGCTACACTCTACGCGCTACACGCTACACTCTACACCCTACACGCTACACTCTACACCCTACACGCTACACCCTACACTCTACACGCTACAAGCTACACGCTACACCCTACACTCTACACCCTACACCCTAAACGCTACATGCTACACTCTACACCCTACATGCTACACCCTACACGCTACACACTACACGCTACACGCTACACTCTACACGCTACACCCTACACCCTACACGCTACACGCTACATTCTACACGCTACACGCTACACTCTACACCCTACACGCTACACCTTACACTCTACACCCTACACCCTACACGCTACACGATACACGCTACACGCTAAACTCTACACCCTACACGCTACACCCTACACGCTACACCCTACACACTACACCCTACACCCTACATGCTACACGCTACATGCTACACTCTACACTCTACACCCTACACCCTACACCCTACACACTACACCCTACACGCTACACCCTACACCCTACTCCCTACACGTTACATGCTACACCCTACACTCTACACCCTACACCCTACACGCTACACGCTACACGCTACACTCTACACGCTACACGCTACACCCTACACGCTACACTCTACACCCTACACGCTACACCCTACACTCTACACGCTACAAGCTACACGCTACACTCTACACCCTACACGCTACACCCTACACTCTACACCCTACACCCTACACGCTACACTATACACGCTACACTCTACACCCTACACGCTACACTCTACACCCTACACCCTACATGCTACACGCTACACGCTACACCCTACACTCTACACCCTACACCCTACACGCTACACGCTACACTCTACACCCTACATTCTACACTCTACACCCTACACGCTACACCCTACACCCTACACAATGCACACTACACTCTACAATCTACACCATACACACTACACCCTACACTCAACACCCTACATGCTACACCCTACACGCTACACGCTACACACTACACGCTACACGCTACACGCTACACGCTACACCCTACACTCTACACCCTACATTCTACACTCTACACCCTACACGCTACACCCTACACCCTACACAATGCACACTACACTCTACAATCTACACCATACACACTACACCCTACACTCAACACCCTACATGCTACACTCTACACTCTACACGCTACACGCTACACGCTACACGCTACATGCTACACGCTACACTCTACACCCTACACCCTACACCCTACACACTACACCCTACACGCTACACCCTACACCCTACTCCCTACACATTACACGCTACACCCTACACTCTACACCCTACACCCTACACGCTACACGCTACACGCTACACTCTACACGCTACACGCTACACCCTACACGCTACACTCTACACCCTACACGCTACACCCTACACTCTACACGCTACAAGCTACACGCTACACTCTACACCCTACACGCTACACCCTACACTCTACACCCTACACCCTACACGCTACACTATACACGCTACACTCTACACCCTACACGCTACACTCTACACCCTACACCCTACATGCTACACGCTACACGCTACACCCTACACTCTACACCCTACACCCTACACGCTACACGCTACACTCTACACCCTACATTCTACACTCTACACCCTACACGCTACACCCTACACCCTACACAATGCACACTACACTCTACAATCTACACCATACACACTACACCCTACACTCAACACCCTACATGCTACACCCTACACGCTACACGCTACACACTACACGCTACACGCTACACTCTACACGCTACACCCTACACCGTACTCCCTACACGCTACACGCTACGTTCTACACGCTACACGCTAAACTCTACACCCTACACGCTACACCCTACACGCTACACCCTACACACTACACCCTACACCCTACACGCTACACGCTACATGCTACATGCTACACCCTACACTCTACACCCTACACCCTACACGCTACACCCTACACGCTACACCCTACACCCTACTCCCTACAGGCTACACCCTACACTCTACACCCTACACCCTACACGCTACACGCTACACTCTGCACCCTACACTCTACACCATACACCCTACACTCGACATTCTACACCCTACCCGCTACACGCTACACCCTACACGCTACACTCTACACGCTATACGCTACACTCTACACGCTACACTCTACACCCTACACGCTACACCCTTCACTCTACACCCTACATGTTACACGCCACACGCTACACTCTACACCCTACACGCTACACCCTACACTCTACACCCTACACACTACACGCTACACCCTACACTCTACACCCTACACCCTACACGCTACACTCCACACCCTACACGCTACACCCTACACGCTACACCCTACACGCTACACGCTACACTCTACACCCTACACGCTACACGCTAAACGCTACACTCTACACCCTACACGATACACGATACACCCTACACCCTACACGCTATACTCTACATTATACACCCTACACTCAACATTCTACACCCTACACGCTACACGCTACACCCTACACTCTACACCCTACAGCCTACACGCTACACGCTACACCCTACACTCTACACCCTACACCCTACACGCTACACGCTACACTCTACACCCTACACGCTACATGCTACACTCTACACCCTACACGCTACACTCTACACCCTACATGCTACACCCTACACTCTACACCCTACAGAATACACGCTACACTCCACACCCTACACGCTACACCCTACACGGTACACCCTACACGCTACACGCTACACTCTACACCCTACACGCTACACGCTAAACGCTACACTCTACACGATAGACGATACACCCTACACCCTACACGCTACACTCTACACCCTACACGCTACACCCTACACCCTACACACTACACCCTACACGCTACACGCTACAAACTACACACTACACGCTACACTCTACACGCTACACCCTACACCCTACACGCCACACTCTACACGCTACACGCTACACTCTACACCCTACACGCTGCATGCTACACGCAACACGCTACACGCTACACTCTACACCCTACACGCTACACTACACACGCTACACGCAACACGCTACATCCTACACACTACACGTTACACTCTACACCCTACACTCTATACTCTACACCCTACACCCTACACGCTACACGCTACACGCTACACTCTAAACCCTACACGCTACACCCTACACTCTACACCCTACACCCTACACGCTATACGCTACACGCTACACTCTACATGCCACACGCTACACGCTACACTCTACACCCTACACGCTACACTCTACACCCTACACGCTATACCCAACACCCTACACGCTACACGCTACACTCTACACCCTACACGCTACACTCTACACCCTAAACGCTACACCCTACACTCTACACCCTACACTCTACACGCTACACTCTACACCCTATACGCTACACCCTACACTCAACACCCCACACCCTACACCCTACACGCTACACGCTACACGCTACACGATACACGCTACACTCTACACCCTACGCGCTACACTACACTCTACACCCTACACCCTACACCATACACGCTACACGCTACACCCTACACTCTACACCCTACACACTACACGCTACATGCAACACTCTACACCCTACATGCTACACCCTACACTCTACACCCAACACGCTACACCCTACACCCTACATGCTACACACTACACTCTACACCCTGCACGCTACACCCTTTACTCTACACCCTACACGCTTTACGCTACACGCTACGCGCTACACTCTACACCTTACACGCTACACCCAACACTCTACACCCTACACCCTACATGCTACATGCTACACTCTACACTCTACACCTTACACGCTACACGCTACACTCTACACCCTACACGCTACACTCTACACCCTACACGCTACACCCTACACTCTACACCCTACACCCTACACGCTACACTCTACACCCTACACGCTACACACTACACTCTACACCCTACACCTTACACGCTACACTCTACACCCTATACGCTACACCCTACACTCTACACTCTACACCCTACACGCTACACGCTACATGATACACGCTACACTCTACACCCTACACGCTACATCCTACACTCTACACCCTACACGCTACACGCTACACGCTACACCCTACACTCTATATTCTACACCCTACACGCTACACGCTACACTCTACACCCTACATGCTACACCCTACACTATACACCCTACACCCTACATGCTACACGATACACGCTACACGCTACACCCTAAACTCTACACCCTACACCCCACATGCTACACTCTACACGCTACACCCTACATGCTGCACTCTACACCCTACACGCTACACGCTACATGCTACACCCTGCACTCTACACCCTGCTCTCTACACCCTACACCCTACCCGCTACACGCCACATGCTACACGCTAGAGTGTAGGGTGTAGCGTGTAGGGTGTAGAGTGTAGCGTGTAGGGTATATGGTGTAGAGTGTAGGATGTAGCGTGTAGGGTGTGGAGTGTAGCGTGTAGGGTGTAGGGTGTAGAGTGTAGTGTGTATTGTGTAGAGTGTAGCGTGTAGGGTGTAGAGTGTAGCGTGTAGGGTGTAGCGTGTAGGGTGTAGCGTGTAGGGTGTAGAGTGTAGAGTGTAGAGTGTAGCGTGTAGGGTGCACAGTGTAGGGTGTTGGGTGTAGCGTGTAGCGTGTAGGGTGTAGAGTGTAGCGTGTAGCGTGTAGCGTGTAGGGTGTAGGGTGTAGAGTTTTGGGTTGTAGCGTGTAGGGTGTAGAGTGTAGCGTGTAGCATGTAGAGTGTAGTGTGTAGCGTGTAGGGTGTAGAGTGTAGCGTGTAGGGTGTAGCGTGTAGGGTGTAGCGTGTAGGGTGTAGGGTGTAGAGTGTAGCGTGTAGGGTGTAGCGTGTAGGGTGTAGAGTGTAGCGTGTAGGGTGTAGAGTAGCGTGTAGCGTGTAGGGTGTAGGGTGTAGCGTGTAGCATGTAGCATGTAGGGTGTAGAGTGTAGGGTGTAGTGTGTAGGGTGAAGAGTGTAGCATGTATCGTGTAGCGTGTAGCGTGTAGCGTGAAGGGTGTAGGGTGTAGAGTGTAGGGTGTAGGGTGTAGAGTGTAGCATGTATCGTGTAGCGTGTAGCGTGAAGGGTGTAGGGTGTAGATTGTAGGGTGTAGCGCATAGGGTGTAGAGTGTAGCGTGTAGGGTGTAGAGTGTATGGTGTAGCGTGTAGGGTGTAGATTGTAGCGTGTAGTGTGCAGCATGTAGGGTGTAGAGTGTAGAGTGTAGGGTGTAGAGTGTAGCGTGTAGCGTGTAGCATCTAGGGTGTAGGGTGTAGAGTGTAGAGTGTAGGGTGTAGAGTGTAGCGTGTATAGTGTAGCGTGTAGGGTGTAGGGTGTAGAGTGTAGGGTGTAGCGTATAGGGTGTAGAGTGTAGCGTGTAGGGTGTAGGGTGTAGAGTGTAGGTTGTAGCGTGTAGGGTGTAGAGTGTAGCGTGAAGGGTGTAGAGTGTAGCGTGTAGGGTGTAGGGTGTAGCGTGTAGCGTGTAGCATGTAGGGTGTAGGGTGTAGAGTGTGTGGTGTAGCGTGTAAGGTGTAGAGTGTAGCGTGTAGCGTGTAGCATGTAGCGTGTAGGGTGTAGAGTGTAGGGTGTAGCGTATAGGGTGTAGAGTGTAGCGTGTAGGGTGTAGGGTGTAGAGTGTAGGTTGCAGCGTGTAGGGTGTAGAGTGTAGCGTGAAGGGTGTAGAGTGTAGTGCGTAGGGTGTAGAGTGTAGCGTGTAGCGTGTAGCATGTAGGGTGTAGGGTGTAGAGTGTGTGGTGTAGCGTGTAGGGTGTAGAGTGTAGCGTGTAGCGTGTAGCATGTAGCGTGTAGGGTGTAGAGTGTAGGGTGTAGCGTGAATGGTGGAGAGTGTAGAGTGTAGCATGTAGGGTGTAGGGTGTAGCGTGTAGGGTGTAGAGTGTAGGGTGTAGCGTGTAGCGTGTAGAGTGTATGGTGTAGCGTGTAGCGTGTAGGGTGAAGGGTGTAGGGTGTAGAGTGTAGTGTAGCGTGTAGGGTGTACAGTGTAGCGTGTATCGTGTAGCGTGTAGCTCGTAGGGTGTAGGGTGTAGGGTGTTGAGTGTAGGGTGTAGCGTATAGGGTGTAGAGTGTAGCGAGTATCGTGTAACGTGTAGAGTGCAGCGTGTAGGGTGAAGCGTGTATCGTGTAGCGTGTAGAGTGTAGCGTGTAGGGTGTAGGGTGTAGGGTGTAGCGTGTAGGGTGTAGAGTGTAGCGTGTAGCGTGTAGCATGTAGCGTGTAGAGTGTAGGGTGTAGCGTGTAGATTGTAGCGTGTAGCGTGTAGTGTGTAGCGTGTAGCGTGTAGGGTGTAGGGTGTAGGTTGTAGCATGTAGAGTGTAGCGTGTAGCGTGTAGAGTGTAGCGTGTAGGCTGTAGGGTGTAGCGTGTAGAGTGTAGCATGTAGTGTGTAGTTTGTAGCGTGTAGCGTGTAGGGTGTAGGGTGTAGGGTGTAGCGTGTAGGGTGTAGAGTGTAACGTGTAGGGTGTATCGTGTAGGGTGTAGAGTGTAGCGTTTAGCGTGTAGCGTGTAGGGTGTAGAGTGTAGCATGTAGCGTGTAGCGTGTAGGGTGTAGCGTGTAGGGTGTAGCGTGTAGGGTGTGGAGTGTAGCGTGTAGGCTGTAGGGTGTAGAGTGTAGGGTGTAGCATGTAGGGTGTAGGGTGTAGCGTGTAGGGTGTAGAGTGTAACATGTAGCGTGTAGGGTGTAGAGTGAAGCGTGTAGCGTGTAGGGTGTAGGGTGTAGAGTGTAGGGTGTAGCGTGTAGAGTGTAGGGTGTAGGGTGTAGAGTGTAGGGTGTAGCGTGTAGCGTGTAGGGTGTAGAATGTCGAGTGTAGGGTGTATGGTGTAGAGTGTAGCGTGTAGCGTGTAGCGTGTAGTGTGTAGGGTGTAGAGTGTAGGGTGTAGCGTGTAGGGTATAGAGTGTAGCGTGTAGCGTGGAGCGTGTAGCATGTAGGGTGTAGAGTGAAGGGTGTAGCGTGTAGGGTGTAGAGTGTAGCGTGTAGGGTGTAGAGTGTAGCGTATAGCGTGTAGAGTGTAGCGTGTAGGGTGTAGCGTGTAGCGGGTAGGGTGTAGAATGTCGAGTGTAGGGTGTATGGTGTAGAGTGTAGGGTGTAGAGTGTAGCGTGTAGCGTGTAGCGTGTAGGGTGTAGGGTGTAGAGTGTAGGGTGTAGCGTGTAGGGAGTAGGGTGTAGGGTGTAGCGTGTAGGGTGTAGCGTGTAGGGTGTAGGGTGTAGAGTGTAGGGTGTAGCATGTAGCATGTAGCGTGTAGCGTTTAGGGTGTAGCGTGTAGTGTGTAGAGCTTAGCGTGTAGCGTGTAGAATGCAGCGTGTAGCGTGTAGGGAGTAGGGTGTAGGGTGTAGGGTGTAGCGTGTAGAGTGTAGCGTGTAGCATGTACTGTGTAGCGTGTAGCGTGTAGGGTGTAGCATGTAGGGTGTAGAGTGTGGCATGTAGCGTGTAGGGTGTAGGGTGTAGAGTGTAGGGTGTAGCGTGTAGGGTGTAGAGTGTAGCGTGTAGCGTGTAGCGTGTAGGGTGTAGGGTGTAGAGTGTAGGGTGTAGCGTATAGGGTGTAGAGTGTAGCTTGTAGCGTGTAGCTTGTAGCGTGTAGAGTGTAGGGTGTAGCGTGTAGGGTGTAGAGTGTAGCGTGTAGGGTGTAGAGTGTAGCGTGTAGCGTGTAGAGTGTAGCGTGTAGCGTGTAGGGTGTAGGGTGTAGAGTGTAGGGTGTAGCGTGTAGCGTGTAGCGTGTAGGGAGTAGGCTGTAGGGTGTAGCGTGTAGGGTGTAGCGTGTAGGGTGTAGGGTGTAGCGTGTAGCGTGTAGCGTGTAGGGTGTAGAGTGTTGAATGTAGCATGTAGCGTGTAGCGTGTATGGCGTAGGGTGGAGTGTGTAGGGTGTAGCGTGTAGGGTGTAGCGTGTAGGGTGTAGAGTTTAGCGTGTAGCGTGTATCGTGTAGCGTGTAGGGTGTAGGGTTTAGAGTGTAGGGTGTAGCGTGTAGGGTGTAGAGTGTAGCGTGTAGCGTGTAGATTGTAGCGTGTAGGGTGTAGCGTGTAGAGTGTAGCGTGTAGCGTGTAGTGTGTAGCGTGTAGGGTGTAGCATGTAGGGTGTAGAGTGTAGCATGTAGCGTGTAGGGTGTAGGGTGTAGAGTGTAGGGTGTAGCGTGTAGGGTGTAGAGTGTAGCGTGTAGCGTGTAGCTTGTAGCGTGTAGAGTGTAGGGTGTAGCGTGTAGGGTGTAGAGTGTAGCGTGTAGGGTGTAGAGTAGCGTGTAGCACGTAGAGTGTAGTGTGTAGGGTGTAGCGTGTAGCGTGTAGGGTGTAGAACGTAGAGTGTAAGGTGTATGGTGTAGATTGTAGGGTGTAGAGTGTAGCGTGTAGTGTGTAGAGTGTAGCGTGTAGCGTGTAGCGTGTAGGTAGTAGGGTGTAGGGTGTAGCGTGTAAAGTGTAGGGTGTAGAGTGTAGGGTGTAGCGTGTAGCGTGTAGCGTGTAGCGTGTGGTGTGTAGAGTGTAGAGTGTAGCATGTACCGTATAGCGTGTAGGGTGTAGGGTGTAGAGGGTAAGGTGTAGCATGTGGGGTGTAGGGTGTAGCGTGTAGGGTGTAGATTGTAGAGTGTAGGGTGTAGAGTGCACATTTTTCCCCATTTCCCCACTGGGTCAAAACTTCTGTTAGAATGATGCGTTTTCTTGCTATTTCCAATGGCCTACAAGCATAAGTGAAGCAGGGAGCATCAGTCTCTATTAGTATAAGAGATAACGGAAAACATTTCACATTTTTCCCCATTTCCCCATTGGGTCCTATACTAATAGAAACTGCTCACCGCTTCACTTATGCTTGTAAGCCATTGGAAAGAGCAGGAAAACGCAAAAAATTTCAACCTCTGATCATTGTAACAGAAGTTATGACCCAATGGGGAAAAATGTGAAATGTTTTCTGTTATCTCCTATACTAATAGAGACTGCTGCTCACTGCTTCACTTATGCTTGTAGGCCATTGGAAATAGCAGGAAAACGCATCATTCTAACAGAAGTTTTGACCCAGTGGGGAAATGGGGAAAAATGTGCACATTACACCCTACACTCTATTGTCATGATTCTCAATGGCGAGAGAACATAGCCCAGCATATATGAGAACTAGCTCTTGGAAGATGGAAACTATACTGACCATGAACTAAACCTGCCGCACAACTAGAAGTGGCCGGGTAGCATGCCTACGTTTCTTTATCCCTAGATGCCCAGCGCCAGCCGGAGAACTACCTAATCCTAGCAGAGGAAAAGACAGTCCTGGCTCACCTCTAGAGAAATTTTCCCAAAAGGCAGACAGAGGCCCCCACATATATTGGCGGTGATTTTAGATGAAATGACAAATGTAGTATGAAAATAGGTTTAGCAAAATCGAGGTCCGCTTACTAGATAGCAGGAAGACAGAAAGGGCACTTTCATGGTCAGCAGAAAACCCTATCAAAACACCATCCAGAAATTACTTTAAGACTCTAGCATTAACTCATAACACCAGAGTGGCAATTTCCGCTCACAAGAGCTTTCCAGACACAGTAACGAAACAGCAGCTGTGAACAGGAACAAAATGCAAAAACACACAAGGACAAAAGTCCAACTTAGCTGGGAGTTGTCTAGTAGCAGGAACATGCACAGAAAAGCTTCTGATTACATTGTTGACCGGCATGAAACTGACAGAGGAGCAAGGTAATATAGCGACTCCCACATCCTGATAGGAGCAGGTGAGCAGAGGGGATGATGCACACAAGTACAATTCCACAAGTGGCCACCGGGGGAGCCCAGAATCCAATTTCACAACAGTACCCCCCCTCAAGGAGGGGGCACCGAACCCTCACCAGAACCACCAGGGCGATCAGGATGAGCCCTATGAAAGGCACGGACAAGATCGGAGGCATGAACATCAGAGGCAGTGACCCAAGAATTATCCTCCTGACCGTATCCCTTCCATTTGACCAGATACTGGAGTTTCCGTCTGGAAACACGAGAGTCTAAGATCTTTTCCACAACGTACTCCAACTCACCCTCAACCAACACCGGAGCAGGAGGCTCAACGGAAGGCACAGCCGGTACCTCATACCTGCGCAACAATGACCAATGAAAAACATTATGAATCGAAAAGGATGCAGGGAGGTCCAAACGGAAGGACACAGGGTTAAGAATCTCCAATATCTTGTACGGGCCGATGAACCGAGGCTTAAACTTAGGAGAAGAAACCCTCATAGGGACAAAACGAGAAGACAACCACACCAAGTCCCCAACACAAAGCCGAGGACCAACACGACAACGGCGGTTGGCAAAAAGCTGAGTCTTCTCCTGGGACAACTTCAAATTGTCCACCACCTGCCCCCAAATCTGATGCAACCTCTCCACCACAGCATCCACTCCAGGACAATCTGAAGATTCCACTTGACCGGAGGAAAATCGAGGATGAAACCCCGAATTACAGAAAAACGGGGACACCAAGGTGGCAGAGCTGGCCCGATTATTGAGGGCGAACTCCGCCAAAGGCAAAAAAGCAACCCAATCATCCTGATCCGCAGACACAAAACACCTCAAATATGTCTCCAAGGTCTGATTAGTCCGCTCGGTCTGGCCATTAGTCTGAGGATGGAAAGCAGACGAAAAAGACAAATCTATGCCCATCCTCGCACAGAATGCCCGCCAAAATCTAGACACGAATTGGGTCCCTCTGTCAGAAACGATATTCTCCGGAATACCATGCAAACGAACAACATTTTGAAAAAACAGAGGAACCAACTCGGAAGAAGAAGGCAACTTAGGCAAGGGAACCAGATGGACCATCTTAGAGAAACGGTCACACACCACCCAGATGACAGACATCTTCTGAGAAACAGGCAGATCCGAAATAAAATCCATCGAGATGTGCGTCCAAGGCCTCTTCGGGATAGGCAAGGGTAACAACAATCCACTAGCCCGAGAACAACAAGGCTTGGCCCGAGCACAAACGTCACAAGACTGCACAAAGCCTCGCACATCTCGTGACAGGGAAGGCCACCAGAAGGACCTTGCCACCAAATCCCTGGTACCAAAGATTCCAGGATGACCTGCCAACGCAGAAGAATGAACCTCAGAGATGACTCTACTGGTCCAATCATCAGGAACAAACAGTCTACCAGGTGGGCAACGATCAGGTCTATCCGCCTGAAACTCCTGCAAGGCCCGCCGCAGGTCTGGAGAAACGGCAGACAATATCACTCCATCTTTAAGGATAGCTGTGGGCTCAGAATTACCAGGGGAGTCAGGCTCAAAACTCCTAGAAAGGGCATCCGCCTTAACATTCTTAGAACCCGGTAGGTAAGACACCACAAAATTAAACCGAGAGAAAAACAACGACCAGCGCGCCTGTCTAGGATTCAGGCGCCTGGCAGACTCAAGGTAAATTAAATTTTTGTGGTCAGTCAATACCACCACCTGATGTCTGGCCCCCTCAAGCCAGTGACGCCACTCCTCAAAAGCCCACTTCATGGCCAAAAGCTCCCGATTCCCAATATCATAATTCCGCTCGGCGGGCGAAAATTTACGGGAAAAAAAAGCACAAGGTCTCATCACGGAGCAGTCGGAACTTCTCTGCGACAACACCGCCCCAGCTCCGATTTCAGAAGCGTCGACCTCAACCTGAAAAGGAAGAGCAACATCAGGCTGACGCAACACTGGGGCGGAAGAAAAGCGGCGCTTGAGCTCCCGAAAGGCCTCCACAGCATCAGGGGACCAATCAGCAACATCAGCACCCTTCTTAGTCAAATCAGTCAATGGTTTTACAACATCAGAAAAACCAGCAATAAATCGACGATAAAAGTTAGCAAAGCCCAAAAATTTCTGAAGACTCTTAAGAGAAGAGGGTTGCGTCCAATCACCAATAGCCTGAACCTTGACAGGATCCATCTCGATGGAAGAGGGGGAAAAAATGTATCCCAAGAAGGAAATCTTTTGAACCCCAAAAACACACTTAGAACCCTTCACACACAAGGAATTAGACCGCAAAACCTGAAAAACCCTCCTGACCTGCTGGACATGAGAGTCCCAGTCATCCGAAAAAATCAGAATATCATCCAGATACACAATCATAAATTTATCCAAATAATCGCGGAAAATGTCATGCATAAAGGACTGGAAGACTGAAGGGGCATTTGAAAGACCAAAAGGCATCACCAAATACTCAAAATGGCCCTCGGGCGTATTAAATGCGGTTTTCCACTCATCCCCCTGCTTGATTCGCACCAAATTATACGCCCCACGGAAATCAATCTTAGAGAACCACTTGGCCCCCTTTATACGAGCAAACAAATCAGTAAGCAGTGGTAACGGATATTGATATTTAACCGTGATTTTATTCAAAAGTCGATAATCAATACACGGCCTCAAAGAGCCGTCTTTCTTAGACACAAAGAAAAAACCGGCTCCTAAGGGAGATGACGAAGGACGAATATGTCCCTTTTCCAAGGACTCCTTTATATATTCTCGCATAGCCGCGTGTTCAGGCACAGACAGATTAAATAAACGACCCTTAGGGTATTTACTACCCAGGATCAAGTCTATGGCACAATCGCACTCCCGGTGCGGAGGTAGTGAACCAACCTTGGGTTCTTCAAAAATGTCACGAAAGTCAGACAAGAATTCAGGAATCTCAGAGGGAATAGATGATGAAATGGAAACCAAAGGTACGTCCCCATGAGTTCCTTTACATCCCCAGCTTAACACAGACATAGCTCTCCAGTCGAGGACTGGGTTATGAGATTGCAGCCATGGCAATCCCAGCACCAAAACATCATGTAGATTATACAGCACCAGAAAGCGAATAATCTCCTGGTGATCCGGATTAACACGCATAGTCACTTGTGTCCAGTATTGTGGTTTATTACTAGCCAATGGGGTGGAGTCAATCCCTTTCAGAGGTATCGGAGCCTCCAATGGCTCCAAATCATACCCACAGCGTTTGGCAAAGGACCAATCCATAAGACTCAAAGCAGCGCCAGAGTCGACATAGGCGTCCGCGGTAATAGATGATAAAGAACAAATCAGGGTCACAGATAGAATAAACTTAGACTGTAAAGTGCTAATTGAAACAGACTTGTTAGGCTTCTTAGTACGCTTAAAGCATGCTGATATAACATGAGTTGAATCACCACTATAGAAGCACAACCCATTTTTTCGTCTAAAATTCTGCCGCTCGCTTCTGGACAGAATTCTATCACATTGCATATTTTCTGGCGTTTTCTCAGTAGACACCGCCAAATGGTGCACAGGTTTGCGCTCCCGCAGACGCCTATCGATCTCAATAGCCATCGTCATGGACTCATTCAGACTCGCAGGCACAGGGAACCCCACCATAACATCCTTAATGGCATCAGAGAGACCTTCTCTGAAAATCGCCGCCAGGGCGCACTCATTCCACTGAGTAAGCACAGACCATTTGCGGAATTTTTGGCAGTATATTTCAGCTTCATCTTGCCCCTGAGACAAGGACATCAAGGCCTTTTCCGCCTGAAGCTCTAAATGAGGTTCCTCATAAAGCAACCCCAAGGCCAGAAAAAACGCATCCACATTGAGCAACGCAGGATCCCCTGGTGCCAATGCAAAAGCCCAGCCTTGAGGGTCGCCCCGGAGCAAGGAAATTACAATCCTGACCTGCTGTGCAGGGTCTCCGGCAGAGCGAGACTTCAGGGACAAAAACAATTTGCAATTATTTTTAAAATTTTGAAAGTGAGATCTATTCCCCGAGAAGAATTCAGGCAAAGGAATTCTAGGCTCAGACATAGGTGCATGAACAACAAAATCTTGCAAATTTTGTACCTTTGTGGCGAGATTATTCAAACCTGTAGCTACACTCTGAAGATCCATTTGAAACAGGTGAACACAGAGCCATTCAAGGATTAGAAGGAGAGAAAGAGAGGAAGGCTGCAGTATAGGCAGACTAGCAAGTGATTCAATTAAGAGCACACTCAGAACTAGAGGGAAAAAAAAAAAAATTGTAGCAGACTTCTTTTTTCTCTCCTTTCTCAGCCAGTAATTTAACCCTTTTTTGGGCCGGTCAAACTGTCATGATTCTCAATGGCGAGAGAACATAGCCCAGCATATATGAGAACTAGCTCTTGGAAGATGGAAACTATACTGACCATGAACTAAACCTGCTGCACAACTAGAAGTGGCCGGGTTGCATGCCTACGTTTCTTTATCCCTAGATGCCCAGCGCCAGCCGGAGAACTACCTAATCCTAGCAGAGGAAAAGACAGTCCTGGCTCACCTCTAGAGAAATTTTCCCAAAAGGCAGACAGAGGCCCCCACATATATTGGCGGTGATTTTAGATGAAATGACAAACGTAGTATGAAAATAGGTTTAGCAAAATCGAGGTCCGCTTACTAGATAGCAGGAAGACAGAAAGGGCACTTTCATGGTCAGCAGAAAACCCTATCAAAACACCATCCAGAAATTACTTTAAGACTCTAGCATTAACTCATAACACCAGAGTGGCAATTTCCGCTCACAAGAGCTTTCCAGACACAGTAACGAAACAGCAGCTGTGAACAGGAACAAAATGCAAAAACACACAAGGACAAAAGTCCAACTTAGCTGGGAGTTGTCTAGTAGCAGGAACATGCACAGAAAAGCTTCTGATTACATTGTTGACCGGCATGAAACTGACAGAGGAGCAAGGTAATATAGCGACTCCCACATCCTGATAGGAGCAGGTGAGCAGAGGGGATGATGCACACAAGTACAATTCCACAAGTGGCCACCGGGGGAGCCCAGAATCCAATTTCACAACACTCTATAATCTACACCCTACACGCTACACCCTACAAACTACATGCTACACCCTACCCTCTACACCCTACACCCTACACGCTACACGCTACACGCTACACCCTACACTCTACACCCTACACCCTACACGCTACACCCTACTACCTACACGCTACACGCTACACGCTACACCCTACACTCTACACCCTACACCCTACACGCTACACGCTACACTCTACACGCTACACTCTACACCCTACACTCTACACCATACACCTTACACTCTACGTTCTACACCCTACACGCTACACGCTACACCCTACACGCTACACTCTACGCGCTACACGCTTCACTCTACACCCTACACGCTACACTCTACACCCTACACTCTACACGCTACAAGCTACACGCTACACTCTACACCCTACACGCTACACCCTACACTCTACACCCTACAGCCTACACGCTACATGCTACACTCTACATCCTACATGCTACACCCTACACGCTACACGCTACACACTACACTCTACACCCTACACCCTACACGCTACATGCTACACGCTACACCCTACACTCTACACCCTACACCCTACACGCTACACCCTACACGCTACACCCTACACGCTACACCCTACACCCTACTCCCTACACGCAACACTCTACACTCTACACCCTACACCCTACACGCTACACGCTACACTCTACAACCTACACTCTACACCATACACCCTACACTCTACATTCTACACCCTACACGCTACACCCTACACGCTACACTCTACACGCTACACGCTACACTCTACACCCTACACGCTACACTCTACACGCTACACCCTACACTACACGCTACATTCTACACTCTACACCCTACACGCTACACCCTACACTCTACACCCTACACCCTACACGCTACACACTACACGTTACACTCTACACCCTACACGCTACACCCTACATTCTACACCCTACACCCTACACGCTACATGCTACACTCTACACCCTACACGATACACCCTACACTCTACATGCTACACCCAACACTCTACACCCTACACCCTACACGCTACACGCTACACGCTACACGCTACACTCTACACCCTACACGCTCCACTCTACACCCTACACGCTACACTCTACACCCTACATGCTACACTCTACACCCTACACGCTACACCCTACACCCTACACCCTACACGCTACACGCTGCACACTACACGCTACACTCTACACGCTACACCTTACACCCTACACGCTACACTCTACACGCTACACTCTACACCCTACACGCTACACGCTACACTCTACACCCTACACGCTACACTCTACACGCTACACGCTACATGCTACACTCTACACCCTACACGCTACACTCTACACCCTACACGCTACATGCTACACTCTACACCATACACGCTACACTTTACACCCTACACACTACACCCTACACCCTACATGCTACACGCTACACTCTACACACTACACTATACACCCTACACGCTACACCCTACACTCTACACCCTACACCCTACACGCTACACTCTACACCCTATACGCTACACCCTACACTCAACACCCTACACCCTACACCCTACACGCTACACGCTACACGATACACGCTACACTCTACACCCTACACACTACTCTACACCCTACACCCTACACGCTACACCCTACACTCTACACCCTACACCCTACACGCTACATGCTACACTCTACACCCTACACGCTACACCCTACACTCTACACCCTACACGCTACACCCTACACCCTACACACTACACGCTACACTCTACACCCTACACGCTACACCCTACACTCTACACCCTACACCCTACACGCTACACGCTACACGCTACACTCTACACCCTACACGCTACACCCTACACTCTACACCCTACACGCTACACGCTACACTCTACACCCTACACGCTACACGCTACATGCAACACACTACACCCTACACGTTACACTTTACACCCTACACGCTACACTCTACACGCTACACCCTACACCCTACACCCTACACGCTACACGCTACACACTACACGCTACATGCTACACCCTACACGCTACACTCTACACCCTACACGCTACACCCCACACTCTACACGCTACATGCTACACGCTACACTCTACACCCTACACGCTACACCCTACACCCTACAGGCTACACTCTACACGCTACACCCTACACCCTACACACTACACGCTACACGCTACACACTACACGCTACACGCTACACTCTACACGCTACATGCTACACAATACACGCTACACTCTACACCCTACACGCTACACCCCACACTCTACACGCTACATGCTACACGCTACACTCTACACCCTACACGCTACACCCTACACCCTACACGCTACACTCTACACGCTACACGCTACACCCTACACGCTGCACTCTACACGCTACATGCTACTCGCTACACTCTACACCCTACACCCTACACCCTACGCGCTACACGCTACACGATACATGCTACACTGTACACCCTACACGCTACACGCTACACTCTACACCCTACACGCTACACCCTACACTCTACACCCTACACGCTACTTTCTACATCCTATATGCTACACCCCACACTCTACACCCTACACCCTACACGCTACACGCTACACGATACACGCTACACTCTACACTCTACGCCCTACACCCTACATGCTACACGCTACACCCTACACTCTACACCCTACATACTACATGCTACATGCTACACGCTACACCCTACACCCTACACGCTACACGCTACACTCTACACCCTACACGCTACACTCTACACCCTACACGCTACATGCTACACTCTACACCATACACGCTACACTTTACACCCTACACACTACACCCTACACCCTACATGCTACACGCTACACTCTACACACTACACTATACACCCTACACGCTACACCCTACACTCTACACCCTACACGCTACACTCTACACCCTATACGCTACACCCTACACTCAACACCCTACACCCTACACGCTACACGCTACACGATACACGCTACACTCTACACCCTACTCTACACCCTACACCCTACACGCTACACCCTACACTCTACACCCTACACCCTACACGCTACATGCTACACTCTACACCCTACATGCTACACCCTACACTCTACACCCTACACGCTACACCCTACACCCTACACACTACACGCTACACTCTACACCCTACACGCTACACCCTACACTCTACACCCTACACCCTACACGCTACACGCTACACGCTACACTCTACACCCTACACGCTACACCCTACACTCTACACCCTACACGCTACACGCTACACTCTACACCCTACACGCTACACGCTACATGCAACACTCTACACCCAACACGTTACACTTTACACCCTACACCCTACACGCTACACTCTACACGCTACACCCTACACCCTACACCCTACACGCTACACGCTACACACTACACGCTACACTCTACACGCTACATGCTACACCCTACACGCTACACTCTACACCCTACACGCTACACCCCACACTCTACACGCTACATGCTACACGCTACACTCTACACCCTACACGCTACACCCTACACCCTACACGCTACACTCTACACGCTACACGCTACACGCTACACCCTACACGCTGCACTCTACACGCTACATGCTACTCGCTACACTCTACACCCTATACGCTACACCCTACACTCAACACCCTACACCCTACGCGCTACACGCTACACGATACATGCTACACTGTACACCCTACACGCTACACTACACTCTACACCCTACACCCTTCACCCTACACGCTACACGCTACACCATACACTCTACACCCTACACGCTACATGCTACACTCTACACCCTACACACTACACCCTACACTCTATATCCTACACGCTACACCCTACACCCTACATGCTACACTCTACACCCTACAAGATACACCCTACACTCTCCACCCTTCACGCTACACCCTACACTCTACACCCTACACGCTACATGCTACACTCTACACTCTACACCCTACACGCTACACCACACACTCTACACCCTACACCCTATATGCTACACGCTACACTCTACACCCTACACGCTACACTCTACACCCTTCACGCTACACTCTACACCCTACACGCTACAACCTACACTCTACACCCTACACGCTACACTCTACACCCTATACGCTACACCCTACACTCTACACCCTACACCCTACACGCTACACTATACACGCTACACTCTACACCCTACACGCTACACTCTACACCCTACACCCTACATGCTACACGCTACACGCTACACCCTACACTCTACACCCTACACCCTACATGCTACACGCTGCACTCTACAACCTACACTCTACACCATACACCCTACACTCTACATTCTACACCCTACACGCTACACCCTACACGCTACACTCTACACGCTACACGCTACACTCTACACCCTACACGCTACACTCTACACGCTACACCCTACACTACACGCTACATTCTACACTCTACACCCTACACGCTACACCCTACACTCTACACCCTACACCCTACACGCTACACACTACACGTTACACTCTACACCCTACACGCTACACCCTACATTCTACACCCTACACCCTACACGCTACATGCTACACTCTACACCCTACACGATACACCCTACACTCTACATGCTACACCCAACACTCTACACCCTACACCCTACACCCTACATGCTACACGCTACACGCTACACGCTACACTCTACACCCTACACGCTCCACTCTACACCCTACACGCTACACTCTACACCCTACATGCTACACTCTACACCCTACACGCTACACCCTACACCCTACACCCTACACGCTACACGCTGCACACTACACGCTACACTCTACACGCTACACCTTACACCCTACACGCTACACTCTACACGCTACACTCTACACCCTACACGCTACACGCTACACTCTACACCCTACACGCTACACTCTACACGCTACACGCTACATGCTACACTCTACACCCTACACGCTACACTCTACACCCTACACGCTACATGCTACACTCTACACCATACACGCTACACTTTACACCCTACACACTACACCCTACACCCTACATGCTACACGCTACACTCTACACACTACACTATACACCCTACACGCTACACCCTACACTCTACACCCTACACCCTACACGCTACACTCTACACCCTATACGCTACACCCTACACTCAACACCCTACACCCTACACCCTACACGCTACACGCTACACGATACACGCTACACTCTACACCCTACACACTACTCTACACCCTACACCCTACACGCTACACCCTACACTCTACACCCTACACCCTACACGCTACATGCTACACTCTACACCCTACACGCTACACCCTACACTCTACACCCTACACGCTACACCCTACACCCTACACACTACACGCTACACTCTACACCCTACACGCTACACCCTACACTCTACACCCTACACCCTACACGCTACACGCTACACGCTACACTCTACACCCTACACGCTACACCCTACACTCTACACCCTACACGCTACACGCTACACTCTACACCCTACACGCTACACGCTACATGCAACACACTACACCCTACACGTTACACTTTACACCCTACACGCTACACTCTACTCGCTACACCCTACACCCTACACCCTACACGCTACACGCTACACACTACACGCTACATGCTACACCCTACACGCTACACTCTACACCCTACACGCTACACCCCACACTCTACACGCTACATGCTACACGCTACACTCTACACCCTACACGCTACACCCTACACCCTACAGGCTACACTCTACACGCTACACCCTACACCCTACACCCTACACGCTACACGCTACACACTACACGCTACACGCTACACTCTACACGCTACATGCTACACAATACACGCTACACTCTACACCCTACACGCTACACCCCACACTCTACACGCTACATGCTACACGCTACACTCTACACCCTACACGCTACACCCTACACCCTACACGCTACACTCTACACGCTACACGCTACACCCTACACGCTGCACTCTACACGCTACATGCTACTCGCTACACTCTACACCCTACACCCTACACCCTACGCGCTACACGCTACACGATACATGCTACACTGTACACCCTACACGCTACACGCTACACTCTACACCCTACACGCTACACCCTACACTCTACACCCTACACGCTACTTTCTACATCCTATATGCTACACCCCACACTCTACACCCTACACCCTACACGCTACACGCTACACGATACACGCTACACTCTACACTCTACGCCCTACACCCTACATGCTACACGCTACACCCTACACTCTACACCCTACATACTACATGCTACATGCTACACGCTACACCCTACACCCTACACGCTACACGCTACACTCTACACCCTACACGCTACACTCTACACCCTACACGCTACATGCTACACTCTACACCATACACGCTACACTTTACACCCTACACACTACACCCTACACCCTACATGCTACACGCTACACTCTACACACTACACTATACACCCTACACGCTACACCCTACACTCTACACCCTACACGCTACACTCTACACCCTATACGCTACACCCTACACTCAACACCCTACACCCTACACGCTACACGCTACACGATACACGCTACACTCTACACCCTACTCTACACCCTACACCCTACACGCTACACCCTACACTCTACACCCTACACCCTACACGCTACATGCTACACTCTACACCCTACATGCTACACCCTACACTCTACACCCTACACGCTACACCCTACACCCTACACACTACACGCTACACTCTACACCCTACACGCTACACCCTACACTCTACACCCTACACCCTACACGCTACACGCTACACGCTACACTCTACACCCTACACGCTACACCCTACACTCTACACCCTACACGCTACACGCTACACTCTACACCCTACACGCTACACGCTACATGCAACACTCTACACCCAACACGTTACACTTTACACCCTACACCCTACACGCTACACTCTACACGCTACACCCTACACCCTACACCCTACACGCTACACGCTACACACTACACGCTACACTCTACACGCTACATGCTACACCCTACACGCTACACTCTACACCCTACACGCTACACCCCACACTCTACACGCTACATGCTACACGCTACACTCTACACCCTACACGCTACACCCTACACCCTACACGCTACACTCTACACGCTACACGCTACACGCTACACCCTACACGCTGCACTCTACACGCTACATGCTACTCGCTACACTCTACACCCTATACGCTACACCCTACACTCAACACCCTACACCCTACGCGCTACACGCTACACGATACATGCTACACTGTACACCCTACACGCTACACTACACTCTACACCCTACACCCTTCACCCTACACGCTACACGCTACACCATACACTCTACACCCTACACGCTACATGCTACACTCTACACCCTACACACTACACCCTACACTCTATATCCTACACGCTACACCCTACACCCTACATGCTACACTCTACACCCTACAAGCTACACCCTACACTCTCCACCCTTCACGCTACACCCTACACTCTACACCCTACACGCTACATGCTACACTCTACACTCTACACCCTACACGCTACACCACACACTCTACACCCTACACCCTATATGCTACACGCTACACTCTACACCCTACACGCTACACTCTACACCCTTCACGCTACACTCTACACCCTACACGCTACAACCTACACTCTACACCCTACACGCTACACTCTACACCCTATACGCTACACCCTACACTCTACACCCTACACCCTACACGCTACACTATACACGCTACACTCTACACCCTACACGCTACACTCTACACCCTACACCCTACATGCTACACGCTACACGCTACACCCTACACTCTACACCCTACACCCTACATGCTACACGCTGCACTCTACACCCTACATTCTACACTCTACACCCTACACGCTACACCCTACACCCTACATGCTGCACACTACACGCTACAATCTACACCCTACACACTACACCCTACACTCTACACCCTACACCCTACACGCTACATGCTACACTCTACACCCTACACGCTACACCCTACACCCTAAATGCTACACCCTACACTCTACACCCTACATGCTACACTCTACACCCTACACGCTACACCCTACACGCTACACCCTACACCCTACACGCTACACGCTACAGTCTACACCCTACACGCTACACGCTACATGCTACACTCTACACCCTACACGCTACACTTTACACCCTACACCCTACACGCTACACTCTACACGCTACAACCTACACCCTACACGCTACACCCTACACCCTACACCCTACATGCTACACTCTACACGCTATACGCTTCACCCTACACGCTGCACTCTACACGCTACACGCTACTCGCTACACTCTACACCCTATACGCTACACCCTACACTCAACACCCTACACCCTACACCCTACGAGCTACACGCTACACGATACACGCTACACTGTACACCCTACACGCTACACTACACTACACCCTACACCCTTCACCCTACACGCTACACGCTACACCATACACTCTACACGCTACACGCTACACCCTACACTCTACACCCTACACGCTACACCCTACACCCTACATGCTACACGTTACATGCTACATGCTGCACTCTACACCCTACACGCTACACCCTTCATGCTACACGCTACACGATACATGCTACACTCTACACCCTACACGCTACACCCTACACTCTACTCCCTACATGCTACATGCTACACGCTACACCCTACACGCTACACGCTACACGCTACACCCTACACGCTACACTCTACACCCTACACGCTACACCCTACACGCTACACGCTACACTCTACACCCTACACCCTACACGCTACACCCTACACGCTACACCCTACACGCTACACTCTACACCCTACACGCTACACACTACACTCTACACCCTACACCCTACACGCTACACTCTACACCCTACACGCTACACCCTACACTCTACACCCTACACCCTACACGCTACACGCTACACGCTACACTCTACACCCTACACGCTACACCCAACACCCTACACTGTGCACCCTACACGCTACACTCTACACTCTACACTCTACACCCTACACCCTACACGCTACACCCTACACGCTACACCCTACACGCTACACTCTACACCCTACACGCTACACTCTACACCCTACACACTACACTCTACACCCTACACGCTACACCCTACACTCTAGCGTCTAGCATGTGGCGTGTAGCGGGTAGGGTGTAGGATGTAGAGTGCAGGGTGTAGCATGTAGCGTGTAACGTGTAGGGTGTAGATTGCAGCGTGTAGGGTGTAGCGTGTAGAATGTAGCATGTGGGGTGTAGGGTGTAGAGTGTAGGGTGTAGCGTGTAGCGTGTATCGTGTAGCATGTAGAGTGTAGCATGTAGGGTGTAGGGTGTAGAGTGTAGGGTGTAGCATGTAGGGTGTAGAGTGTAGTGTGTAGCGTGTAGGGTGTAGAATGTAGAGTGTAGGGTGTAGCGTGTAGCGTGTAGGGTGTAGAGTGTAGGATGTAGCGTGTAGGGTGTAGAGTGTAGCGTGTATCATGTAGCGTGTAGCGTGTAGGGTGTAGAGTGTAGAGTGTAGGGTGTAGCGTATAGGGTGTAGAGTGTAGCATGTAGGGTGTAGGGTGTAGAGTGTTGGGTGTAGCGTGTTAGGTGTAGAGTGTAGCGCGTAGTGTGTAGCGTATAGCGTGTAGGGTGTAGAGTGTAGTGTGTAGCATGTAGGGTGTAGGGTGTAGCGTGTAGGGTGTAGAGTGTAGGGTGTAGCATGTAGGGTGTAGAGTGTTGCATGTAGCGTGTAGGGTGTAGGGTGTAGAGTGTAGGGTGTAGCGTGTAGGGTATAGGGTGTAGGGTATAGAGTGTAGTGTAGCGTGTAGGGTGTAGAGTGTAGCGTGTATCGTGTAGCGTGTAGCGTGTAGGGTTTAGGGTGTGGGGTGTTGAGTGTAGGGTGTAGCGTATAGGGTGTAGAGTGTAGCGTGTAGAGTGTAGGGTGTAGAGTGTAGGGTGTAGCGTGTAGGGTGTAGAGTGTAGCGTGTAGGGTGTATAGTGTACCGTGTAGCGTGTAGGGTGTTGGGTGTAGCGTGTAGGGTGTAGAGTGTAGCGTGTAGGGTGTAGAGTGTAGCGTGTAGCGTGTAGCATGTAGAGTGTAGCGTGTAGGGTGTAGGGTGTAGAGTGTAGGGTGTAGCGTGTAGGGTGTAGAGTGTAGCGTGTAGCGTTTAGCGTGTAGCGTGTAGGGTGTAGGGTGTAGAGTGTAGGGTGTAGGGTGTAGAGTGTAACGTGTAGTGTGTAGGATGTAGCGTGTTGCGTGTAGCGTGTGAAGTGTAGCGTGTAGGGTGTACAGTGTAGCGTGTTGCGTGTAGCATGCAGCGTGTAGGGTGTAGAGTGTAGCGTGTAGAGTGTAGCGTGTAGGGTGTAGCGTGTAGTGTGTAGTTTGTAGCGTGTAGCGTGTAGGGTGTAGGGTGTAGGGTGTAGCTTGTAGGGTGTAGAGTGTAGCGTGTAGGGTGTAGGGTGTATCGTGTATCGTGTAGGGTGTAGAGTGTAGCGTTTAGCGTGTAGCGTGTAGGGTGTAGAGTGTAGCGTGTAGTGTGTAGGGTGTAGCGTGTAGGGTGTGGAGTGTAGCGTGTAGGCTGTAGGGTGTAGAGTGTAGGGTGTAGCATGTAGGGTGTAGGGTGTAGCGTGTAGGGTGCAGAGTGTAGCATGTAGCGTGTAGGGTGTAGAGTGTAGCGTGTAGCGTGTAGGGTGTAGGGTGCAGAGTGTAGGGTGTAGTGTGTAGCATGTAGGGTGTAGGGTGTAGAGTGTAGGGTGTAGCGTGTAGCGTGTAGGGTGTAGAATGTCGAGTGTAGGGTGTATGGTGTAGAGTGTAGCGTGTAGCGTGTAGTGTGTAGGGTGTAGAGTGTAGGGTGTAGCGTGTAGGGTGTAGAGTGTAGCGTGTAGCGTGTAGCATGTAGGGTGTAGAGTGTAGCGTGTAGGGTGTAGAGTGTAGCGTATAGCGTGTAGAGTGTAGGGTGTAGCGCGTAGGGTGTAGAGTGTAGCGTGTAGGGTGTAGCGTGTAGGGTGTAGAGTGTAGCGTGTAGCGTGTAGCGTGTAGGGTGTAGGGTGTAGTGTGTATGGTGTAGCGTGTAGGGTGTAGCGTGTAGTGTGTAGAGCTTAGCGTGTAGCGTGTAGAATGCAGCGTGTAGCGTGTAGGGAGTAGGGTGTAGGGTGTAGGGTGTAGCGTGTAGAGTGTAGCGTGTAGCGTGTAGCGTGTAGGGTGTAGCATGTAGGGTGTAGAGTGTAGTATGTAGCGTGTAGGGTGTAGGGTGTAGATTGTAGGGTGTAGGGTGTAGAGTGTAGCGTGTAGATTGTAGCGTGTAGAGTGTAGGTTGTAGCGTGTAGGGTGTAGAGTGTAGGGTGTAGGGTGTAGAGTGTAGCGTGTAGCATGTAGAGTGTAGCGTGTAGGGTGTAGAGTGCAGGGTGTAGCGTGTACCGTGTAGCGTGTAGGGAGTAGGGTGTAGGAAGTAGCGTGTAGGGTGTAGCGTGTAGGGTGTAGGGTGTAGGGTGTAGAGTGTAGCGTGTAGCATGTAGCGAGTAGCGTGTAGCGTGTAGCATGTAGCGTGTAGGGTGTAGAGTGTAGAGTGTAGTATGTAGCGTGTAGCGTGTAGGGTGTAGGGTGTAGTGTGTAGGGTGTAGCGTGTAGGGTGTAGCGTGTAGGGTGTAGAGTTTAGCGTGTAGCGTGTATCGTGTAGCGTGTAGGGTGTAGGGTGTAGAGTGTAGGGTGTAGCGTGTAGGGTGTAGAGTGTAGCGTGTAGCGTGTAGAATGTAGCGTGTAGCGTGTAGCGTGTAGAGTGTAGCGTGTAGCGTGTAGTGTGTAGCGTGTAGGGTGTAGCATGTAGGGTGTAGAGTGTAGCATGTAGCGTGTAGAGTGTAGGGTGTAGAGTGTAGGGTGTAGCGTGTAGGGTGTCGAGTGTAGTGTGTAGCGTGTAGCTTGTAGCGTGTAGAGTGTAGGGTGTAGCGCGTAGGGTGTAGAGTGTAGCGTGTAGAGTGTAGCGTTTAGGGTGTAGAGTGCAGCGTGTAGCGTGTAGCTTGTAGCGTGTAGAGTGTAGGGTGTAGCGTGTAGGGTGTAGAGTGTAGCGTGTAGGGTGTAGAGTGTAGCGTGTAGCGCGTAGAGTGTACCGTGTAGGGTGTAGCGTGTAGTGTGTAGGGTGTAGAACATAGAGTGTAAGGTGTATGGTGTAGAGTGTAGGGTGTAGAGTGTAGCATGTAGCGTGTAGGGTGTAGCGTGTAGGGTGTAGAATGTAGGGTGTAGCGTGTAGGGTGTAGAGTGTAACGTGTAGTGTGTAGCGTGCAGGGTGTAGGGTGTAGAGTGTAGGGTGTAGCGTGTAGGGTGTAGAGTGTAGCATGTAGCGTGTAGAGTGTAGCGTGTAGGGTGTAGCGTGTAGGGTGTAGAATGTAGAGTGTAGGGTGTATGGTGTAGAGTGTAGGTTGTAGAGTATAGCGTGTAGCGTGTAGCGTGTCGGGTGTAGGGTGTAGAGTGTAGGGTGTAGCGTGTAGCGGTGTAGCATGTAGGGTGTAACGTGTAGCGTGTAGCCTGTAGGGTGTAGAGTGTAGCGTGTAGCGTGTAGAGTGTAGGGTGTAGCACTTTCCAATGGCCTACAAGCATAAGTGAAGCAGTGAGCAGCAGTCTCTATTAGTATAGGAGATAGAAAACATTTCACATTTTTCCCCATTGGGTCATAACTTCTTTTACAATGATCAGAGGTTGAAATTTTTTGCGTTTTCCTGCTCTTTCCAATGGCTTACAAGCATAAGTGAAGCGGTGAGCAGCAGTTTCTATTAGTATAGGACCCAATGGGGAAATGGCGAAAAATGTGAAATGTTTTCCGTTATCTCTTATAGAGACTGCTGCTCACTGCTTCACTTATGCTTGTAGGCCATTGGAAATAGCAGGAAAACGCATCATTCTAACAGAAGTTTTGACCCAGTGGGGAAATGGGGAAACATGTGCACATTACACCCTACACTCTATAATCTACACCCTACACGCTACACCCTACACCCTACACGCTACACGCTACATGCTACACTCTACACTCTACACGCTACACGCTACACGTTACACCCTACACTCTACACCCTACACCCTACACGCTACACCCTACACCCTACTACCTACACGCTACACGCTACACCCTACCTACACTCTACACCCTACACCCTACACGCTATACTCTACACGCTACACGCTACACTCTACACCCTACACTCTACACCATACATCTTACACGCTACACTCTACGCACTACACGCTACACTCTACACCCTACACGCTACACTCTACGCGCTACATGCTACACTCTACACCCTACACGCTACACTCTACACCCTACACGCTACACCCTACACTCTACACGCTACAAGCTACACGCTACAGGCTACACTCTACACCCTACACGCTACACCCTACACTCTACACCCTACAGCCTACACGCTACATGCTACACTCTACACCCTACATGCTACACCCTACACGCTATACGCTACACAATACACGCTACACGCTACACTCTACACGCTACACCCTAAACCCTACACCCTACACGCTACACGCTACATTCTACACGCTACACGCTACACGCTACAATCTACACCCTACACACTGCACCCTACACTCTACACCCTACACCCTACACGATACACGCTACACGCTAAACTCTACACCCTACACGCTACACCCTACACGCTACACCATACACACTACACCCTACACGCTACACCCTACACCCTACTCCCTACATGCTACACTCTACACTCTACACCCTACACGCTACACGCTACACGCTACATGCTACACGCTACACTCTACACCCTACACCCTACAATCTACACGCTACACCCTACACGCTACACCCTACACCCTACTCCCTACATGCTACACTCTACACTCTACACCCTACACCCTACACCCTACACGCTACACCCTACTCTCTACACCCTACACCCTACACGCTACACGCTACACGCTACACTCTACATGCTACACGCTACACTCTACACCCTACACGCTACACTCTACACCCTACACGCTACACCCTACACCCTACACGCTACACGCTACACGCTACACTCTACACCCTACACTCTACACCCTACACCATACACGCTACACGCTACACTCTACACCCTACACGCTACACCCTACACTCTACACCCTACACCCTACACGCTACATGCTACACTCTACACCATACATGCTACACCCTACACGCTACACGCTACACACTACACGATACACGCTACACTCTACACGCTACACCCTACTCCCTACATGCTACACGCTACATTCTACACGCTACACGCTAAACTCTACACCCTACACTCTACACCCTACACGCTACACCCTACACACTACACCCTACATGCTACACGCTACATGCTACACTCTACACTCTACACCCTACACGCTACACGCTACACGCTACATGCTACACGCTACATCCTACACCCTACACTCTACACCCTACACCCTACACGCTACACACTACACGCTACACGCTACACTCTACACCCTACACTCTACACCATACACACTACACTCGACATTCTACACCCTACCCGCTACACGCTACACCCTACACGCTACACTCTACATGCTATACACTACACTCTACACCCTACACGCTACACTCTACACCCTACACGCTACACCCTTCACTCTACACCCTACATGCTACACGCTACACTCTACACCCTACACGCTACACCCTACACTCTACACCCTACACTCTACACCCTACACACTACATGCTACACGCTACACTCTACACCATACACCCTACACTCGACATTCTACACCCTACACGCTACACGCTACACGCTACACTCTACACCCTACACCCTACAAGCTACATGCTACACTCTACACCCTACACGCTACACCCTACACCCTACATGCTACACCCTACACTCTACACCCTACACGCTACACACTACACCCTACACGCTACACGCTACAAACTACACACTACACGCTACACTCTACACGCTACACTCTACACCCTACACGCTACACTACACACGCTACACGCAACACGCTACATCCTACACACTACACGTTACACTCTACACCCTACACTCTACACTCTACACCCTACACCCTACACGCTACACGCTACACGCTACACTCTACACCCTACACGCTACACCCTACACTCTACACCCTACACACTACACGCTAAACGCTACACGCTACACTCTACACGCTACACGTTACACTCTACACCCTACACGCTACACTCTACACCCTACACGCTACACCCAACACCCTACATGCTACACGCTACACTCTACACCCTACACGCTACACTCTACACCCTACACGCTACACCCTACACTCTACACCCTACACTCTACACGCTACACTCTACACCCTATACGCTACACCCTACACTCAACACCCTACACCCTACACCCTACACGCTACACGCTACACGATACAGGCTACACTCTACACCCTACACTACACTCTACACCCTACACCCTACACGCTACACGCTACTCCCTACACTCTACACCCTACACCCTACACGCTACATGCTACACTCTACACCCTACATGCTACACCCTACACTACACCCTACACGCTACACCCTACACCCTACATGGTACACACTACACTCTACACCCTACACGCTACACCCTACACTCTACACCCTACACGCTATACGCTACACGCTACACGCTACACTCTACACTTTACACACTACACCCAACACTCTACACCCTACACCCTACATGCTACATGCTACACTCTACACGCTACACGCTACACGCTACACTCTACACCCCACAAGCTACACCCTACACGCTACACCCTACACCCTACACGCTACACTCTTCACGCTACACGCTACACCCTACACGCTGCACTCTACACGCTACACGCTACTCGCTACACTCTACACCCTATACGCTACACCCTACACTCAACACCCTACACCCTACGCGCTACACGCTACACGATACACGCAACACTGTACACCCTACACGCTACACTACACCCTTCACCCTACACACTACACGCTACACCATACACTCTACACCCTACACGCTACATGCTACACTCTACACCCTATACGCTACACCCTACACTCTACACCCTACACGCTACACCCTACACCCTACATGCTACACGCTACACTCTCCACCCTTCACGCTAAACCCTACACTCTACACCCTACACGCCACACGCTACATGCTACACCCTACACGCTACACCCTACACCCTACTCCCTACATGCTACACGCTACACGCTACAACCTACACTCTACACCCTACACCCTACACGCTACACGCTACACTCTACACCCTACACGCTACACTCTACACCCTACACGCTACACCCAACACCCTACACTCTACATGCTACAAGCTACACGCTACACGCTACACTCTACACCCTACACGCTACACCCTACACTCTACACCCTACACCATACACGCTACACGCTACACTCTACACCCTACACGCTACACCCTACACTCTACACCCTACACCCTACACGCTACATGCTACACTCTACACCATACATGCTACACCCTACACGCTACACGCTACACACTACACGCTACATGCTACACTCTACACGCTACACCCTACTCCCTACACGCTACACGCTACACCCTACACGCTACACTCTACACGCTATACACTACACTCTACACCCTACACGCTACACTCTACACCCTACACGCTACACCCTTCACTCTACACCCTACATGCTACACGCTACACGCTACACTCTACACCCTACACTCTACACCCTACACACTACACGCTACACGCTACAGTCTACACCCTACACGCTACACCCTACACTCTACACTCTACACCCTTCACGCTACACTCTACACCCTACACGCTACAACCTACACTCTACACCCTACACGCTACACTCTACACCCTATACGCTACACCCTACACTCTACACCCTACACCCTACACGCTACACTATACACGCTACACTCTACACCCTACACGCTACACTCTACACCCTACACCCTACATGCTACACGCTACACGCTACACCCTACACTCTACACGCTACACCCTACATGCTACACGCTGCACTCTACACCCTACATTCTACACTCTACACCCTACACGCTACACCCTACACCCTACACGCTGCACACTACACGCTACAATCTACACCCTACACACTACACCCTACACTCTACACCCTACACCCTACACGCTACATGCTACACTCTACACCCTACACGCTACACCCTACACCCTAAATGCTACACCCTACACTCTACACCCTACATGCTACACTCTACACCCTACACGCTACACCCTACACGCTACACCCTACACCCTACACGCTACACGCTACAGTCTACACCCTACACGCTACACGCTACATGCTACACTCTACACCCTACACGCTACACTTTACACCCTACACCCTACACGCTACACTCTACACGCTACAACCTACACCCTACACGCTACACCCTACACCCTACACCCTACATGCTACACTCTACACGCTACACGCTTCACCCTACACGCTGCACTCTACACGCTACACGCTACTCGCTACACTCTACACCCTATACGCTACACCCTACACTCAACACCCTACACCCTACACCCTACGAGCTACACGCTACACGATACACGCTACACTGTACACCCTACACGCTACACTACACTACACCCTACACCCTTCACCCTACACGCTACACGCTACACCATACACTCTACACGCTACACGCTACACCCTACACTCTACACCCTACACGCTACACCCTACACCCTACATGCTACACGTTACATGCTACATGCTGCACTCTACACCCTACACGCTACACCCTTCATGCTACACGCTACACGATACATGCTACACTCTACACCCTACACGCTACACCCTACACTCTACTCCCTACATGCTACATGCTACACGCTACACCCTACACGCTACACGCTACACGCTACACCCTACACGCTACACTCTACACCCTACACGCTACACCCTACACGCTACACGCTACACTCTACACCCTACACCCTACACGCTACACCCTACACGCTACACCCTACACGCTACACTCTACACCCTACACGCTACACACTACACTCTACACCCTACACCCTACACGCTACACTCTACACCCTACACGCTACACCCTACACTCTACACCCTACACCCTACACGCTACACGCTACACGCTACACTCTACACCCTACACGCTACACCCAACACCCTACACTGTGCACCCTACACGCTACACTCTACACTCTACACTCTACACCCTACACCCTACACGCTACACCCTACACGCTACACCCTACACGCTACACTCTACACCCTACACGCTACACTCTACACCCTACACACTACACTCTACACCCTACACGCTACACCCTACACTCTAGCGTCTAGCATGTGGCGTGTAGCGGGTAGGGTGTAGGATGTAGAGTGCAGGGTGTAGCATGTAGCGTGTAACGTGTAGGGTGTAGATTGCAGCGTGTAGGGTGTAGCGTGTAGAATGTAGCATGTGGGGTGTAGGGTGTAGAGTGTAGGGTGTAGCGTGTAGCGTGTATCGTGTAGCATGTAGAGTGTAGCATGTAGGGTGTAGGGTGTAGAGTGTAGGGTGTAGCATGTAGGGTGTAGAGTGTAGTGTGTAGCGTGTAGGGTGTAGAATGTAGAGTGTAGGGTGTAGCGTGTAGCGTGTAGGGTGTAGAGTGTAGGATGTAGCGTGTAGGGTGTAGAGTGTAGCGTGTATCATGTAGCGTGTAGCGTGTAGGGTGTAGAGTGTAGAGTGTAGGGTGTAGCGTATAGGGTGTAGAGTGTAGCATGTAGGGTGTAGGGTGTAGAGTGTTGGGTGTAGCGTGTTAGGTGTAGAGTGTAGCGCGTAGTGTGTAGCGTATAGCGTGTAGGGTGTAGAGTGTAGTGTGTAGCATGTAGGGTGTAGGGTGTAGCGTGTAGGGTGTAGAGTGTAGGGTGTAGCATGTAGGGTGTAGAGTGTTGCATGTAGCGTGTAGGGTGTAGGGTGTAGAGTGTTGGGTGTAGCGTGTAGGGTATAGGGTGTAGGGTATAGAGTGTAGTGTAGCGTGTAGGGTGTAGAGTGTAGCGTGTATCGTGTAGCGTGTAGCGTGTAGGGTTTAGGGTGTGGGGTGTTGAGTGTAGGGTGTAGCGTATAGGGTGTAGAGTGTAGCGTGTAGAGTGTAGGGTGTAGAGTGTAGGGTGTAGCGTGTAGGGTGTAGAGTGTAGCGTGTAGGGTGTATAGTGTACCGTGTAGCGTGTAGGGTGTTGGGTGTAGCGTGTAGGGTGTAGAGTGTAGCGTGTAGGGTGTAGAGTGTAGCGTGTAGCGTGTAGCATGTAGAGTGTAGCGTGTAGGGTGTAGGGTGTAGAGTGTAGGGTGTAGCGTGTAGGGTGTAGAGTGTAGCGTGTAGCGTTTAGCGTGTAGCGTGTAGGGTGTAGGGTGTAGAGTGTAGAGTGTAGGGTGTAGAGTGTAACGTGTAGTGTGTAGGATGTAGCGTGTTGCGTGTAGCGTGTGAAGTGTAGCGTGTAGGGTGTACAGTGTAGCGTGTTGCGTGTAGCATGCAGCGTGTAGGGTGTAGAGTGTAGCGTGTAGAGTGTAGCGTGTAGGGTGTAGCGTGTAGTGTGTAGTTTGTAGCGTGTAGCGTGTAGGGTGTAGGGTGTAGGGTGTAGCTTGTAGGGTGTAGAGTGTAGCGTGTAGGGTGTAGGGTGTATCGTGTATCGTGTAGGGTGTAGAGTGTAGCGTTTAGCATGTAGCGTGTAGGGTGTAGAGTGTAGCGTGTAGTGTGTAGGGTGTAGCGTGTAGGGTGTGGAGTGTAGCGTGTAGGCTGTAGGGTGTAGAGTGTAGGGTGTAGCATGTAGGGTGTAGGGTGTAGCGTGTAGGGTGCAGAGTGTAGCATGTAGCGTGTAGGGTGTAGAGTGTAGCGTGTAGCGTGTAGGGTGTAGGGTGCAGAGTGTAGGGTGTAGTGTGTAGCATGTAGGGTGTAGGGTGTAGAGTGTAGGGTGTAGCGTGTAGGGTGTAGAATGTCGAGTGTAGGGTGTATGGTGTAGAGTGTAGCGTGTAGCGTGTAGTGTGTAGGGTGTAGAGTGTAGGGTGTAGCGTGTAGGGTGTAGAGTGTAGCGTGTAGCGTGTAGCATGTAGGGTGTAGAGTGTAGCATGTAGGGTGTAGAGTGTAGCGTATAGCGTGTAGAGTGTAGGGTGTAGCGCGTAGGGTGTAGAGTGTAGCGTGTAGGGTGTAGCGTGTAGGGTGTAGAGTGTAGCGTGTAGCGTGTAGCGTGTAGGGTGTAGGGTGTAGTGTGTATGGTGTAGCGTGTAGGGTGTAGCGTGTAGTGTGTAGAGCTTAGCGTGTAGCGTGTAGAATGCAGCGTGTAGCGTGTAGGGAGTAGGGTGTAGGGTGTAGGGTGTAGCGTGTAGAGTGTAGCGTGTAGCGTGTAGTGTGTAGCGTGTAGCGTGTAGGGTGTAGCATGTAGGGTGTAGAGTGTAGTATGTAGCGTGTAGGGTGTAGGGTGTAGATTGTAGGGTGTAGGGTGTAGAGTGTAGCGTGTAGATTGTAGCGTGTAGAGTGTAGGTTGTAGCGTGTAGGGTGTAGAGTGTAGGGTGTAGGGTGTAGAGTGTAGCGTGTAGCATGTAGAGTGTAGCGTGTAGGGTGTAGAGTGCAGGGTGTAGCGTGTACCGTGTAGCGTGTAGGGAGTAGGGTGTAGGGTGTAGCGTGTAGGGTGTAGCGTGTAGGGTGTAGGGTGTAGGGTGTAGAGTGTAGCGTGTAGCATGTAGCGAGTAGCGTGTAGCGTGTAGCATGTAGCGTGTAGGGTGTAGAGTGTAGAGTGTAGTATGTAGCGTGTAGCGTGTAGGGTGTAGGGTGTAGTGTGTAGGGTGTAGCGTGTAGGGTGTAGCGTGTAGGGTGAAGAGTTTAGCGTGTAGCGTGTATCGTGTAGCGTGTAGGGTGTAGGGTGTAGAGTGTAGGGTGTAGCGTGTAGGGTGTAGAGTGTAGCGTGTAGCGTGTAGAATGTAGCGTGTAGCGTGTAGCGTGTAGAGTGTAGCGTGTAGCGTGTAGTGTGTAGCGTGTAGGGTGTAGCATGTAGGGTGTAGAGTGTAGCATGTAGCGTGTAGAGTGTAGGGTGTAGAGTGTAGGGTGTAGCGTGTAGGGTGTCGAGTGTAGTGTGTAGCGTGTAGCTTGTAGCGTGTAGAGTGTAGGGTGTAGCGCGTAGGGTGTAGAGTGTAGCGTGTAGAGTGTAGCGTTTAGGGTGTAGAGTGCAGCGTGTAGCGTGTAGCTTGTAGCGTGTAGAGTGTAGGGTGTAGCGTGTAGGGTGTAGAGTGTAGCGTGTAGGGTGTAGAATGTAGCGTGTAGCGCGTAGAGTGTACCGTGTAGGGTGTAGCGTGTAGTGTGTAGGGTGTAGAACATAGAGTGTAAGGTGTATGGTGTAGAGTGTAGGGTGTAGAGTGTAGCATGTAGCGTGTAGGGTGTAGCGTGTAGGGTGTAGAATGTAGGGTGTAGCGTGTAGGGTGTAGAGTGTAACGTGTAGTGTGTAGCGTGCAGGGTGTAGGGTGTAGAGTGTAGGGTGTAGCGTGTAGGGTGTAGAGTGTAGCATGTAGCGTGTAGAGTGTAGCGTGTAGGGTGTAGCGTGTAGGGTGTAGAATGTAGAGTGTAGGGTGTATGGTGTAGAGTGTAGGTTGTAGAGTATAGCGTGTAGCGTGTAGCGTGTCGGGTGTAGGGTGTAGAGTGTAGGGTGTAGCGTGTAGCGGTGTAGCATGTAGGGTGTAGCGTGTAGAGTGTAGCCTGTAGGGTGTAGAGTGTAGCGTGTAGCGTGTAGAGTGTAGGGTGTAGCACTTTCCAATGGCCTACAAGCATAAGTGAAGCAGTGAGCAGCAGTCTCTATTAGTATAGGAGATAACAGAAAACATTTCACATTTTTCCCCATTGGGTCATAACTTCTTTTACAATGATCAGAGGTTGAAATTTTTTGCGTTTTCCTGCTCTTTCCAATGGCTTACAAGCATAAGTGAAGCGGTGAGCAGCAGTTTCTATTAGTATAGGACCCAATGGGGAAATGGCGAAAAATGTGAAATGTTTTCCGTTATCTCTTATAGAGACTGCTGCTCACTGCTTCACTTATGCTTGTAGGCCATTGGAAATAGCAGGAAAACGCATCATTCTAACAGAAGTTTTGACCCAGTGGGGAAATGGGGAAAAATGTGCACATTACACCCTACACTCTATAATCTACACCCTACACGCTACACCCTACACCCTACATGCTACACCCTACCCTATACACCCTACACCCTACACGCTACACGCTACATGCTACACTCTACACTCTACACGCTACACGCTACACGTTACACCCTACACTCTACACCCTACACCCTACACGCTACACGCTACATGCTACACTCTACACTCTACACGCTACACGCTACACGTTACACCCTACACTCTACACCCTACACCCTACACGCTACACCCTACACCCTACTACCTACACGCTACACGCTACACCCTACCTACACTCTACACCCTACACCCTACACGCTATACTCTACACGCTACACGCTACACTCTACACCCTACACTCTACACCATACATCTTACACGCTACACTCTACGCACTACACGCTACACTCTACACCCTACACGCTACACTCTACGCGCTACATGCTACACTCTACACCCTACACGCTACACTCTACACCCTAAACGCTACACCCTACACTCTACACGCTACAAGCTACACGCTACAGGCTACACTCTACACCCTACACGCTACACCCTACACTCTACACCCTACAGCCTACACGCTACATGCTACACTCTACACCCTACATGCTACACCCTACACGCTATACGCTACACAATACACGCTACACGCTACACTCTACACGCTACACCCTAAACCCTACACCCTACACGCTACACGCTACATTCTACACGCTACACGCTACACGCTACAATCTACACCCTACACACTGCACCCTACACTCTACACCCTACACCCTACACGATACACGCTACACGCTAAACTCTACACCCTACACGCTACACCCTACACGCTACACCATACACACTACACCCTACACGCTACACCCTACACCCTACTCCCTACATGCTACACTCTACACTCTACACCCTACACGCTACACGCTACACGCTACATGCTACACGCTACACTCTACACCCTACACCCTACAATCTACACGCTACACCCTACACGCTACACCCTACACCCTACTCCCTACATGCTACACTCTACACTCTACACCCTACACGCTACACGCTACACGCTACATGCTACACGCTACACTCTACACCCTACACCCTACACCCTACACGCTACACCCTACTCTCTACACCCTACACCCTACACGCTACACGCTACACGCTACACTCTACATGCTACACGCTACACTCTACACCCTACACGCTACACTCTACACCCTACACGCTACACCCTACACCCTACACGCTACACGCTACACGCTACACTCTACACCCTACACTCTACACCCTACACCATACACGCTACACGCTACACTCTACACCCTACACGCTACACCCTACACTCTACACCCTACACCCTACACGCTACATGCTACACTCTACACCATACATGCTACACCCTACACGCTACACGCTACACACTACACGATACACGCTACACTCTACACGCTACACCCTACTCCCTACATGCTACACGCTACATTCTACACGCTACACGCTAAACTCTACACCCTACACTCTACACCCTACACGCTACACCCTACACACTACACCCTACATGCTACACGCTACATGCTACACTCTACACTCTACACCCTACACGCTACACGCTACACGCTACATGCTACACGCTACATCCTACACCCTACACTCTACACCCTACACCCTACACGCTACACACTACACGCTACACGCTACACTCTACACCCTACACTCTACACCATACACACTACACTCGACATTCTACACCCTACCCGCTACACGCTACACCCTACACGCTACACTCTACACGCTATACACTACACTCTACACCCTACACGCTACACTCTACACCCTACACGCTACACCCTTCACTCTACACCCTACATGCTACACGCTACACTCTACACCCTACACGCTACACCCTACACTCTACACCCTACACTCTACACCCTACACACTACACGCTACACGCTACACTCTACACCATACACCCTACACTCGACATTCTACACCCTACACGCTACACGCTACACGCTACACTCTACACCCTACACCCTACAAGCTACATGCTACACTCTACACCCTACACGCTACACCCTACACCCTACATGCTACACCCTACACTCTACACCCTACACGCTACACACTACACCCTACACGCTACACGCTACACGCTACAAACTACACACTACACGCTACACTCTACACGCTACACTCTACACCCTACACGCTACACTACACACGCTACACGCAACACGCTACATCCTACACACTACACGTTACACTCTACACCCTACACTCTACACTCTACACCCTACACCCTACACGCTACACGCTACACGCTACACTCTACACCCTACACGCTACACCCTACACTCTACACCCTACACACTACACGCTAAACGCTACACGCTACACTCTACACGCTACACGTTACACTCTACACCCTACACGCTACACTCTACACCCTACACGCTACACCCAACACCCTACATGCTACACGCTACACTCTACACCCTACACGCTACACTCTACACCCTACACGCTACACCCTACACTCTACACCCTACACTCTACACGCTACACTCTACACCCTATACGCTACACCCTACACTCAACACCCTACACCCTACACCCTACACGCTACACGCTACACGATACAGGCTACACTCTACACCCTACACTACACTCTACACCCTACACCCTACACGCTACACGCTACTCCCTACACTCTACACCCTACACCCTACACGCTACATGCTACACTCTACACCCTACATGCTACACCCTACACTACACCCTACACGCTACACCCTACACCCTACATGCTACACACTACACTCTACACCCTACACGCTACACCCTACACTCTACACCCTACACGCTATACGCTACACGCTACACGCTACACTCTACACTTTACACACTACACCCAACACTCTACACCCTACACCCTACATGCTACATGCTACACTCTACACGCTACACGCTACACGCTACACTCTACACCCCACAAGCTACACCCTACACGCTACACCCTACACCCTACACGCTACACTCTTCACGCTACACGCTACACCCTACACGCTGCACTCTACACGCTACACGCTACTCGCTACACTCTACACCCTATACGCTACACCCTACACTCAACACCCTACACCCTACGCGCTACACGCTACACGATACACGCAACACTGTACACCCTACACGCTACACTACACCCTTCACCCTACACACTACACGCTACACCATACACTCTACACCCTACACGCTACATGCTACACTCTACACCCTATACGCTACACCCTACACTCTACACCCTACACGCTACACCCTACACCCTACATGCTACACGCTACACTCTCCACCCTTCACGCTACACCCTACACTCTACACCCTACACGCCACACGCTACATGCTACACCCTACACGCTACACCCTACACCCTACTCCCTACATGCTACACGCTACACGCTACAACCTACACTCTACACCCTACACCCTAAACGCTACACGCTACACGCTACACTCTACACCCTACACGCTACACTCTACACCCTACACGCTACACCCAACACCCTACACTCTACATGCTACAAGCTACACGCTACACGCTACACTCTACACCCTACACGCTACACCCTACACTCTACACCCTACACCATACACGCTACACGCTACACTCTACACCCTACACGCTACACCCTACACTCTACACCCTACACCCTACACGCTACATGCTACACTCTACACCATACATGCTACACCCTACACGCTACACGCTACACACTACACGCTACATGCTACACTCTACACGCTACACCCTACTCCCTACACGCTACACGCTACACCCTACACGCTACACTCTACACGCTATACACTACACTCTACACCCTACACGCTACACTCTACACCCTACACGCTACACCCTTCACTCTACACCCTACATGCTACACGCTACACGCTACACTCTACACCCTACACTCTACACCCTACACACTACACGCTACACGCTACAGTCTACACCCTACACGCTACACCCTACACTCTACACTCTACACCCTACACCCTACACGCTACACGCTACACTCTACACGCTACACGTTACACTCTACACCCTACACGCTACACTCTACACCCTACACGCTACACCCAACACCCTACACGCTACACGCTACGATCTACACCCTACACGCTACACTCTACACCCTTCACGCTACACCCTACACTCTACACCCTACACTCTACACGCTACACTCTACACCCTATACGCTACACCCTACACTCAACACCCTACACCCTACACCCTACACGCTACACGCTACACGATACACGCTACACTCTACACCCTACACGCTACACTCTACACCCTACACGCTACACCCTACACTCTACACCCTACACTCTACACGCTACACTCTACACCCTATACGCTACACCCTACACTCAACACTCTACACCCTACACCCTACACGCTACACGCTACTCCCTACACTTTACACCCTACACCCTACACGCTACATGCTACACTCTACACCCTACATGCTACACCCTACACTACACCCTACACGCTACACCCTACACCCTACATGCTACACACTACACTCTACACCCTACACGCTACACCCTACACTCTACACCCTACACGCTATACTCTACACGCTACGCGCTACACTCTACACCCTACACGCTACACCCAAGACTCTACACCCTACACCCTACATGCTACATGCTACACTCTACACGCTACACTCTACACCCTACACGCTACACTACACACGCTACACGCAACATGCTACATCCTACACACTACACGTTACACTCTACACCCTACACTCTACACTCTACACCCTACACCCTACACGCTACACGCTACACGTCACACTATACACCCTACACGCTACACCCTACACTCTACACCCTACACCCTACACGCTACACGCTACACCCTACACGCTGCACTCTACACGCTACACGCTACTCGCTACACTATACACCCTATACGCTACACCCTACACTCAACACCCTACACCCTACACCCTACGCGCTACACGCTACACGATACACGCTACACTGTACACCCTACACGCTACACTATACTCTACACCCTACACCCTTCACCCTACACACTACACGCTACACCATACACTCTACACCCTACACGCTACATGCTACATGCTACACTCTACACCCTACACGCTACACCCTACACTCTACACCCTACACGCTACACCCTACACCCTACATGCTACACGCTACACTCTCCACCCTTCACGCTACACCCTACACTCTACACCCTACACGATACATGCTACAAGCTACACGCTACACTCTACACCCTACATGCTACACCACACACTCTACACCCTACACCCTACATGCTACACGCTACACGCTACACTCTACACCCTACAAGCTACACTCTACACCCTTCACGCTACACTCTACACCCTACACGCTACAACCTACACTCTACACCCTACACCCTACACGCTACACTCTACACCCTATACGCTACACCCTACACTCTTCACCCTACACCCTACACGCTACACTGTACACGCTACACTCTACACCCTACACGCTACACTCTACACCCTACACCCTACATGCTAAACGCTACACGCTACACCCTACACTCTACACCCTGCACCCTACACGCTACACGCTACACTCTACACCCTACATTCTACACTCTACACCCTACACGCTACACCCTACACCCTACACGCTGCACACTACATGCTACAATCTACAGCCTACACGCTACACCCTACACTCTACACCCTACACGCTACACTCTACACCCTATACGCTACACCCTACACTCTACACCCTACACCCTACACCCTTCACGCTACACGCTACACGATTCACACTACACTCTACACCCTAAACGCTACACCCTACACTCTGCACCCTACACCCTACACGCTACACGCTACACGCTACACTCTACACCCTAAACGCTACGCCCTACACTCTACACCCTACACCCTACAAGCTACACTCTACATCCTATATGCTACACCCTACACTCTTCACCCTACACCCTACACCCTACACGCTACACGCTACACGATACACGCTACACTCTACACTCTACGCCCTACACCCTACAAGCTACACGCTACACGCTACACGCTACACTCTACACCCTACACGCTACACCCTACACTCTACACCCTACACCCTACACGCTGCATTCTACACCCTACACGCTGCACACTACATGCTACAATCTACAGCCTACACGCTACACCCTACACTCTACACCCTACACGCTACACTCTACACCCTATACGCTACACCCTACACTCTACACCCTACACCCTACACCCTTCACGCTACACGCTACACGATTCAAACTACACTCTACACCCTAAACGCTACACCCTACACTCTGCACCCTACACCCTACACGCTACACGCTACACGCTACACTCTACACCCTAAACGCTACGCCCTACACTCTACACCCTACACCCTACAAGCTACACTCTACATCCTATATGCTACACCCTACACTCTTCACCCTACACCCTACACCCTACACGCTACACGCTACACGATACACGCTACACTCTACACTCTACGCCCTACACCCTACAAGCTACACCCTACATGCTACATTCTACACGCTACACGATACACGCTACACCCTACACTCTACACCCTACACCCCACATGCTACACTCTACACGCTACACCCTACACGCTGCATTCTACACCCTACACGCTACACGCTACATGCTACACGCTAGAGTGTAGGGTGTAGCGTGTAGGGTGTAGAGTGTAGCGTGTAGGGTGTAGGGTGTAGAGTGTAGGATGTAGTGTGTAGGGTGTAGAGTGTAGCGTGTAGGGTGTAGGGTGTAGAGTGTAGTGTGTAGGGTGTAGAGTGTAGCGTGTAGTGTGTAGAGTATAGCGTGTAGAGTGTAGCGTGTAGGGTGTAGTGTGTAGGGTGTAGGGTGTAGAGTGTAGAGTGTAGAGTGTAGCGTGTAGGGTGCACAGTGTAGGGTGTTGGGTGTAGCGTGTAGCGTGTAGGGTGTAGAGTGTAGCGTGTAGCGTGTAGGGTGTAGGGTGTAGAGTGAAGGGTGTAGCGTGTAGGGTGTAGAGTGTAGCCTGTAGGGTGTAGGGTGTAGAGTGTAGTTAAGAACCAAAGAAAGGCGGGCACCGCACAAAGAATATACAAGCTCCAGGGATCAACCACGTGCATATATAATGTATACACTCAACACAAAAGAAAAGAATATGCACACAGTGGGATCAACCTGATATGATAAATTTTATTTTATTATAGAATGACACCTCACTACACATAATGGCAAAACAGGAAGGACCATACATTTAAAAACATCTAAAAACCAGACAGACCTACCCTCAACCCCCCACAAATACAATTAAGGGCCTGTAAATGAAAAAAATGCATGTACACATACCGTAGAGAGCATAACATACAAATAAGCAAATGAGAAACAATAGAAGTATATAAATATTAACTTTCTAATATAGCCAATTGGCGCAATGCCCCTACACAGACAGTTATATAAACAGAACCCTAAACAATAACCCTACCTCCCAGTCCTGTTCCAGGCCTGTGGTGAAAACACAATACCATATGCCAGGTAAATACCTGGTGTAGCCACAGCCTGTCCTAAATCTAACACCCCAGGTCATACATTACCAAGCTAAATGTGAAGTATCTTGCCGCCAAAAAATGACAATGTGTCTAAATCCAAGAATTTGCCTATGGGGCAAGAACACAACACGCTGGTGGAGGTGTATATACCTAAGTGCGGCTGGGGTAGATGAAAAAGTCCAGGACCGGATCCAAAGCAGCATAAAGGAGGAGGGAGGGGGGAGGGGGACAAAGGCCCCACGCGTATCGACGCTGCTAGAGCGTCTTCGTCAGGGGAAGGTAATGAAGCAGATCCCCCTGACCTGCCTTTTATGTGCAAACAGAAATAGAAGCTGATTAGTATCACCTGTTAGGCCGCTGACGGTGTTTCCATTCTCTCTTTAGTGCGGAGTGTCTGGTGATTAGTTCCGGACCTGCGCACACTCCCCCTGCAAATACACACAGGAGCAATAGCCAATCAGCTCCCCTGTATCAGACTCCATTCCGCAAGAGCGAATCTGATTGGTCCGAGGAACACATGGGGTCTGTGTGTAAACACAGGGAGTTACTACCAGGGAATCTGATCTATTTTAATGTTGCGCTTCACCGGGTAGCTGTGGAGATTTTCCACATAAGCGTAATGTGCACAGACCGCACAGTAAGAGCTGTTCATCTGCGCACAAGTGTCAAAGGCCGTGCCGCACACCTCCAAGTTGCCATAGAAACAGCAACCTCGCATGCGCAATATAAACAAGACACCACACACTCGCACACCAATTAGTGCAAGGGTGATAGCAGGCCATGTGTACTACAACTCTGGCCAAATTCCCAACACCTCCACAAGTATGCTCATGCTATATGATATCACTCATTTCACAGGCAGTCTGGTACCACATACATAACACACACACCCATTTAACAAATCTCATGTGCAAATGCCCAGGTTCAAATAGGCATATTTTGAAGTTTGCGGGAATAGGCGATCCAAGGAATAAGTCCATCTAAGACATCAAAACTATGGGGGTGGCTGGATACATGTATGAATCTAACGAGGGTGACTGCCCCACCGAAAGAAAAGGACAATGCACAGAAGGCGAAAAATGCTGCTCCCAAAGGGGGGGGGGGGGGAAGAAGGGGGAGGGGGGGGAAAAAAAAAAAAAAAATAAAAAATAAAAAAAAAATAAAGGGGATTATATATACTTCATGTTGGTAAAGGAATACTTTTTATATATGTATGTAGATGTTATCATTAGACGGTATGAAACCACACCACAATGATACCAAACTACATACACAAATTGTACCAAAAGGTCCAGCGTTACCCGTAGGCCTAGCAACTTAAACCCTCCCAGAATAACTCATCAATCTCCAAAGGGGAGGGGAGGGGAGGGAAAGAACAAGGAAAGAAAGGAAGAGGGAAGAAGAAAGGGGGGGGAGAGAGAGAAACGGAGACGGAAAAAAGCAGCCCCGGAATAGGCTTGGCTCTTAAAGTGAGGGCACGATGTCCCTACCCTTGGTTCCGTTCTGTCTTCCGAATCCAAACTGCCCTAGTGGGAACTGGACTCATGGGACTAAATGCCCCTAAATCAACCAGTCCCCAGGTCCGTACCCTCAGGCTCTAAACCTGCTTATAAAAGCCGGTAAACAATAATTCTTCGTTGATCCCCACTGGGGCCCGGCTATTGAGATTATATATCCATTTGGATTCTCTCCTAAGCAAGTCCAGCACCATGTTGCCACCCCTGATATCAGGCTTGACCCCCTCAAGCCCCATAACCCTCAGACCCCTTGTAGAACCCCCATGTTCTTTAAAAAAATGTCCAGCCACTGATGAAAGTTGTTTGCCCTTCTCCAAATCCTTTCCAGCAGTATTAATGCCGGATAGGTGCTGTTGCACCCGACGTCTAAGTTCCTGTGTCGTGTACCCCACATATATTTTGGGGCATCCACATACCAGGGCATACACCAAATTCCTGGTGCGACAATTAAAGTACGATAAAGGTTCAATCCTTTTTGGAATGTGTGGTAACGTTAAACCCGTGTCAGATATCATGAAACCACAAACATTACATCCTCCACACGGGTAAGACCCAAAAATGCGACCACCAGTACCGGTCTTCACAGATGCCCTTTTAAAATGGCTAGACACCAACTCATCCTTAAGATTCCGTGACCTCCTGGCCACCATCCTGGGTGTGGGGGTCAACCAAGGATCCCTGGTAGTAACTCCCTGTGTTTACACACAGACCCCATGTGTTCCTCGGACCAATCAGATTCGCTCTTGCGGAATGGAGTCTGATACAGGGGAGCTGATTGGCTATTGCTCCTGTGTGTATTTGCAGGGGGAGTGTGCGCAGGTCCGGAACTAATCACCAGACACTCCGCACTAAAGAGAGAATGGAAACACCGTCAGCGGCCTAACAGGTGATACTAATCAGCTTCTATTTCTGTTTGCACATAAAAGGCAGGTCAGGGGGATCTGCTTCATTACCTTCCCCTGACGAAGACGCTCTAGCAGCGTCGATACGCGTGGGGCCTTTGTCCCCCTCCCCCCTCCCTCCTCCTTTATGCTGCTTTGGATCCGGTCCTGGACTTTTTCATCTACCCCAGCCGCACTTAGGTATATACACCTCCACCAGCGTGTTGTGTTCTTGCCCCATAGGCAAATTCTTGGATTTAGACACATTGTCATTTTTTGGCGGCAAGATACTTCACATTTAGCTTGGTAATGTATGACCTGGGGTGTTAGATTTAGGACAGGCTGTGGCTACACCAGGTATTTACCTGGCATATGGTATTGTGTTTTCACCACAGGCCTGGAACAGGACTGGGAGGTAGGGTTATTGTTTAGGGTTCTGTTTATATAACTGTCTGTGTAGGGGCATTGCGCCAATTGGCTATATTAGAAAGTTAATATTTATATAGTTCTATTGTTTCTCATTTGCTTATTTGTATGTTATGCTCTCTACGGTATGTGTACATGCATTTTTTTCATTTACAGGCCCTTAATTGTATTTGTGGGGGGTTGAGGGTAGGTCTGTCTGGTTTTTAGATGTTTTTAAATGTATGGTCCTTCCTGTTTTGCCATTATGTGTAGTGAGGTGTCATTCTATAATAAAATAAAATTTATCATATCAGGTTGATCCCACTGTGTGCATATTCTTTTCTTTTGTGTTGAGTGTAGAGTGTAGTGTGTAGCGTGTAGGGTGTAGCGTGTAGGGTGTAGCGTGTAGGGTGTAGCGTGTAGGGTGTAGGGTGTAGAGTGTAGCGTGTAGGGTGTAGCGTGTAGGGTGTACAGTGTAGCGTGTAGGGTGTAGAGTGTAGCGTGTAGGGTGTAGCGTGTAGCTTGTAGCATGTAGGATGTAGGGTGTAGAGTGTAGGGTGTAGCGTGTAGGGTGTAGAGTGTAGCATGTATTGTGTAGCGTGTAGCGTGAAGGGTGTAGGGTGTAGGGTGTAGAGTGTAGGGTGTAGCGTGTAGGGTGTAGAGTGTAGCATGTATCGTGTAGCGTGTAGCGTGAAGGGTGTAGGGTGTAGGGTGTAGATTGTAGGGTGTAGCGTATAGGGTGTAGAGTGTAGCGTGTAGGGTGTTTAGTGTATGGTGTAGCGTGTAGGGTGCAGATTGTAGTGTGTAGTGTGCAGCATGTAGGGTGTAGCGTGTAGCGTGTAGCATGTAGGGTGTAGGGTGTAGACTGTAGCGTGTAGGGTGTAGAGTGTAGCGTGTAGGGTGTAGAGTGTAGGTTGTAGCGTGTAGGGTGTAAAGTGTAGCGTGAAGGGTGTAGAGTGTAGCGTGTAGGGTGTAGAGTGTAGCGTGTAGCATGTAGCATGTAGTGTGTAGGGTGTAGAGTGTAGGGTGTAGCGTGAAGGGTGGAGAGTGTAGCGTGTAGCATGTAGGGTGTAGGGTGTAGCGTGTAGGGTGTAGAGTGTGGCGTGTAGGGTGTAGCATGTAGCGTGTAGATTGTAGCGTGTAGCGTGTAGTGTGTAGCGTGTAGCGTGTAGGGTGCAGGGTGTAGGGTGTAGGGTGTAGCATGTAGAGTGTAGCGTGTAGGGTGTAGGGTGTAAAGTGTAGCGTGTAGGGTGTAGAGTGTAGCATGTAGCGTGTAGCGTGTAGGGTGTAGAGTGTAGCGTGTAGCGTGTAGGGTGTAGGGTGTAGCGTGTAGGGTGTAGCGTGTAGGGTGTAGAGTGTAGCGTGTAGGGTGTAGGGTGTAGAGTGTAGGGTGTAGCATGTAGGGTGTAGGGTGTAGTGTGTAGGGTGTAGAGTGTAGCATGTAGCGTGTAGGGTGTAGGGTGTAGAGTGTAGGGTGTAGTGTGTAGGGTGTAGATTTGTAGCGTGTAGTGTGCAGCGTGTAGGGTGTAGGGTGTAGCGTGTAGGGTGTAGAGTGTAGAATGTAGGGTGTAGAGTGTAGGGTGTAGCGTGTAGCATGTAGGGTGTAGGGTGTAGAGTGTAGCGTGTAGGGTGTAGAGTGTAGCGTGTACAGTGTAGCGTGTAGGGTGTAGGGTGCAGAGTGTAGGGTGTAGCGTATAGGGTGTAGAGTGTAGCATGTAGGGTGTAGGGTGTAGACTGTAGGTTGTAGCTTGTAGGGTGTAGAGTGTAGCGTGAAGGGTGTAGAGTGTAGCGTGTAGCATGTAGGGTGTAGGGTGTAGAGTATGTGGTGTAGCGTGTAGGGTGTAGATTATAGCGTGTAGCGTGTAGCATGTAGCGTGTAGGCTGTAGAGTGTAGGGTGTAGCGTGAAGGGTGGAGAGTGTAGCGTGTAGCATGTAGGGTGTAGGGTGTAGTGTGTAGCGTGTAGGGTGTAGAGTGTAGCATGTAGCGTGTAGGGTGTAGAGCGTATGGTGTAGCGTGCAGCGTGTAGGGTGAAGGGTGTAGGGTGTAGAGTGTAGTGTAGCATGTAGGGTGTACAGTGTAACGTGTATCGTGTAGCGTGTAGCGCGTAGGGTGTAGGGTGTAGGGTGTTGAGTGTAGGGTGTAGCGTATAGGGTGTAGAGTGTAGCGAGTAGCATGTATCATGTAGAGTGCAGCGTGTAGGGTGTAGCGTGTAGCGTGTAGAGTGTAGCGTATAGGGTGTAGGGTGTAGGGTGTAGCGTGTAGGGTGTAGAGTGTAGCGTGTAGCATGTAGCGTGTAGAGTGTGGGGTGTAGCATGTAGGGTGTAGAGTGTAGCGTGTAGGGTGTAGCATGTAGCGTGTAGAGTGTAGCGTGTAGCGTGTAGGGTGTAGGGTGTAGGGTGTAGCGTGTAGAGTGTAGCGTGTAGGGTGTAGGGTGTAAAGTGTAACGTGTAGGGTGTAGTGTGTTGCATGTAGCGTGTAGCGTGTAGGGTGTAGAGTGTAGCGTGTATAGTGTAGGGTGTAGAGTGTAGGGTGTAGCGTGTAGGGTGTAGAGTGTAGCGTGTAGCGTGTAGCGTGTAGGGTGTAGGGTGTAGAGTGTAGGGTGTAGCGTGTAGGGTGTAGAGTGTAGCGTGTAGCGTGTAGGGTGTAGCGTGTAGGGTGTAGAGTGTAGGGTGTAGCGTGTAAGGTGTGGAGTGTAGCATGTAGCGTGTAGGGTGTAGGGTGTAGAGTGTAGGGTGTAGCGTGTAGGGTGTAGGATGTAGAGTAGTGTGTAGGGTGTAGAGTGTAGCGTGTATCGTGTAGCGTGTAGCGTGTAGCGTGTAGGGTGTAGGGTGTTGAGTGTAGGGTGTAGCGTATAGGGTGTAGCGTGTAGGGTGTAGGGTGTAGAGTGTTGGGTGTAGCGTGTAGTGTGTATAGTGTAGTGTGTAGAGTGTAGAGTGTAGCGTGTAGCATGTAGGGTGTAGGGTGTAGTGTGTAGGGTGTAAAGTGTAGCGTGTATGGTGTAGAGTGTAGCATGTAGCGTGTAGGGTGTAGAGTGTAGCGTGTAGGGTGTAGAGTGTAGCGTGTAGCGTGTAGGGTGTAGGGTGTAGCGTGTAGCATGTAGCATGTAGTATGTAGGGTGTAGAGTGTAGGGTGTAGCGTGTAGCATGTAGGGTGTAGGGCGTAGAGTGTAGAGTGTAGCGTGTATCGTGTAGCATGTAGGGTGTAGGGTGTAGAGTGTGGGGTGTAGCATATAGGATGTAGAGTGTAGCGTGTAGGGTGTAGGGTGTAGAGTGTAGGGTGTAGCGTGTAGGGTGTAGAGTGTAGCGTGTAGCTTGTAGCGTGTAGGGTGTAGGGTGTAGAGTGTAGGGTGTAGAGTGTAGGGTGTAGCGTGTAGGGTGTAGAGTGTAGCGTGTATCGTGTAGCGTGTAGCGTGAAGGGTGTAGGGTGTAGAGTGTAGGGTGTAGCGTATAGGGTGTAGAGTGTAGCGTGTAGCGTGTAGCATGTAGGGTGTAGGGTGTAGAGTGTAGGGTGTAGCATGTAGAGTGTAGGGTGTATCGTGTAGGGTGTAGAGTGTAGCATGTAGCATGTAGGGTGTAGGGTGTAGAATGTAGGGTGTAGCGTGTAGGGTGTAGAGTGTAACGTGTAGTGTGTAGCATGTAGGGTGTAGGGTGTAGAGTGTAGGGTGTAGCGTGTAGGGTGTAGAGTGCAGCATGTAGCGTGTAGTGTAGGGTGTAGCGTGTAGGGTGTAGAGTGTAGCGTGTAGGGTGTAGATTATAGCGTGTAGCGTGTAGCATGTAGCGTGTAGGCTGTAGAGTGTAGGGTGTAGCGTGAAGGGTGGAGAGTGTAGCGTGTAGCATGTAGGGTGTAGGGTGTAGTGTGTAGCGTGTAGGGTGTAGAGTGTAGCATGTAGCGTGTAGGGTGTAGAGCGTATGGTGTAGCGTGTAGCGTGTAGGGTGAAGGGTGTAGGGTGTAGAGTGTAGTGTAGCATGTAGGGTGTACAGTGTAACGTGTATCGTGTAGCGTGTAGCGCGTAGGGTGTAGGGTGTAGGGTGTTGAGTGTAGGGTGTAGCGTATAGGGTGTAGAGTGTAGCGAGTAGCATGTATCATGTAGAGTGCAGCGTGTAGGGTGTAGCGTGTAGCGTGTAGAGTGTAGCGTATAGGGTGTAGGGTGTAGGGTGTAGCGTGTAGGGTGTAGAGTGTAGCGTGTAGCATGTAGCGTGTAGAGTGTGGGGTGTAGCATGTAGGGTGTAGAGTGTAGCGTGTAGGGTGTAGCATGTAGCGTGTAGAGTGTAGCGTGTAGCGTGTAGGGTGTAGGGTGTAGCGTGTAGAGTGTAGCGTGTAGGGTGTAGGGTGTAAAGTGTAACGTGTAGGGTGTAGTGTGTTGCATGTAGCGTGTAGCGTGTAGGGTGTAGAGTGTAGCGTGTATAGTGTAGGGTGTAGAGTGTAGGGTGTAGCGTGTAGGGTGTAGAGTGTAGCGTGTAGCGTGTAGCGTGTAGGGTGTAGGGTGTAGAGTGTAGGGTGTAGCGTGTAGGGTGTAGAGTGTAGCGTGTAGCGTGTAGGGTGTAGCGTGTAGGGTGTAGAGTGTAGGGTGTAGCGTGTAAGGTGTGGAGTGTAGCATGTAGCGTGTAGGGTGTAGGGTGTAGAGTGTAGGGTGTAGCGTGTAGGGTGTAGGATGTAGAGTAGTGTGTAGGGTGTAGAGTGTAGCGTGTATCGTGTAGCGTGTAGCGTGTAGGGTGTAGGGTGTTGAGTGTAGGGTGTAGCGTATAGGGTGTAGCGTGTAGGGTGTAGGGTGTAGAGTGTTGGGTGTAGCGTGTAGTGTGTATAGTGTAGTGTGTAGAGTGTAGAGTGTAGCGTGTAGCATGTAGGGTGTAGGGTGTAGTGTGTAGGGTGTAAAGTGTAGTGTGTATGGTGTAGAGTGTAGCATGTAGCGTGTAGGGTGTAGAGTGTAGCGTGTAGGGTGTAGAGTGTAGCGTGTAGCGTGTAGGGTGTAGGGTGTAGCGTGTAGCATGTAGCATGTAGTATGTAGGGTGTAGAGTGTAGGGTGTAGCGTGTAGCATGTAGGGTGTAGGGCGTAGAGTGTAGAGTGTAGCGTGTATCGTGTAGCGTGTAGGGTGTAGGGTGTAGAGTGTGGGGTGTAGCATATAGGATGTAGAGTGTAGCATGTAGGGTGTAGGGTGTAGAGTGTAGGGTGTAGCGTGTAGGGTGTAGAGTGTAGCGTGTAGCGTGTAGCGTGTAGGGTGTAGGGTGTAGAGTGTAGGGTGTAGCGTGTAGGGTGTAGAGTGTAGCGTGTAGGGTGTAGAGTGTAGCGTGTATCGTGTAGCGTGTAGCGTGAAGGGTGTAGAGTGTAGGGTGTAGCGTATAGGGTGTAGAGTGTAGCGTGTAGCGTGTAGCGTGTAGGGTGTAGGGTGTAGAGTGTAGGGTGTAGCATGTAGAGTGTAGGGTGTATCGTGTAGGGTGTAGAGTGTAGCATGTAGCATGTAGGGTGTAGAGTGTAGAATGTAGGGTGTAGCGTGTAGGGTGTAGAGTGTAACGTGTAGTGTGTAGCGTGTAGGGTGTAGGGTGTAGAGTGTAGGGTGTAGCGTGTAGGGTGTAGAGTGCAGCATGTAGCGTGTAGTGTAGGGTGTAGCATGTAGGGTGTAGAGTGTAGCGTGTAGGGTGTAGAGTGTAGCGTGTAGCGTGTAGAGTGTAGGGTGTAGCGTGTAGGGTGTAGAATATATAGTGTAGGGTGTATGGTGTAGAGTGTAGGTTGTAGAGTGTAGCGTGTAGCGTGTAGGGTGTAGGGTGTAGAGTGTAGAGTGTAGCGTGTAGGGAGTAGGGTGTAGGGTGTAGCGTGTAGGGTGTAGCGTGTAGGGTGTAGGGTGTAGAGTGTAGGGTGTAGCGTGTAGCATGTAGCGTGTAGCGTGTAGCATGTAGGGTGTAGAGTGTAGCATGTAGCGTGTAGCGTGTAGGGTGTAGAGTGTAGCGTGTAGCGTGTAGAGTGTAGGGTGTAGGGTGTAGAGTGTAGCGTGTAGGGTGTAGAGTGTAGCGTGTAGTGTGTAGAGTGTAGCATGTAGGGTGTAGCGTGTAGGGTGTAGAGTGTAGAGTGTAGGGTGTAGCTCTTTCCAATGGCCTACAAGCATAAGTGAAGCAGTGAGCAGCAGTCTCTATTAGTATAGGAGATAACAGAAAACATTTAACATTTTTCTTCAAAATTAGTTTTTATTGGGTATATAACAAAAATGAACAGAAGAAAAAATAAACAATGACATTAACAATGTCTAAGTGACTGTAGTGAAAATGTCTACAACAGGTATAATTGTACACCTTGAAAAAGAAGAATGGTCAAATAGCTCTTTGACTGTATCTAAAGAATATATACAACAGAACAAACAATCTGGATAACTGTAATGGATACATGTCCACAGTAAGTATAAATGTTCATTTAGTAAAAGAAAACATCAAGTTTTTCCTTCAACTGTAGCCATTTACCCCATCTGATCCGAAAGCGATCCTCAGAAAGAAGGCTTGTATAGTAAATTTTTTCGTATACAAAATGTTTGTCAATCAACAATATTAAATGTTTCACATTAGGGGGACGAACACTATTCCACTCCCTGGCAATCAAATAACTTGCAGACATGAAAATATGACTGGTTAAAAATTTGTCCGATTTGAGGTGGTTTAGATTAATGAGTAGTAGAGCTATATCAGGACGTGGAGAGATGGTTTTTTTAATCAAAAAAGAAATTATCACAAAAACTTCAGACCAAAAATTTGCAAGAAGGGGACAAGACCAGAAAGTATGTAATAGATTTGCTGACTGTCCACATTTCCTCCAACACATTCCATCATGGTCTTTAACAAAATGTTTCAGTCTATTAGGAGTCAAATAATATCTCTGGGTCAATTTGTAATGAGTTTCAAGAGTATTTGAGCATCTGGAGGCCTTCGTCGCTAATTTAAAGGACTGTGACCATTGAAGTGGCGAAATTTTTACATTTAAACTTTGTTCCCATTTTTCAAAAGGACCCGAGCTACTAAAAGTATGTTTGTCAGTTAAGATATTGTAAAAGGCACTCAAACAGCTCTTGGTTTTTGGAGGTGGATTTGTAAGGAAGTTAATAGCAGTTTGGTTGAAAAATATTTTCTTGGGTATGCCTATCTGTTTTTTATATTCTTCTTTAAGAAAATAATAATCCATGAATTCACTACTATTAATTTTGAATTTGTCTTTTAGTATATGAAAGGGAATAAAATGATTATTTTCCACCAAGTCATAAATGGATTTAATCCCCTGTCTCGACCAAAGCTCATAGCGGAATCTAAGTGAGGGTCTAATTGGAAGTAAAAATGAGATGGGAAGTGGTTTAATAAAATAAGGAAGTTTGTTAGATTTTTGGGATTGAAAGTATAGCCAGCTTTCAACCGATGCCCTGATGATGGGATTATGGACATCTTTGATCTTTTGTTGTTTTATGAAAAAATTATATAAATATAGAAGAGGTTCCTGATTGGGCATGGAGGCCAATTCCATTTTTGGCCATTCCAGGCCATCAGTATTTTTGAACCATGACTTAGTTTGGTCAAGTATAATGGAATGGTAATATGCATTTATGTCAGGTAAAGCTATTCCACCACTTTCCCTAGAGCGAATCAAAATTTGTTTTTTTATTCTGGTCTTCCCCCCAGACCATATATATTTATTCATTTGGTTTGTTAATTTTTGTAGAATAGATTTGGGAAGTGGTAGGGGGACATTTCTAAAGAAATATAGGATTTTAGGAAGGACAAACATTTTATATAAGGTGACTTTCCCGAGCCACGAGGAAGGGGATTTTGAGATGGTTTTAATAACTTTCTCCACCTCACTATGGACATGTTCAGCATTGATCCTATATAGTTTATTTATATTGTCAGTCAACAAAATGCCAAGATACGGGGTCTGAGTGCGGTCCCAGATGAAAGGATAGGAACCGCGCAGAAGTCGTCTCATCTGAAGTGACAGGTAGAGAGACAACACTATAGTTTTTGAATAATTCAATTTATAAAAGGACACTACCAAAATCATTTATGATTTCCCAGACATGTTTGATTGAATTAACTGGATCCGACAATGTAAGGATAATGTCGTCTGCGTATAGTCCGATTTTGTGATCAGTGTTATCTGAGCGTATACCTCTAACTTCCTCAGAATTCCTGATGTATTGTGCTAATGGTTCCAGACTAAGGATAAAAATCAGAGGGGAAAGTGGGCACCCCTGTCTGGTTCCATTGGAAATTGGAAACTGGTCTGATAGCGTATTATTGACCAATACAGCAGCTGACGGAGCAGAATATAGTGTTTGGATGCTTTTGATTAAACCTGGACTAAAATTTAATTTTTTTAGTACCGCAAATGCAAACTCCCAGCTTAGACGATCAAACGCCTTTTCTGCATCCAAAGTGATGAACACGCTGGGAGTCTGCCTGCGATTACAGAGAGAAAGAAGATTTAACACCCGTCTAGTGCTATCGTAAGTTTGTCTCTGTTTCACAAAACCTACTTGGTCAGGGTGAATGATATCTGGGATAATGTGTTGTAACCTGTTTGCTATAATTTTGGCGTATGCTTTGATATCAGTATTTAGCAATGATATTGGTCTAAAATTTTCAACTTTGGTTGCATCCTTGTCAGCTTTGGGGATAACTACTATTGTGGCCCTGAGCATCTCCCTGCTACATGTTCCATTCACTCTAATAAAGTTGAGTGTTTGGGTCAGATGGGGAATAAGCAATTGCTTAAACTGTTTGTAATATTCACTAGTAAAACCGTCTGGGCCCGGCGCCTTATTGAGTTTAAAAGCATTAATAACGTTTATGACCTCTTTCTCGCTAAAGGGCATGTCTAGTATTTCCCTCTGATCTAACGTGAGGCTTCCAAGTTTCATTTTCTCCAAAAAAGAATCAATTTGGTCTTGGGAGGGAGGTGAGACATTTTTACTATCTTTCAAATTGTATAAATTAAAGTAATAATCCCTGAAAGCTCCTGCAATATCCTTTGGTTTTAGGACATCACTCGTAGCCAAAGAGATTCTATCCACCACTTTTTTCATCTTGATAGGTTTAAATTTATTGGCCATCAATCTGGTTGGCCTATTATTATCTGTATAGTACCCAGCCCCAAGAAAAGTGGCTTTTTTCTCATATTGGGCAATTAATAGGTTCCTAAGTTCTAACCTACAGGTGTGTAACTCTTTATGTCTATCGAAACTTGTATCATTTTGGGCGGCAGCCTCTAGAGCTTTTATTTTGTCTAACAATTCTTTCTGTTTAGATTCTCTAATTTTTTTCTGTTTAGCTCCAAGCTGAATCAAGATTCCCCTAATTACACACTTGTGAGCCTGCCATAATGTTTCCGGATTAATATCTTGTGTAGAATTTTCAACAAAGTAATGGGAGATGGCTTTTTCTATTAATTTGGAATTATCCTGTGTGACAGTTATGAATTTATTGTACTTCCAATTATATGATTTATTTTCTCTATCTGTGTTTTTGAGTTTTAGAAGGATAGGTGCATGATCTGACCAAGTGATTGGGCCCGTGACAAATCTTTCATATAGATCTAAAACTGAAAGACTTGTAAAAATATGGTCAATCCTAGTGAAAGACTTGTTGTGTGGGCAGTATCTTGTGAATTCTTTTGAATTAGTATTCAGCACTCTACAGCTGTCTTGTAGTCCAGATTGTCTTAGCCAGTTAGATAAATTTTGTTGTTTATAATAGGTCAGTGGGTAGGAGCAATCCAGATGGGGATCAACAATATGATTAAAATCCCCGCCCCATACAACATGACCCTCACTGAAGTCCTCCAGTTTTTTTTTTAATCTATTAAGAAAGCGAATTTGACTTGAATTGGGGGCATGTATGTTAGCAATGGTGAAATTAACATCTCCCAGTTTCCCCTTAATACTAATTTGTCTACCTTCCTCGTCCTTCATTGTATCTATTATTTTAAAAGGTAAATCCTTGTGGATGGCTATCGCAACCCCCGCTTTTTTCTTCTTACTGTTTGAGAAGAGTATTTGCGGAAAATATTTATTACGGAGTCTATGATTATCGGATTCTAATAAATGAGTTTCTTGAAGCAGCACTATATCAGCTTTAAGGATCCGCATATCTTTCCAAAGAGTAAATCTTTTGTAGGGGTTGTTTAGGCCATTCACGTTATAGGATACAATATTCAAAGACATAGTAGTGGAGTTTGTGAGTTATGTAATGACAGTTATAATTACATTTGGAGTTGCCCACAGGGGGGGAGATCAATGAGACCAGCATATCTTGTAAAAACAAAGGAGGCAACCTGCACAGAGCCCGTATCCCCATCATGATGGTGATGATGAAACCCTCCAGATCAGATGAAAGCGAAGGCAAATGACGATTTCTGTTTAGTAGAAGCGCACACAAACCTGTATATAGACATAAAACAAAAATAACATATTTGCTAACAGCAAGAAAGTGGGTTAGCAACCCAACAGTTAATGCACACCGAGGTGTGTGAGTGAATGAGTAAATATTCATTCAAAGTTCAGGGGGTGAAATTAAGGGCCAAGTGAGTGGGGCCAGCCTAACATATTTCAAAAGCTTTATCTGTTTTTCTTCGTGATCCACGAGGGCTTGACATGTCCTGGAAGATGATCAGAAACTCCGCTGTCTTTGTGTCCAGAACTTGATCTCTCCATGGGCGGCAGGCCTAGATCATGAATAAATTTGTCAGAGTTATTTAAGTCAGTTAGCGCAAAAATGACATCTTCCTTAATCACGATCAGTTTGGTTGGAAATCCCCATTTATACAGTATCTTGTTATTCCTAAGATGGTCAGTGACAGGAATGTATTCTCTCCGTTTTTGTAATGTGGCTCTTGAAAAATCTGCGAAAATTTTAATCTTGTTGTAGGGGGTCGGTAAATTTGGCAATTGCTTGCTTTTCCTGAGAATTTCCTCTTTAATTTGAAAATAGTGGAAACAAGCTATGACGTCCCTGGGAGCTGTAGTTGGTGCGTATTTGGATTTAGGTAGTCTGTGAATGCGCTCCAGTGTTAAATCACCCCTAGAAGCTTTAGGAAGAACTGAGTGAAGCATTTTTTGGGTGTATTCTGTAAGATCACAATCTTTGATTGACTCAGGTATCCCTCTAAATTTTAAGTTACTACGCCTGCTTCTATCTTCTTGTTCAACCTGTTTTGATTTTATTTGGGCCACCTCGTCTTCTAGGTTATAATGTGCGTCTATCAATTTATTATGGGACTCCACCAGTTCTCCCATTTTCCGTTCAAGGTGGTCCACACGCTGTCCAAGACCATCTATATCTTTGCGAAGGGATAGATTATGAGATTCTAATTGTGACTGGAAAGATTGAGCCAAAAGAAGAATAATGTTCTTAATGAATATTTCTGATGCATTTTTATTAGAAGCGTCCACATCAGATAGTGACTGTATAAGAGTATCAGCAAGTGTTGGGTTGCCGAGATCCTTGGGAGAATGAATAAAAATTGAATCCTTATTCTGGAGGCTCTCCTGAGCTGCAGCAACCAAGATATTCCCTTTAGAATAGGGAGTACCATGGGTGCCGATCGGCACCTTAATGGGGCTGGCATTAATATTAGATCCGGTACTATGTTTAGCACAAGCAGCCTTTCCAGGGGCTGGTGGGGTAAAGGGAGCATCAGATATAAATGAAACATCCTGGCAAGATGTGGCCCCTTTAACCGGCGTTATAAATTGATCCCCGGCTGTTAAAATAGCCGGCGCACACTTATCAGCCTTTCCGGCGCTTTGTTTCTGTGAGCGCTGCTGAGAGCGCTCGTTCTCCTTTTCAAGATGGCCGCTCTCACGGGAAGACGAGCGAGAGCGGGAGCTCCGTGCAGGGCTATTTTCCAGCGGTCCCCTCCGCTTACTCACGGTTACCGCTGACTTCCTCTGTGTGAGCCGCGGGTTCATTCTTGTCTTGAAAGCGGCGTGCTTCTGCCGCTGTGGTGTCGCTCTTAAGTGCTGGCGTCCCCGGCCATAGATACGGGACTTGCCTGCACTTCCTGGATTTTTACATGCAGGATGCGGGGAGCCGCCGCCGCCATCTTGGGTCATCTCTTCAGCGCTGCAGCGCTCTGAATCAGCATCTTTTTCTCTGCGGCTACTGCGGTCAGCCATGGCAGCTTAGTAGCGAACTGTGCAGGAGATATTCCGGTGCCGGAGGCTGTAGCTTTTAGGTGGAATCTCGAAGAAAAGCTTTATAAAATCGCTTAATTAGGTGGCCCCAGTGTGGAGCTCACAGCTGAGACGTCCTCTCAGAATCAGCGCTGGCCACGCCCCCCAACATTTAACATTTTTCATTTCAATTAGATTTTTATTGAGTTTAAACAAAGAAAACGAATAACAAAACATAACTGTATCTGTATAACTGTAGTAAATATTCTATAGCAGGTACAAGTGTACAATCAGGAAAAGAAACCGTCAAATTGCTTTTTTAATTGTGACCATTTACCCCATCTGGCATGAAAACGATCTTTGGATAGAAGATTAGTATAATAAATTTCCTCATATACAAAATGTCTATCGATCAACAATATCAAATGTTTCACGTTGGGCGGGCGAATGTTATTCCACTCTTTCACAATCAAGTAGCTCGCGGACATTAGAACATGAGCTGTTAGAAATCTGTCCATTTTGAATTGATGTAGATTAATGAGCAATAAGGCCATATCAGGGCATGGCAATATAGTTTCCCCAGTCAGAAGTGAAATTATTAAGAAAATCTCAGACCAGAAATTTTTCAGAAGGGGACAGGACCAGAAAACATGTAGCAAATCTGCTGACTGACCACATTTCCTCCAACACATCCCATCATGACCCTTAATAAAATGTTTAAGTCTATTGGGAGTTAAATAATATCTCTGAATTAGTTTATAATGGGTTTCCAGGGTATTCGAGCATCTGGAGACTTTCGTAGCTAATTTGAATGATTGTGTCCATTGAGATGGTGAAATTGTTTTATTTAATCTTTGTGCCCATTTCTCAAAGGAACCCGAGCTGCTAAAAGTATATTTGTCAGTCAATATATTATAGAAGGACCTCAGACAGCTCTTGTTTTTTAGAGGTGGGGTTTTGAAAAAATTAATGGCAGTTTGATTAAGTAATATTTTTTTGGGAGTGTTTAGTTCTAATCTTTTATACTCCTCTTTAAGCAGATAATAATTCATAAATTCACAACTCTCAATCTTAAATTTATCTTTCAGTATTTGAAAGGGAACAAATTTATTAGCTTCTAGCATATCATGGATAAACTTAATCCCTAGTGTCGACCACTTTTCAAAACGAAATCTAAGTGTGGGCCTAACCGGGAGCAAGTATGAAATGGGGAGTGGGTAGACAGGATGAGGAGGTCTGTTGGATTTATGAGCTTGGAAATGTATCCAGCTTTGAACTGCCGCCTTGATGATGGGATTATGAATACTCTCAACTTTCTGATGCTTTATAAAGAATCTATATAGATATAAAAGGGGTTCCTGGTTGGGCATGGAGGTTAATTCCATTTTGGGCCATTCCAAATTTTCAGTATTCCTGAACCATAATTTGGTTTGGTCAAGGATACTGGAGTGGTAATATGCGTTTATATCCGGAAGAGCAATTCCCCCGTTCTCTTTAGAACGAATCAAAATTTGTTTTTTTATCCTCGATTTCCCCTTAGGCCATATAAATCTGTTCATTTGTTTAATCAAATTTTGTAAAATAAGATTGGGGAGTGGTAGGGGAACATTCCTAAAGAAATATAGAATTTTAGGAAGGAGAAGCATTTTATATAAGGTAATTCTTCCAAGCCATGAGGAAGGGGATTTTGAAATGGTTTTAATAGTTTGTTCTATTTCGTTGTAAACGTGATCAGCGTTAATCTTGTATAGGTTGTGTATATCATTCGTCAATAAAATGCCCAGGTAAGGGGTTTGGGTACGGTTCCATATGAAAGGGTAGGAACTGTGTAGTATCTGTTTCGTTTGAGTTGATAAGTAGAGAGATAGTACAATAGTTTTGGAATGGTTCAATTTATAGAGAGAAACTCTACCAAAGTCCTTTATAATTTCCCAAGCGTATTTGATCGAGCTAATTGGGTTTGACAAGGTTAGGATAATATCATCCGCATATAATCCAATTTTATGATCTATGTTGCCTGAGGATATACCTTTAATCTCTTCAGAGTCCCTGATGTACTGAGCTAACGGTTCAAGACTAAGGATAAAAATCAGAGGGGAAAGTGGGCATCCCTGCCTCGTGCCGTTAGAGATCGGGAACTGTTCTGACATTATGTTGTTAACAAATACAGCGGCTGAAGGGGCAGAGTATAATGTTTGTATGCTATTGATTAGGTTTGGACTAAAATTTAATTTCTTGAGTACCGCAAATGCAAAGTCCCAGCTCAAACGATCAAACGCTTTTTCAGCGTCTAAAGTAATGAATAAACTGGGAATCTGCCTACGGTTACATAGAGAAAGAAGATTCAACACCCGTCTAGTGCTATCGTATGTTTGTCTTTGTTTGACAAAACCTACCTGATCAGGGTGAACAACATCTGGAATAATGTGTTGTAGTCTATTTGCTATGATTTTTGCATATGCTTTAATGTCGGTGTTTAGTAGTGAAATTGGTCTAAAATTTTCAATTTTTGTTGTATCTTTATTGGGTTTAGGAATGACTACTATTGTGGCTTTGAGCATTTCATTGTCACATTTTCCATTCACTCTGATAAAATTGAGTGTCTGGGTTAGGTGGGGGATGAGCAATTTTTGAAACTGTTTGTAGTACTCACTCGTGAAACCGTCTGGACCCGGTGCCTTGTTAATTTTAAAGGCATTAATAACATTCATAACCTCTTTCTCGCTAAAGGGCATATCAAGTGTTTCTCTTTGCTCTGGCGTAAGGCTCCCCAGTTTTATTTTCTCTAGAAATAAATCAATTTGGTCTTGGGAGGGAGGTGAGACATCTATATTATCTTTTAGGTTATATAGTTTAAAGTAATAATCCCTGAAAGCCTTTGCGATGTCCTTTGGTTTTAGAACATCGCCAGAAGCCAAAGATATTCTGTCAACCACCTTTCTCATCTTTATAGGTTTGAATTTGTTGGCCATCAGCCTAGTTGGTCTATTATTGTCTGTATAGTATCCAGCCCCCAAAAAAGTGGCTTTTTTATCATACTGAGCAATTAATAGATTCCTAAGATCTAGCCTACAAGTATGCAATTCTTTGTGTTTATCAAAACTACTATCATTTTGAGCAGAGGCCTCCAGGATTTTAATTTTTTCTATTAGTTCTTTCTGTCTAAACTCTCTTATTTTTTTTTGTTTAGCTCCAAGCTGAATTAATGTTCCCCTAATCACACATTTGTGGGCTTGCCATAATATCTCTGGGTTGATTTCTTGTGTAGAGTTTTCAACAAAATAGTGGGAGATGGTTTGTTCTATTAATTTGGAATTTTCCTGTGTATTGGTTATAAATTTACTGTATTTCCAATTGTATGATTTATTTTCTCTATCTGTATTTTTAAGTCTAAGGAGGATAGGTGCATGGTCTGACCAAGTGATTGGGCCCGTGACAAATTTTTCATATAGATCTAAAACTGAAAGACTTGTGAAAATATGGTCAATCCTAGTGAAGGATTTATTATGTGGGCAATATCTTGTGAATTCTTTTGAATTAGTATTCAGCACTCTACAGCTGTCTTGTAGTCCAGATTGTCTTAGCCAGTTAGATAAATTTTGTTGTTTATAATAGGTCAGTGGGTGGGAGCAATCCAAATGGGGGTCAACAATGTGATTAAAATCCCCACCCCATACAACATGACCCTCACTAAAGTCTTCCAGCTTTTTTTTGAATTTATTTAGAAAACGAATTTGGCTTGAATTGGGGGCATGTATGTTAGCAATGGTAAAATTAACATCTCCCAATCTTCCCTTAATACTGATTTGTCTACCTTCCTCGTCTTTTATTGTATCAATTATTTTAAAAGGTAAATCTTTGTGAATGGCTATCGCAACCCCGGCTTTCTTCTTTTCACTGTTTGAAAAGAATATTTGCGAGAAATATTTATTTCGGAGTCTATGGTTATCAGATTCTAATAAATGAGTTTCCTGAAGCAGGACTATATCAGCTTTAAGTCTACGCATATCTTTCCAAAGAGTAAATCTCTTGTAGGGGCTGTTCAAACCATTCACGTTATAGGACACAATATTTAAAGACATAGTATTGGTGTTTGTAAATTATGTAGTGATGTCTGTATTTACATTTAGACTTGTCCACAGAGAAGGAGATTAATGAGACCAGCAAACCCTGTAGAAACAAAAGAGGCAACCTACACAGAACCTGTATCCCCAACATGACGATGATGATGAACCTTTCCAGATCAGATGAAAGTGAAAGCAAACGACGGTCTCCGCTTAGTAGAGATGCACACAGACCTGCACACAGATAAAAGATAAAAATAACATAATTGCAACCAGCAAAAAAGTGGGTTAGAAAACCAACAGTTGATGCACACCGAAGTGTGTGTGTAAATGAGTAAGTACTCATTTAAAGTTTAGGGGGTGAAATTAAGGGCCAAGTGAGTGGGGCCAACCCAAAATAATTCAAAAGCTTCATCTGTTTTTCTTCGTGATCCACGAGGGCTTGACATGTCCTGGAAGATGATCAGAAACTCCGCTGTCTTTGTGTCCAGAACTTGATCTCTCCATGGGCGGCAGGCCTAGATCATGAATAAATTTGTCAGAGTTATTTAAGTCAGTTAGCGCAAAAATGACATCTTCCTTAATCACGATCAATTTGGTTGGAAATCCCCATTTATACAGTATCTTATTATTCCTAAGATGGTCAGTGACAGGAATGTATTCTCTCCGTTTTTGTAATGTGGCTCTTGAAAAATCTGCGAAAATTTTAATCTTGTTGTAGGGGGTTGGTAAATTTGGCAATTGCCTGCTTTTCCTGAGAATTTCCTCTTTAATTTGAAAATAGTGGAAACAGGCTATGACGTCCCTGGGAGCTGTAGTTGGTGCGTATTTGGATTTAGGTAGTCTGTGAATGCGCTCCAGTGTTAGATCACCCCTAGAAGCTTTAGGAAGAACTGAGTGAAGCATTTTTTGGGTGTATTCTGTAAGATCACGATCTTTGATTGACTCAGGTATCCCTCTAAATTTTAAGTTACTACGCCTGCTTCTATCTTCTTGTTCAACTTGTTTTGATTTTATTTGGGCCACCTCGTCTTCTAGGTTATAATGTGCATCTATCAATTTATTATGGGACTCCACCAATTCCCCCATTTTCCGTTCAAGGTGGTCCACACGCTGTCCAAGACCATCTATATCTTTGCGAAGGGATAGATTATGAGATTCTAATTGTGACTGGAAAGATTGAGCCAAAAGAAGAATAATGTTCTTAATGAATATTTCTGATGCATTTTTATTAGAAGCGTCCACATCAGATAGTGACTGTATAAGAGTATCAGCAAGTGTTGGGTTGCCGAGATCTTTGGGAGAATGAATAAGAATTGAGTCTTTATTCTGAAGGCTCTCCTGAGCTGCAGCAACCAATATATTCCCTTTAGAATAGGGAGTACCATGGGTGCCGATCGGCACCTTAATGGGGCTGGCATTAATATTAGATCCGGTACTATGTGTAGCATAAGCAGCCTTTCCAGGGGCTGGTGGGGTAAAGGGAGCATCAGATATAAATGAAACATCCTTGCAAGATGTGGCCCCTTTAACCGGCGTTGTAAAAAGATCTCCGGTTGTTAAAATAGCCGGCGCACATTTTTCAGCCTTTCCAGCGTTTTGTTTTTGTGAGCGCTGCCGATTAGAGCGCTCGTTCTCCTTTTCAAGATGGCCGCTCTCGCGGGAAGACGAGCGAGAGCGGGAGCTCCGTGCAGGGCTATTTTCCAGCGGTCCCCTCCGCTTACTCACGGTTACCGCTGACTTCCTCTGTGTGAGCCGCGGGTTCATTCTTGTTTTGAAAGCGGCGTGCTTCAGCCGCTGTGGCGTCGCTCTTAAGTGCTGGCGTCCCCGGCCATAGATACGGGACTTGCCTGCACTTCCTGGTTTATTACATGCAGGATGCGGGGAGCCGCCGCCGCCATCTTGGATCATCTCTTCAGCGCTGCAGCGCTCTGTATCAGCGTCTTTTTCTCTGCGGCTGTTGCGGTCAGCCATGGCAGCTTAGTAGCAAACTGTGCAGGAGGTATTCCGGTGCCGGAGGCTGTAGGTTTTAGGTGGAATCTCGAAGATAAGCTTAATAAAATCGCTTAATTAGGTGGCCCCAGTGTGGAGCTCACAGCTGAGACGTCCTCTCAGAATCAGCGCTGGCCACGCCCCCAACATTTAACATTTTTCCCCATTGGGTCATAACTTCTGTTACAATGATCAGTAGTGTTGAGCATTCCGATGCTGCAAGTATCGGGTATCGGCCGATACTTGCTGTATCGGAATTCCGATACCGGGATTCCGATACTCTTGTGGTATCGGGTATCGGGTATCGGAACAACATTAATGTTAAAATGTGTAAAATAGAGAATTAAAATAAAAAATATCGCTATACTCACCTGTCCGACGCAGCCGGGACCTCAGCGCAGGAACCGGCAGCGTTGTTTGTTTAAAATTCCCGCTTTTACATGGTTACGCGAAGTCCCGGCTTGTGATTGGTCAGGGCGGCCATGTTGCCGGGCCGCGGACCAATCACAGCAAGCCGTGACGAAAATACGTCACGGCTTGCTGTGATTGGTCCGCGTCCCGGCAACATGGCCGCCATTAACCAATCACAAGCCGTGACGTCACGGGAGGCTGGAAACGCGCTCATTTTAAAAAGGGCGCGTGTCCAGCCTCCCGTGACGTCACGGCTTGTGATTGGTTGCGTCGCGGTCAACCAATCACAAGCCGGGAGGCTGGACACGCGCCCATTTCAAAATGAGCGCGTCCAGCCTCCCGGCTTGTGATTGGTTGATTGCGGCGCAACCAATCACAAGCCGTGACGTCACGGGAGGCTGGACACGCGCCCATTTCAAAATGAGCGCGTCCAGCCTCCCGGCTTGTGATTGGTTGATCGCGGCGCAACCAATCACAAGCCGTGACGTCACGGGAGGCTGGACACGCGCCCATTTTAAAATGAGCGCGTGTCCAGCCTCCCGTGACGTCCCGGCTTGTGATTGGTCAGGGCGGCCATATTGCCGGGACGCGGACCAATCACAGCAAGCCGTGACGTAATTTCGTCACGGCTTGCTGTGATTGGTCCGCGTCCCGGCAACATGGCCGCCCTGACCAATCACAAGCCGGGAATTCACGTAACCAAGTAATAGCGCGATTTTTAAACAAACAACGCTGCCGGTTCCCTCGCTGAAGTCCCGGCTGCGTCGGACAGGTGAGTATAGCAATATTTTTTATTTTAATTCTTTCTTTTACACATTTATATGGTTCCCAGGGCCTGAAGGAGAGTTTCCTCTCCTTCAGACCCTGGGAACCATCAGGGATACCGTCCGATACTTGAGTCCCATTGACTTGTATTGGTATCGGGTATCGGTATCGGATTGGATCCGATACTTTGCCGGTATCGGCCGATACTTTCCGATACCGATACTTTCAAGTATCGGACGGTATCGCTCAACACTAATGATCAGAGGTTGAAATTTTTTGCGTTTTCCTGCTCTTTCCAATGGCTTACAAGCATAAGTGAAGCGGTGAGCAGCAGTTTCTATTAGTATAGGACCCAATGGGGAAATGGGGAAAAATGTGAAATGTTTTCCATTATCTCTTATACTAATAGAGACTGATGCTCACTGCTTCACTTATGCTTGTAGGCCATTGGAAATAGCAGGAAAACGAATCATTCAAACAGAAGTTTTGACCCAGTGGGGAAATGGGAAAAAATGTGCACTCTACACCCTACACTCTACAATCTACACCCTACACGCTACACCCTACACCCTACATGCTGCACCCTACCCTCCACACCCTACACCCTACACGCTACACGCTACATGCTACACTCTACACTCTACACGCTACACGCTACACCCTACACTCTACACCCTACACCTCACACGCTACACCCTACACCCTTCTACCTACACGCTACACGCTACACGCTACACCCTACACTCTACACCCTACACCCTACACGCTACACGCTACACTCTACAAGCTACATGCCACACGCTACACGCTACACGCTACACCCTACACTCTACACCCTACACTCTACACGCTACACCCTACACCCTACTACCTACACGCTACACCCTACACCCTACACTCTACACCCTACACCCTACACGCTACACGCTACACTCTACACGCTACACGCTACACTCTACACCCTACACTCTACACCATACACCTTACACTCTACGTTCTACACCCTACACGCTACACGCTACACCCTACACGCTACACTCTACGCGCTACACGCTACACTCTACACTCTACACGCTACACTCTACACCCTACACGCTACACCCTACACTCCACACGCTACAATCTACACGCTACACGCTACACTCTACACCCTACACGCTACACCCTACACTCTACACCCTACACCCTACACCCTTCATGCTACACCCTACACGCTACACAATACACGCTACACGCTACACTCTACACGCTACACCCTACACGCTACACGCTACATTCTACACGCTACACGCTAGACTCTACACCCTACACGCTACACCCTACACTCTACACCCTACACCCTACACGCTACACGATACACGCTACACGCTAAACTCTACACCCTACACGCTACACCCTACACGCTACACCCTACACCCTACACCCTACACGCTACACGCTACATGCTACACTCTACACTCTACACCCTACACGCTACACGCTACACGCTACATGCTACACGCTACACTCTACACCCTACACCCTACACGCTACACCCTACACACTACACCCTACACCCTACTCCCTACACGCTACACCCTACACTCTACACCCTACACCCTACATGCTACACGCTACACTCTACACGCTACACGCTACACTCTACACCCTACACGCTACACTCTACACCCTACACGCTACACCCTACACTCTACACGCTACACCCTACACGCTACACGCTACACTACACCCTACACGCTACACCCTACACTCTACACCCTACACCCTACACGCTACATGCTACACTCTACACCCTACATGCTACACCCTACACGCTACACACTACACGCTACACGCTACACTCTACACGCTACACCCTACACCCTACACCCTACTATCTACACGCTACATGCTACATTCTACACGCTACACGCTAAACTCTACACCCTACACGCTACACCCTACACGCTACACCCTACACACTACACCCTACACCCTACACGCTACACGCTACACGCTACATGCTACATGCTACACCCTACACTCTACACCCTACACCCTACACGCTACACCCTACACGCTACACCCTACACCCTACTCCCTACACGCTACACGCTACACCCTACACTCTACACCCTACACCCTACACGCTACTCGCTACACGCTACACGCTACTATCTACACCCTACACTCTACACTATACACCCTACACTCGACATTCTACACCCTACCCGCTACACGCTACACCCTACACGCTACACTCTACACGCTATACGCTACACTCTACACCCTACACGCTACACTCTACACCCTACACGCTACACCCTTCACTCTACACCCTAGATGCTACACGCTACACTCTACACCCTACACGCTACACCCTACAATCTACACCCTACACACTAAACGCTACACGCTACACTCTACACCATACACCCTACACTCGACATTCTACACCCTACACGCTACACGCTACACCCTACACTCTACTCCCTACACCCTACACGCTACACGCTACACCCTACACTCTACACCCTACACCCTACACGCTACACGCTACACTCTACACCCTACACCCTACACGCTACATGCTACACTCTACACCCTACACGCTACACCCTACACCCTACATGCTACACCCTACACTCTACAACCTACAGCCTACACGCTACACTCCACACCCTACACACTACACCCTACACGCTACACCCTACACACTACACGCTACACTCTACACCCTACACGCTACACGCTACACTCTACACCCTACACGATACACGATACACCCTACACCCTACACGCTACACTCTACACCCTACACGCTACACCCTACACCCTACACGCTACAAACTACACACTACACGCTACACTCTACACGCTACACCCTACACCCTACACGCTACACTCTACACGCTACACGCTACACTCTACACCCTACACGCTGCATGCTACACGCAACACGCTACACGCTACACTCTACACCCTACACGCTACACTACACACGCTACACGCAACACGCTACATCCTACACACTACACGTTACACTCTACACCCTACACGCTACACCCTACACTCTACACCCTACACTCTACACGCTACACTCTACAACCTATACGCTACACCCTACACTCAACACCCTACACCCAACACCCTACATGCTACACGCTACACGATACACGCTACACTCTACACCCTACACGCTACACTACACTCTACACCCTACACCCTACACTCTACACGCTACACCCTACACTCTACACCCTACACCCTACACGCTACATGCTACACTCTACACCCTACATGCTACACCCTACACTCTACACTCTACACGCTACACCCTACACCCTACATGCTACACACTACACTCTACACCCTACACGCTACACCCTACACTCTACACCCTACACGCTATACGCTACACGCTACGCGCTACACTCTACACCCTACACACTACACCCAACACTCTACACCCTACACCCTACATGCTACATGCTACACTCTACACTCTACACGCTACACGCTACACTCTACACCCTACACGCTACACTCTACACCCTACACGCTACACCTTACACTCTACACCCTACACCCTACACGCTACACTCTACACCCTACACGCTACACCCTACACTCTACACCCTACACCCTACACGCTACACTCTACACCCTATACGCTACACCCTACACTCTACACTCTACACCCTACACGCTACACGCTACACGATACACGCTACACTCTACACCCTACACGCTACACTCTACACTCTACACCCTACACGCTACACGCTACACCCTACACTCTACATTCTACACCCTACACGCTACACGCTACACTCTACACCCTACACGTTACACGCTACACTCTTTACCCTACACCCTACACGCTACACGCTACACTCTACACCCTACACCCTACACTCTAAACCCTACACCCTACACGCTACACTCTACACCCTACACGCTACACCCGACACTCTACACCCTACACCCTACATGCTACACTCTACACGATACACGCTACACGCTACACCCTACACTCTACACCCTACACCCCACATGCTACACTCTACACGCTACACCCTACACGCTGCACTCTACACTCTACACCCTACACGCTACTCGCTACATGCTACACTCTGCACTCTACACCCTACACCCTACCCGCTACACGCCACATGCTACATGCTAGAGTGTAGGGTGTAGCATGTAGGGTGTAGAGTGTAGCGTGTAGGGTGTAGGGTGTAGAGTGTACGATGTAGTGTGTAGGGTGTAGAGTGTAGCGTGTAGGGTGTAGGGTGTAGAGTGTAGTGTGTAGGGTGTAGAGTGTAGCGTGTAGGGTGTAGAGTGTAGCGTGTAGGGTGTAGCGTGTAGGGTGTAGCGTGTAGGGTGGAGGGTGTAGAGTGTAGCGTGTAGGGTGTAGCGTGTAGGGTGTAGCGTGTAGGGTGTAGGGTGTAGAGTGTAGTGTGTAGGGTGTAGAGTGTAGCGTGTAGGGTGTAGAGTGTAGCGTGTAGGGTGTAGCGTGTAGCATGTAGCATGTAGGATGTAGGGTGTAGAGTGTAGGGTGTAGCGTGTAGCATGTAGGGTGTAGGGCGTAGAGTGTAGAGTGTAGCGTGTATCGTGTAGCGTGTAGCGTGTAGGGTGTAGGGTGTAGAGTGTAGGGTGTAGCATATAGGATGTAGAGTGTAGCGTGTAGGGTGTAGGGTGTAGAGTGTAGGGTGTAGGGTGTAAGGTGTAGAGTGTAGTGTGTAGGATGTAGAGTGTAGCATGTAGGGTGTAGAGTGTAGCGTGTAGGGTGTAGCGTGTATGGTGTAGCGTGTAGGGTGTAGTGTGTAGAGTGTAGAGTGTAGCGTGTAGGGTGTACAGTGTAGGGTAGGGTTGAGCGAAACGGGTCATTCATTTTCAAAAGTCGCCGACTTTTGGCTAAGTCGGCGTCTCATGAAACCCGATCCGACCCCTGTGCTTGTCGGCCATGCGGTACGCGACTTTCGCGCCAAAGTCGCGTTTCAATGACGCAAAAATCGCCATTTCTCAGCCAATGAAGGTGAACGCAGAGTGTGGGCAGCGTGATGACATAGGTCCTGGTCCCCACCATCTTAGAGAAGGGCATTGCAGTGATTGGCTTGCTGTCTGTGGCGTCACACGGGCTATAAAGGGGCGTTCCCGCCGACCGCCATCTTACTGCTGCTGATCTGAGCTTAGGGAGAGGTTGCTGCCGCTTCGTCAGAAGCAGGGAGAGCGTTAGGCAGGGTCCACTAACCACCAAACCGCCTGTGCTGTAGCGATTTCCACTGTCCAACACCACCTTCGGTGTGCAGGGACAGTGGAAGCTATTTTTTTTTTTTTAATCTCAGCGCTGTAGCTCATTGGGCTGCCCTAGAAGGCTCCGTGATAGCTGTATTGCTGTGTGTACGCCACTGTGGAAACCAACTGCTTTTTTCAAAGCACATATCCTCTTGTTCCTTCCTTTCTGCACAGCTATCTTTTTTGTTTGTCCACACTTTTTATTTAATTTGTGCATCAGTCCACTCCTATTGCTGCCTGCCATACCTGGCTGAGATTACTGCAGGGGAGATAGTAATTGTAGGACATTTTTTTTTTTTTTTTTTTGTGGGAGATTAAGATTGGCATTTCTGCTACAGTGCCATCCCTGTGTGTGCCATCTCTCATTCAGTGGGCCATAGAAAGCCTATTTATTTTTTTGTTTTTTTTAATATTATTGGGTTTCTAAAGTCTCCCTGAAAAAAAAAAAAAAAACATAAAAAAACAGTGGGAGAGTAATATTGCCCTTTCAGCTTGTGTGCCAGTCTTGACTCCTGGGTGTGCCACCTCTCTCTCTCATTCAGTGGGCCATAGAAAGCATATTTATTATTATTATTTTATTTTATTTTTTAATATTATTGGGTTTCTAAAGTCATTTTAAAAAAAAAAAAAAATACATAAAAAAACAGTGGGAGAGTAATATTGCCCTTTTAGCTTGTGTGCCAGTCTTGACTCCTGGGTGTGCCACCTCTCTCTCTCATTCAGTGGGCCATAGAAAGCATATTTATTATTATTATTTTTTTTTTTTTAATATTATTGGGTTTCTAAAGTCATTTTGAAAAAAAAAAAAAATACATAAAAAAACAGTGGGAGAGTAATATTGCCCTTTCAGCTTGTGTGCCAGTCTTGACTCCTGGGTGTGCCACCTCTCTCTCTCTCTCATTCAGTGGGCCATAGAAAGCCTATTTATTTTTTATTTTTTTTTTTAATATTATTGGGTTTCTAAAGTCTCCCTGAAAAAAAAAAAAAACATAAAAAAACAGTGGGAGAGTAATATTGCCCTTTCAGCTTGTGTGCCAGTCTTGACTCCTGGGTGTGCCACCTCTCTCTCTCTCTCATTCAGTGGGCCATAGAAAGCCTATTTATTTTTTATTTTTTTTTAATATTATTGGGTTTCTAAAGTCTCCCTGAAAAAAAAAAAAAACATAAAAAAACAGTGGGAGAGTATTATTGCCCTTTCAGCTTGTGTGCCACTCCTGACTCCTGTGTGTGCCATCTCTCACTCAGTGGGCCATAGAAAGCTTATTATTTTTTGTTTTTTTATTATTTTGTTTCTAAAGTCTCCGTGAAACAAAAAAAAAAAATTAAAAAAACAGTGGGAGATTAATATTGCCCTTTCAGCTTGTGTGCCAGTCTTGACTCCTGGGTGTGCCACCTCTCTCTCTCAAATTGTGGGCCATAGAAAGCCTATTTATTTTTTTGCTTGATTTGGGTTCTAAAATCTACCTTTAAAAAAATCACTACATCAATCAGTGGGAGAAAAATATTGGCCTCAGGGCTTGTGTGCCACTCCTGACTCCTGTGTGTGCCATCTCTCACTCAGTGGGCCATAGAAAGCCTATTTATTTTTTTGCTTGATTTGGGTTCTAAAATCTACCAGAAAAAAAAATAAAACATCAAACAGTGGGAGATTAATATTGGCCTCAGGGCTTGTGTGCCACTCCTGACTCCTGACTCCTGTGTGTGCCATCTCTCACTCAGTGGGCCATAGAAAGCCTATTTATTTTTTTGCTTGATTTGGGTTCTAAAATCTACCAGAAAAAAAAATAAAACATCAATCAGTGGGAGATTAATATTGGCCTCAGGGCTTGTGTGCCACTCCTGACTCCTGACTCCTGTGTGTGCCATCTCTCACTCAGTGGGCCATAGAAAGCCTATTTATTTTTTTGCTTGATTTGGGTTCTAAAATCTACCAGAAAAAAAAATAAAACATCAATCAGTGGGAGATTAATATTGGCCTCAGGGCTTGTGTGCCACTCCTGACTCCTGACTCCTGTGTGTGCCATCTCTCACTCAGTGGGCCATAGAAAGCCTATTTATTTTTTTGCTTGATTTGGGTTCTAAAATCTACCTTTCAAAAAATCACTACATCAATCAGTGGGAGAAAAATATTGGCCTCAGGGCTTGTGTGCCACTCCTGACTCCTGTGTGTGCCATCTCTCACTCAGTGGGCCATAGAAAGCCTATTTATTTTTTTGCTTGATTTGGGTTCTAAAATCTACCAGAAAAAAAAATAAAACATCAATCAGTGGGAGATTAATATTGGCCTCAGGGCTTGTGTGCCACTCCTGACTCCTGTGTGTGCTATCTCTCACTCAGTGGGCCATAGAAAGCCTATTTATTTTTTTGCTTGATTTGGGTTCTAAAATCTACCAGAAAAAAAAATAAAACATCAATCAGTGGGAGATTAATATTGGCCTCAGGGCTTGTGTGCCACTCCTGACTCCTGTGTGTGCTATCTCTCACTCAGTGGGCCCTAGAAAGTCTTTTTATTTTTTTAGTATTTGGTTTCTAAATTGTCCCTGAAAGAAATCATTTGATCTTATTTGGTTTCTAAAGTCTCCCTGAGAAAAAAAACAAAAAAAAAAAAACGTGTGAGATTAATATTGACATTTGTGCTTGAGTGACAGTCCTGCGTGTGTGGCATCTCTCATTCAGTGGGCCATAAAAAGCCTATTTATTTTTTTGTTTTTTTTAATATTATTGGGTTTCTAAAGTCTCCCTGAAAAAAAAAAAATACATAAAAAAACAGTGGGAGAGTAATATTGCCCTTTCAGCTTGTGTGCCAGTCTTGACTCCTGGGTGTGCCACCTCTCTCTCTCTCATTCAGTGGGCCATAGAAAGCCTATTTATTTTTTATTTTTTTTAAATATTATTGGGTTTCTAAAGTCTCCCTGAAAAAAAAAAAAACATAAAAAAACAGTGGGAGAGTAATATTGCCCTTTCAGCTTGTGTGCCAGTCTTGACTCCTGGGTGTGCCACCTCTCTCTCTCTCATTCAGTGGGCCATAGAAAGCCTGTTTATTTTTTTATTTTATTTATTTTTTTATTAGTATTTGGTTTCTAAATTGTCCCTGAAAAAAACATTTTATCTTATTTGGTTTCTAAAGTCTCCCTGAGAAAAAAAAAAAAAATTTGGTGGGAGAATAATATTGACATTAGTGCTTGAGTGACAGTCCTGCGTGTGTGTCATCTCTGTGATTTTGTGCCACAGAAAACAGAGTGTGTAACATTGTGCCTGATTTTCCTTGTGGTCTCACCAACCTGTTAAGGGATATAGAAATCATACTGAAGTTATAGCTCACCGTGTAAGTTGTTTGACAGCAACAAATAAAGTTACTTTGGTTAATTTTTTAAAACAATGAGGAAGTCTGGTGCAAGAGGTCGTGGCCGTGGGCGTTCATTGTCAGCTGGTAATGATGGTAGTGGTAGTGGAGCATCAGGTGGTCGTGGGGATAAAAATATTCCACCTAAGTCTGGAGCTGTGGAGCCAGTTTCGTCGTCTGGCTACACAAGGCCTCGAACGCTCTCTTTTCTGGGAGTAGGAAAAACGCTTTTAAAGCCGGAGCAGCAACAGCAAGTTTTGGCTTACATTGCAGACTCAGCCTCTTAGCTCTTTTGCCTCCTCTTCTGAAACTGGTAAATGTAAAAGCAGCGCGTCGCTTGTGGATGTTCACGGTCAGGGACAAGTCGCTTCCTTGTCCTCCTCAGCAAAAACTACAACAAGAGAGAAGGATGCAGCAGGCGACACAACGGGTCACTCCATGGAGCTCTTTACACATACCGTCCCTGGCTTAGAAAGTGAAACACTTAACAGGCCATGCCCATTACAAGTAGAATCTGACATGGAGTGCACTGATGCACAGCCACAGCCAGAGTACTATGCTGCTCCTTTGACTCAGACCACCACATTGCCCTCTCAGGGTACAGATCCACAATCAGACCCTGATGAGACTATGTTGCCCCGCCACGAACGCTATACCACAGACCGACACAGTGACACAGACGAAGTTGCACACGAGCTCGAAGAGGAGGTAATAGATGACCCGGTTGTTGACCCCGATTGGCAGCCATTGGGGGAACAGGGTGCAGGCAGCAGTAGTTCAGAAGCGGAGGTGGAGGAGGGGCCGCAGCAGGCATCAACATCGCAACAGGTTCCATCTGCCGGGCCCCTATCTGGCCCAAAACGCGTGTCAAAGCCAAAACCTGTTGGAGCACAGCGTTGCCATCCGGTTAAAGCTCAGTCTGCAATCCCTGAAAAGGGATCCGATGCTAGAAAGAGTGCAGTCTGGCATTTTTTTAAACAACATCCAATTGATCAGCGCAAAGTCATCTGTCAAAAATGTTCAACTAGCTTAAGCAGAGGTCAGAATCTGAAAAGTCTCAATACTAGTTGCATGCATAGACACTTAACCACCATGCATTTTCAAGCCTGGACTAACTACCAAACGTCCCTTAAGGTTGTAGCACCCTCGGCCAATGAAGCTAGTCATCAACGCAACATCCCTTCCGTCACTGTAAGGCCACCATTTTCCGCACCACCGGCAGTATCTGTGCAGGTTTCTTTGACAGCCAAAAGCAGTCAGGGTCAGGGAATCACCAGTTTTGTAGGAGGAAATATTGCATCTAGGGCACCGGCGGAAACAATACCGTCTCCAACCGTCTCTCAGTCTGCCATGTCCACCGGCACACCCGCAAGTTCCACGATCTCCATCTCTCCAGTTCAGCTCACACTACATGAGACTCTGGTTAGAAAAAGGAAGTACTTATCCTCGCATCCGCGTACACAGGCTTTTAACGCCCACATAGCTAGACTAATCTCGTTAGAGATGATGCCCTACCGGTTAGTTGAAAGCGAAGCTTTCAAAGCCCTAATGGAGTACGCTGAACCACGATACGAGCTACCCAGTCAACACTTTTTTTCCAGAAAAGCCATCCCAGCCCTGCACCAGCATGTTAAACAGCGCATCGTCCATGCACTCAGGCAATCTGTGAGTACAAAGGTGCACCTGACTACAGATGCATGGACCAGTAGGCATGGCCAGGGACGTTATGTGTCCATCACGGCACACTGGGTGAATGTGGTGGATGCAGGGTCCACAGGGGACATCAATTTAGGGACAGTTGTGCCTAGCCCACGGTCTAGGAAACAGTTGACTGTAGGCGTTCGCACCCCCTCCTCCTCCTCGTCATCCTGCAGAAGCTACAGCTCTTCCACAGACCGCAGTCGGCCAACCACTCCATCGGCAGATGACACTGTTGCACACCAGTTGTCCCATTATGGGCCAGCTACTGGCAAGCGTCAGCAGGCTGTATTGGCTATGAAGTGTTTGGGCGACAACAGACACACCGCGGAAGTTCTGTCCGAGTTCTTGCAACAAGAAACGCAGTCGTGGCTGGGCACAGTAGATCTTGAGGCAGGCAAGGTAGTTAGTGATAACGGAAGGAATTTCATGGCTGCCATCTCCCTTTCCCAACTGAAACACATTCCTTGCCTGGCTCACACCTTAAACCTGGTGGTGCAGTGCTTATTGAAAACTTATCCTGGGTTCTCCGACCTGCTCCTCAAAGTGCGTGGACTTTGCTCACATATCCGACGTTCGCCTGTACACACCAGCCGTATGCAGAACTATCAGCGGTCTTTGAACCTTCCCCAGCATCGCCTAATCATAGACGTTGCAACAAGGTGGAACTCAACACTGCACATGCTTCAGAGACTGTGCCAACAGAGGCGGGCTGTTATGTTTTTGTGGGAGGATACACATACACTGGCAGGCAGTAGGATGGCAGACATGGAGTTGTCAGGTGTGCAGTGGTCGAAGATACAAGACATGTGTCAAGTCCTTCAGTGTTTTGAGGAATGCACACGGCTGGTTAGTGCAGACAACGCCGTAATAAGCATGAGCATCCCCCTAATGCGTCTGCTGATGCAAAGTTTGACGCACATAAAGGAGCAGGCGTCTGCACCAGAGGAAGAGGAAAGCCTTGATGACAGTCAGCCATTGTCTGGTCAGGGCAGTGTACAGGACGAGGTAGCGGGCGAAGAGGAGGTGGAGGACGAGGAGGATGATGGGGATGAGTATATTTTTAATGCGGAACCTTTCCCGGGGGCACTGGAAATTGGTTGCGTGTCAAGGCCGGGTTCTGGTTTTTTGAGGGACACAAGTGACGTAGATTTGCCTGCAACTGCCCCTCACCCAATCACAACCGGAGATTTGACAACTGGAACTTTGGCCCACATGGCGGATTATGCCTTACGTATCCTAAAAAGGGACACACGCATTACAAAAATGATGAACGATGACGATTACTGGTTGGCCTGCCTCCTTGATCCACGCTATAAAGGCAAATTGCAAAATATTATGCCACATGAGAACTTGGAACTAATATTAGCAACCAAACAATCAACTCTTGTTGACCGTTTGCTTCAGGCATTCCCAGCACACAGCGCACGTGATCGTTCTCACACGAGCTCAAGGGGGCAGCAGACTAGGAGTGTTAGGGGTGCACACATCAGAAGTGGCGTTGGACAGAGGGGTTTTCTGACCAGGTTGTGGAGTGATTTTGCTATGACCGCAGACAGGACAGGTACTGCTGCATCAATTGAAAGTGACAGGAGACAACATTTGTCCAGTATGGTTACTAACTATTTTTCATCCCTTATCAATGTTCTCCCTCAACCGTCATTCCCATTTGATTACTGGGCATCAAAATTAGACACCTGGCCAGAATTGGCAGAATATGCATTGCAGGAGCTTGCTTGCCCGGCAGCAAGTGTCCTATCAGAAAGAGTATTCAGTGCTGCAGGTTCAATATTAACCGAAAAAAGGACTCGTCTGGCTACCCAAAATGTTGACGATCTAACATTCATTAAAATGAACCACAACTGGATTTCGAAATCTTTTGCCCCACCTTGCCCGGCCGACACCTAGCTTTCCAATGAAAAGCTCTTGCCTGTGGGCTACTGTGAATTACTTTTCTAATGTCTAATTTACTGCAGCTGATTGTCCAGCATACGACATGTTTACACCTCCCTAAATGGCCAAACTCCCCACACGGGGCCGTGGTATCGCGACTTGGCGCAAGCACCCGTGAGACTGCTGTTTGTCTGAAGAGGTGGGTGTACTCGCTTTTGGTCGACGGCATTGCTACTGGGTTCCTCATAGTACAATAAAGTGTCTCTGGCGGTGGTGGTGGCCACCCAACGTCAGACACACTGTTGTAACATGAGGGGCCTTGGGCCTGTAACGCCGGCCACAAGAGAGTTCACCCACCCCCAGGTCAAACATTGCTCTACCACTTCCACAGTTATCTCTCACACTTCCACCAATGTTAAGTCTATGCGCTGACATCCTTCCATACCTGCCACTGACAATACCATTGTGTTGACATGTATGATGGTACTTAACATAGTCAGGGGCAGTGTCCTCTATTTACCACAGTAAATACTTTGCGCAAAATTAGTAGGTCTGAAACAACGCAGAGGATCCCACCCCTGAACCTAATGATTGCACCCTTTAGTGTTTTTGTTTTGTTTTAATGCGAGACATTCACATTTAGTTGTTGTTTTGGACTACTAACTGGCAGACACTCATTACAATCGGCCTCCGTTGACCAGACCACTGCTGCCCGTGTACCCCTGGAACCAATTATAAAGTGCCTACAGCCAGCCCTTTTTATTATGTTAGGCCTTCGAAGCCTGTGTGCGGTCCCTCCTTCCACTAGGCCTCCACTGACCAGACCACTGCTGCCCGTGTACCCCTGGAACCAATTATAAAGTGCCTACAGCCAGCCCATTTTTTTATGTTAGGCCTTCGAAGCCTGTCTAAGGTCCCTCCTTCCACTAGGCCTCCACTGACCAGACCACTGCTGCCCGTGTTCCCCTGGAACCAATTATAAAGTGCCTACAGCCAGCCCATTTTTTTATGTTAGGCCTTCGAAGCCTGTCTGCGGTCCCTCCTTCCACTAGGCCTCCACTGACCAGACCACTGCTGCCCGTGTTCCCCTGGAACCAATTATAAAGTGCCTACAGCCAGCCCATTTTATTATGTTAGGCCTTTGAAGCCTGTCTGCGGTCTCTCCTTCCACTAGGCCTCCACTGACCAGACCACTGTTGCCCGTGTACCCCTGGAACCAATAATAAAGTGCCTACAGCCAGCCCATTTTATTATGTTAGGCCTTTGAAGCCTGTCTAAGGTCCCTCCTTCCACTAGGCCTCCACTGACCAGACCACTGCTGCCCGTGTACCCCTGGAACCAATTATAAAGTGCCTACAGCCAGCCCATTTTTTTATGTTAGGCCTTCGAAGCCTGTCTAAGGTCCCTCCTTCCACTAGGCCTCCACTGACCAGACCACTGCTGCCCGTGTTCCCCTGGAACCAATTATAAAGTGCCTACAGCCAGCCCATTTTTTTATGTTAGGCCTTCGAAGCCTGTCTGCGGTCCCTCCTTCCACTAGGCCTCCACTGACCAGACCACTGCTGCCCGTGTTCCCCTGGAACCAATTATAAAGTGCCTACAGCCAGCCCATTTTATTATGTTAGGCCTTTGAAGCCTGTCTGCGGTCTCTCCTTCCACTAGGCCTCCACTGACCAGACCACTGTTGCCCGTGTACACCTGGAACCAATAATAAAGTGCCTACAGCCAGCCCATTTTATTATGTTAGGCCTTCGAAGCCTGTCTAAGGTCCCTCCTTCCACTAGGCCTCCACTGACCAGACCACTGCTGCCCGTGTACCCCTGGAACCAATAATAAAGTGCCTACAGCCAGCCCATTTTTTTATGTTAGGCCTTCGAAGCCTGTCTAAGGTCCCTCCTTCCACTAGGCCTCCACTGACCAGACCACTGCTGCCCGTGTACCCCTGGAACCAATAATAAAGTGCCTACAGCCAGCCCATTTTATTATGTTAGGCCTTCGAAGCCTGTCTAAGGTCCCTCCTTCCACTAGGCCTCCACTGACCAGACCACTGCTGCCCGTGTACCCCTGGAACCAATAATAAAGTGCCTACAGCCAGCCCATTTTATTATGTTAGGCCTTTGAAGCCTGTCTAAGGTCCCTCCTTCCACTAGGCCTCCACTGACCAGACCACTGCTGCCCGTGTTCCCCTGGAACCAATTATAAAGTGCCTACAGCCAGCCCATTTTTTTATGTTAGGCCTTCGAAGCCTGTCTAAGGTCCCTCCTTCCACTAGGCCTCCACTGACCAGACCACTGCTGCCCGTGTTCCCCTGGAACCAATTATAAAGTGCCTAGAGCCTATTTTTTTATTTAATTTAATATTAATAAAGCCAGGATGAACTACGATATACCACGCTATGAGCTACCCAGTTGACAATTCTTTTGCGAGAAAAGCCATCCCACCCCTCCACCTGAATGTTAAAGACCGCATTGTCCTTGCATTCTGTCAATTTGTCAGTCCAAAGGTATACCTGACAACAGACACATGGACCTGTAGGCCTGGCCACGGAATGTTACGTGTCCTTTGTGGCTCAATGGGTTAATGTATTGGATGCATGGTCCACACAGGGGACAGCCTGTAAAGTCTGTCTGCAGTCCCTAATTCAAGTTGTCCTCAACTGAATAAAGCTGAGCTTCTACCTTCTGTTCCAAATTACCATTTTTAAAAATGCAATTGGCTGTTCCGGCCTACTAAAGGGGTCTGTCCCTGCCTGGTGTTGTCCTCAACTGAATAAAGCTGAGCTTCAACCTTCTGGTCCAAATTACCATTTATAAAAATGCAATTGGCTGTTCCGGCCTACTAAAGGTGTCTGTCTGCCCCTGCCTGGTGTTGTCCTCAACTGAATAAAGCTGAGCTTCAACCTTCTGTTCCAAATTACCATTTTTAAAAATGCAATTGGCTGTTCCGGCCTACTAAAGGTGTCTGTCTGCCCCTGCCTGGTGTTGTCCTCAACTGAATAAAGCTGAGCTTCAACCTTCAGTTCCAAACATACAACAAAAAACTGGTACAATACAAAAAGTGGCCTCCAGCTACAAAAACTTTCTCCTACAAGTAGTTAACTGACAGTTTTTTTTACCAGTGAAAACACAGATATGGCATCCAACGAGTGTTGTCCTGTCTCGTCTTCTTTATAATATTGCCAAGAAGCTGCAACTGAATAAAGCTGTGCTTCAACCTTCTGTTCCAAATTACCATTTTTAAAAATGCAATTGGCTGTTCCGGCCTACTAAAGGTGTCTGTCTGCCCCTGCCTGGTGTTGTCCTCAACTGGATAAAGCTGAGCTTCAACCTTCTGTTCCAAATTACCATTTTTAAAAATGCAATTGGCTGTTCCGGCCTACTAAAAGGGTCTGTCCCTGCCTGGTGTTGTCCTCAACTGAATAAAGCTGAGCTTCAACCTTCTGTTCCAAATTACCATTTTTAAAAATGCAATTGGCTGTTCCGGCCTACTAAAGGTGTCTGTCTGCCCCTGCCTGGTGTTGTCCTCAACTGAATAAAGCTGAGCTTCAACCTTCTGTTCCAAATTACCATTTTTAAAAATGCAATTGGCTGTTCCGGCCTACTAAAGGGGTCTGTCCCTGCCTGGTGTTGTCCTCAACTGAATAAAGCTGAGCTTCAACCTTCTGTTCCAAATTACCATTTTTAAAAATGCAATTGGCTGTTCCGGCCTACTAAAGGGGTCTGTTATGACCCCAATGGCGAGGGTCTCAGAGGAACGTGGAAGTCTGCAGAATACAAAAATCCAGCTCATAGGGCAGTGGTAACTGGGTTGACCATATATCTACTCCTAACGCCAACACTAGCAGTAGCCGGGGATCATACCTACGTTGATTCTAGATGACACGCGCCAGCCGGAGTATCTAGCTACCCCTAGTAGAGGAAAACAAAGACCTTTCTTGCCTCCAGAGAAGGGGACCCCAAAGCTGGATAGAAGCCCCCCACAAATAATAACGGTGAGGTAAGAGGAAATGACAAACACAGAAATGAACCAGGTTTAGCACAGAGAGGCCCGCTTACTGATAGCAGAATAAAGAAAGGTAACTTATATGGTCAACAAAAACCCTATCAAAATCCACACTGGAAATTCAAGAACCCCCGAACCGTCTAACGGTCCGGGGGGAGAACACCAGCCCCCTAGAGCTTCCAGCAAAGGTCAGGATATAGATTTGGAACAAGCTGGACAAAAATACAAAACCAAAACAAATAGCAAAAAGCAAAAGGCAGACTTAGCTGATAATACTGGAACCAGGATCAGTAGACAAGAGCACAGAAGACTAGCTCTGATAACTACGTTGCCAGGCATAGAACTGAAGGTCCAGGGAGCTTATATAGCTACACCCCTAACTAACGACCCAGGTGCGGATAAAAGGAATGACAGAAAAACCAGAGTCAAAAAACTAGTAACCACCAGAGGGAGCAAAAAGCAAATTCACAACAGTACCCCCCCCTTAGTGAGGGGTCACCGAACCCTCACCACGACCACCAGGGCGATCAGGATGAGCGGCATGAAAGGCACGAACTAAATCGGCCGCATGAACATCAGAGGCGACCACCCAGGAATTATCCTCCTGACCATAGCCCTTCCACTTGACCAGGTACTGAAGCCTCCGCCTGGAGAGGCGAGAATCCAAGATCTTCTCCACCACGTACTCCAACTCGCCCTCAACCAACACCGGAGCAGGAGGCTCAGCAGAAGGAACTACAGGCACAATGTACCGCCGCAACAAGGACCTATGAAATACATTGTGAATAGCAAACGACACAAGAAGATCCAGACGAAAAGATACAGGATTAAGGATTTCCAATATCTTGTAAGGCCCAATAAAACGAGGTTTAAATTTGGGAGAGGAGACCTTCATAGGAACAAAGCGGGAAGAAAGCCATACCAAATCCCCAACGCGTAGTCGGGGACCCACACCGCGGCGGCGGTTGGCAAAGCGCTGAGCCCTCTCCTGTGACAACTTCAAGTTGTCCACCACATGATTCCAGATCCGCTGCAACCTATCCACCACAGAATCCACCCCAGGACAGTCAGAAGGCTCCACATGACCCGAAGAAAAGCGAGGATGGAAACCAGAGTTGCAGAAAAAAGGCGAAACCAAGGTGGCGGAACTAGCCCGATTATTAAGGGCAAACTCAGCCAACGGCAAGAATGTCACCCAATCGTCCTGATCAGCAGAGACAAAACACCTCAAATAAGCCTCCAAAGTCTGATTGGTTCGCTCCGTCTGTCCATTAGTCTGAGGATGGAAAGCAGACGAAAACGACAAATCAATGCCCATCCTACTACAAAAGGATCGCCAGAACCTGGAAACGAACTGGGATCCTCTGTCTGACACAATATTCTCAGGGATGCCGTGCAAACGAACCACGTTCTGGAAAAACACAGGAACCAGATCGGAAGAGGAAGGCAGCTTAGGCAAAGGAACCAAATGGACCATCTTGGAGAAGCGATCACATATCACCCAGATAACGGACATGCCCTGAGATAGCGGAAGATCAGAAATGAAATCCATGGAGATATGTGTCCAAGGTCTCTTCGGGACAGGCAAGGGCAAGAGCAAACCGCTGGCACGAGAACAGCAAGGCTTGGCTCGAGCACAAGTCCCACAGGACTGCACAAATGACCGCACATCCCTTGACAAGGAAGGCCACCAAAAGGACCTGGCCACCAGATCTCTGGTGCCAAAAATTCCCGGGTGACCTGCCAACACCGAGGAATGAACCTCGGAAATGACTCTGCTAGTCCACTTATCCGGGACAAACAGTCTGTCAGGTGGACAAGACTCAGGCCTATCAGCCTGAAATCTCTGCAACACACGTCGCAGATCCGGAGAAATAGCTGACAAGATAACTCCATCTTTAAGAATACCAACAGGATCAGCGACTTCAGGAGCATCAGGCACAAAGCTCCTAGAAAGAGCATCGGCCTTCACATTCTTTGAACCTGGTAAATACGAGACAACAAAATCAAAGCGGGAGAAAAACAATGACCAGCGGGCCTGTCTCGGATTAAGGCGTTTAGCAGACTCGAGATACATCAGATTTTTGTGATCAGTCAAGACCACCACACGATGCTTAGCACCCTCGAGCCAATGACGCCACTCCTCAAATGCCCATTTCATGGCCAACAACTCCCGATTGCCCACATCATAGTTTCGCTCGGCAGGCGAAAACTTCCTAGAGAAAAAGGCACAAGGTTTCATAACAGAGCAACCAGGGCCTCTCTGCGACAAAACGGCCCCTGCTCCAATCTCTGAAGCATCCACCTCAACCTGAAAGGGAAGTGCGACATCGGGCTGGCACAAAACAGGCGCCGAAGTAAACCGGCGTTTCAACTCCTGGAAAGCCTCCACGGCAGCAGGAGCCCAGTTAGCTACATCGGAGCCCTTCTTGGTCATATCCATCAAAGGTTTCACAATGCTAGAAAAATTAGCGATAAAACGACGGTAGAAGTTAGCGAAACCCAAGAACTTCTGAAGACTCTTAACTGACGAGGGCTGAGTCCAATCAAGAATAGCTCGGACCTTGACTGGGTCCATCTCCACAGCAGAAGGGGAAAAAATGAACCCCAAAAAGGGAACCTTCTGTACACCAAAGAGACATTTTGAGCCCTTGACAAATAACGAATTTTCACGCAAAATTTTAAAGACCAACCTGACCTGCTCCACATGCGAATCCCAATTCTCAGAAAAAACCAAAATATCATCCAGATAAACAATCAAAAATTTATCCAGATACTTCCGGAAAATGTCATGCATAAAGGACTGAAAAACTGAAGGCGCATTGGAGAGCCCAAAAGGCATCACCAAGTACTCAAAATGACCTTCGGGCGTATTGAATGCGGTTTTCCATTCATCACCTTGCTTAATGCGCACAAAGTTGTACGCACCACGAAGGTCTATCTTGGTGAACCACTTGGCACCTTTAATCCGGGCAAACAAGTCAGACAACAGCGGTAAAGGATACTGAAATTTGACAGTGATCTTATTTAAAAGCCGATAATCAATACAAGGCCTCAAAGATCCGTCCTTTTTTGCCACAAAAAAGAATCCCGCACCAAGAGGGGAAGAAGACGGACGAATATGTCCTTTCTCCAGAGACTCCTTGATATATGAACGCATAGCGGTATGTTCAGGTACCGACAGATTAAACAGTCTTCCCTTAGGAAATTTACTGCCTGGGATCAAATCTATAGCACAGTCACAGTCCCTATGAGGAGGCAGTGCACTGGACTCAGACTCGCTGAAGACATCCTGATAATCAGACAAATACTCAGGAACTTCCGAAGGCGTAGAAGAAGCAATAGACACAGGCAGGGAATCCCCATGAATACCACGACAGCCCCAACTTGAGACTGACATAGCCTTCCAGTCCAGGACTGGATTATGGGTCTGTAACCATGGCAGCCCTAAAACAACCAAATCATGCATTTTATGTAAAACCAGGAAACGTATCACCTCGCGGTGTTCAGGAGTCATGCACATGGTAACCTGTGTCCAATACTGCGGTTTATTTGCTGCCAATGGCGTAGCATCAATACCCCTAAGAGGAATAGGATTTACTAATGGTTCAAGAGTAAAACCACAGCGCTTAGCAAATGACAGATCCATAAGACTCAGGGCAGCACCTGAATCTACAAACGCCATGACAGGATAAGACGACAGTGAGCAAATCAAAGTTACAGACAGAATAAATTTAGGTTGCAAATTACCAACGGTGACAGGACTAACAACCTTAGCTATACGTTTAGAGCATGCTGAGATAACATGTGTAGAATCCCCACAGTAGTAGCACAAGCCATTCCGGCGTCTATGAATTTTCCGCTCATTTCTAGTCAGGATTCTATCACATTGCATTAAATCAGGTGTCTGTTCAGACAACACCATGAGGGAATTTGCGGTTTTTCTATCACATTGCACCGAATTAGGTGTCTGTTCAGACAACACCATGAGGGAATTTGCGGTTTTGCGTTCCCGCAACCGCCGGTCAATTTGAATAGCCAGTGCCATAGTATCATTCAGACCTGTGGGAATGGGAAAACCCACCATAACATTCTTAATGGCTTCAGAAAGGCCATTTCTAAAATTAGCGGCCAGTGCACACTCGTTCCAATGTGTCAGCACGGACCATTTCCGAAATTTTTGGCAATACACTTCAGCCTCGTCCTGCCCCTGAGACATAGCCAGCAAGGCCTTTTCTGCCTGAATCTCAAGATTGGGTTCCTCATAAAGTAAACCGAGCGCCAGAAAAAACGCATCAATATCAGCCAATGCCGGATCTCCTGGCGCCAGCGAAAAAGCCCAATCCTGAGGGTCGCCCCGTAAGAACGAAATAACAATTTTTACTTGCTGAGCAGAGTCTCCAGATGAACAGGGTCTCAGGGACAAAAACAATTTACAATTATTCATGAAATTCCTAAACTTAAACCTGTCTCCGGAAAACAGTTCAGGAATCGGTATTTTAGGTTCTGACCTAGGATTTCTGATAACATAGTCTTGTATGCCCTGCACACGAGTAGCCAGCTGGTCCACACTTGTAATCAAGGTCTGGACATTCATGTCTGCAGCAAGCATAGCCACTCTGAGGTAAAGGGGAAGAAGAAAGAAAAAAAAAAAAAAAAAAAAAAAACTCAGAATCTTCTTTCTTATAATCCCTCTTCTGCAATGCATTAAACATTTAATACGGGCCTGGCAAACTGTTATGACCCCAATGGCGAGGGTCTCAGAGGAACGTGGAAGTCTGCAGAATACAAAAATCCAGCTCATAGGGCAGTGGTAACTGGGTTGACCATATATCTACTCCTAACGCCAACACTAGCAGTAGCCGGGGATCATACCTACGTTGATTCTAGATGACACGCGCCAGCCGGAGAATCTAGCTACCCCTAGTAGAGGAAAACAAAGACCTTTCTTGCCTCCAGAGAAGGGGACCCCAAAGCTGGATAGAAGCCCCCCACAAATAATAACGGTGAGGTAAGAGGAATTGACAAAAACAGAAATGAACCAGGTTTAGCACAGAGAGGCCCGCTTACTGATAGCAGAATAAAGAAAGGTAACTTATATGGTCAACAAAAACCCTATCAAAATCCACACTGGAAATTCAAGAACCCCCGAACCGTCTAACGGTCCGGGGGGAGAACACCAGCCCCCTAGAGCTTCCAGCAAAGGTCAGGATATAGATTTGGAACAAGCTGGACAAAAATACAAAACCAAAACAAATAGCAAAAAGCAAAAGGCAGACTTAGCTGATAATACTGGAACCAGGATCAGTAGACAAGAGCACAGAAGACTAGCTCTGATAACTACGTTGCCAGGCATAGAACTGAAGGTCCAGGGAGCTTATATAGCTACACCCCTAACTAACGACCCAGGTGCGGATAAAAGGAATGACAGAAAAACCAGAGTCAAAAAACTAGTAACCACCAGAGGGAGCAAAAAGCAAATTCACAACAGGGGTCTGTCTGCCCCTGCCTGGTGTTGTCCTCAACTGAATAAAGCTGAGCTTCAACCTTCTGTTCCAAATTACCATTTTTAAAAATGCAATTGGCTGTTCCGGCCTACTAAAGGTGTCTGTCTGCCCCTGCCGGGTGTTGTCCTCAACTGAATAAAGCTGAGCTTCAACCTTCTGTTCCAAATTACCATTTTTAAAAATGCAATTGGCTGTTCCGGCCTACTAAAGGTGTCTGTCTGCCCCTGCCTGGTGTTGTCCTCAACTGAATAAAGCTGAGCTTCAACCTTCAGTTCCAAACATACAACAAAAAACTGGTACAATACAAAAAGTGGCCTCCAGCTACAAAAACTTTCTCCTACAAGTAGTTAACTGACAGTTTTTTTACCAGTGAAAACACAGATATGGCATCCAACGAGTGTTGTCCTGTCTCGTCTTCTTTATATTATTGCCAAGAAGCTGCAACTGAATAAAGCTGTGCTTCAACCTTCTGTTCCAAATTACCATTTTTAAAAATGCAATTGGCTGTTCCGGCCTACTAAAGGGGTCTGTCCCTGCCTGGTGTTGTCCTCAACTGAATAAAGCTGAGCTTCAACCTTCTGTTCCAAATTACCATTTTTAAAAATGCAATTGGCTGTTCCGGCCTACTAAAGGGGTCTGTCCCTGCCTGGTGTTGTCCTCAACTGAATAAAGCTGAGCTTCTACCTTCTGCCTCTTATTAACTGCTGTTTTTTTAAAAAATTGGCTGTTGCGGCCTACTAAAGGTGTCTGCCCCTCCCTGGTGTTGTCCTCAACTGAACAAAGCTGAGCTTCCACATTCTGGCTTTCGCCCTATACTATCAGATATTAAACTGCATTTGGCCTACTAGTGTGGTTAGGCCCTTGAAACAGTGTCTGCTGCTCTTGGGTTTGCTACTCCACTGAACAAAGCAATGCCGCCTGTTTAGTCCTGTTACCAATTTTGAACTGCATTTAGCCTACTTTATTCTTTGGCCCTATATCTGTTTCCTCCTCATCCTGCCCATTGCCCAGCCACTGCTAGATGAGTCTGCTGGTACATTGACCTAGACCACTACATTTCCCTTATACTCTACACAGCCAGAATCTGACCCTGCTGAAAGTAAGGTTCCCCTTCCCGCATGTTATACCACCTTACACAGGGACAAAGAGGAAGGTGCAGATGAAAGTGCAGGTTCCTTCATCAGGTGGGGGGGCCCCTCAGAGTACGCAAAAGTGTCGCTGCTGGTGGGAGGCGCCCCCGCCATGCAAACACACCGCCGTACTTTGAGGGGCCCTGTGCCAGTGCCAGTGCCAACGAGTGGGCCCTGGCTGCTTGCTTAGGATCACAGCACTTGCAAACTTTACATACTTACCTCTCACTGCTCCACTGCCGTGACGTAGTTCACGTTTCCTGGGCCCACTAAAACCTTGAACGAGCCCTACTCCCCACAACTTTTGCCAAATGACCCCCAATTTCCAATGCCCAACTATTATTATAAAGTTAATTAAGATTGACAAGCTTCAGAAACAAGAATGGATGTTTTTGGCATTAAAATGGGCACTGTAGGTGTTTTCCTGGCCTCCACTCACTGCCGACTATGCTTCCCCATTGACTTGCATTGGGTTTCGTGTTTCGGTCGATCCCCGACTTTTAGCGATAATCGGCCGACTGCACTCGACTCGACTCTGGACAAAATCGGGTTTCACAAAACCCGACTCGATCTTAAAAAAAATGAAAGTCGCTCAACTCTAGTGTAGGGTGTTGGGTGTAGCGTGTAACGTGTAGGGTGTAGAGTGTAGCGTGTAGCGTGTAGCGTGTAGGGTGTAGGGTGTAGCGTGTAGGGTGTAGAGTGTAGAGTGTAGCGTGTAGGGTGTAGAGTGTAGTGTGTAGGGTGTAGAGTGTAGTGTGTAGCGTGTAGGGTGTAGAGTGTAGCGTGTAGGGTGTAGTGTGTAGGGTGTAGCATGTAGGGTGTAGGGTGTAGAGTGTAGCGTGTATCGTGTAGGCTGTAGGGTGTAGAGTGTAGCGTGTATGGTGTAGAGTGTAGCGTTTAGCGTGTAGGGTGTAGGGTGTAGCGTGTAGCATGTAGGATGTATGGTGTAGAGTGTAGGGTGTAGCGTGTAGCATGTAGGGTGTAGGGCGTAGAGTGTAGAGTGTAGCGTGTATCGTGTAGCGTGTAGCGTGTAGGGTGTAGGGTGTAGAGTGTAGGGTGTAGCATATAGGATGTAGAGTGTAGCGTGTAGGGTGTAGGGTGTAGAGTGTAGGGTGTAGCGTGTAGGGTGTAGAGTGTAGCGTGTAGCATGTAGCGTGTAGGGTGTAGGGTGTAGAGTGTAGGGTGTAGCGTGTAGGGTGTAGAGTGTAGCGTGTATCGTGTAGCGTGTAGCGTGAAGGGTGTAGGGTGTAGGGTGTAGAGTGTAGGGTGTAGCGTATAGGGTGTAGAGTGTAGCGTGTAGCGTGTAGGGTGTAGGGTGTAGAGTGTAGGGTGTAGCGTGTAGGGTGTAGAGTGTAGCGTGTAGCGTGTAGGGTGTAGGGTGTAGAGTGTAGGGTGTAGCGTGTAGGGTGTAGAGTGTAGCGTGTAGCGTGTAGGGTGTAGGGTGTAGCGTGTAGGGTGTAGAGTGTAGCGTGTAGGGTGTAGGGTGTAGAGTGTAGGGTGTAGCGTGTAGGGTGTATAGTGTAGTGTGTAGAGTGTAGAGTGTAGCGTGTAGCATGTAGGGTGTAGGGTGTAGTGTGTAGGGTGTAAAGTGTAGCGTGTATGGTGTAGAGTGTAGCATGTAGCGTGTAGGGTGTAGAGTGTAGCGTGTAGGGTGTAGAGTGTAGCGTGTAGCATGTAGGGTGTAGGGTGTAGCGTGTAGCATGTAGCATGTAGTATGTAGGGTGTAGAGTGTAGGGTGTAGCGTGTAGTATGTAGGGTGTAGGGCATAGAGTGTTGAGTGTAGCGTGTATCGTGTAGCGTGTAGCGTGTAGGGTGTAGGGTGTAGGGTGTAGAGTGTGGGGTGTAGCATATAGGATGTAGAGTGTAGCGTGTAGGGTGTAGGGTGTAGAGTGTAGCGTGTAGGGTGTAGGGTGTAGGGTGTAGAGTGTAGGGTGTAGCATGTAGAGTGTAGGGTGTATCGTGTAGGGTGTAGAGTGTAGCATGTAGCGTGTAGGGTGTAGGGTGTAGAATGTAGGGTGTAGCGTGTAGGGTGTAGAGTGTAACGTGTAGTGTGTAGCGTGTAGGGTGTAGAGTCTAGGGTGTAGCGTGTAGGGTGTAGAGTGTAGCATGTAGCGTGTAGTGTAGGGTGTAGCGTGTAGGTTGTAGAGTGTAGCGTGTAGCGTGTAGCGTGTAGGGTGTAGGGTGTAGAGTGTAGATGTAGCGTGTAGGGAGTAGGCTGTAGGGTGTAGCGTGTAGGGTGTAGTGTGTAGGGTGTAGGGTGTAGAGTGTAGGGTGTAGCGTGTAGCATGTAGCGTGTAGCGTGTAGCATGTAGGGTGTAGAGTGTATAGTGTAGCATGTAGCGTGTAGCGTGTAGGGTTTAGGGTGTAGAGTGAAGGGTGTAGGGTGTAGCGTGTAGAGTGTAGCCTGTAGGGTGTAGAGTGTAGCGTGTAGCGTGTAGAGTGTAGAGTGTAGAGTGTAGTGTGTAGCGTGTAGCGTGTAGGGTGTAGCATGTAGGATGTAGAGTGTAGCATGTAGCGTGTAGGCTGTAGGGTGTAGAGTGTAGTGTGTAGCGTGTAGGGTGTAGAGTGTAGCGTGTAGCGTGTTGCTTGTAGCGTGTAGAGTGTAGGGTGTAGGTTGTAGAGTGTAAGGTGTATGGTGTAGAGTGTAGGGTGTAGAGTGTAGCGTGTAGCGTGTAGAGTGTAGCGTGTAGCGTGTAGGGTGTAGGTTGTAGAGTGTAGGGTGTAGCGTGTAGCGTGTAGCGTGTAGGTAGTAGGGTGTAGGGTGTAGCGTGTAGGGTGTAGGGTGTAGAGTGTAGGGTGTAGCGTGTAGCGTGTAGCGTGTAGAGTGTAGAGTGTAGCATGTAGCGTGTAGCGTGTAGGGTGTAGGGTGTAGAGGGTAGTGTGTAGCATGTAGGGTGTAGGGTGTAGCGTGTAGGGTGTAGATTATAGAGTGTAGGGTGTAATGTGCACATTTTTCCCCATTTCCCCACTGGGTCAAAACTTCTGTTAGAATGATGCGTTTTCCTGCTATTTCCAATGGCCTACAAGCATAAGTGAAGCAGTGAGCAGCAGTCTCAGTGTAAGAGATAACGGAAAACATTTCACATTTTTCCCCATTTCCCCATTGGGTCCTATACTAATAGAAACTGCTGCTCACCGCTTCACTTATGCTTGTAAGCCATTGGAAAGAGCAGGAAAACGCAAAAAATTTCAACCTCTGATCATTGTAAAAGAAGTTATAAGTTATGGCCTATTCAGCCATACTAGTGTTTTAAATGTTTTTAAATGTATGTTTTGCCTGGTTCTGTTTGTGGATTACTAGTTTTGTGCAATAAAATTTACTATTTAAGGTGGATCCCATTGGTTTGCATATCCTTTTCTTTTTGTGTTTAGTGTGTAGCGTGTAGCTTAACCCTACACGCTACACGCTACACTCTACACCCTACACGCTACACCCTACACTCTACACCGTACACTCTACACGCTACACGCTACACTCTACACCCTACACCCTACACGCTACGCGCTACACTCTACACCCTACACGCTACACTCTACACTCTACATGCTACACGCTACACTCTACACTCTACACGCTACACACTACACGCTACACGCTACACCCTACACGCTACACGCTACACCCTACACGCTACACGTTACACTCTACACCCTACACTCTACACCCTACACTCTACACCCTACACTCTACACGCTACACTCTACACCCTACACTCTGCACTCTACACCCTACACCCTACACGCTACACGCTACACTCTACACCCTACACCCTACACGCTACACACTACACGCTACACCCTACACGCTACACGCTACACCCTACACGCTACACGTTACACTCTACACCCTGCACCCTACACGCTACACGCTACACCCTACACGCTACACGCTACACCCTACACACTACACGTTACACTCTACACCCTACACTCTACACCCTACACTCTACACGCTACACTCTACACCCTACACTCTGCACTCTACACCCTACACCCTACACACTACACGCTACACTCTACACCCTACACGCTACACGCTACACCCTACACCCTACACGCTACAATCTACACGCTACACGCTACACCCTATACCCTAGACGCTACACTCTACACGCTACACGTTACACGCTACACCCTACACGCTACACCCTACACTCTACACCCTACACCCTACACGCTACACGCTACACCCTACACGCTACACCCTACACTCTACACCCTACACCCTACACGCTACACGCTACACCCTACACGCTACACGTTACACTCTACACCCTGCACCCTACACGCTACACGCTACACCCTACACTCTACACTCTACACCCTACATGCTACACGCTACACGCTACATGCTACACGCTACACCCTACACTCTACACCCTACACCCTACACGCTACACAATACACGCTACACCCTACACCCTACTCCCTACACGCTACACTCTACACTCTACACCCTACACCCTACATGCTACACGCTACACGCTACACTCTACAACCTACACTCTACACCATACACCTTACACTCTACATTCTACACCCTACACGCTACACCCTACACTCTACACCCTACACGCTACACACTACACGTTACACTCTACACCCTACACGCTACACCCTACATTCTACACCCTACACCCTACACGCTACATGCTACACTCTACACCCTACACTCTACACCATACACCTTACACTCTACGTTCTACACCCTACACGCTACACGCTACACCCTACACGCTACACTCTACGCGCTACACGCTACACTCTACACGCTACACCCTACACGCTACACGCTACACGCTACATTCTACACGCTACACGCTACACTCTACACCCTACACGCTACACCCTACACTCTACACCCTACACGCTACACGATATACGCTACACGCTAAACTCTACACCCTACACGCTACACGCTACACCCTACACACTACACCCTACACACTACACGCTACACGCTACATGCTACACTCTACACCCTACACGCTACACTCTACACCCTACACCCTACACCCTACACGCTACACCCTACACGCTACACCATACACCCTACTCCCTACACGCTACACGCTACACCCTACACTCTACACCCTACTCCCTACACGCTACACGCTACACTCTACACGCTACACGCTACACTCTACACCCTACACGCTACACTCTACACCCTACACGCTACACCCTACACTCTACACGCTACAAGCTACACGCTACACGCTACACTCTACACCCTACACGCTACACCCTACACTCTACACCCTACACCCTACACGCTACACGCTACACTCTACACCCTACACGCTACACCCTACACTCTACACCCTACACGCTACATGCTACACTCTACACCCTACATGCTACACCCTACACGCTACACGCTACACACTACACGCTACACGCTACACTCTACACGCTACACCCTACACCCTACTCCCTACACGCTACACGCTACGTTCTACACGCTACACGCTAAACTCTACACCCTACACGCTACACCCTACACGCTACACCCTACACACTACACCCTACACCCTACACGCTACACGCTACATGCTACATGCTACACCCTACACTCTACACCCTACACCCTACACGCTACACCCTACACGCTACACCCTACACCCTACTCCCTACAGGCTACACCCTACACTCTACACCCTACACCCTACACGCTACACGCTACACTCTGCACCCTACACTCTACACCATACACCCTACACTCGACATTCTACACCCTACCCGCTACACGCTACACCCTACACGCTACACTCTACACGCTATACGCTACACTCTACACCCTACACGCTACACTCTACACCCTACACGCTACACCCTTCACTCTACACCCTACATGTTACACGCCACACGCTACACTCTACACCCTACACGCTACACCCTACACTCTACACCCTACACACTACACGCTACACCCTACACTCTACACCCTACACCCTACACGCTACACTCCACACCCTACACGCTACACCCTACACGCTACACCCTACACGCTACACGCTACACTCTACACCCTACACGCTACACGCTAAACGCTACACTCTACACCCTACACGAAACACGATACACCCTACACCCTACACGCTACACTCTACATTATACACCCTACACTCAACATTCTACACCCTACACGCTACACGCTACACCCTACACTCTACACCCTACAGCCTACACGCTACACGCTACACCCTACACTCTACACCCTACACCCTACACGCTACACGCTACACTCTACACCCTACACGCTACATGCTACACTCTACACCCTACACGCTACACTCTACACCCTACATGCTACACCCTACACTCTACACCCTACAGAATACACGCTACACTCCACACCCTACACGCTACACCCTACACGGTACACCCTACACGCTACACGCTACACTCTACACCCTACACGCTACACGCTAAACGCTACACTCTACACCCTACACGATAGACGATACACCCTACACCCTACACGCTACACTCTACACCCTACACGCTACACCCTACACCCTACACACTACACCCTACACGCTACACGCTACAAACTACACACTACACGCTACACTCTACACGCTACACCCTACACCCTACACGCTACACTACACACGCTACACGCAACACGCTACATCCTACACACTACACGTTACACTCTACACCCTACACTCTACACTCTACACCCTACACCCTACACGCTACACGCTACACGCTACACTCTAAACCCTACACGCTACACCCTACACTCTACACCCTACACCCTACACGCTATACGCTACACGCTACACTCTACATGCTACACGCTACACGCTACACTCTACACCCTACACGCTACACTCTACACCCTACACGCTATACCCAACACCCTACATGCTACACTCTACACCCTACACGCTACACTCTACACCCTAAACGCTACACCCTACACTCTACACCCTACACTCTACACGCTACACTCTACACCCTATACGCTACACCCTACACTCAACACCCCACACCCTACACCCTACACGCTACACGCTACACGCTACACGATACACGCTACACTCTACACCCTACACGCTACACTACACTCTACACCCTACACCCTACACCATACACGCTACACGCTACACCCTACACTCTACACCCTACACACTACACGCTACATGCAACACTCTACACCCTACATGCTACACCCTACACTCTACACCCTACACGCTACACCCTACACCCTACATGCTACACACTACACTCTACACCCTGCACGCTACACCCTACACTCTACACCCTACACGCTATACGCTACACGCTACGCGCTACACTCTACACCTTACACGCTACACCCAACACTCTACACCCTACACCCTACATGCTACATGCTACACTCTACACTCTACACCTTACACGCTACACGCTACACTCTACACCCTACACGCTACACTCTACACCCTACACGCTACACCCTACACTCTACACCCTACACCCTACACGCTACACTCTACACCCTACACGCTACACACTACACTCTACACCCTACACCTTACACGCTACACTCTACACCCTATACGCTACACCCTACACTCTACACTCTACACCCTACACGCTACACGCTACATGATACACGCTACACTCTACACCCTACACGCTACATCCTACACTCTACACCCTACACGCTACACGCTACACGCTACACCCTACACTCTACATTCTACACCCTACACGCTACACGCTACACTCTACACGCTACACGCTACACTCTACACCCTACACGCTACACTCTACACCCTACACGCTACACCCTACACTCTACACGCTACAAGCTACACGCTACACGCTACACTCTACACCCTACACGCTACACCCTACACTCTACACCCTACACCCTACACGCTACACGCTACACTCTACACCCTACACGCTACACCCTACACTCTACACCCTACACGCTACATGCTACACTCTACACCCTACATGCTACACCCTACACGCTACACGCTACACACTACACGCTACACGCTACACTCTACACGCTACACCCTACACCCTACTCCCTACACGCTACACGCTACGTTCTACACGCTACACGCTAAACTCTACACCCTACACGCTACACCCTACACGCTACACCCTACACACTACACCCTACACCCTACACGCTACATGCTACATGCTACATGCTACACCCTACACTCTACACCCTACACCCTACACGCTACACCCTACACGCTACACCCTACACCCTACTCCCTACAGGCTACACCCTACACTCTACACCCTACACCCTACACGCTACACGCTACACTCTGCACCCTACACTCTACACCATACACCCTACACTCGACATTCTACACCCTACCCGCTACACGCTACACCCTACACGCTACACTCTACACGCTATACGCTACACTCTACACCCTACACGCTACACTCTACACCCTACACGCTACACCCTTCACTCTACACCCTACATGTTACACGCCACACGCTACACTCTACACCCTACACGCTACACCCTACACTCTACACCCTACACACTACACGCTACACCCTACACTCTACACCCTACACCCTACACGCTACACTCCACACCCTACACGCTACACCCTACACGCTACACCCTACACGCTACACGCTACACTCTACACCCTACACGCTACACGCTAAACGCTACACTCTACACCCTACACGAAACACGATACACCCTACACCCTACACGCTACACTCTACATTATACACCCTACACTCAACATTCTACACCCTACACGCTACACGCTACACCCTACACTCTACACCCTACAGCCTACACGCTACACGCTACACCCTACACTCTACACCCTACACCCTACACGATACACGCTACACTCTACACCCTACACGCTACATGCTACACTCTACACCCTACACGCTACACTCTACACCCTACATGCTACACCCTACACTCTACACCCTACAGAATACACGCTACACTCCACACCCTACACGCTACACCCTACACGGTACACCCTACACGCTACACGCTACACTCTACACCCTACACGCTACACGCTAAACGCTACACTCTACACCCTACACGATAGACGATACACCCTACACCCTACACGCTACACTCTACACCCTACACGCTACACCCTACACCCTACACACTACACCCTACACGCTACACGCTACAAACTACACACTACACGCTACACTCTACACGCTACACCCTACACCCTACACGCTACACTACACACGCTACACGCAACACGCTACATCCTACACACTACACGTTACACTCTACACCCTACACTCTACACTCTACACCCTACACCCTACACGCTACACGCTACACGCTACACTCTAAACCCTACACGCTACACCCTACACTCTACACCCTACACCCTACACGCTATACGCTACACGCTACACTCTACATGCTACACGCTACACGCTACACTCTACACCCTACACGCTACACTCTACACCCTACACGCTATACCCAACACCCTACATGCTACACTCTACACCCTACACGCTACACTCTACACCCTAAACGCTACACCCTACACTCTACACCCTACACTCTACACGCTACACTCTACACCCTATACGCTACACCCTACACTCAACACCCCACACCCTACACCCTACACGCTACACGCTACACGCTACACGATACACGCTACACTCTACACCCTACACGCTACACTACACTCTACACCCTACACCCTACACCATACACGCTACACGCTACACCCTACACTCTACACCCTACACACTACACGCTACATGCAACACTCTACACCCTACAAGCTACACCCTACACTCTACACCCTACACGCTACACCCTACACCCTACATGCTACACACTACACTCTACACCCTGCACGCTACACCCTACACTCTACACCCTACACGCTATACGCTACACGCTACGCGCTACACTCTACACCTTACACGCTACACCCAACACTCTACACCCTACACCCTACACCCTACACCCTACATGCTACATGCTACACTCTACACTCTACACCTTACACGCTACACGCTACACTCTACACCCTACATGCTACACTCTACACCCTACACGCTACACCCTACACTCTACACCCTACACCCTACACGCTACACTCTACACCCTACACGCTACACACTACACTCTACACCCTACACCTTACACGCTACACTCTACACCCTATACGCTACACCCTACACTCTACACTCTACACCCTACACGCTACACGCTACATGATACACGCTACACTCTACACCCTACACGCTACATCCTACACTCTACACCCTACACGCTACACGCTACACGCTACACCCTACACTCTACATTCTACACCCTACACGCTACACGCTACACTCTACACCCTACATGCTACACCCTACACTATACACCCTACACCCTACATGCTACACTCTACACGCTACACGATACACGCTACACGCTACACCCTAAACTCTACACCCTACACCCCACATGCTACACTCTACACGCTACACCCTACATGCTGCACTCTACACCCTACACGCTACATGCTACACCCTGCACTCTACACCCTACCCGCTACACGCCACATGCTAGAGTGTAGGGTTTAGCGTGTAGGGTGTAGAGTGTAGCGTGTAGGGTATATGGTGTAGAGTGTAGGATGTAGCGTGTAGGGTGTAGAGTGTAGCGTGTAGGGTGTAGGGTGTAGAGTGTAGTGTGTAGGGTGTAGAGTGTAGCGTGTAGGGTGTAGAGTGTAGCGTGTAGGGTGTAGCGTGTAGGGTGTAGAGTGTAGAGTGTAGAGTGTAGCGTGTAGGGTGCACAGTGTAGGGTGTTGGGTGTAGCGTGTAGCGTGTAGGGTGTAGAGTGTAGCGTGTAGCGTGTAGCGTGTAGGGTGTAGGGTGTAGAGTGTAGGGTGTAGCGTGTAGGGTGTAGAGTGTAGCGTGTAGGGTGTAGAGTGTAGTGTGTAGCGTGTAGGGTGTAGAGTGTAGCGTGTAGGGTGTAGCGTGTAGGGTGTAGCGTGTAGGGTGTAGGGTGTAGAGTGTAGCGTGTAGGGTGTAGCGTGTAGGGTGTAGAGTGTAGCGTGTAGGGTGTAGAGTAGCTTGTAGCGTGTAGGGTGTAGGGTGTAGCGTGTAGCATGTAGCATGTAGGGTGTAGAGTGTAGGGTGTAGTGTGTAGGGTGAAGAGTGTAGCATGTATCGTGTAACGTGTAGCGTGTAGCGTGAAGGGTGTAGGGTGTAGAGTGTAGGGTGTAGGGTGTAGAGTGTAGTATGTATCGTGTAGCGTGTAGCGTGAAGGGTGTAGGGTGTAGATTGTAGGGTGTAGCGCATAGGGTGTAGAGTGTAGCGTGTAGGGTGTAGAGTGTATGGTGTAGCGTGTAGGGTGTAGATTGTAGCGTGTAGTGTGCAGCATGTAGGGTGTAGGGTGTAGCGTGTAGGGTGTAGAGTGTAGAATGTAGGGTGTAGAGTGTAGCGTGTAGCGTGTAGGGTGTAGGGTGTAGAGTGTAGAGTGTAGGGTGTAGAGTGTAGCGTGTATAGTGTAGCGTGTAGGGTGTAGGATGTAGAGTGTAGGGTGTAGCGTATAGGGTGTAGAGTGTAGCATGTAGGGTGTAGGGTGTAGAGTGTAGGTTGTAGCGTGTAGGGTGTAGAGTGTAGCGTGAAGGGTGTAGAGTGTAGCGTGTAGGGTGTAGGGTGTAGCGTGTAGCGTATAGCATGTAGGGTGTAGGGTGTAGAGTGTGTGGTGTAGCGTGTAAGGTGTAGAGTGTAGCGTGTAGCGTGTAGCATGTAGCGTGTAGGGTGTAGAGTGTAGGGTGTAGCGTATAGGGTGTAGAGTGTAGCGTGTAGGGTGTAGGGTGTAGAGTGTAGGTTGCAGCATGTAGGGTGTAGAGTGTAGCGTGAAGGGTGTAGAGTGTAGTGCGTAGGGTGTAGAGTGTAGCGTGTAGCGTGTAGCATGTAGGGTGTAGGGTGTAGAGTATGTGGTGTAGCGTGTAGGGTGTAGAGTGTAGCGTGTAGCGTGTAGCATGTAGCGTGTAGGGTGTAGAGTGTAGGGTGTAGCGTGAATGGTGGAGAGTGTAGAGTGTAGCATGTAGGGTGTAGGGTGTAGCGTGTAGGGTGTAGAGTGTAGGGTGTAGCGTGTAGCGTGTAGAGTGTATGGTGTAGCGTGTAGCGTGTAGGGTGAAGGGTGTAGGGTGTAGAGTGTAGTGTAGCGTGTAGGGTGTACAGTGTAGCGTGAAGGGTGTAGAGTGTAGCATGTAGGGTGTAGGGTGTAGCGTGTAGGGTGTAGAGTGTAGCATGTATCGTGTAGCGTGTAGAGTGTATGGTGTAGCGTGTAGCGTGTAGGGTGAAGGGTGTAGGGTGTAGAGTGTAGTGTAGCGTGTAGGGTGTACAGTGTAGCGTGAAGGGTGTAGAGTGTAGCGTGTAGGGTGTAGAGTGTAGCGTGTAGCATGTAGGGTGTAGGGTGTAGAGTGTGTGGTTTAGCGTGTAGGGTGTAGAGTGTAGCGTGTAGCATGTAGCGTGTAGGGTGTAGAGTGTAGGGTGTAGCGTGAAGGGTGGAGAGTGTAGCGTGTAGCATGTAGGGTGTAGGGTGTAGCGTGTAGGGTGTAGAGTGTAGGGTGTAGCGTGTAGGGTGTAGAGTGTAGCATGTAGCGTGTAGGGTGTAGAGTGTATGGTGTAGCGTGTAGCGTGTAGGGTGAAGGGTGTAGGGTGTAGAGTGTAGTGTAGCGTGTAGGGTGTACAGTGTAGCGTGTATCGTGTAGCGTGTAGCGCGTAGGGTGTAGGGTGTAGGGTGTTGAGTGTAGGGTGTAGCGTATAGGGTGTAGAGTGTAGCGAGTAGCATGTAGCGTGTAGAGTGCAGCGTGTAAGGTGTAGCGTGTAGCGTGTAGAGTGTAGCGTATAGGGTGTAGGGTATAGCGTGTAGGGTGTAGACTGTAGCGTGTAGCATGTAGCATGCAGAGTGTGGGGTGTAGCGTGTAGGGTGTAGAGTGTAGCGTGTAGGGTGTAGCATGTAGCGTGTAGAGTGTAGCGTGTAGCGTGTAGTGTGTAGCGTGTAGCGTGTAGGGTGTAGGGTGTAGCGTGTAGAGTGTAGATTGTAGCGTGTAGCGTGTAGAGTGTAGCGTGTAGGGTGTAGAGTGTAGCGTGTAGAGTGTAGCGTGTAGGGTGTAAGGTGTAGCTTGTAGAGTGTAGCGTGTGGTGTGTAGCGTGTAGCGTGTAGGGTGTAGGGTGTAGGGTGTAGCGTGTAGGGTGTAGAGTGTAGCATGTAGGGTGTAGAGTGTAGCGTGTAGGGTGTAGAGTGTAGCGTGTAGCGTGTAGGGTGTAGAGTGTAGCGTGTAGCGTGTAGCGTGTAGGGTGTAGTGTGTAGGGTGTAGAGTGTAGCGTGTAGGGTGTAGGGTGTAGAGTGTAGGGTGTAGCATGTAGAGTGTAGGGTGTATTGTGTAGGGTGTAGAGTGTAGCATGTAGCGTGTAGGGTGTAGGGTGTAGAATGTAGGGTGTAGCGTGTAGGGTGTAGAGTGTAACGTGTAGAGTGTAGCGTGTAGGGTGTAGGGTGTAGAGTGTAGGGTGTAGCGTGTAGGGTGTAGAGTGTAGCATGTAGCGTGTAGTGTAGGGTGTAGCGTGTAGGGTGTAGCGTGTAGCGTGTAGGGTGTAGAGTGTAGCGTGTAGCGTGTAGAGTGTAGCCTGTAGGGTGTAGCGTGTAGGGTGTAGAATGTAGAGTGTAGGGTGTATGGTGTAGAGTGTAGGTTGTAGAGTGTAGCGTGTAGCGTGTAGGGTGTAGGGTGTAGAGTGTAGAGTGTAGCGTGTAGGGAGTAGGGTGTAGGGTGTAGCGTGTAGGGTGTAGCGTGTAGGGTGTAGGGTGTAGAGTGTAGGGTGTAGCGTGTAGCATGTAGCGTGTAGCGTGTAGCATGTAGGGTGTAGTGTGTAGAGTGTAGCATGTAGCGTGTAGCGTGTAGGGTGTAGGGTGTAGAGTGAAGGGTGTAGCGTGTAGAGTGTAGCCTGTAGGGTGTAGAGTGTAGCGTGTAGCGTGTAGGGTGTAGCATTTAGGATGTAGAGTGTAGCATGTAGCGTGTAGGCTGTAGGGTGTAGTGTGTAGGGTGTAGCGTGTAGGGTGTAGAGTGTAGCGTGTAGCTTGTAGCGTGTAGAGTGTAGGGTGTAGCGTGTAGGGTGTAGCGTGTAGCGTGTAGGGTGTAGAGTGAAGCGTGTAGCGCGTAGAGTGTAGCGTGTAGGGTGTAGCGTGTAGGGTGTAGAATGTAGAGTGTAGGGTGTATGGTGTAGAGTGTAAGTTGTAGAGTGTAGCGTGTAGCGTGTAGGGTGTAGGGTGTAGAGTGTAGAGTGTAGCATGTAGGGAGTAGGGTGTAGGGTGTAGCGTGTAGGGTGTAGCGTGTAGGGTGTAGAGTGTAGAGTGTAGGGTGTAGCGTGTAGCATGTAGCGTGTAGCGTGTAGCATGTAGGGTGTAGAGTGTAGAGTGTAGCATGTAACGTGTAGCATGTAGGGTGTAGGGTGTAGCATGTAGGATGTAGAGTGTAGCATGTAGCGTGTAGGCTGTTAGGGTGTAGAGTGTAGGGTGTAGCGTGTAGGGTGTAGAGTGTAGCGTGTAGCGTGTAGCTTGTAGCGTGTAGAGTGTAGGGTGTAGCGTGTAGGGTGTAGCGTGTAGCGTGTAGGGTGTAGAGTGAAGCGTGTAGCGCGTAGAGTGTAGCGTGTAGGGTGTAGCGTGTAGGGTGTAGAACGTAGAGTGTAAGGTGTATGGTGTAGAGTGTAGGGTGTAGAGTGTAGCATGTAGCGTGTAGAGTGTAGCGTGTAGCGTGTAAGTGTGTAGGGTGTAGAGTGTAGGGTGTAGCGTGTAGCGTGTAGCATGTAGGTAGTAGGGTGTAGGGTGTAGAGTGTAGGGTGTAGCGTGTAGCGTGTAGCGTGTAGAGTGTAGAGTGTAGCATGTAGCGTGTAGCGTGTAGGGTGTAGGGTGTAGAGGGTAGGGTGTAGCATGTAGGGTGTAGGGTGTAGCGTGTAGGGTGTAGATTGTAGAGTGTAGGGTGTAATGTGCACATTTTTCCCCATTTCCCCACTGGGTCAAAACTTCTGTTAGAATGATGTGTTTTCCTGTTATTTCCAATGGCCTACAAGCATAAGTGAAGCAGTGAGCAGCAGTCTCTATTAGTATAGGAGATATCAGAAAACATTTCACATTTTTCCCCATTGGGTCATAACTTCTTTTACAATGATCAGAGGTTGAAATTTTTTGCGTTTTCCTGCTCTTTCCAATGGCTTACAAGCATAAGTGAAGCGGTGAGCAGCAGTTTCTATTAGTATAGGACCCAATGGGGAAATGGGGAAAAATGTGAAATGTTTTCCGTTATCTTATACTAATAGAGACTGATGCTCACTGCTTCACTTATGCTTGTAGGCCATTGGAAATAGCAAGAAAACGCATCATTCTAACAGAAGTTTTGACCCAGTGGGGAAATGGGGAAAAATGTGCACTCTACACCCTACACTCTACAATCTACACCCTACACGCTACACCCTACACCCTACATGCTACACATTACCCTCTACACCCTACACCCTACACGCTACACGCTACATGCTACACTCTACACTCTACACCCTACACGCTACACGCTACATGATACACGCTACACTCTACACCCTACACGCTACATCCTACACTCTACACCCTACACGCTACACGCTACACGCTACACCCTACACTCTACATTCTACACCCTACACGCTACACGCTACACTCTACACCCTACATGCTACACCCTACACTATACACCCTACACCCTACATGCTACACTCTACACGCTACACGATACACGCTACACGCTACACCCTAAACTCTACACCCTACACCCCACATGCTACACTCTACACGCTACACCCTACATGCTGCACTCTACACCCTACACGCTACATGCTACACCCTGCACTCTACACCCTACCCGCTACACGCCACATGCTAGAGTGTAGGGTTTAGCGTGTAGGGTGTAGAGTGTAGCGTGTAGGGTATATGGTGTAGAGTGTAGGATGTAGCGTGTAGGGTGTAGAGTGTAGCGTGTAGGGTGTAGGGTGTAGAGTGTAGTGTGTAGGGTGTAGAGTGTAGCGTGTAGGGTGTAGAGTGTAGCGTGTAGGGTGTAGAGTGTAGGGTGTAGAGTGTAGAGTGTAGAGTGTAGCGTGTAGGGTGCACAGTGTAGGGTGTTGGGTGTAGCGTGTAGCGTGTAGGGTGTAGAGTGTAGCGTGTAGCGTGTAGCGTGTAGGGTGTAGGGTGTAGAGTGTAGGGTGTAGCGTGTAGGGTGTAGAGTGTAGCGTGTAGGGTGTAGAGTGTAGTGTGTAGCGTGTAGGGTGTAGAGTGTAGCGTGTAGGGTGTAGCGTGTAGGGTGTAGCGTGTAGGGTGTAGGGTGTAGAGTGTAGCGTGTAGGGTGTAGCGTGTAGGGTGTAGAGTGTAGCGTGTAGGGTGTAGAGTAGCTTGTAGCGTGTAGGGTGTAGGGTGTAGCGTGTAGCATGTAGCATGTAGGGTGTAGAGTGTAGGGTGTAGTGTGTAGGGTGAAGAGTGTAGCATGTATCGTGTAACGTGTAGCGTGTAGCGTGAAGGGTGTAGGGTGTAGAGTGTAGGGTGTAGGGTGTAGAGTGTAGTATGTATCGTGTAGCGTGTAGCGTGAAGGGTGTAGGGTGTAGATTGTAGGGTGTAGCGCATAGGGTGTAGAGTGTAGCGTGTAGGGTGTAGAGTGTATGGTGTAGCGTGTAGGGTGTAGATTGTAGCGTGTAGTGTGCAGCATGTAGGGTGTAGGGTGTAGCGTGTAGGGTGTAGAGTGTAGAATGTAGGGTGTAGAGTGTAGCGTGTAGCGTGTAGGGTGTAGGGTGTAGAGTGTAGAGTGTAGGGTGTAGAGTGTAGCGTGTATAGTGTAGCGTGTAGGGTGTAGGATGTAGAGTGTAGGGTGTAGCGTATAGGGTGTAGAGTGTAGCATGTAGGGTGTAGGGTGTAGAGTGTAGGTTGTAGCGTGTAGGGTGTAGAGTGTAGCGTGAAGGGTGTAGAGTGTAGCGTGTAGGGTGTAGGGTGTAGCGTGTAGCGTATAGCATGTAGGGTGTAGGGTGTAGAGTGTGTGGTGTAGCGTGTAAGGTGTAGAGTGTAGCGTGTAGCGTGTAGCATGTAGCGTGTAGGGTGTAGAGTGTAGGGTGTAGCGTATAGGGTGTAGAGTGTAGCGTGTAGGGTGTAGGGTGTAGAGTGTAGGTTGCAGCATGTAGGGTGTAGAGTGTAGCGTGAAGGGTGTAGAGTGTAGTGCGTAGGGTGTAGAGTGTAGCGTGTAGCGTGTAGCATGTAGGGTGTAGGGTGTAGAGTATGTGGTGTAGCGTGTAGGGTGTAGAGTGTAGCGTGTAGCGTGTAGCATGTAGCGTGTAGGGTGTAGAGTGTAGGGTGTAGCGTGAATGGTGGAGAGTGTAGAGTGTAGCATGTAGGGTGTAGGGTGTAGCGTGTAGGGTGTAGAGTGTAGGGTGTAGCGTGTAGCGTGTAGAGTGTATGGTGTAGCGTGTAGCGTGTAGGGTGAAGGGTGTAGGGTGTAGAGTGTAGTGTAGCGTGTAGGGTGTACAGTGTAGCGTGAAGGGTGTAGAGTGTAGCATGTAGGGTGTAGGGTGTAGCGTGTAGGGTGTAGAGTGTAGCATGTATCGTGTAGCGTGTAGAGTGTATGGTGTAGCGTGTAGCGTGTAGGGTGAAGGGTGTAGGGTGTAGAGTGTAGTGTAGCGTGTAGGGTGTACAGTGTAGCGTGAAGGGTGTAGAGTGTAGCGTGTAGGGTGTAGAGTGTAGCGTGTAGCATGTAGGGTGTAGGGTGTAGAGTGTGTGGTTTAGCGTGTAGGGTGTAGAGTGTAGCGTGTAGCATGTAGCGTGTAGGGTGTAGAGTGTAGGGTGTAGCGTGAAGGGTGGAGAGTGTAGCGTGTAGCATGTAGGGTGTAGGGTGTAGCGTGTAGGGTGTAGAGTGTAGGGTGTAGCGTGTAGGGTGTAGAGTGTAGCATGTAGCGTGTAGGGTGTAGAGTGTATGGTGTAGCGTGTAGCGTGTAGGGTGAAGGGTGTAGGGTGTAGAGTGTAGTGTAGCGTGTAGGGTGTACAGTGTAGCGTGTATCGTGTAGCGTGTAGCGCGTAGGGTGTAGGGTGTAGGGTGTTGAGTGTAGGGTGTAGCGTATAGGGTGTAGAGTGTAGCGAGTAGCATGTAGCGTGTAGAGTGCAGCGTGTAAGGTGTAGCGTGTAGCGTGTAGAGTGTAGCGTATAGGGTGTAGGGTATAGCGTGTAGGGTGTAGACTGTAGCGTGTAGCATGTAGCATGCAGAGTGTGGGGTGTAGCGTGTAGGGTGTAGAGTGTAGCGTGTAGGGTGTAGCATGTAGCGTGTAGAGTGTAGCGTGTAGCGTGTAGTGTGTAGCGTGTAGCGTGTAGGGTGTAGGGTGTAGCGTGTAGAGTGTAGATTGTAGCGTGTAGCGTGTAGAGTGTAGCGTGTAGGGTGTAGAGTGTAGCGTGTAGAGTGTAGCGTGTAGGGTGTAAGGTGTAGCTTGTAGAGTGTAGCGTGTGGTGTGTAGCGTGTAGCGTGTAGGGTGTAGGGTGTAGGGTGTAGCGTGTAGGGTGTAGAGTGTAGCATGTAGGGTGTAGAGTGTAGCGTGTAGGGTGTAGAGTGTAGCGTGTAGCGTGTAGGGTGTAGAGTGTAGCGTGTAGCGTGTAGCGTGTAGGGTGTAGTGTGTAGGGTGTAGAGTGTAGCGTGTAGGGTGTAGGGTGTAGAGTGTAGGGTGTAGCATGTAGAGTGTAGGGTGTATTGTGTAGGGTGTAGAGTGTAGCATGTAGCGTGTAGGGTGTAGGGTGTAGAATGTAGGGTGTAGCGTGTAGGGTGTAGAGTGTAACGTGTAGAGTGTAGCGTGTAGGGTGTAGGGTGTAGAGTGTAGGGTGTAGCGTGTAGGGTGTAGAGTGTAGCATGTAGCGTGTAGTGTAGGGTGTAGCGTGTAGGGTGTAGCGTGTAGCGTGTAGGGTGTAGAGTGTAGCGTGTAGCGTGTAGAGTGTAGCCTGTAGGGTGTAGCGTGTAGGGTGTAGAATGTAGAGTGTAGGGTGTATGGTGTAGAGTGTAGGTTGTAGAGTGTAGCGTGTAGCGTGTAGGGTGTAGGGTGTAGAGTGTAGAGTGTAGCGTGTAGGGAGTAGGGTGTAGGGTGTAGCGTGTAGGGTGTAGCGTGTAGGGTGTAGGGTGTAGAGTGTAGGGTGTAGCGTGTAGCATGTAGCGTGTAGCGTGTAGCATGTAGGGTGTAGTGTGTAGAGTGTAGCATGTAGCGTGTAGCGTGTAGGGTGTAGGGTGTAGAGTGAAGGGTGTAGCGTGTAGAGTGTAGCCTGTAGGGTGTAGAGTGTAGCGTGTAGCGTGTAGGGTGTAGCATTTAGGATGTAGAGTGTAGCATGTAGCGTGTAGGCTGTAGGGTGTAGTGTGTAGGGTGTAGCGTGTAGGGTGTAGAGTGTAGCGTGTAGCTTGTAGCGTGTAGAGTGTAGGGTGTAGCGTGTAGGGTGTAGCGTGTAGCGTGTAGGGTGTAGAGTGAAGCGTGTAGCGCGTAGAGTGTAGCGTGTAGGGTGTAGCGTGTAGGGTGTAGAATGTAGAGTGTAGGGTGTATGGTGTAGAGTGTAAGTTGTAGAGTGTAGCGTGTAGCGTGTAGGGTGTAGGGTGTAGAGTGTAGAGTGTAGCATGTAGGGAGTAGGGTGTAGGGTGTAGCGTGTAGGGTGTAGCGTGTAGGGTGTAGAGTGTAGAGTGTAGGGTGTAGCGTGTAGCATGTAGCGTGTAGCGTGTAGCATGTAGGGTGTAGAGTGTAGAGTGTAGCATGTAACGTGTAGCATGTAGGGTGTAGGGTGTAGCATGTAGGATGTAGAGTGTAGCATGTAGCGTGTAGGCTGTTAGGGTGTAGAGTGTAGGGTGTAGCGTGTAGGGTGTAGAGTGTAGCGTGTAGCGTGTAGCTTGTAGCGTGTAGAGTGTAGGGTGTAGCGTGTAGGGTGTAGCGTGTAGCGTGTAGGGTGTAGAGTGAAGCGTGTAGCGCGTAGAGTGTAGCGTGTAGGGTGTAGCGTGTAGGGTGTAGAACGTAGAGTGTAAGGTGTATGGTGTAGAGTGTAGGGTGTAGAGTGTAGCATGTAGCGTGTAGAGTGTAGCGTGTAGCGTGTAAGTGTGTAGGGTGTAGAGTGTAGGGTGTAGCGTGTAGCGTGTAGCGTGTAGGTAGTAGGGTGTAGGGTGTAGAGTGTAGGGTGTAGCGTGTAGCGTGTAGCGTGTAGCGTGTAGAGTGTAGAGTGTAGCATGTAGCGTGTAGCGTGTAGGGTGTAGGGTGTAGAGGGTAGGGTGTAGCATGTAGGGTGTAGGGTGTAGCGTGTAGGGTGTAGATTGTAGAGTGTAGGGTGTAATGTGCACATTTTTCCCCATTTCCCCACTGGGTCAAAACTTCTGTTAGAATGATGTGTTTTCCTGTTATTTCCAATGGCCTACAAGCATAAGTGAAGCAGTGAGCAGCAGTCTCTATTAGTATAGGAGATAACAGAAAACATTTCACATTTTTCCCCATTGGGTCATAACTTCTTTTACAATGATCAGAGGTTGAAATTTTTTGCGTTTTCCTGCTCTTTCCAATGGCTTACAAGCATAAGTGAAGCGGTGAGCAGCAGTTTCTATTAGTATAGGACCCAATGGGGAAATGGGGAAAAATGTGAAATGTTTTCCGTTATCTTATACTAATAGAGACTGATGCTCACTGCTTCACTTATGCTTGTAGGCCATTGGAAATAGCAAGAAAACGCATCATTCTAACAGAAGTTTTGACCCAGTGGGGAAATGGGGAAAAATGTGCACTCTACACCCTACACTCTACAATCTACACCCTACACGCTACACCCTACACCCTACATGCTACACATTACCCTCTACACCCTACACCCTACACGCTACACGCTACATGCTACACTCTACACGCTACACCCTACACGCTACACGCTACATTCTACGCGCTACATGCTACACTCTACACCCTACACGCTACACCCTACACTCTACACCCTACACCCTACATGCTACATGCTACACTCTACACTCTGCACGCTACACGCTAAACTCTACACCCTACACGCTACACTCTACACCCTACACGCTACACCCTACACTCTACACCCTACACCCTACACGCTACACTCTACACCCTACACGCTACACCCTACACCCTACATGCTACACATTACCCTCTACACCCTACACCCTACACGCTACACGCTACATGCTACACTCTACACGCTACACCCTACACGCTACACGCTACATTCTACGCGCTACACGCTACACTCTACACCCTACACGCTACACCCTACACTCTACACCCTACACCCTACATTCTACAATCTACACCCTACACGCTACACCCTACACCCTACATGCTACACATTACCCTCTACACCCTACACCCTACACGCTACACGCTACATGCTACACTCTACACGCTACACCCTACACGCTACACGCTACATTCTACGCGCTACACGCTACACTCTACACCCTACACGCTACACCCTACACTCTACACCCTACACCCTACATGCTACACGATACACGCTACACGCTAAACTCTACACCCTACACGCTACACCCTACACGCTACACCCTACACACTACACCCTACACGCTACACGCTACACCCTACACTCTACACCCTACACCCTACACGCTACATGCAACACTCTACACCCTACATGCTACACCCTACACTCTACACCCTACACGCTACACCCTACACCCTACATGCTACACACTACACTACACCCTACACGCTACACCCTACACTCTACACCCTACACGCTATACGCTACACGCTACGCGCTACACTCTACACCTTACACGCTACACCCAACACTCTACACCCTACACCCTACATGCTACATGCTACACTCTACACTCTACACGCTACACGCTAAACTCTACACCCTACACGCTACACTCTACACCCTACACGCTACACCCTACACTCTACACTCTACACGCTACACGCTAAACTCTACACCCTACACGCTACACTCTACACCCTACACACTACACCCTACACTCTACACCCTACACCCTACACGCTACATGCTACACTCTACACCCTACATGCTACACCCTACACGCTACACGCTACACACTACACGCTACATGCTACACTCTACACGCTACACCCTACACCCTACACCCTACTCCCTACCCGCTACACGCTACACCCTACACGCTACACGCTACACGCTACACCCTACACGCTACAACCTACACACTACACCCTACACCCTACACGCTACACGCTACATGCTACATGCTACACCCTACACTCTACACCCTACACCCTACACGCTACACCCTACACGCTACACCCTACACCCTACTCCCTACACGCTACACCCTACACTCTACACCCTACACCCTACACGCTACACGCTACACGCTACACTCTACACCCTACACTCTACCCCATACACCCTACACTCGACATTCTACACCCTACCCGCTACACGCTACACCCTACACGCTACACTCTACACGCTATACGCTACACTCTACACCCTACACGCTACACTCTACACCCTACACGCTACACCCTTCACTCTACACCCTACATGCTACACGCTACACGCTACACTCTACACCCTACACGCTACACCCTACACTCTACACCCTACACACTACACGCTACACGCTACACGCTACACTCTACACCATACACCCTACAATCGACATTCTACACCCTACACGCTACACGCTACACCCTACACTCTACACCCTACACGCTACACGCTACACCCTACATTCTACACCCTACACCCTACACGCTACACGCTACACTCTACACCCTACACGCTACATGCTACACTCTACACCCTACACGCTACACCCTACACCCTAAGAAAACCAAGAAAAAAATGCCAATGGAATCCTAGACAACTACACCAAACCAAAACACAAGGATTCCTAAAATATAACTTTTAATATTCAAAGTTAAAATACACAGTTCTAAAATTGAGGACAATGCAATGAAAAATATCACAAGGGAACTAACTGACCCCTGTCAAAACCCTACTCCTATCCACTACCTCTTTGCGGGGGTAGGCACCCTAAGTTTCTGCGGTTGGTGCCCCCGCTCATCGAAGGCTGGCCCTATAAGCCCTAGACATACCCTATAAAGCCTAGAAAGGTAATGTCACAAATATGAACCCAAAACCAAAAATATCAGAAAAAATTAGCAAAAATAGTATAAATAAATAAGAAAAAATTAGAAAAAACAAACTAAACAAAAAAACACAAAAATTAGTGTTTTTTACCCAAGCTGAAGACCCTAAATAGGCTGTTCACATATCGTATACTTTTTGGGGTATATAGTACGAGAAAATAGAAAACCCCAATCATCTCATTTTCAATGATCTGCAAACCAAAAATATCATAAAAAATTAGCAAAAATAGTATAAATAAAAAAATAGAAAAAATTAGAAAAAACAAACTAAACAAAAAAACACAAAAGTTAGTATTTTTTGCTCAAGCTGAACATCCCACATAGAGTGTTCACATATCGTATATTTTTGGGGTATTTTGTACAAGATACGAATTGAAAAAACCCCAATCACCTCATTTAATGATCTACAGATTCTTCTTTAAGCAAAAATATCATAAAAAATTAGCAAAACTTGTATGAAAAAACATAATATAAAAAATAATAATCAGAAACATACAAAACAAAAAAACTGAAGAATAATTCAGTAGCCAACAGCTTGGATGCCCCAATAAGGTATATAGACCAGATATAACTGTTTTTTTGGGCCAATAGAAAAAGGGAAATATTAATGTCCCATTTATGCAAGAAAACTCAATTATGGGGAACCACTCAAATGACAAAAAAATATCTATATATGGTTCTCACACAGTGGTGGAATCAGCAAAAAGCTATGTCCATACACAAAGCCACCTTTAGTGTCATGGCTAGTTCAAAAAGGTCATTTCAAAAGAGTGGAAATACCAGAATATGCTACAATTCTCATCCCAAAAATGTGGGTATATCATATATCAAAAAAAGTCATTCTGATGGCAATATCATATATGAGCCAGATAAAGCGTTTTTTTTGACACGGAGAGAAGAGATGAGGATATGGTCCATCCAATATGTTAAAGTCCTTCGATCTTGTTGTACATATAAATCCAGCAGTCATCTATAAAGCCGCATATCATGCCGCAAAGAATAGTCATTAAGCCATGTCAGGCATATCGGTGCAGCAACCATTTAAATGGTCATATCATGTGCAGCAATACCAGTCATTAGGCCATGTTCGGCACTTTACTCATCTGATTCACAGAGATCCTTTCACCAGCTGCAGATATCAGTCCAGCCACCACGTCTCCAAAGTGTGGTCATCAGGTCAAATCACACCCTTTACTCATCTGATACAGAGAGAATCCTTCAACAACGCTGTAAATATCAGACCAGCCATCAGAACATCTTCATCCAAGATACCGTCCCTTACAATGCCCAACGCGTTTCCCCCCCGTGTGGGAAAACCGGGGGTTCATCAGGGGTGCTGACCGTCCGGACAATACAGACGATACAGAGATAGTAACATACCGCTCATTCAAACTTTATATATAGCCACTTACCGGCTATACTTCCACATGGGACCAATCTCCACCCACCGATAATGTGCGCCGCCATCCATCCCTCTGGAACGCACGCTGCCGCCCACATAGATGACGTAAGGGCTGACAGCGTTCATGTGGGACTAAACTCCGCCCACCCTTCTAAGCACCGCCGTATCCTCCTGGAACGCAAGCTCCAGCCCACACCGATGACCTCAGGCTGACAGCGTTCATGTGGGACTAAACTCCGCCCACCCTCAGTACCGCCGTATCACTAGCTGGAACGCAAATGCGCTCCAGCCAGCAAGGATGACATAGGCGAGAAATATTATACAGGGGTACACCGAGCATAGGAGAAGCCGCAACTGTACTTGAGTGCCACAGGGGAACACCCAAATTATAACAGCGATAAAGAATAAAGTCCAATCCTCCTATATATATCGGGAGAGGATACACAGTATATACCTGCTGATAAGCAAACACACTCGGAGGGCCAGCATAAAGAGAAGGAGGGAGCCACAATTACCCCTTCCATAACATATACAACCTGTGCCAGTTTCTAATTAAACATACAGACGGCAAATAACATATATATGTATCCAAGGATCTCAATAGGTCCCATATTAGCTCTAAACTATAGGTGTATACGCCCCCCCCCCCTTTTTTTTTTATAGAGAGAAAAAAAATTTATAAAGTGAATGAAAACCAAAATCTGAAGCATAAAAACAAAAAAAGAACCATAATATATTAATTATGAGAATAATTCACAGAAAAGGCCCCAATCGGCCCAGGCAGTAAGAAATACAACACTTCAACCAGGTTAGATAAAACTTACAAAGGACAGCTGTTCATTGAGGCCAGAAGGACTCACCGACCCCATCAAATAGATCCACCTTGTCTCACGTTGAACAATCCTCAAATCCCAGTCCCCCAATCTAACAGAAGGGGGAATAGCCTCCATAACCATGAACGCCAGGGACCCAGGATCACCCCCATGTACCATATTCACGTGTCGAGCCAGGGGGGTGTCCCTTTTATGCCTAATGTCCCCCAAATGTTCTCCAATACGGACACGGAATTCACTTTTCGTCTTTCCCACATAGTCTTTGGGACACCCACAGGTACAGAGATACACAACCCCCTTCGTTCTACAATTTGCAAAATGTCTCATCTGAAAGACTCTACCCGTTGTCGAACTTCTAAATAATTTCGTGACTCTAACATATTTGCAAAAAGAACAATGTCCACACCTGAAAGTTCCAAGGGACCTATTTTCCAGCCAGGTCCCTGGCTTTTTTGGGGGTTCAAAATGACTCCGCACCACAATATCCCTTATGGACCTACCGCGTCTGTAAGTAACCGAGGGATAAGGGGATATGTGCGCACCAATATCTGGGTCGGATCTCAGGATTTGCCAATATTTCCTAAGTATCTGAGAAATCCGGCCAGACTGGTCGTCATAGGTGCCAATTAAACGAGTAATCGGTGCCATATCCTCATCCCTTCTCCGCATCAACAGGGAAGTCCGATTAGTCTTTTGTGCGATCTGATAGGCGGAATTAACAATATCCCTGGGATAGCCCCTATCCTCAAAACGATGCCTAAGGTCCAGGGACTTCGTTTCAAAATCCCCCATCCCCGAGCAGTTTCTACGTAACCTAAGAAACTGCCCCTTCGGGATCCCTCTCTTCAGGGGGCAGGGGTGGTGACTCTCCCACCTTAGTAGGCTGTTTGTTGCCGTTGGTTTTCTAAATATGGTAGTACTAAGGAGGCCATCATTTTGTCTCGAGATGAGGACATCAAGGAAAGTGATCTTATCCACCCCAATCTCATACGTAAACACCATACCTTCGATGTTACTGTTGAGGTATTGCATAAATCCTTTAAAGGACTCAATGTCCCCTTTCCAAAAAACCAAAATATCATCTATGTAACGGCCCCAGAAAACTATCCTGGGGCCCCATAGATCATCCTCCTCTCGAAAAACAAACGTGTCCTCCCACCAGCCCAGGAGCAAATTAGCACACCCTACACCCTACATGTTACACCCTACACTCTACACCCTACAGCCTACACGCTACACTCCACATCCTACACGCTACACCCTACACGCTACACCCTACACGCTACACCCTACACCCTACACGCTACACGTTACAAACTACACACTACACGCTACACTCTACACGGTACACCCTACACCCTACACGCTACACTCTACACGCTACACGCTACACTCTACACCCTACACGCTGCATGCTACACGCAACACGCTACACGCTACACTCTACACCATACACACTACACTACACACGCTACACGCAACACGCTACATCCTACACACTACACGTTACACTCTACACCCTACACTCTACACTCTACACCCTACACCCTACACGCTACACGCTACACGCTACACGCTACACTCTACACCCTACACGCTACACCCTACACTCTACACCCTACACCCTACATGCTACACGCTACACGCTACACTCTACATGCTGCACGCTACACGCTACATTCTACACCCTACACGCTACACTCTACACCCTACACGCTACACCCAACACCCTACACGCTACACGCTACACTCTACACCCTACACGCTACACTCTACACCCTGCACGCTACACCCTACACTCTACACCCTACACTCTACACGCTACACTCTACACCCTATACGCTACACCCTACACTCAACACCCCACACCCTACACCCTACACGCTACACGCTACACGATACACGCTACACTCTACACCCTACACGCTACACTACACTCTACACCCTACACCCTACACCCTATACGCTACACGCTACACCCTACACTCTACACCCTACACCCTACACGCTACATGCAACACTCTACACCCTACATGCTACACCCTACACTCTACACCCTACACGCTACACCCTACACCCTACATGCTACACACTACACTACACCCTACACGCTACACCCTACACTCTACACCCTACACGCTATACGCTACACGCTACGCGCTACACTCTACACCTTACACGCTACACCCAACACTCTACACCCTACACCCTACATGCTACACTCTACACTCTACACGCTACATGCTACACGCTAAACTCTACACCCTACACGCTACACTCTACACCCTACACGCTACACCCTACACTCTACACCCTACACCCTACACACTACACTCTACACCCTACACGCTACACCCTACACCCTACACGCTACACCCTACACTCTACACCCTACACGCTACACGCTACACCCTACACGCTACATTCTACACCATACACGCTACACGCTACACTCTACACCCTACATGCTACACCCTACACTCTACACCCTACACCCTACATGCTACACTCTACACGCTACATGATACACGCTACACGCTACACCCTACACTCTACACCCTACACCCCACATGCTACACTCTACACGCTACACCCTACACACTGCACTCTACACCCTACACGCTACAAGCTACATGCTACACCCTGCACTCTACACCCTACACACTACCCGCTACACGCCACATGCTACACGCTAGAGTGTAGGGTGTAGCGTGTAGGGTGTAGAGTGTAGCGTGTAGGGTGTAGGGTGTAAAGTGTAGGATGTAGCGTGTAGGGTGTAGAGTGTAGCGTGTAGGGTGTAGGGTGTAGAGTGTAGTGTGTAGGGTGTAGAGTGTAGCGTGTAGGGTGTAGAGTGTAGCGTGTAGGGTGTAGCGTGTAGGGTGTAGCGTGTAGGGTGTAGGGTGTAGAGTGTAGAGTGTATAGTGTAGCATGTAGGGTGCATAGTGTAGGGTGTTGGGTGTAGTGTGTAGCGTGTATGGTGTAGAGTGTAGCGTGTAGCGTGTAGCGTGTAGCGTGTAGGGTGTAGGGTGTAGTGTAGGGTGTAGCGTGTAGGGTGTAGAGTGTAGCGTGTAGGGTGTAGGGTGTAGAGTGTAGTGTGTAGCGTGTATGGTGTAGAGTGTAGCGTGTAGGGTGTAGCGTGTAGGGTGTAGCGTGTAGGGTGTAGGGTGTAGAGTGTAGCGTGTAGCGTGTAGGGTGTAGCGTGTAGGGTGTAGAGTGTAGCGTGTAGGGTGTAGAGTGTAGCATGTAGCGTGTAGGGTGTAGCGTGTAGCATGTAGCATGTAGGATGTAGGGTGTAGAGTGTAGGGTGTAGCGTGTAGTGTGTAGAGTGTAGCATGTATCGTGTAGCGTGTAGCGTGAAGGGTGTAGGGTGTAGGGTGTAGAGTGTAGGGTGTAGATTGTAGGGTGTAGCGTATAGGGTGTAGAGTGTAGCGTGTAGGGTATAGAGTGTATGGTGTAGCATGTAGGGTGTAGATTGTAGCGTGTAGTGTGCAGCATATAGGGTGTAGGGTGTAGCGCGTAGGGTGTAGAGTGTAGAATGTAGGGTGTAGAGTGTAGCGTTTAGCGTGTAGGGTGTAGAGTGTAGGGTGTAGCGTGTAGAGTGTAGCATGTAGGGTGTAGGGTGTAGAGTGTAGCGTGTATAGTGTAGCATGTAGGGTGTAGGGTGTAGAGTGTAGGGTGTAGCGTATAGGGTGTAGAGTGTAGCGTGTAGGGTGTAGGGTGTAGAATGTAGGTTGTAGCGTGTAGGGTGTAGAGTGTAGCGTGAAGGGTGTAGAGTGTAGCGTGTAGGGTGTAGAGTGTAGCGTGTAGCGTGTAGCATGTAGGGTGTAGGGTGTAGAGTGTGTGGTGTAGCGTGTAGAGTGTAGCGTGTAGCGTGTAGCATGTAGCGTGTAGGGAGTAGAGTGTAGGGCGTAGCGTGAAGGGTGGAGAGTGTAGCGTGTAGCATGTAGGGTGTAGGGTGTAGCGTGTAGGGTGTAGAGTGTAGGGTGTAGCGTGTAGCGTGTAGAGTGTATGGTGTAGCGTGTAGCGTGTAGGGTGAAGGGTGTAGGGTGTAGAGTGTAGCGTGTAGGGTGTAGCGTGTAGGGTGTAGAGTGTAGCGTGTAGGGTGTAGAGTGTAGCATGTAGCGTGTAGGGTGTAGCGTGTAGCATGTAGCATGTAGGATGTAGGGTGTAGAGTGTAGGGTGTAGCGTGTAGGGTGTAGAGTGTAGCATGTATCGTGTAGCGTGTAGCGTGAAGGGTGTAGGTTGTAGCGTGTAGAGTGTAGCGTGTAGGGTGTAGGGTGTAAAGTGTAGCGTGTAGGGTGTAGAGTGTAGCATGTAGCGTGTAGCGTGTAGGGTGTAGACTGTAGCGTGTAGCGTGTAGGGTGTAGGGTGTAGCGTGTAGGGTGTAGCGTGTAGGGTGTAGAGTGTAGCATGTAGGGTGTAGGGTGTAGAGTGTAGGGTGTAGCATTTAGGGTGTAGGGTGTAGCGTGTAGGGTGTAGAGTGTAGCATGTAGCGTGTAGGGTGTAGGGTGTAGAGTGTAGGGTGTAGTGTGTAGGGTGTAGATTGTAGCGTGTAGTGTGCAGCGTGTAGGGTGTAGGGTGTAGCGTGTAGGGTGTAGAGTGTAGAATGTAGGGTGTAGGGTGTAGAGTGTAGCGTGTATAGTGTAGCGTGTAGGGTGTAGAGTGTAGGGTGTAGCGTATAGGGTGTAGAGTGTAGCATGTAGCGTGTAGCGTGTAGGGTGTAGACTGTAGCGTGTAGCGTGTAGGGTGTAGGGTGTAGCGTGTAGGGTGTAGCGTGTAGGGTGTAGAGTGTAGCATGTAGGGTGTAGGGTGTAGAGTGTAGGGTGTAGCATTTAGGGTGTAGGGTGTAGCGTGTAGGGTGTAGAGTGTAGCATGTAGCGTGTAGGGTGTAGGGTGTAGAGTGTAGGGTGCAGCGTGTAGCGTGTAGGGTGTAGGGTGTAGAGTGTAGGGTGTAGCGTGTAGCGTGTAGCATGTAGGGTGTAGGGTGTAGAGTGTAGCGTGTAGGGTGTAGAGTGTAGCGTGTATAGTGTAGCGTGTAGGGTGTAGGGTGTAGAGTGTAGGGTGTAGCGTATAGGGTGTAGAGTGTAGCGTGTAGGGTGTAGGGTGTAGAGTGTAGGTTGTAGCGTGTAGGGTGTAGAGTGTAGCGTGAAGGGTGTAGAGTGTAGCGTGTAGGGTGTAGAGTGTAGCGTGTAGCATGTAGGGTGTAGGGTGTAGAGTGTGTGGTGTAGCGTGTAGGGTGTAGAGTGTAGAGTGTAGCATGTAGCGTGTAGGGTGTAGAGTGTAGGGTGCAGCGTGAAGGGTGGAGAGTGTAGGGTGTAGCGTGTAGGGTGTAGAGTGTAGCATGTAGGGTGTAGGGTGTAGCGTGTAGGATATAGAGTGTAGGGTGTAGCGTGTAGGGTGTAGAGTGTAGCATGTAGCGTATAGGGTGTAGAGTGTATGGTGTAGCGTGTAGCCTGTAGGGTGAAGGGTGTAGGGTGTAGAGTGTAGTGTAGCGTGTAGGGTGTACAGTGTAGCATGTATCGTGTAGCGTGTAGCGCGTAGGGTGTAGGGTGTAGGGTGTTGAGTGTAGGGTGTAGCGTATAGGGTGTAGAGTGTAGCGAGTAGCATGTAGCGTGTAGAGTGCAGCGTGTAGGGTGTAGCGTGTAGCGTGTAGCGCGTAGAGTGTAGCGTGTAGGGTGTAGGGTGTAGCGTGTAGGGTGTAGAGTGTAGCGTGTAGCATGTAGCGTGTAGAGTGTGGGGTGTAGCGTGTAGGGTGTAGAGTGTAGCGTGTAGGGTGTAGCATGTAGCGTGTAGAGTGTAGCGTGTAGCGTGTAGTGTGTAGCGTGTAGCGTGTAGGGTGTAGGGTGTAGGGTGTAGCGTGTAGAGTGTAGCGTGTAGGGTGTAGGGTGTAAAGTGTAACGTGTTGGGTGTAGAGTGTTGCATGTAGCGTGTAGCGTGTAGGGTGTAGAGTGTAGCGTGTAGCATGTAGGGTGTAGAGTGAAGGGTGTAGCGTGTAGGGTGTAGAGTGTAGCGTGTAGCGTGTAGCGTGTAGGGTGTAGGGTGTAGAGTGTAGGGTGTAGCGTGTAGGGTGTAGAGTGTAGCGTGTAGTGTGTAGGGTGTAGGGTGTAGCGTGTAGGGTGTAGAGTGTAGGGTGTAGCGTGTAGGGTGTAGAGTGTAGCATGTAGCGTGTAGGGTGTAGGGTGTAGAGTGTAGGGTGTAGCGTGTAGGGTGTAGGGTGTAGAGTAGTGTGTAGGGTGTAGAGTGTAGCGTGTATCGTGTAGCGTGTAGCGTGTAGGGTGTAGGGTGTTGAGTGTAGGGTGTAGCGTATAGGGTGTAGAGTGTAGCGTGTAGGGTGTAGGGTGTAGAGTGTAGGCTGTAGCGTGTAGGGTGTATAGTGTAGTGTGTAGAGTGTAGCGTGTAGCATGTAGGGTGTAGGGTGTAGTGTGTAGGGTGTAAAGTGTAGCGTGTATGGTGTAGAGTGTAGCATGTAGCGTGTAGGGTGTAGAGTGTAGCGTGTAGGGTGTAGAGTGTAGCGTGTAGCGTGTAGGGTGTAGGGTGTAGCGTGTAGCATGTAGCATGTAGTATGTAGGGTGTAGAGTGTAGGGTGTAGCGTGTAGCATGTAGGGTGTAGGGCGTAGAGTGTAGAGTGTAGCGTGTATCGTGTAGCGTGTAGCGTGTAGGGTGTAGGGTGTAGAGTGTGGGGTGTAGCATATAGGATGTAGAAAGTAGCGTGTAGGGTGTAGGGTGTAGCGTGTAGGGTGTAGCGTGTAGGGTGTAGAGTGTAGCGTGTAGCATGTAGGGTGTACAGTGTAGCATGTATCGTGTAGCGTGTAGCGCGTAGAGTGTAGGGTGTAGGGTGTTGAGTGTAGGGTGTAGCGTATAGGGTGTAGAGTGTAGCGAGTAGCATGTAGCGTGTAGAGTGCAGCGTGTAGGGTGTAGCGTGTAGCGTGTAGAGTGTAGCGTGTAGGGTGTAGGGTGTAGCGTGTAGGGTGTAGAGTGTAGCGTGTAGCATGTAGCGTGTAGAGTGTGGGGTGTAGCGTGTAGGGTGTAGAGTGTAGCGTGTAGGGTGTAGCATGTAGCGTGTAGAGTGTAGCGTGTAGCGTGTAGTGTGTAGCGTGTAGCGTGTAGGGTGTAGGGTGTAGGGTGTAGCGTGTAGAGTGTAGCGTGTAGGGTGTAGGGTGTAGCGTGTAGGGTGTAGAGTGTAGCGTGTAGCATGTAGCGTGTAGAGTGTGGGGTGTAGCGTGTAGGGTGTAGAGTGTAGCGTGTAGGGTGTAGCATGTAGCGTGTAGAGTGTAGCGTGTAGCGTGTAGTGTGTAGCGTGTAGCGTGTAGTGTGTAGCGTGTAGCGTGTAGGGTGTAGGGTGTAGGGTTTAGCGTGTAGAGTGTAGCGTGTAGGGTGTAGGGTGTAAAGTGTAACGTGTAGGGTGTAGTGTGTTGCATGTAGCGTGTAGCGTGTAGGGTGTAGAGTGTAGCGTGTAGCGTGTAGGGTGTAGAGTGTAGTGTGTAGCGTGTAGCGTGTAGGGTGTAGGGTGTAGAGTGTAGGGTGTAGCGTGTAGGGTGTAGAGTGTAGCGTGTAGTGTGTAGGGTGTAGGGTGTAGCGTGTAGGGTGTAGAGTGTAGGGTGTAGCGTGTAGGGTGTAGAGTGTAGCATGTAGCATGTAGGGTGTAGGGTGTAGAGTGTAGGGTGTAGCGTGTAGGGTGTAGGGTGTAGAGTAGTGTGTAGGGTGTAGAGTGTAGCGTGTATCGTGTAGCGTGTAGCGTGTAGGGTGTAGGGTGTAGGGTGTTGAGTGTAGGGTGTAGCGTATAGGGTGTAGAGTGTAGCGTGTAGGGTGTAGGGTGTAGAGTGTAGAGTGTAGGGTGTAGCGTGTAGGGTGTATAGTGTAGTGTGTAGAGTGTAGCGTGTAGCATGTAGGGTGTAGGGTGTAGTGTGTAGGGTGTAAAGTGTAGCGTGTATGGTGTAGAGTGTAGCATGTAGCGTGTAGGGTGTAGAGTGTAGCGTGTAGGGTGTAGAGTGTAGCATGTAGCGTGTAGAGTGTAGCGTGTAGCGTGTAGAGTGTAGCGTGTAGAGTGTAGCGTGTAGGGTGTAAGGTGTAGCGTGTAGAGTGTAGCGTGTAGTGTGCAGCGTGTAGCGTGTAGGGTGTAGGGTGTAGGGTGTAGCGTGTAGGGTGTAGAGTGTAGCATGTAGGGTGTAGAGTGTAGCGTGTAGGGTGTAGAGTGTAGCGTGTAGCGTGTAGGGTGTAGAGTGTAGCGTGTAGCGTGTAGCATGTAGGGTGTAGTGTGTAGGGTGTAGAGTGTAGCGTGTAGGGTGTAGGGTGTAGGGTGTAGAGTGTTGGGTGTAGCATGTAGAGTGTAGGGTGTATCGTGTAGGGTGTAGAGTGTAGCATGTAGCGTGTAGGGTGTAGGGTGTAGAATGTAGGGTGTAGCGTGTAGGGTGTAGAGTGTAACGTGTAGTGTGTAGCGTGTAGGGTGTAGGGTGTAGAGTGTAGGGTGTAGCGTGCAGGGTGTAGAGTGTAGAATGTAGCGTGTAGTGTAGGGTGTAGCGTGTAGAGTGTAGCGTGTAGGGTGTAGAGTGTAGCGTGTAGCGTGTAGAGTGTAGCGTGTAGGGTGTAGCGTGTAGGGTGTAGAATGTAGAGTGTAGGGTGTATGGTGTAGAGTGTAGGTTGTAGAGTGTAGCGTGTAGCGTGTAGGGTGTAGGGTGTAGAGTGTAGAGTGTTGCGTGTAGGGAGTAGGGTGTAGGGTGTAGCGTGTAGGGTGTAGCGTGTAGGGTGTAGCGTGTAGGGTGTAGGGTGTAGAGTGTAGGGTGTAGCGTGTAGCATGTAGCGTGTAGCGTGTAGGGTGTAGGGTGTTGAGTGTAGTGTGTAGCGTGTAGCGTGTAGGGTGTAGCATGTAGGATGTAGAGTGTAGCATGTAGCGTGTAGGCTGTAGGGTGTAGAGTGTAGGGTGTAGCGTGTAGGGTGTAGAGTGTAGCGTGTAGCTTGTAGCGTGTAGAGTGTAGGGTGTAGAGTGTAGCGTGTAGGGTGTAGCGTGTAGCGTGTAGGGTGTAGAACGTAGAGTGTAAGGTGTATGGTGTAGAGTGTAGGGTGTAGAGTGTAGCGTGTAGAGTGTAGCGTGTAGCGTGTAGGGTGTAGGGTGTAGAGTGTAGGGTGTAGCGTGTAGCGTGTAGCGTGTAGGTAGTAGGGTGTAGGGTGTAGCGTGTAGGGTGTAGGGTGTAGAGTGTAGGGTGTAGCGTGTAGCGTGTAGCGTGTAGCGTGTAGGGTGTAGGGTGTAGAGGGTAGGGTGTAGCATGTAGTTTGTAGGGTGTAGCGTGTAGGGTGTAGATTATAGAGTGTAGGGTGTAATGTACCCATTTTTCCCCATTTCCCCACTGGGTCAAAACTTCTGTTAGAATGATGCGTTTTCCTGCTATTTCCAATGGCCTACAAGCATAAGTGAAGCAGTGAGCAGCAGTCTCTATTAGTATAGGAGATAACAGAAAACATTTCACATTTTTCCCCATTGGGTCATAACTTCTGTTACAATGATCAGAGGTTGAAATTTTTTGCGTTTTCCTGCTCTTTCCAATGGCTTACAAGCATAAGTGAAGCGGTGAGCAGTTTCTATTAGTATAGGACCCAATGGGGAAATGGGGAAAAATGTGAAATGTTGGGGGGGCGTGGCCAGCGCTGATTCTGAGAGGACGTCTCAGCTGTGAGCTCCACACTGGGGCCACCTAATTAAGCGATTTTATAAAGCTTTTCTTCGAGATTCCACCTAAAACCTACAGCCTCCGGCACCGGAATATCTCCTGCACAGTTCGCTACTAAGCTGCCATGGCTGACCGCAGCAGCCGCAGAGAAAAAGACGCTGATACAGAGCGCTGCAGCGCTGAAGAGATGATCCAAGATGGCGGCGGCGGCTCCCCGCATTCTGCATGTAAAAATCCAGGAAGTGCAGGCAAGTCCCGTTTCTATGGCCGGGGACGCCAGCACTTAAGAGCGACGCCACAGCGGCAGAAGCACGCCGCTTTCAAGACAAGAATGAACCCGCGGCTCACACAGAGGAAGTCAGCGGTAACCGTGAGTAAGCGGAGGGGACCGCTGGAAAATAGCCCTGCACGGAGCTCCCGCTCTCGCTCGTCTTCCCGCGAGAGCGGCCATCTTGAAAAGGAGAAAGAGCGCTCTCAGCAGCGCTCACAGAAACAAAGCGCTGGAAAGGCTGACAAATGTGCGCCGGCTATTTTAACAGCCGGGGATCTTTTTATAACGCCGGTTAAAGGGGCCACATCTTGCCAGGATGTTTCATTTATATCTGATGCTCCCTTTACCCCACCAGCCCCTGGAAAGGCTGCTTATGCTACACATAGTACCGGATCTAATATTAATGCCAGCCCCATTAAGGTGCCGATCGGCACCCATGGTACTCCCTATTCTAAAGGGAATATATTGGTTGCTGCAGCTCAGGAGAGCCTTCAGAATAAAGATTCAATTCTTATTCATTCTCCCAAGGATCTTGGCAACCCAACACTTGCTGATACTCTAATACAGTCACTATCTGATGTAGACGCTTCTAATAAAAATGCATCAGAAATATTCATTAAGAACATTATTCTTCTTTTGGCTCAATCTTTCCAGTCACAATTAGAATCTCATAATCTATCCCTTCGCAAAGATATAGACGATCTTGGACAGCGTGTGGACCACCTTGAACGGAAAATGGGGGAATTGGTGGAGTCCCATAATAAATTGATAGATGCACATTATAACCTAGAAGACGAGGTGGCCCAAATAAAATCAAAACAAGTTGAACAAGAAGATAGAAGCAGGCGTAGTAACTTAAAATTTAGAGGGATACCTGAGTCAATCAAAGATCGTGATCTTACAGAATACACCCAAAAAATGCTTCACTCAGTTCTTCCTAAAGCTTCTAGGGGTGATCTAACACTGGAGCGCATTCACAGACTACCTAAATCCAAATACGCACCAACTACAGCTCCCAGGGACGTCATAGCCTGTTTCCACTATTTTCAAATTAAAGAGGAAATTCTCAGGAAAAGCAGGCAATTGCCAAATTTACCGACCCCCTACAATAAGATTAAAATTTTCGCAGATTTTTCAAGAGCCACATTACAAAAACGGAGAGAATACATTCCTGTCACTGACCATCTTAGGAATAACAAGATACTGTATAAATGGGGATTTCCAACCAAACTGATCGTGATTAAGGAAGATGTCATTTTTGCGCTAACTGACTTAAATAACTCTGACAAATTTATTCACGATCTAGGCCTGCCGCCCATGGAGAGATCAAGTTCTGGACACAAAGACAGCGGAGTTTCCGATCATCTTCCAGGACATGTCAAGCCCTAGTGGATCACGAAGAAAAACAGATAAAGCTTTTGAAATATGTTAGGCTGGCCCCACTCACTTGGCCCTTAATTTCACCCCCTGAACTTTGAATGAATATTTACTCATTCACTCACACACCTCGGTGTGCATTAACTGTTGGGTTGCTAACCCACTTTCTTGCTGTTAACAAATATGTTATTTTTGTTTTATGTCTATATACAGGTTTGCGTGCGCTTTTACTAAACAGAGATCGTCATTTGCCTTCGCTTTCGTCTGATCTGGAAGGTTTCGGCATCACCATCATGGTGGGGATACGGGCTCTGTGCAGATTGCCTCCTTTGTTTTTACAAGATATGCTGGTCTCATTGATCTCCCCCCCTGTGGGCAACTCCAAATGTAATTATAACTGTCATTACATAACTCACAAACCCCACTACTATGTCTTTGAATATTGTCTCCTATAACGTGAATGGCCTAAACAACCCCTACAAAAGATTTACTCTTTGGAAAGATATGCGGACCCTTAAAGCTGATATAGTACTGCTTCAAGAAACTCATTTATTAGAATCCGATAATCATAGACTTCGTAATAAATATTTTCCGCAAATACTCTTCTCAAACAGTAAGAAAAAAAAAGCGGGGGTTGCGATAGCCATCCACAAGGATTTACCTTTTAAAATAATAGATACAATGAAGGACGAGGAAGGTAGACAAATTAGTATTAAGGGGAAACTGGGAGATGTTAATTTCACCATCGCTAACATACATGCCCCCAATTCAAGTCAAATTCGCTTTCTTAATAGATTCAAAAAAAAACTGGAGGACTTCAGTGAGGGTCATGTTGTATGGGGCGGAGATTTTAATCATATTGTTGATCCCCATCTTGATTGCTCCTACCCACTGACCTACTATAAACAACAAAATTTATCTAACTGGCTAAGACAATCTGGACTACAAGACAGCTGTAGAGTGCTGAATACTAATTCAAAAGAATTCACAAGGTACTGCCCTCACAACAAATCTTTTACTAGGATTGACCATATTTTTACAAGTCTTTCAGTTTTAGATCTATATGAAAAATTTGTCACGGGCCCAATTACTTGGTCAGATCATGCACCCATCCTTCTAAAACTCAAAAACACAGATAGAGAAAATAAGTCATATAATTGGAAATACAATAAATTCATAACTGTCACACAGGATAATTCCAAATTAATAGAAAAAGCCATCTCCCATTACTTTGTTGAAAATTCTACACAAGATATTAATCCGGAAACATTATGGCAGGCTCACAAGTGTGTAATTAGGGGAATCTTGATTCAGCTTGGAGCTAAACAGAAAAAAATTAGAGAATCTAAACAGAAAGAATTGTTAGACAAAATAAAAGCTCTAGAGGCTGCCGCCCAAAATGATACAAGTTTCGATAGACATAAAGAGTTACACACCTGTAGGTTAGAGCTTAGGAACCTATTAATCGCCCAATATGAGAAAAAAGCCACTTTTCTTGGGGCTGGGTACTATACAGATAATAATAGGCCAACCAGATTGATGGCCAATAAATTTAAACCTATCAAGATGAAAAAAGTGGTGGATAGAATCTCTTTGGCTACGAGTGATGTCCTAAAACCAAAGGATATTGCAAGAGCTTTCAGGGATTATTACTTTAATTTATACAATTTGAAAGATAGTGGGGATGTCTCACCTCCCTCCCAGGACCAAATTGATTCTTTTTTGGAGAAAATGAAACTTGGAAGCCTCACGTTAGATCAGAGGGAAATACTAGACATGCCCTTTAGCGACAAAGAGGTCATGAACGTTATTAATGCCTTTAAACTCAATAAGGCGCCGGGCCCAGACGGTTTTACTAGTGAATATTACAAACAATTTAAGCAATTGCTTATTCCCCATCTAACCCAAACACTCAACTTTATTAGAGTGAATGGAACATGTAGCAGGGAGATGCTCAGAGCCACAATAGTGGTTATCCCCAAAGCTGACAAGGATGCAACCAAGGTTGAAAATTTTAGACCAATATCATTGCTAAATACTGATATCAAAGCATACGCCAAAATTATAGCAAATAGGTTACAACACTTTATCCCAGATATCATTCACCCTGACCAAGTGGGTTTTGTGAAACAGAGACAGACTTACGATAGCACTAGACGGGTATTAAATCTTCTTTCCCTCTGTAATCGCAGGCAGACTCCCAGCGTGTTCATCACTTTGGATGCAGAAAAGGCGTTTGATCGTCTAAGCTGGGAGTTTGCATTTGCGGTACTAAAAAAACTAAATTTTAGTCCAGGTTTAATCAAAAGCATCCAAACACTATATTCTGCTCCGTCAGCTGCTGTATTGGTCAATAATACGCTATCAGATCAGTTTCCAATTTCCAATGGAACCAGACAGGGGTGCCCACTTTCCCCTCTGATTTTTATCCTTAGTCTGGAACCATTAGCACAATACATCAGGAATTCTGAGGAAGTTAGAGGTATACGCTCAGATAACACTGATCACAAAATCGGACTATACGCAGACGACATTATCCTTACATTGTCGGATCCAGTTAATTCAATCAAACGTGTCTGGGAAATCATAAATGATTTTGGTAAAGTGTCCTTTTATAAATTGAATTATTCAAAAACTATAGTGTTGTCTCTCTACCTGTCACTTCAGATGAAGCGACTTCTGCGCGGTTCCTATCCTTTCATCTGGGACCGCACTCAGACCCCGTATCTTGGCATTTTGTTGACTGACAATATAGATAAGCTATATAGGATCAATGCTGAACATGTCCATAGTGAGGTGGAGAAAGTTATTAAAACCATCTCAAAATCCCCTTCCTCGTGGCTCGGGAAAGTCACCTTATATAAAATGTTTGTCCTTCCTAAAATTTTATATTTCTTTAGAAATGTCCCCCTATCACTTCCCAAATCTATTCTACAAAAATTAACAAACCAAATGAATAAATATATATGGTCTGGGGGGAAGACCAGAATAAAAAAACAAATTTTGATTCGCTCTAGGGAAAGTGGCGGAATAGCTTTACCTGACATAAATGCATATTACCATTCCATTATACTTGACCAAACTAAGTCATGGTTCAAAAATACTGATGGTCTGGAATGGCCAAAAATGGAATTGGCCTCCATGCCCAATCAGGAACCTCTCCTATATCTATATAATTTTTTCATAAAACAACAAAAGATCAAAGATGTCCATAATCCCATCATCAGGGCATCGGTTGAAAGCTGGCTATACTTTCAATCCCAAAAATCTAACAAACTTCCTTATTTTATTAAACCACTTCCCATCTCATTTTTACTTCCAATTAGACCCTCACTTAGATTCCGCTATGAGCTTTGGTCGAAACAGGGGATTAAATCCATTTATGACTTGGTGGAAGATAATCATTTTATTCCCTTTCATATACTAAAAGGCAAATTCAAAATTAATAGTAGTGAATTCATGGATTATTATTTTCTTAAAGAAGAATATAAAAAACAGATAGGCATACCCAAGAAAATATTTTTCAACCAAACTGCTATTAACTTCCTTACAAATCCACCTCCAAAAACCAAGAGCTGTTTGAGTGCCTTTTACAATATCTTAACTGACAAATATACTTTTAGCAGCTCGGGTCCTTTTGAAAAATGGGAACAAAGTTTAAATGTAAAAATTTCGCCACTTCAATGGTCACAGTCCTTTAAATTAGCGACGAAGGCCTCCAGATGCTCAAATACTCTTGAAACTCATTACAAATTGACCCAGAGATATTATTTGACTCCTAATAGACTGAAACATTTTGTTAAAGACCATGATGGAATGTGTTGGAGGAAATGTGGACAGTTAGCAAATCTATTACATACTTTCTGGTCCTGTCCCCTTCTTGCAAATTTTTGGTCTGAAGTTTTTGTGGTTATTTCTTTTTTGATTAAAAAAACCATCTCTCCACGTCCTGATATAGCTCTACTACTCATTAATCTAAACCACCTCAAATCGGACAAATTTTTAACCAGTCATATTTTCATGTCTGCAAGTTATTTGATTGCCAAGGAGTGGAATAGTGTTCGTCCCCCTAATGTGAAACATTTAATATTGTTGATTGACAAACATTTTGTATACGAAAAAATTTACTATACAAGCCTTCTCTCTGAGGATCGCTTTCAGATCAGATGGGGTAAATGGCTACAGTTGAAGGAAAAACTTGATGTTTTCTTTTGCTAAATGAACATTTATACTTACTGTGGACATGTATCCATTACAGTTATCCAGATTGTTTGTACTGTCGTATATATTCTTTAGATACAGTCGAAGAGCTATTTGACGATTCTTCTTTTTCGAGGTGTACAATTATACCTGTTGTAGACATTTTCACTACAGTCACTTAGACATTGTTTATGTCTTTGTTTATTTTTTTTTCCTGTTCATTTTTGTTATATACCCAATAAAAACTAATTTTGAAGAAAAATGTGAAATGTTTTCCGTTATCTCTTATACTAATAGAGACTGATGCTCCCTGCTTCACTTATGCTTGTAGGCCATTGGAAATAGCAAGAAAACGCATCATTCTAACAGAAGTTTTGACCCAGTGGGGAAATGGGGAAAAATGTGCACTCTAGGGGGGGCGTGGCCAGCGCTGAGACAGAGAGGACGTCTCTGTTGTGAGCTTTGCTTTGGGGCCACCTAATTAAGCGATATTATAAAGCATATCTCCAAGATTCCACTTAAAAGCTACAGCCTCCGACACCGGAATATCTGCTGCACCTATCGGTACCAAGCTGATATGGATGTCCGCAACAATCGCGGAGAAAAAGACACTGAGAGTGACCGCTGCAGCACTAAGATGAAAAATCAAGATGGCGGCGGCGACTCACCGCACTCTGAATGTAAAAATCCAGGAAGTGCAGGCAAGTCCCGAAACTATAGCCGTGGACGCCAGTACTTCAGAGCGACCCCACAAAGGCAGAAACATGCCGCCTTTAAAGCAAGAATCAACCCGCGATTCTCGCAGAGGAAGTCGGCGGCAATCGTGAGTAGCATGAAGCGGAGGGAGCCGCTGGAGGGAGGCCCGGCACGGAGCTCCCGCTCACGCTCGTCTTCTCGCGAGAGCCGCCATCTTGAGAAGGAGAGCGAGCGCTCTCAGCGCTCACAGACACAAAGCGCCGGAAAGGCTGTTAAACGCTCGCTAGCTAAATTAACCGCTAGTAATCAATGCACAACGCCGGTTAAGGGAGCTACATCATGCCCGGACATATCATTAATATCTGACGCTCCCTTTACCCCAGCAATCCCAGGGGAGGCTGCTTGTGATAAATATAGCGCCGGTTCTGATAATAGTACCAGCCCCATTACGGTGCCAGCCAGCACCCATGACACTCCCCATCCCAGAGAGAATATCCTGGTTGCTGCAGCACAGGAAAGCCCTCAAAATAAGGAGTCAGTTTATATACACTCTCCTAAGGATCTCAGCAGCCCAAAACTTGCTGATACTCTCTTACAAACACTATCTGATGTGAATGCCTCTAACAAAAATGCATCAGAAATCTTCATTAAAAACATTATTCTTCTTTTGGCCCAATCTTTCCAATCACAATTAGAATCTCATAATCTCTCCCTCCGCAAAGATATAGATAACCTTGGACAACGTGTGGACCACCTGGAACGGAAAATGGGAGAACTGGTGGAGTCCCACAATAAATTGATTGATGCCCACTATAACCTAGAAGACGAGGTAGCCCAAATAAAATTAAAACAGGTTGAACAAGAAGATAGAAGCAGACGAAGCAACTTAAAATTTAGAGGGATACCGGAATCAGTCAAAGATCGTGATCTGACAGAATATACCCAAAAAATGCTCCACACAGTCCTCCCCAAAGCTTCTAGGGGAGATCTAACGCTGGAACGTATCCACAGGCTACCCAAATCCAAATACGCACCAACTACAGCTCCTAGAGACGTCATAGCCTGTTTCCACTACTTCCAAATTAAAGAAGAAATTCTCAGGAAAAGCAGACAATTACCAAATTTACCGACCCCCTACAACAAGATAAAGATTTTTGCAGACTTTTCAAGGGCCACCCTACAAAAACGAAGAGAGTATATTCCTGTCACTGACCATCTTAGGAACAACAAGATACTGTATAAATGGGGTTTTCCAACTAAATTGATTGTAATTAAGGAGGATGTCATTTTTGCGCTAACTGACTTAAATAACTCTGATAAATTTATTCATGATATAGGCCTACCTCCCATAGAGAGATCAAGTTCTGGACACAAAGACAGCGGAGTTTCTGATCATCTTCCAAGACATGTCAAGCCCTCGTGGATCACGAAGAAAAACAGATGAAGATCTTGAACTATGTTAGGCTGGCCCCACTCACTTGGCCCTTAAATTCACCCCCTGAACTTTAAATGAGTATTTACTCATTTACATACACACTTTGGTGTGCATTAACTGTTGGTTTTATAACCCACTTTCTTGCTGGTTGCAATTATGTTATTTTTGTTTTTTGTCTATGTGCAGGTCTGTGTGCGCTTCTACTAAACAGAAATCGTCGTTTGCCTTCGCTTTCATCTGATCTGGAGGGGTTCATCATCACCGTCATGTTGGGGATACCGGTTCTGTGCAGGTTGCCTCTTTTGTTTCTACAGGATTTGCTGGTCTCACTGATCTCCCTCTCTGTGGGCAATTCTAAATGTAAATGCAGCCGTCACTACATAATTCACAAACACCACTACTATGTCTTTAAATATTGTGTCCTATAATGTGAATGGTTTGAACAGCCCCTATAAGAGATTTACTCTTTGGAAAGATATGCGTAGCCTTAAAGCTGATATAGTGCTGCTTCAGGAAACTCATTTATTAGAATCTGATAACCATAGACTCCGAAATAAACATTTCTCGCAAATATTCTTTTCAAACAGTAAAAAGAAGAAAGCGGGGGTTGCGATAGCCATTCACAAAGATTTACCTTTTAAAATAATAGATACAATAAAAGACGAGGAAGGTAGACAAATCAGTATTAAGGGAAGATTGGGAGATGTTAATTTTACCATTGCTAACATACATGCCCCCAATTCAAGCCAAATTCGCTTTCTTAATAAATTCAAAAAAAAACTGGAAGACTTTAGTGAGGGTCATGTTGTATGGGGCGGGGATTTTAATCACATTGTTGACCCCCATTTGGATTGCTCCTACCCACTGACCTATTATAAACAACAAAATTTATCTAACTGGCTAAGACAATCTGGACTACAAGACAGCTGTAGAGTGCTGAATACTAATTCAAAAGAATTCACAAGATATTGCCCACATAACAAATCCTTCACTAGGATTGACCATATTTTCACAAGTCTTTCAGTTTTAGATCTATATGAAAAATTTGTCACGGGCCCAATCACTTGGTCAGACCATGCACCTATCCTCCTTAGACTTAAAAACACAGATAGAGAAAATAAATCATACAATTGGAAATACAGTAAATTTATAGCCAATACACAGGATAATTCCAAATTAATAGAACAAGCCATCTCCCACTATTTTGTTGAAAATTCTACACAAGACATCAACCCAGAAACATTATGGCAAGCTCACAAATGCGTGATTAGGGGAATTTTGATCCAGCTTGGAGCTAAACAGAAAAAAATTAGGGAATTCAGACAGAAAGAATTGATAGGAAAAATAAAAACCCTAGAGGCTGCCGCCCAAAATGATATAAGTTTTGATAAGCATAAGGAGTTACACACTTGTAGGCTAGACCTTAAGAATCTATTAATTGCCCAATATGAGAAAAAGGCCACTCTCTTTGGCGCTGGATATTATACAGATAATAATAGACCAACCAGGTTGATGGCCAATAAATTTAAACCTATAAAGATGAGAAAGGTGGTTGATAGAGTCTCTTTGGCTTCTGGCGATGTCCTAAAACCAAAGGACATTGCAAAAGCTTTCAAGGATTATTACTTTAATTTATACAACTTGAAAGATAGCAAAAATGTCTCACCTCCCTCCCAAGACCAAATTGATTCTTTTTTAAAGAAAATAAAACTTGGGAGCCTCACGCCAGATTCAAAGAGAAGTACTTGATATGCCCTTTAGCGAGAGAGAGGTTACAAACGTTATTAATGCTTTCAAACTCAATAAGGCGCCGGGTCCAGATGGATTTACGAATGAATATTATAGACAGTTTAAACAACTGCTTATTCCCCATCTAACCCAGACACTCAACATTATTAGAGTGAAGGGAACATGTAACAAGGAAATGCTCAAGGCTACAATAGTAGTTATCCCCAAAGCTGATAAGGATGCAACAAAAGTTGAAAATTTTAGACCAATATCACTGCTAAACACTGATATCAAAGCATATGCAAAAATTATAGCAAACAGGTTGCAACACATTATCCCAGATATCATTCACCCTGACCAAGTAGGGTTTGTGAGACAGAGACAAACATACGATAGCACCAGACGTGTGTTGAATCTTCTCTCTCTATGTAACCGCAGGCAGACTCCCAGTTTGTTCATCACCTTAGACGCAGAAAAAGCGTTCGATCGTTTAAGCTGGGAGTTTGCATTTGCGGTACTTAGGAAATTAAATTTTAGTCCAGACCTAATCAAAAGCATCCAAACATTATATTCTGCTCCATCAGCTGCTGTATTTGTCAATAACACTCTATCAGATCAGTTCCCAATTTCTAACGGTACTAGACAGGGATGCCCACTCTCCCCTTTGATTTTTATCTAGTCTGGAACCATTAGCACAATACATTAGGGATTCTGAGGAGGTTAGGGGTATACCTTCAAATAACACTGATCACAAAATCGGATTATACGCAGACGACATTATCCTGACCTTGTCGGATCCAGTTAGTTCAATTAAACATGTTTGGGAAATCATTAATGACTTTGGTAAAGTGTCCTTTTATAAACTGAATTATTCAAAAACTATCGTGCTATCTCTCTACCTATCACTCCAGACGAGGCGGCTTTTGCACAGTTCCTATCCCTTCATATGGAACCGTACTCAAACCCCATATCTCGGTATCCTGTTGACTGATAATATACATAAATTACATAAGATCAATGCTGACCATGTCCATAATGAGTTGGAGAAAAATATTAAAACCATTTCAAAATCCCCCTCCTCGTGGCTTGGAAGAGTCACTTTATTTAAAATGTTTTTCCTTCCTAAAATTCTATATTTCTTTAGAAATATCCCCCTACCACTTCCCAAATCTACTCTACAAAACTTAACTAATCAAATGAATAAATATATATGGTCTGGGGGGAAATCTAGAATAAAAAAACAAATTTTGATCCGTTCCAAAGAAAATGGTGGAATTGCCCTTCCTGACATAAATGCATACTACCATTCCACTATACTTGACCAAACCAAGTTATGGTTTAAAAACACTGATAATTTGGAATGGCCCAAAATGGAACTAGCCTCCATGCCTAATCAAGAACCCCTTCTATATTTATACAATTTTTTCATAAAACAACAAAAGATCAAAGATATCCACAATCCCATCATCAGGGCATCGGTTCAAAGCTGGTTATACTTCCAATCCCAGAAATCTAACAGACTCCCTCACTCTGCTAAACCACTTCCCATCTCATATTTACTTCCAATTAGGCCCTCACTTAGATCCCGCTTTGAAATTTGGTCGAGACAAGGGATTAAATCCATCTATGATATGGTGGAAAATAATCAATTTATTCCCTTTCATATACTGAAAGACAAATTCAAAATTAACAGTAGTGAATTCATGCACTATTATTTTCTTAAAGAGGAATATAAAAGACTAAAAATAGGCATACCCAAGAAAATATTTTTTAACCAAACTGCCATTAACTTCCTTACGAATCCACCTCCGAAAAGTAAAAGTTGTTTGAGAGCCTTTTACAATATCTTAACTGACAAACACACTTTTAGTGTCTCGGGTCCCTTTGAAAAATGGGAACAAAGCTTAAATATAAAAATTTTGCCACTTCAATGGTCACAATCCTTTAAATTGGCGGCGAAAGCCTCCAGATGCTCAAATACCCTTGAAACTCATTACAAATTAACCCAGAGATACTATTTGACTCCTAATAGACTGAAACATTTTGTTAAGGGCCATGATGGGATGTGCTGGAGAAAATGTGGTCAGCCAGCAAACTTACTACATACTTTCTGGTCTTGTCCCCTCCTTACAAATTTTTGGTCTGAGGTTTTTGTGATAATTTAATTTTTGATTAAAAAGACCATGTCACCACGCCCTCATATGGCCTTACTACTCATCAATCTAAACCAACTCAAATCGGACAGATTTCTAACCAGCCATATTTTAATGTCTGCGAGCTACTTGATTGCCAGGGAATGGAATAATGCTCGTCCTCCCAATGTGAAACATCTAATATTGTTGATTGACAGACATTTTATATACGAAAAAATTTACTATACAAACCTTCTCTCCAAGGATTGTTTTCAGGTCAGATGGGGTAAATGGCTACAGTTGAAAGAACAACTTGACGGTTTCTTCCATTAAATGAACATTTACACCTGCTGTGGACATTTATTCACTACAGTTATTCAGATGCTGTTCATGTTACTGTTTATGTTTTTGATATATACTCAAAGAGCTACTTGACGGTTTCTTTTTTCTAGGTGTACACTTATGCCTGCTGTAGACATATTTTCATTACAGTTACTCAGATACTGTTTATGTTACTGTTTATGTTTTTTTTTTTTCTCCTTTGATATATACCCAATAAAAACTAATTGGAAAGAAAAATGTGCACATTACACCCTACACTCTATAATCTACCCCCAACACGCTACACCCTACACCCTACATGCTACACCCTACCCTCTACACCCTACACCCTACACGCTACACGCTACATGCTACACTCTACACTCTACACACTACACGCTACACGCTACACCCTACACTCTACACCCTACACCCTACACGCTACACCCTACACCCTACTACCTACACGCTACACGCTACACGCTACACCCTACACTCTACACCCTACACCCTACACGCTACACGCTACACTCTACACCCTACACGCTACACGCTACACCCTACACGCTACACTCTAAGCGCTACACGCTTCACTCTACACCCTACACGCTACACTCTACACCCTAAACGCTACACCCTACACTCTACACGCTACAAGCAACACGATACACGCTACACTCTACACCCTACACGCTACACACTACACTCTACACCCTACACCCTACACGCTACACTCTACACCCTACACCCTACACGCTACACGCTACACTCTACACCCTACACGCTACACGCTACACCCTACACGCTACACTCTACACGCTACACGCTACACTCTACACCCTACACGCTACACTCTACACCCTACACGCTACACCCTACACTACACGCTACATTCTACACGCTACACGCTACACTCTACACCCTACACGCTACTCCCTACACTCTACACCCTACACCCTACACGCTACACACTACACGTTACACTCTGCACCCTACACGCTACACCCTACATTCTACACCCTACACCCTACACGCTACACCCTACACGCTACACCCTACACCCTACTCCCTACACGCTACACTCTACACTCTACACCCTACACCCTACAAGCTACACGCTACACGCTACACTCTACAACCTACACTACACCATACACCCTACACTCTACATTCTACACCCTACACGCTACACGCTACACGCTACACTCTACACGCTACACGCTACACTCTACACCCTACACGCTACACTCTACACCCTACACGCTACACCCTACACTACACGCTACATTCTACACGCTACACGCTACACTCTACACCCTACACGCTACACCCTACATTCTACACCCTACACCCTACACGCTACACCCTACACGCTACACCCTACACCCTACAAGCTACACGCTACACGCTACACTCTACAACCTACACTCTACACCATACACCCTACACTCTACATTCTACACCCTACACGCTACACGCTACACGCTACACTCTACACGCTACACGCTACACTCTACACCCTACACGCTACACCCTACACTCTACACCCTACACCCTACACGCTACACACTACACGTTACACTCTGCACCCTACACGCTACACCCTACATTCTACACCCTACACCCTACATGCTACATGCTACACTCTACACCCTACACGATACACCCTACACTCTACACGCTACACCCTACACTCTACACCCTACACCCTACACCCTACACGCTACTCTACACCCTACACACTACACCCTACACGCTACACGCTACACTCTACACGCTACACGCTACACTCTACACCCTACACGCTACACTCTACACCCTACACGCTACACCCTACACTCTACACGCTACACCCTACACGCTACACGCTACACTCTACACCCTACACGCTACACGCTACACTCTACACCCTACACCCTACACGCTACATGCTACACTCTACACCCTACATGCTACACCCTACACGCTACACGCTACACACTACACGCTACACGCTACACTCTACACGCTACACCCTACACCCTACACCCTACTCCCTACACGCTACACGCTACATTCTACACGCTACACGCTAAACTCTACACCCTACACGCTACACCCTACATGCTACACCCTACTCACTACACCCTAAACCCTACACGCTACACGCTACACGCTACATGCTACATGCTACATGCTACACCCTACACTCTACACCCTACACCCTACACGCTACACCCTACACGCTACACCCTACACCCTACTCCCTACACGCTACACGCTACACCCTACACTCTACACCCTACACCCTACACGCTACTCGCTACACGCTACACGCTACACTCTACACCCTACACTCTACACCATACACCCTACACTCGACATTCTACACCCTACCCGCAACACGCTACACCCTAAACGCTACACTCTACACGCTATACGCTACACTCTACACCCTACACGCTACACCCTACACTCTACTCCCTACACCCTACACGCTACACCCTACACTCTACACCCTACACCCTACACGCTACACGCTACACGCTACACGCTACACCCTACACCCTACACCCTACACGCTACACGCTACACTCTACACCCTACACGCTACACCCTACACTCTACACCCTACACCCTACACGCTACACGCTACACGCTACACTCTACATGCTACACGCTACACGCTACACTCTACACCCTACACGCTACACTCTACACCCTACACGCTACACCCAACACCCTACACACTACATGCTACACCCTACACGCTACACTCTACACCCTACACGCTACACCCTACACTCTACACCCTACACTCTACACGCTACACTCTACACCCTATACGCTACACCCTACACTCAACACCCCACACCCTACACCCTACACGCTACACGCTACACGATACACGCTACACTCTACACCCTACACGCTACACTACACTCTACACCCTACACCCTACACGCTACACCCTACACTCTACACCCTACACCCTACACGCTACATGCAACACTCTACACCCTACATGCTACACCCTACACTCTACACCCTACACGCTACACCCTACACCCTACATGCTACACACTACACTCTACACCCTACACCCTACACTCTACACCCTACACGCTACACCCTACACCCTACATGCTACACACTACACTCTACACCCTACACTCTACATTCTACACCCTACACGCTACACGCTACACTCTACACCCTACATGCTACACCCTACAATCTACACCCTACACCCTACATGCTACACTCTACACGCTACGCGATACACGCTACATGCTACACCCTACACTCTACACCCTACACCCCACATGCTACACTGTAGTAGGGTGTAGCGTGTAGGGTGTAGAGTGTAGCATGTATCGTGTAGCGTGTAGCGTGAAGGGTGTAGGGTATAGAGTGTAGGGTGTAGCGTGTGGGGTGTAGAGTGTAGCATGTATCGTGTAGCGTGTAGCGTGAAGGGTGTAGGGTGTAGATTGTAGGGTGTAGCGTATAGGGTGTAGAGTGTAGCGTGTAGGGTGTAGAGTGTAGCGTGTAGGGTGTAGATTGTAGCGTGTAGTGTGCAGCATGTAGGGTCTAGGGTGTAGCGTGTAGGGTGTAGAGTGTAGAATGTAGGGTGTAGAGTGTAGCGTGTAGCGTGTAGCGTGTAGGGTGTAGGGTGTAGAGTGTAGGGTGTAGCGTGTAGCGTGTAGCATGTAGGGTGTAGGGTGTAGAGTGTAGCGTGTATAGTGTAGCGTGTAGGGTGTAGGGTGTAGAGTGTAGGGTGTAGCGTATAGGGTGTAGAGTGTAGCGTGTAGGATGTAGGGTGTAGAGTGTAGGTTGTAGCGTGTAGGGTGTAAAGTGTAGCGTGAAGGTTGTAGAGTGTAGCGTGTAGGGTGTAGAGTGTAGCGTGTAGGGTGTAGGGTGTAGGGTGTAGTGTGTAGGGTGTAGAGTGTAGCGTGTAGCGTGTAGCATGTAGAGTGTAGAGTGTAGGGTGTAGCGTGTAGGGTGTAGAGTGTGGCGTGTAGGGTGTAGCATGTAGCGTGTAGATTGTAGCGTGTAGCGTGTAGTGTGTAGCGTGTAGCGTGTAGGGTGTAGGGTGTAGGGTGTAGCGTGTAGAGTGTAGCGTGTAGGGTGTAGGGTGTAAAGTGTAGCGTGTAAGGTGTAGAGTGTAGCATGTAGCGTGTAGGGTGTAGAGTGTAGCGTGTAGCGTGTAGGTTGTAGGGTGTAGGGTGTAGCGTGTAGGGTGTAGCGTGTAGCGTGTAGGGTGTAGAGTGTAGGGTGTAGCATGTAGGGTGTAGGGTATAGCGTGTAGGGTGTAGAGTGTAGCATGTAGCGTGTAGGGTGTAGGGTGTAGAGTGTAGGGTGTAGTGTGTAGGGTGTAGATTGTAGCGTATAGTGTGCAGCGTGTAGGGTGTAGGGTGTAGCGTGTAGGGTGTAGAGTGTAGAATGTAGGGTGTAGAGTGTAGCGTGTAGCGTGTAGGGTGTAGCGTGTAGGGTGTAGAGTGTAGCGTGTAGGGTGTAGAGTGTAGCGTGTAGCGTGTAGGGTGTAGGGTGTAGCGTGTAGCATGTAGCATGTAGCATGTAGGATGTAGGGTGTAGAGTGTAGGGTGTAGCGTGTAGCGTGTAGGGCGTAGAGTGTAGAGTGTAGCGTGTATCGTGTAGCGTGTAGCGTGTAGGGTGTAGGGTGTAGGGTGTAGAGTGTAGTGTGTAGCGTGTAGGGTGTAGAGTGTAGCGTGTAGGGTGTAGCGTGTAGGGTGTAGCGTGTAGGGTGTAGGGTGTAGAGTGTAGCCTGTAGCGTGTAGGGTGTAGCGTGTAGGGTGTAGAGTGTAGCGTGTAGGGTGTAGAGTGTAGCGTGTAGCGTGTAGGGTGTAGGGTGTAGCGTGTAGCATGTAGCATGTAGGATGTAGGGTGTAGAGTGTAGGGTGTAGCGTGTAGGGTGTAGAGTGTAGCATGTATCGTGTAGCGTGTAGCGTGAAGGGTGTAGGGTGTAGTGTGTAGAGTGTAGGGTGTAGCGTGTAGGGTGTAGAGTGTAGCATGTATCGTGTAGCGTGTAGCGTGAAGGGTGTAGGGTGTAGGGTGTAGATTGTAGGGTGTAGCGTATAGGGTGTAGAGTGTAGCGTGTAGGGTGTAGAGTGTACGGTGTAGCATGTAGGGTGTAGATTGTAGCGTGTAGTGTGCAGCATGTAGGGTGTAGGGTGTGGCGTGTAGGGTGTAAAGTGTAGAATGTAGGGTGTAGAGTGTAGCGTGTAGGGTGTAGGGTGTAGAGTGTAGGGTGTAGCGTGTAGCATGTAGGGTGTAGGGTGTAGAGTGTAGCGTGCATAGTGTAGGGTGTAGAGTGTAGGGAGTAGCGTATAGGGTGTAGAGTGTAGCGTGTAGGATGTAGGGTGTAGAGTGTAGGTTGTAGCGTGTAGGGTGTAAAGTGTAGCGTGATGGGTGTAGAGTGTAGGGTGTAGAGTGTAGCATGTAGGGTGTAGGGTGTAGGGTGTACGGTGTAGCGTGTAGGGTGTAGAGTGTAGCGTGTAGCGTGTAGCATGTAGCGTGTAGAGTGTAGGGTGTAGGGTGTAGCGTGTAGGGTGTAGAGTGTGGAGTGTAGGGTGTAGCATGTAGCGTGTAGATTGTAGCGTGTAGCGTGTAGTGTGTAGCGTGTAGCGTGTAGGGTGTAGGGTGTAGGGTGTAGGGTGTAGGGTGTAGCGTGTAGAGTGTAGCGTGTAGGGTGTAGGGTGTAAAGTGTAGCGTGTAGGGTGTAGAGTGTAGCATGTAGCGTGTAGCGTGTAGGGTGTAGAGTGTAGCGTGTAGCGTGTAGGGTGTAGAGTGTAGAGTGTAGCATGTAGGGAGTAGGGTGTAGGGTGTAGCGTGTAGGGTGTAGCGTGTAGGGTGTAGAGTGTAGGGTGTAGCGTTTAGCATGTAGCGTGTAGCGTGTAGCATGTAGGGTGTAGAGTGTAGAGTGTAGCATGTAGCGTGTAGCGTTTAGGGTGTAGGGTGTAGAGTGAAGGGTGTAGGGTGTAGAATGTAGAGTGTAGCCTGTAGGGTGTAGAGTGTAGCGTGTAGCGTGTAGAGTGCAGCGTGTAGGGTGTAGAGTGTAGCGTGTAGCGTGTAGAGTGTAGGGTGTAGGGTGTAGGGTGTAGCGTGTAGGGTGTAGAGTGTAGCATGTAGGGTGTAGAGTGTAGCGTGTAGGGTGTAGAGTGTAGCGTGTAGCGTGTAGCGTGTAGGGTGTAGAGTGTAGCGTGTAGCGTGTAGCGTGTAGGGTGTAGTGTGTAGGGTGTAGAGTGTAGGGTGTAGGGTGTAGGGTGTAGAGTGTAGGGTGTAGCATGTAGAGTGTAGGGTGTATCGTGTAGGGTGTAGAGTGTAGCATGTAGCGTGTAGGGTGTAGGGTGTAGAATGTAGGGTGTAGCGTGTAGGGTTTAGAGTGTAACGTGTAGTGTGTAGTATGTAGGGTGTAGGGTGTAGAGTGTAGGGTGTAGCGTGTATGGTGTAGAGTGTAGCATGTAGCGTGTAGTGTAGGGTGTAGCGTGTAGGGTGTAGAGTGTAGCGTGTAGGGTGTAGAGTGTAGAGTGTAGCGTGTAGAGTGTAGCGTGTAGGGTGTAGCGTGTAGGGTGTAGAATGTAGAGTGTAGGGTGTATGGTGTAGAGTGTAGGTTGTAGAGTGTAGCGTGTAGCGTGTAGGGTGTAGGGTGTAGAGTGTAGAGTGTAGCGTGTAGGGAGTAGGGTGTAGGGTGTAGCGTGTAGGGTGTAGCGTGTAGGGTGTAGGGTGTAGAGTGTAGGGTGTAGCGTGTAGCATGTAGCGTGTAGCGTGTAGCATGTAAGGTGTAGAGTGTAGAGTGTAGCATGTAGCGTGTAGCGTGTAGGGTGTAGGGTGTAGAGTGAAGGGTGTAGGGTGTAGCGTGTAGTGTAGCCTGTAGGGTGTAGAGTGTAGCGTGTAGTGTGTAGAGTGTAGAGTGTAGAGTGTAGTGTGTAGCGTGTAGCGTGTAGGGTGTAGCATGTAGGATGTAGAGTGTAGCATGTAGCATGTAGGCTGTAGGGTGTAGAGTGTAGGGTGTAGCGTGTAGGGTGTAGAGTGTAGCGTGTAGCGTGTTGCTTGTAGCGTGTAGAGTGTAGGGTGTATTGTGTAGGGTGTAGAGTGTAGCGTGTAGGGTGTAGAGTGAAGCGTGTAGCGTGTAGGGTGTAGCGTGTAGCGTGTAGGGTGTAGAACGTAGAGTGTAAGGTGTATGGTGTAGAGTGTAGGGTGTAGAGTGTAGCGTGTAGCGTGTAGCGTGTAGAGTGTAGCGTGTAGCGTGTAGGGTGTAGGGTGTAGAGTGTAGGGTGTAGCGTGTAGCGTGTAGCGTGTAGGTAGTAGGGTGTAGGGTGTAGCGTGTAGGGTGTAGGGTGTAGAGTGTAGGGTGTAGCGTGTAGCGTGTAGCGTGTAGAGTGTAGCATGTAGCGTGTAGCGTGTAGGGTGTAGGGTGTATAGGGTAGGGTGTAGCATGTAGGGTGTAGGGTGTAGCGTGTAGGGTGTAGATTATAGAGAGTAGGGTGTAATGTGCACATTTTTCCCCATTTCCCCACTGGGTCAAAACTTCTGTTAGAATGATGCGTTTACCTGCTATTTCCAATGGCCTACAAGCATAAGTGAAGCAGTGAGCAGCAGTCTCTATTAGTATAAGAGATAACGGAAAACATTTCACATTTTTCCCCATTTCCCCATTGGGTCCTATACTAATAGAAACTGCTGCTCACCGCTTCACTTATGCTTGTAAGCCATTGGAAAGAGCAGGAAAACGCAAAAAATTTCAACCTCTGATCATTGTAAAAGAAGTTATGACCCAATGGGGAAAAATGTGAAATGTTTTCTGTTATCTCCTATCCTAATAGAGACTGCTGCTCACTGCTTCACTTATGCTTGTAGGCCATTGGAAAAAGCTACACCCTACACTCTACACGCTACACGCTACAATCTACACCCTACAGGCTACACTCTACACGCTACACCCTTCACTCTACACCCTACACCCTACACGCTACACACTACATGCTACACTCTACACTCTTCACCCTACATGCTACACGCTACACGCTACATGCTACACGCTACACCCTACACTCTACACCCTACACCCTACACGCTACACCCTACACGCTACACCCTACACCCTACTCCCTACACGCTACACTCTACACTCTACACCCTACACCCTACACGCTACACGCTACACGCTATACTCTACAACCTACACTCTACACCATACACCCTACACTCTACATTCTACACCCTACACGCTACACCCTACACGCTACACTCTACACGCTACACGCTACACTCTACACCCTACACGCTACACCCTACACTCTACACCCTACACCCTACACGCTACACACTACACGTTACACTCTACACCCTACACGCTACACCCTACATTCTACACCATACACCCTACACGCTACACTCTACACGCTACAAGCTACACGTTACACGCTACACTCTACACCCTACACGCTACACCCTACATTCTACACCCTACACTCTACACGCTACATGCTACACTCTACACCCTACATGCTACACCCTACACGCTACACACTACACGCTACACGCTACACTCTACACTCTACACCCTACACCCTACACGATACACGATACACGCTACACGCTAAACTCTACACCCTACACGCTACACCCTACACGCTACACCCTACACACTACACCCTACACCCTACACGCTACACGCTACATACTACACTCTACACTCTACACCCTACACGCTACACGCTACTCGCTACACTCTACACTCTACACCCTACACGCTACACGCTACACGCTACATGCTACATGCTACACCCTACACTCTACACCCTACACCCTACACGCTACACCCTACACGCTACACCCTACTCCCTACACGCTACACGCTACATTCTACACGCTACACGCTACACTCTACACCCTACACGCTACACCCTACACTCTACACCCTACACCCTACACGATACACGATACACGCTACACGCTAAACTCTACACCCTACACGCTACACCCTACACGCTACACCCTACACACTACACCCTACACCCTACACGCTACACGCTACATACTACACTCTACACTCTACACCCTACACGCTACACGCTACTCGCTACATGCTACACGCTACACTCTACACCCTACACCCTACACGCTACACCCTACACGCTACACCCTACACCCTACTCCCTACACGCTACACGGTACACGCTACACCCTACACTCTACACCCTGCACCCTACACGCTACACTCTACACGCTACACGCTACACTCTACACCCTACACGCTACACTCTACACCCTACACGCTACACCCTACACTCTACACCCTACACCCTACACGCTACATGCTACACTCTACACCCTACATGCTACACCCTACACGCTACACGCTACACACTACACGCTACACTCTACACGCTACACCCTACACCCTACACCCTACTCCCTACACGCTACACGCTGCATTCTACCCGCTACCCGCTAAGCTCTACACACTACACGCTACACCCTACACGCTACACCCTACACACTACACCCTACACCCTACACGATACACGCTACATGCTACATGCTACACCCTACACTCTACACCCTACACCCTACACGCTACACCCTACATGCTACACCCTACACCCTACTCCCTACACGCTACACCCTACACTCTACACCCTACACCCTACACGCTACACGCTACACGCTACACGCTACACTCTACACCCTACACTCTACACCATACACCCTACACTCGACATTCTACACTCTACCCGCTACACGCTACACCCTACACGCTACACTCTACACGCTATACGCTACACTCTACACCCTACACGCTACACTCTACACCCTTCATGCTACACGCTACACGCTACACTCTACAGCCTACACGCTACACCCTACACTCTACACCCTACACACTACACGCTACACGCTACACTCTACACCATACACCCTACACTCGACATTCTACACCCTACACGCTACACGCTACACCCTACACTCTACACCCTACACCCTACATGCTACACGCTACACCCTACACTCTACACCCTACACACTACATGCTACACGCTACACTCTACACCCTACACCCTACACGCTACACCCTACACGCTACACCCTACACCCTACTCCCTACACGCTACACGGTACACGCTACACCCTACACTCTACACCCTGCACCCTACACGCTACACTCTACACGCTACACGCTACACTCTACACCCTACACGCTACACTCTACACCCTACACGCTACACCCTACACTCTACACCCTACACCCTACACGCTACATGCTACACTCTACACCCTACATGCTACACCCTACACGCTACACGCTACACACTACACGCTACACGCTACACTCTACACGCTACACCCTACACCCTACACCCTACTCCCTACACGCTACACGCTGCATTCTACCCGCTACCCGCTAAGCTCTACACACTACACGCTACACCCTACACGCTACACCCTACACACTACACCCTACACCCTACACGATACACGCTACATGCTACATGCTACACCCTACACTCTACACCCTACACCCTACACGCTACACCCTACATGCTACACCCTACACCCTACTCCCTACACGCTACACCCTACACTCTACACCCTACACCCTACACGCTACACGCTACACGCTACACGCTACACTCTACACCCTACACTCTACACCATACACCCTACACTCGACATTCTACACTCTACCCGCTACACGCTACACCCTACACGCTACACTCTACACGCTATACGCTACACTCTACACCCTACACGCTACACTCTACACCCTTCATGCTACACGCTACACGCTACACTCTACAGCCTACACGCTACACCCTACACTCTACACCCTACACACTACACGCTACACGCTACACTCTACACCATACACCCTACACTCGACATTCTACACCCTACACGCTACACGCTACACCCTACACTCTACACCCTACACCCTACATGCTACACGCTACACCCTACACTCTACACCCTACACACTACACGCTACACGCTACACTCTACACCCTACACGCTACATGCTACACTCTACACCCTACACGCTACACCCTACACCCTACATGCTACACCCTACACTCTACACCCTACAGCCTACACGCTACACTCCACACCCTACACGCTACACCCTACACACTACACGCTACACTCTACACCCTACACGCTACACGCTAAACGCTACACTCTACACCCTACACGATACAAACTACACACTACACGCTACACTCTACACGCTACACCCTACACCCTACACGCTACACTCTACACGCTATACGCTACACTCTACACCCTACACGCTGCATGCTACACGCAACACGCTACACGCTACACTCTACACCCTACACGCTACACTACACACGCTACACGCAACACGCTACATCCTACACACTACACGTTACACTCTACACCCTACACTCTACACTCTACACCCTACACCCTACACGCTACACGCTACACGCTACACGCTACACTCTACACCCTACACGCTACACCCTACACTCTACACCCTACACCCTACACGCTACACGCTACACGCTACACTCTACACCCTACACGCTACACTCTACACCCTACACGCTACACCCAACACCCTACACGCTACACGGTACACTATACACCCTACACGCTACACTCTACACCCTACACGCTACACCCTACACTCTACACCCTACACTCTACACGCTACACTCTACACCCTATACGCTACACCCTACACTCAACACCCCACACCCTACACCCTACACGCTACACGCTACACGAAACACGCTACACTCTACACCCTACACGCTACACTACACTCTACACCCTACACCCTACACGCTACACCCTACACTCTACACCCTACACCCTACACGCTACGTGCAACTCTCTACACCCTACATGCTACACCCTACACTCTACACCCTACACGCTACACCCTACACCCTACATGCTACACACTACACTCTACACCCTACACCCTACACTCTACACCCTACACGCTACACCCTACACCCTACATGCTACACACTACACTCTACACCCTACACTCTACATTCTACACCCTACACGCTACACGCTACACTCTACACCCTACATGCTACACCCTACAATCTACACCCTACACCCTACATGCTACACTCTACACGCTACACGATACACGCTACACGCTACACCCTACACTCTACACCCTACACCCCACATGCTACACTGTAGTAGGGTGTAGCGTGTAGGGTGTAGAGTGTAGCATGTATCGTGTAGCGTGTAGCGTGAAGGGTGTAGGGTGTAGGGTATAGAGTGTAGGGTGTAGCGTGTGGGGTGTAGAGTGTAGCATGTATCGTGTAGCGTGTAGCGTGAAGGGTGTAGGGTGTAGGGTGTAGATTGTAGGGTGTAGCGTATAGGGTGTAGAGTGTAGCGTGTAGGGTGTAGAGTGTAGCGTGTAGGGTGTAGATTGTAGCGTGTAGTGTGCAGCATGTAGGATGTAGGGTGTAGCGTGTAGGGTGTAGAGAGTAGAATGTAGGGTGTAGAGTGTAGCGTGTAGCGTGTAGGGTGTGGGGTGTAGAGTGTAGGGTGTAGCGTGTAGCGTGTAGCATGTAGGGTGTAGGGTGTAGAGTGTAGCGTGTATAGTGTAGCGTGTAGGGTGTAGGGTGTAGAGTGTAGGGTGTAGCGTATAGGGTGTAGAGTGTAGCGTGTAGGATGTAGGGTGTAGAGTGTAGGTTGTAGCGTGTAGGGTGTAAAGTGTAGCGTGAAGGTTGTAGAGTGTAGCGTGTAGGGTGTAGAGTGTAGCGTGTAGGGTGTAGGATGTAGGGTGTAGATTGTAGCGTGTAGCGTGTAGGATGTAGGGTGTAGAGTGTAGGTTGTAGCGTGTAGGGTGTAAAGTGTAGCGTGTAGAGTGTAGGGTGTAGCGTGTAGGGTGTAGAGTGTGGCGTGTAGGGTGCAGCATGTAGCGTGTAGATTGTAGCGTGTAGCGTGTAGTGTGTAGCGTGTAGCGTGTAGGGTGTAGGGTGTAGGGTGTAGCGTGTAGAGTGTAGCGTGTAGGGTGTAAGGTGTAAAGTGTAGCGTGTAAGGTGTAGAGTGTAGCATGTAGCGTGTAGCGTGTAGGGTGTAGAGTGTAGCGTGTAGCGTGTAGGGTGTAGGCTGTAGGGTGTAGCGTGTAGGGTGTAGCGTGTAGGGTGTAGAGTGTAGCGTGTAGGGTGTAGGGTGTAGAGTGTAGGGTGTAGCATGTAGGGTGTAGGGTATAGCGTGTAGGGTGTAGAGTGTAGCATGTAGCATGTAGGGTGTAGGGTGTAGAGTGTAGGGTGTAGTGTGTAGGGTGTAGATTGTAGCGTGTAGTGTGCAGCGTGTAGGGTGTAGGGTGTAGCGTGTAGGGTGTAGAGTGTAGAATGTAGGGTGTAGAGTGTAGCGTGTAGGGTGTAGCGTGTAGGGTGTAGAGTGTAGCGTGTAGGGTGTAGAGTGTAGCGTGTAGCGTGTAGGGTGTAGGGTGTAGCGTGTAGCGTGTAGCGTGTAGGGCGTAGAGTGTAGAGTGTAGCGTGTATCGTGTAGCGTGTAGCGTGTAGGGTGTAGGGTGTAGGGTCTAGAGTGTAGTGTGTAGCGTGTAGGGTGTAGAGTGTAGCGTGTAGGGTGTAGCGTGTAGGGTGTAGCGTGTAGGGTGTAGGGTGTAGAGTGTAGCCTGTAGCGTGTAGGGTGTAGCGTGTAGGGTGTAGAGTGTAGCGTGTAGGGTGTAGAGTGTAGCGTGTAGCGTGTAGGGTGTAGGGTGTAGCGTGTAGCATGTAGCATGTAGGATGTAGGGTGTAGAGTGTAGGGTGTAGCGTGTAGGGTGTAGAGTGTAGCATGTATCGTGTAGCGTGTAGCGTGAAGGGTGTAGGGTGTAGGGTGTAGAGTGTAGGGTGTAGCGTGTAGGGTGTAAAGTGTAGCATTTATCGTGTAGCGTGTAGCGTGAAGGGTGTAGGGTGTAGGGTGTAGATTGTAGGGTGTAGCGTATAGGGTGTAGAGTGTAGCGTGTAGGGTGTAGAGTGTATGGTATAGCGTGTGAGGTGTAGATTGTAGCGTGTAGTGTGCAGCATGTAGGGTGTAGGGTGTGGCGTGTAGGGTGTAAAGTGTAGAATGTAGGGTGTAGGGTGTAGAGTGTAGCATGTAGCGTGTAGGGTGTAGAGTGTAGGGTGTAGCGTGTAGCATGTAGGGTGTAGGGTGTAGAGTGTAGCGTGTATAGTGTAGCGTGTAGGATGTAGGGTGTAGAGTGTAGGTTGTAGCGTGTAGGGTGTAAAGTGTAGCGTGAAGGTTGTAGAGTGTAGCGTGTAGGGTGTAGAGTGTAGCGTGTAGGGTGTAGGATGTAGGGTGTAGATTGTAGCGTGTAGCGTGTAGGATGTAGGGTGTAGAGTGTAGGTTGTAGCGTGTAGGGTGTAAAGTGTAGCGTGTAGAGTGTAGGGTGTAGCGTGTAGGGTGTAGAGTGTGGCGTGTAGGGTGCAGCATGTAGCGTGTAGATTGTAGCGTGTAGCGTGTAGTGTGTAGCGTGTAGCGTGTAGGGTGTAGGGTGTAGGGTGTAGCGTGTAGAGTGTAGCGTGTAGGGTGTAAGGTGTAAAGTGTAGCGTGTAAGGTGTAGAGTGTAGCATGTAGCGTGTAGCGTGTAGGGTGTAGAGTGTAGCGTGTAGCGTGTAGGGTGTAGGCTGTAGGGTGTAGCGTGTAGGGTGTAGCGTGTAGGGTGTAGAGTGTAGCGTGTAGGGTGTAGGGTGTAGAGTGTAGGGTGTAGCATGTAGGGTGTAGGGTATAGCGTGTAGGGTGTAGAGTGTAGCATGTAGCATGTAGGGTGTAGGGTGTAGAGTGTAGGGTGTAGTGTGTAGGGTGTAGATTGTAGCGTGTAGTGTGCAGCGTGTAGGGTGTAGGGTGTAGCGTGTAGGGTGTAGAGTGTAGAATGTAGGGTGTAGAGTGTAGCGTGTAGGGTGTAGCGTGTAGGGTGTAGAGTGTAGCGTGTAGGGTGTAGAGTGTAGCGTGTAGCGTGTAGGGTGTAGGGTGTAGCGTGTAGCGTGTAGCGTGTAGGGCGTAGAGTGTAGAGTGTAGCGTGTATCGTGTAGCGTGTAGCGTGTAGGGTGTAGGGTGTAGGGTCTAGAGTGTAGTGTGTAGCGTGTAGGGTGTAGAGTGTAGCGTGTAGGGTGTAGCGTGTAGGGTGTAGCGTGTAGGGTGTAGGGTGTAGAGTGTAGCCTGTAGCGTGTAGGGTGTAGCGTGTAGGGTGTAGAGTGTAGCGTGTAGGGTGTAGAGTGTAGCGTGTAGCGTGTAGGGTGTAGGGTGTAGCGTGTAGCATGTAGCATGTAGGATGTAGGGTGTAGAGTGTAGGGTGTAGCGTGTAGGGTGTAGAGTGTAGCATGTATCGTGTAGCGTGTAGCGTGAAGGGTGTAGGGTGTAGGGTGTAGAGTGTAGGGTGTAGCGTGTAGGGTGTAAAGTGTAGCATTTATCGTGTAGCGTGTAGCGTGAAGGGTGTAGGGTGTAGGGTGTAGATTGTAGGGTGTAGCGTATAGGGTGTAGAGTGTAGCGTGTAGGGTGTAGAGTGTATGGTATAGCGTGTGAGGTGTAGATTGTAGCGTGTAGTGTGCAGCATGTAGGGTGTAGGGTGTGGCGTGTAGGGTGTAAAGTGTAGAATGTAGGGTGTAGGGTGTAGAGTGTAGCATGTAGCGTGTAGGGTGTAGAGTGTAGGGTGTAGCGTGTAGCATGTAGGGTGTAGGGTGTAGAGTGTAGCGTGTATAGTGTAGCATGTAGGGTGTAGGGTGTAGAGTGTAGGGTGTAGCGTATAGGGTGTAGAGTGTAGCGTGTAGGATGTGAGGTGTAGAGTGTAGGTTGTAGCGTGTAGGGTGTAAAGTGTAGCGTGAAGGGTGTAGAGTGTAGGGTGTAGAGTGTAGCATGTAGGGTGTAGGGTGTAGGGTGTAGGGTGTAGCGTGTAAGGTGTAGAGTGTAGCGTGTAGCGTGTAGCATGTAGCGTGTAGAGTGTAGGGTGTAGGGTGTAGCGTGTAGGGTGTAGAGTGTGGAGTGAAGGGTGTAGCATGTAGCGTGTAGATTGTAGCGTGTAGCGTGTAGTGTGTAGCGTGTAGCGTGTAGGGTGTAGGGTGTAGGGTGTAGGGTGTAGGGTGTAGGGTGTAGCGTGTATAGTGTAGCGTGTAGGGTGTAAAGTGTAGCGTGTAGGGTGTAGAGTGTAGCATGTAGCGTGTAGCGTGTAGGGTGTAGAGTGTAGCGTGTAGCGTGTAGGGTGTAGAGTGTAGAGTGTAGCGTGTAGGGAGTAGGGTGTAGGGTGTAGCGTGTAGGGTGTAGCGTGTAGGGTGTAGAGTGTAGGGTGTAGCGTGTAGCATGTAGCGTGTAGCGTGTAGCATGTAGGGTGTAGAGTGTAGAGTGTAGCATGTAGCGTGTAGCGTTTAGGGTGTAGGGTGTAGAGTGAAGGGTGTAGGGTGTAGAATGTAGAGTGTAGCCTGTAGGGTGTAGAGTGTAGCGTGTAGCGTGTAGAGTGCAGCGTGTAGGGTGTAGAGTGTAGCGTGTAGCGTGTAGAGTGTAGGGTGTAGGGTGTAGGGTGTAGCGTGTAGGGTGTAGAGTGTAGCATGTAGGGTGTAGAGTGTAGCGTGTAGGGTGTAGAGTGTAGCATGTAGCGTGTAGGGTGTAGGGTGTAGAATGTAGGGTGTAGCGTGTAGGGTGTAGAGTGTAACGTGTAGTGTGTAGTATGTAGGGTGTAGGGTGTAGAGTGTAGCGTGTAGGGTGTAGAGTGTAGAGTGTAGCGTGTAGAGTGTAGCGTGTAGGGTGTAGCGTGTAGGGTGTAGAATGTAGAGTGTAGGGTGTATGGTGTAGAGTGTAGGTTGTAGAGTGTAGCGTGTAGCGTGTAGGGTGTAGGGTGTAGAGTGTAGAGTGTAGCGTGTAGGGAGTAGGGTGTAGGGTGTAGCGTGTAGGGTGTAGCGTGTAGGGTGTAGGGTGTAGAGTGTAGGGTGTAGCGTGTAGCATGTAGCGTGTAGCGTGTAGCATGTAAGGTGTAGAGTGTAGAGTGTAGCATGTAGCGTGTAGCGTGTAGGGTGTAGGGTGTAGAGTGAAGGGTGTAGGGTGTAGCGTGTAGTGTAGCCTGTAGGGTGTAGAGTGTAGCGTGTAGCGTGTAGAGTGTAGAGTGTAGAGTGTAGTGTGTAGCGTGTAGCGTGTAGGGTGTAGCATGAAGGATGTAGAGTGTTGCATGTAGCATGTAGGCTGTAGGGTGTAGAGTGTAGGGTGTAGCGTGTAGGGTGTAGAGTGTAGCGTGTAGCGTGTTGCTTGTAGCGTGTAGAGTGTAGGGTGTATTGTGTAGGGTGTAGAGTGTAGGGTGTAGGGTGTAGGGTGTAGGGTGTAGAGTGTAGGGTGTAGCATGTAGAGTGTAGGGTGTATCATGTAGGGTGTAGAGTGTAGCATGTAGCGTCTAGGGTGTAGGGTGTAGAATGTAGGGTGTAGCGTGTAGGGTGTAGAGTGTAACGTGTAGTGTGTAGTATGTAGGGTGTAGAGTGTAGGGTGTAGCGTGTATGGTGTAGAGTGTAGCATGTAGCGTGTAGTGTAGGGTGTAGCGTGTAGGGTGTAGAGTGTAGCGTGTAGGGTGTAGAGTGTAGAGTGTAGCGTGTAGAGTGTAGCGTGTAGGGTGTAGCGTGTAGGGTGTAGAGTGTAGCATGTAGCATGTAGGGTGTAGGGTGTAGAGTGTAGAGTGTAGCGTGTAGGGAGTAGGGTGTAGGGTGTAGCGTGTAGGGTGTAGCGTGTAGGGTGTAGAGTGTAGGGTGTAGCGTGTAGCATGTAGCGTGTAGCGTGTAGCATGTAAGGTGTAGAGTGTAGAGTGTAGCATGTAGCGTGTAGCGTGTAGGGTGTAGGGTGTAGAGTGAAGGGTGTAGTGTGTAGCGTGTAGTGTAGCCTGTAGGGTGTAGAGTGTAGCGTGTAGCGTGTAGAGTGTAGAGTGTAGTGTGTAGCGTGTAGCGTGTAGGGTGTAGCATGTAGGATGTAGAGTGTAGCATGTAGCATGTAGGCTGTAGGGTGTAGAGTGTAGGTTGTAGAGTGTAGCGTGTAGCATGTAGGGTGTAGGGTGTAGAGTGTAGAGTGTAGCGTGTAGGGAGTAGGGTGTAGGGTGTAGCGTGTAGGGTGTAGCGTGTAGGGTGTAGAGTGTAGGGTGTAGCGTGTAGCATGTAGCGTGTAGCGTGTAGCATGTAAGGTGTAGAGTGTAGAGTGTAGCATGTAGCGTGTAGCGTGTAGGGTGTAGGGTGTAGAGTGAAGGGTGTAGTGTGTAGCGTGTAGTGTAGCCTGTAGGGTGTAGAGTGTAGCGTGTAGCGTGTAGAGTGTAGAGTGTAGAGTGTAGTGTGTAGCGTGTAGCGTGTAGGGTGTAGCATGTAGGATGTAGAGTGTAGCATGTAGCATGTAGGCTGTAGGGTGTAGAGTGTAGGGTGTAGCGTGTAGGGTGTAGAGTGTAGCGTGTAGCGTGTTGCTTGTAGCGTGTAGAGTGTAGGGTGTATTGTGTAGGGTGTAGATTGTAGCGTGTAGGGTGTAGCGTGTAGCGTGTAGGGTGTAGAACGTAGAGTGTAAGGTGTATGGTGTAGAGTGTAGGGTGTAGAGTGTAGCGTGTAGCGTGTAGCGTGTAGAGTGTAGCGTGTAGGGTGTAGGGTGTAGAGTGTAGGGTGTAGCGTGTAGCGTGTAGCGTGTAGGTAGTAGGGTGTACGGTGTAGCGTGTAGGGTGTAGGGTGTAGAGTGTAGTGTGTAGCGTGTAGCGTGTAGGGTGTAGCATGTAGGATGTAGAGTGTAGCATGTAGCATGTAGGCTGTAGGGTGTAGAGTGTAGGTTGTAGAGTGTAGCGTGTAGCATGTAGGGTGTAGGGTGTAGAGTGTAGAGTGTAGCGTGTAGGGAGTAGGGTGTAGGGTGTAGCGTGTAGGGTGTAGCGTGTAGGGTGTAGAGTGTAGGGTGTAGCGTGTAGCATGTAGCGTGTAGCGTGTAGCATGTAAGGTGTAGAGTGTAGCATGTAGCGTGTAGCGTGTAGGGTGTAGGGTGTAGAGTGAAGGGTGTAGTGTGTAGCGTGTAGTGTAGCCTGTAGGGTGTAGAGTGTAGCGTGTAGCGTGTAGAGTGTAGAGTGTAGAGTGTAGTGTGTAGCGTGTAGCGTGTAGGGTGTAGCATGTAGGATGTAGAGTGTAGCATGTAGCATGTAGGCTGTAGGGTGTAGAGTGTAGGGTGTAGCGTGTAGGGTGTAGAGTGTAGCGTGTAGCGTGTTGCTTGTAGCGTGTAGAGTGTAGGGTGTATTGTGTAGGGTGTAGAGTGTAGCGTGTAGGGTGTAGCGTGTAGCGTGTAGGGTGTAGAACGTAGAGTGTAAGGTGTATGGTGTAGAGTGTAGGGTGTAGAGTGTAGCGTGTAGCGTGTAGCGTGTAGAGTGTAGCGTGTAGGGTGTAGGGTGTAGAGTGTAGGGTGTAGCGTGTAGCGTGTAGCGTGTAGGTAGTAGGGTGTACGGTGTAGCGTGTAGGGTGTAGGGTGTAGAGTGTAGGGTGTAGCGTGTAGCGTGTAGCGTGTAGCGTGTAGAGTGTAGAGTTTAGCATGTAGCGTGTAGCGTGTAGGGTGTAGGGTGTATAGGGTAGGGTGTAGCATGTAGGGTGTAGGGTGTAGCGTGTAGGGTGTAGATTATAGAGTGTAGGGTGTAATGTGCACATTTTTCCCCATTTCCCCACTGGGTCAAAACTTCTGTTAGAATGATGCGTTTACCTGCTATTTCCAATGGCCTACAAGCATAAGTGAAGCAGTGAGCAGCAGTCTCTAATAGTATACGAGATAACGGAAAACATTTCACATTTTTCCCCATTTCCCCATTGGGTCCTATACTAATAGAAACTGCTGCTCACCGCTTCACTTATGCTTGTAAGCCATTGGAAAGAGCAGGAAAACGCAAAAAATTTCAACCTCTGATCATTGTAAAAGAAGTTATGACCCAATGGGGAAAAATGTGAAATATTGAGGGGCGTGGCCAGCGCTGATTCTGAGAGGACGTCTCAGCTGTGAGCTCCACACTGGGGCCACCTAATTAAGCGATTTTATTAAGCTTTTCTTCAAGATTCCACCTAAAAACTACAGCCTCCGACACCGGAATATCTCCTGCACAGATCGCTACTAAGCAGCCATGGCTGACCGCAGCAGCCGCAGAGAAAAATACGCTGATACAGAGCGCTGTAGCGCTGAAGAGATGATCCAAGATGGCGGCGGCGGCTCCCCGCATCCAGCATGTAAAATACCAGGAAGTGCAGGCAAGTCCCGTATCTATGGCCGGGGACGCCAGCACTTAAGAGCGACGCCACAGCGGCAGAAGCACGCCGCTTTCAAGACGAAAATGAACCCGCGGCTCACACAGAGGAAGTCAGCGGTAACCGTGAGTAAGCGGAGGGGAACGCTGGAAAATAGCCCTGCACGGAGCTCCCGCTCTCGCTCGTCTTCCCGCGAGAGCGGCCATCTTGAAAAGGAGAACGAGCGCTCTAATCAGCAGCGCTCACAAAAACAAAGCGCCGGAAAGGCTGAAAAATGTGCGCCAGTTATTTTAACAGCCGGGGATCAATTTATAACGCCGGTTAAAGGGGCCACATCTTGCCAGGATGTTTCATTTATATCTGATGCTCCCTTTACCCCACCAGCCCCTGGAAAGGCTGCTTATGCTACATATAGTACCGGATCTAATATTAATGCCAGCCCCATTAAGGTGCCGATCGGCTCCCATGATACTCCCTATTCTAAAGGGAATATTTTGGTTGCTGCAGCTCAGGAGAGCCTTCAGAATAAAGATTCAATTCTTATTCATTCCCCCAAGGATCTCGGCAACCCAACACTTGCTGATACTCTTATACAGTCACTATCTGATGTGGACGCTTCTAATAAAAATGCATCAGAAATATTCATTAAGAACATTATTCTTCTTTTGGCTCAATCTTTCCAGTCACAATTGGAATCTCATAATCTATCCCTCCGCAAAGATATAGATGATCTTGGACAGCGTGTGGACCACCTTGAACGGAAAATGGGGGAATTGGTGGAGTCCCATAATAAATTGATAGATGCACATTACAACCTGGAAGACGAGGTGGCCCAAATAAAATCAAAACAAGTTGAACAAGAAGATAGAAGCAGGCGTAGTAACTTAAAATTTAGAGGGATACCTGAGTCAATCAAAGATCGTGATCTTACAGAATACACCCAAAAAATGCTTCACTCGGTTCTTCCTAAGGCTTCTAGGGGTGATCTAACACTGGAGCGCATTCACAGACTACCTAAATCCAAATACGCACCAACTACAGCTCCCAGGGACGTCATAGCCTGTTTTCACTATTTTCAAATTAAAGAGGAAATTCTTAGGAAAAGCAGGCAATTGCCAAATTTACCGACCCCCTACAACAAGATTAAAATTTTCGCAGACTTTTCAAGAGCCACATTACAAAAACGGAGATAATACATTCCTGTCACTGACCATCTTAGGAATAATAAGATACTGTATAAATGGGGATTTCCAACCAAATTGATCGTGATTAAGGAAGATGTCATTTTTGCGCTAACTGACTTAAATAACTCTGACAAATTTATTCATGATCTAGGCCTGCCGCCCATGGAGAGATCAAGTTCTGGACACAAAGACAGCGGAGTTTCTGATCATCTTCCAGGACATGTCAAGCCCTCGTGGATCACGAAGAAAAACAGATGAAGCTTTTGAATTATTTTGGGTTGGCCCCACTCACTTGGCCCTTAATTTCACCCCCTAAACTTTAAATGAGTACTTACTCATTTACACACACACTTCGGTGTGCATCAACTGTTGGTTTTCTAACCCACTTTTTTGCTGGTTGCAATTATGTTATTTTTATCTTTTATCTGTATGCAGGTCTGTGTGCATCTCTACTAAGCGGAGACCGTCGTTTGCTTTCACTTTCATCTGATCTGGAAGGGTTCATCATCATCGTCATGTTGGGGATACAGGTTCTGTGTAGGTTGCCTCTTTTGTTTCTACAGGGTTTGCTGGTCTTATTAATCTCCTTCTCTGTGGACAATTCTAATTGTAAATACAGACATCACTACACAATATACAAACACCAATACTATGTCTTTAAATATTGTGTCCTATAACGTGAATGGTTTGAACAACCCCTACAAGAGATTTACTCTTTGGAAAGATATGCGTAGACTTAAAGCTGATATAGTCCTGCTTCAGGAAACTCATTTATTAGAATCTGATAACCATAGACTTCGAAATAAATATTTCTCGCAAATATTCTTTTCAAACAGTGAAAAGAAGAAAGCCGGGGTTGCGATAGCCATTCACAAAGATTTACCTTTTAAAATAATTGATACAATAAAAGACGAGGAAGGTAGACAAATCAGTATTAAGGGAAGATTGGGAGATGTTAATTTTACCATTGCTAACATACATGCCCCCAATTCAAGCCAAATTCGTTTTCTAAATAAATTCAAAAAAAAGCTGGAAGACTTTAGTGAGGGCCATGTTGTATGGGGTGGGGATTTTAATCACATTGTTGACCCCCATTTGGATTGTTCCCACCCACTGACCTATTATAAACAACAAAATTTATCTAACTGGCTAAGACAATCTGGATTACAAGACAGCTGTAGAGTGCTGAATACTAATTCAAAAGAATTCACAAGATATTGCCCACATAATAAATCCTTCACTAGGATTGATCATATTTTCACAAGTCTTTCAGTTTTAGATCTATATGAAAAATTTGTCACGGGCCCAATCACTTGGTCAGACCATGCACCTATCCTCCTTAGACTTAAAAATACAGATAGAGAAAATAAATCATACAATTGGAAATACAGTAAATTTATAACCAATACACAGGAAAATTCCAAATTAATAGAACAAACCATCTCCCACTATTTTGTTGAAAACTCTACACAAGAAATCAACCCAGAGATATTATGGCAAGCCCACAAGTGTGTGATTAGGGGAACATTAATTCAGCTTGGAGCTAAACAAAAAAAAATAAGAGAGTTTAGACAGAAAGAACTAATAGAAAAAATTAAAATCCTGGAAGCCTCTGCTCAAAATGATAGTAGTTTTGACAAACACAAAGAATTGCATATTTGTAGGCTAGATCTTAGGAATTTATTAATTGCTCAGTATGATAAAAAAGCCACTTTTTTTGGGGCTGGATACTATACGGACAATAATAGACCAACTAGGCTGATGGCCAACAAATTCAAACCTATAAAGATGAGAAAGGTGGTTGATAGAATATCTTTGGCTTCTGGCGATGTTCTAAAACCAAAGGACATCGCAAAGGCTTTCAGGGATTATTACTTTAAACTATATAACCTGAAAGATAATATAGAGGTCTCACCTCCCTCCCAAGACCAAATTGATTTATTTCTAGAGAAAATAAAACTGGGGAGCCTTACGCCAGAGCAAAGAGAAACACTTGATATGCCCTTTAGCGAGAAAGAGGTTATGAATGTTATTAATGCCTTTAAAATTAACAAAGCACCGGGTCCAGACGGTTTCACGAGTGAGTACTACAAACAGTTTCAAAAATTGCTTATCCCCCACCTAACCCAGACACTCAATTTTATCAGAGTGAATGGAAAATGTGACAATGAAATGCTCAAAGCCACAATAGTAGTCATTCCTAAACCCAATAAAGATACAACAAAAATTGAAAATTTTAGACCAATTTCATTACTAAATACCGACATTAAAGCATATGCAAAAATCATAGCAAATAGACTACAACACATTATTCCAGATGTTATTCATCCTGATCAGGTAGGTTTTGTCAAACAAAGACAAACATACGATAGCACTAGACGGGTGTTGAATCTTCTTTCTCTATGTAACCGTAGGCAGATTCCCAGTTTATTCATCACTTTAGACGCTGAAAAAGCGTTTGATCGTTTGAGCTGGGACTTTGCATTTGCGGTACTCAAGAAATTAAATTTTAGTCCAAACCTAATCAATAGCATACAAACATTATACTCTGCCCCTTCAGCCGCTGTATTTGTTAACAACATAATGTCAGAACAGTTCCCGATCTCTAACGGCACGAGGCAGGGATGCCCACTTTCCCCTCTGATTTTTATCCTTAGTCTTGAACCGTTAGCTCAGTACATCAGGGACTCTGAAGAGATTAAAGGTATATCCTCAGGCAACATAGATCATAAAATTGGATTATATGCGGATGATATTATCCTAACCTTGTCAAACCCAATTAGCTCAATCAAATACGCTTGGGAAATTATAAAGGACTTTGGTAGAGTTTCTCTCTATAAATTGAACCATTCCAAAACTATTGTACTATCTCTCTACTTATCAACTCAAACGAAACAGATACTACACAGTTCCTACCCTTTCATATGGAACCGTACCCAAACCCCTTACCTGGGCATTTTATTGACGAATGATATACACAATCTATACAAGATTAACGCTGATCACGTTTACAACGAAATAGAACAAACTATTAAAACCATTTCAAAATCCCCTTCCTCATGGCTTGGAAGAATTACCTTATATAAAATGCTTCTCCTTCCTAAAATTCTATATTTCTTTAGGAATGTCCCCCTACCACTTCCCAATCTTATTTTACAAAATTTGATTAAACAAATGAACAGATTTATATGGCCTAAGGGGAAATCGAGGATAAAAAAACAAATTTTGATTCGTTCTAAAGAGAACGGGGGAATTGCTCTTCCGGATATAAACGCATATTACCACTCCAGTATCCTTGACCAAACCAAATTATGGTTCAGGAATACTGAAAATTTGGAATGGCCCAAAATGGAATTAACCTCCATGCCCAACCAGGAACCCCTTTTATATCTATATAGATTTTTTATAAAGCATCAGAAAGTTGAGAGTATTCATAATCCCATCATCAAGGCGGCAGTTCAAGCTGGATACATTTCCAAGCTCATAAATCCAACAGACCTCCTCATCCTGTCTACCCACTCCCCATTTCATACTTGCTCCCGGTTAGGCCCACACTTAGATTTCGTTTTGAAAAGTGGTCGACACTAGGGATTAAGTTTATCCATGATATGCTAGAAGCTAATAAATTTGTTCCCTTTCAAATACTGAAAGATAAATTTAAGATTGAGAGTTGTGAATTTATGAATTATTATTTGCTTAAAGAGGAGTATAAAAGATTAGAACTAAACACTCCCAAAAAAATATTACTTAATCAAACTGCCATTAATTTTTTCAAAACCCCACCTCTAAAAAACAAAAGCTGTCTGAGGTCCTTCTATAATATATTGACTGACAAATATACTTTTAGCAGCTCGGGTTCCTTTGAGAAATGGGCACAAAGATTAAATAAAACAATTTCACCATCTCAATGGACACAATCATTCAAATTAGCTACGAAAGCCTCCAGATGCTCGAATACCCTGGAAACCCATTATAAACTAATTCAGCGATATTATTTAACTCCCAATAGACTTAAACATTTTATTAAGGGTCATGATGGGATGTGTTGGAGGAAATGTGGTCAGTCAGCAGATTTGCTACATGTTTTCTGGTCCTGTCCCCTTCTGAAAAATTTCTGGTCTGAGATTTTCTTAATAATTTCACTTCTGACTGGGGAAACTATATTGCCATGCCCTGATATGGCCTTATTGCTCATTAATCTACATCAATTCAAAATGGACAGATTTCTAACAGCTCATGTTCTAATGTCCGCGAGCTACTTGATTGTGAAAGAGTGGAATAACATTCGCCCGCCCAACGTGAAACATTTGATATTGTTGATCGATAGACATTTTGTATATGAGGAAATTTATTATACTAATCTTCTATCCAAAGATCGTTTTCATGCCAGATGGGGTAAATGGTCACAATTAAAAAAGCAATTTGACGGTTTCTTTTCCTGATTGTACACTTGTACCTGCTATAGAATATTTACTACAGTTATACAGATACAGTTATGTTTTGTTATTCGTTTTCTTTGTTTAAACTCAATAAAAATCTAATTGAAATGAAAAATGTGAAATATTGGGGGGCGTGGCCAGCGCTGATTCTGAGAGGACGTCTCAGCTGTGAGCTCCACACTGGGGCCACCTAATTAAGCGATTTTATTAAGCTTATCTTCGAGATTCCACCTAAAACCTACAGCCTCCGGCACCGGAATATCTCCTGCACAGTTTGCTACTAAGCTGCCATGGCTGACCGCAACAGCCGCAGAGAAAAAGACGCTGATACAGGGCGCTGCAGCGCTGAAGAGATGATCCAAGATGGCGGCGGCGGCTCCCCGCATCCTGCATGTAATAAACCAGGAAGTGCAGGCAAGTCCCGTATCTATGGCCGGGGACGCCAGCACTTAAGAGCGACGCCACAGCGGCAGAAGCACGCCGCTTTCAAAACAAGAATGAACCCGCGGCTCACACAGAGGAAGTCAGCGGTGTTGTGAATTTGGATTCTGGGCTCCCCCGGTGGCTACTGGTGGAATTGAACTGGTGTCTTCATCTTCTCTGTTCACCTGTTCCCATCAAGATGTGGGAGTCGCTATATAACCTTGCTGCTCTGTTAGTTTCTTGCCGGTCAACAATGTTATCAGAAGCCTCTCTGTGCTTGTTCCTGCTCCTAGACAACTACTAGATAAGTTGGACTCTTGTCCATGTTTGTTTTTGCATTTTTGTTCCAGTTCACAGCTGTAGTTTCGTTACTGTGTCTGGAAAGCTCTTGTGAACAGGAATTGCCACTCTGGTGTTATGAGTTAATGCCAGAGTTTTAAAGTAATTTCTGGATGGTGTTTTGATTAGGGTTTTTAGCTGACCATGAAAGTGTCCTTTCTGTCTTCTGCTATGTAGTAAGTGGACCTCAAATTTGCTAAACCTATTTTCATACTACGTTTGTTGTTTCATCTTAATTCACCGCCAATACATGTGGGGGGCCTCTGTCTCCTTTTGGGGTATTTCTCTAGAGGTGAGCTAGGACTAATATTTTCCTCTGCTAGCATTATTTAGTCCTCCGGCTGGTGCTGGGCATCTAGAATCAACGTAGGCATGCTACCCGGCCACTGCTAGTTGTGTGTTAGGTTTAGTTCATGGTCAGCTCAGTTCCCATCTTCCAAGAGCTAGTTCCTATATATGCTTATGCTATGATCTCTTGCCATTGAGATCATGACAGTTTGACCGGCCCTCTAAAGGGTTAAAATCCTTGGCTGAGAAAGGAGAGAAATAAGTAGTCTGCTGAAATTTTTTTTTTTTTTTTTTTTTTCTCCCCTTTGAATGGCTCTGTGTCCACCTGTTTGTAATGGATCTTCAGAGGGTAACTGCAGGTTTGAATAATCTCGCCACGAAGGTACAAAATTTGCAAGATTTTGTTTGTCATGCACCTGTATCTGAGCCGAGAATTCCTTTGCCGGAATTTTTCTCGGGGAATAGATCTGGGTTTCAGAATTTTCGAAATAATTGCAAATTATTTTTGTCCCTGAAATTTCGCTCTGCCGGAGACCCTGCACAGCAGGTCAGGATTGTGATTTCCTTGCTCCGGGGCGACCCTCAAGACTGGGCTTTTTCATTGACACCAGGGGATCCTGCGTTGCTCAATGTGGATGCGTTTTTTCTGGCCTTGGGGTTGCTTTATGACGAACCTCATTTGGAGCTTCAGGCAGAAAAAACTTTGATGTCCCTATCTCAGGGGCAAGATGAAGCGGAAATCTACTGCCAAAGATTCCGTAAATGGTCTGTGCTTACTCAGTGGAATGAGTGCGACCTGGCGGCGACTTTCAGAGAGGGTCTCTCTGATGCCATTAAGGATGTTATGGTGGGGTTCCCTGTGCCTGCGGGTCTGAATGAGTCCATGACAATGGCTATTCAGATCGATAGGCGTTTGCGGGAGCGCAAACCAGTGCACCATCTGGCGGTGTCCACTGAGAAATCGCCAGAGAGTATGCAGTGTGATAGAATTCTGTCCCGAAGCGAGCGGCAGAATTTTAGACGGAAAAATGGGTTGTGTTTCTATTGTGGTGATTCTACTCATGTTATATCAGCATGCTCTAAGCGCACTAAAAAACTTGGTAAATCTGTTTCCATTTGCACCTTACCGTCTAAGTTTATTCTATCTGTGACCCTGATTTGCTCTTTGTCATCTATTACCACGGACGCCTATGTCGACTCTGGCGCCGCTTTGAGTCTTATGGATTGGTCCTTTGCCAAATGCTGTGGGTATGATTTAGAGCCTTTGGAGACTCCTATTCCTCTGAAGGGGATTGACTCCACCCCATTGGCTAATAATAAACCACAATACTGGACACAAGTAACTATGCGTATTAATCCGGGTCACCAGGAGATTATTCGCTTTCTGGTGCTGTATAATCTACATGATGATTTGGTGCTAGGATTGCCTTGGCTGCAATCTCACAACCCAGTCCTCGACTGGAGAGCTATGTCTGTGTTGAGCTGGGGATGTAAGGGGGCTCATGGGGATGTACCTGTGGTTTCCATTTCATCATCTATTCCCTCTGAAATTCCTGAGTTCCTGTCTGACTATCGTGACGTCTTTGAAGAATCCAAGCTTGGTTCGTTACCTCCGCACCGAGAGTGCGATTGTGCCATAGATTTAATCCCGGGTAGTAAATACCCAAAGGGTCGTTTATTTAATCTGTCTGTGCCTGAACATGCTGCTATGCGTGAATATATAAAGGAGTCCTTGGAAAAGGGACATATTCGTCCATCGTCATCTCCCTTAGGAGCCGGTTTTTTCTTTGTGTCAAAAAAAGACGGCTCTTTGAGACCATGTATTGATTATCGGCTTTTGAATAAAATCACTGTTAAATATCAATACCCATTGCCGTTGCTGACTGATTTGTTTGCTCGCATAAAGGGGGCCAAGTGGTTCTCTAAGATTGACCTTCGTGGGGCGTATAATTTGGTGCGAATCAGGCAGGGGGATGAGTGGAAAACCGCATTTAATACGCCCGAGGGTCACTTTGAGTATTTAGTGATGCCTTTTGGTCTTTCTAATGCTCCGTCAGTTTTCCAGTCCTTTATGCATGATATTTTTCGCGATTATTTGGATAAATTTATGATTGTGTATCTGGATGATATTCTGATTTTTTCGGATGACTGGGACTCTCATGTCCAGCAAGTCAGGAGGGTTTTTCAGGTTTTGCGGTCTAATTCTTTGTGTGTGAAGGGTTCTAAGTGTGTTTTTGGGGTACAGAGGATTTCCTTTTTGGGATATATTTTTTCCCCCTCTTCCATTGAAATGGATCCTGTCAAGGTTCAAGCTATTTGTGATTGGACGCAGCCCTCTTCTCTTAAGAGTCTTCAGAAATTTTTGGGCTTTGCTAACTTTTATCGTCGATTTATTGCTGGTTTTTCGGATATTGCTAAGCCATTGACCGATTTGACTAAGAAGGGTGCTGATGTTGCTGATTGGTCCCCTGATGCTGTGGAGGCCTTTCGGGAGCTTAAGCGCCGTTTTTCCTCTGCCCCTGTGTTGCGTCAGCCTGATGTTGCTCTACCTTTTCAGGTTGAGGTCGACGCTTCTGAGATCGGAGCTGGGGCAGTGTTGTCGCAGAAAAGTTCTGACTGCTCCGTGATGAGGCCTTGTGCCTTCTTTTCCCGTAAATTTTCGCCCGCTGAGCGGAATTATGATGTTGGGAATCGGGAGCTTTTGGCCATGAAGTGGGCTTTTGAGGAGTGGCGCCATTGGCTTGAGGGGGCCAGACATCAGGTGGTGGTATTGACTGACCACAAAAATTTGATTTATCTTGAGACCGCCAGGCGCCTGAATCCTAGACAGGCGCGCTGGTCATTATTTTTCTCTCGGTTTAATTTTGTGGTGTCATACCTACCGGGTTCTAAGAATGTTAAGGCGGATGCCCTTTCTAGGAGTTTTGAGCCTGACTCACCTGGTAACTCTGAGCCCACAGGTATCCTTAAGGATGGAGTGGTATTGTCAGCCGTTTCTCCAGACCTGCGGCGGGCCTTGCAGGAGTTTCAGGCGGATAGACCTGATCGTTGCCCACCTGATAAACTGTTTGTTCCTGATGATTGGACCAGTAGAGTCATCTCTGAGGTTCATTCTTCTGCGTTGGCAGGTCATCCTGGCATTTTTGGTACCAGGGATTTGGTGGCAAGGTCCTTCTGGTGGCCTTCCCTGTCACGAGATGTGCGAGGCTTTGTGCAGTCTTGTGACGTTTGTGCTCGGGCCAAGCCTTGTTGTTCTCGGGCTAGTGGATTATTGTTGCCCTTGCCTATTCCTAAGAGGCCTTGGACGCACATCTCGATGGATTTTATTTCAGATCTGCCTGTTTCTCAGAAGATGTCTGTCATCTGGGTGGTGTGTGACCGTTTTTCTAAGATGGTCCATTTGGTTCCTCTGCCCAAGTTACCTTCTTCTTCCGAGTTGGTTCCTCTGTTTTTTCAAAATGTTGTTCGTTTGCATGGTATTCCTGAGAATATCGTTTCTGACAGAGGGACCCAATTCGTGTCTAGATTTTGGCGGGCATTCTGTGCTAGGATGGGCATAGATTTATCTTTTTCGTCCGCTTTCCATCCTCAGACGAATGGCCAGACCGAGCGGATTAATCAGACCCTGGAGACATATCTGAGGTGTTTTGTGTCTGCTGACCAGGATGATTGGGTTGCTTTTTTGCCATTGGCGGAGTTCGCTCTCAATAATCGGGCCAGCTCTGCCACTTTGGTGTCCCCGTTTTTCTGTAATTCGGGGTTTCATCCTCGATTTTCCTCTGGTCAGGTGGAATCTTCGGATTGTCCTGGAGTGGATGCTGTGGTGGAGAGATTGCATCAGATCTGGGGGCAGGTGGTGGACAATTTGAGGTTGTCCCAGGAGAAGACTCAGCTTTTTGCCAACCGCCACCGTCGTGTTGGTCCTCGGCTTTCTGTTGGGGATTTGGTGTGGTTGTCTTCTCGTTTTGTCCCTATGAGGGTCTCTTCTCCTAAGTTTAAGCCTCGGTTCATTGGCCCGTATAAGATATTGGAGATTCTTAACCCTGTTTCCTTCCGTTTGGACCTCCCTGCATCCTTTTCTATTCATAACGTTTTTCATCGGTCATTATTGCGCAGGTATGAGGTACCGGTTGTGCCTTCCGTTGAGCCTCCTGCTCCGGTGTTGGTTGAGGGTGAGTTGGAGTACGTTGTGGAGAAAATCTTAGACTCTCGTGTTTCCAGACGGAGACTCCAGTATCTGGTCAAGTGGAAGGGATACGGCCAGGAGGATAATTCTTGGGTGAATGCATCTGATGTTCATGCCTCTGATCTGGTTCGTGCCTTTCATAGGACCCATCCTGATCGCCCTGGTGGTTCTGGTGAGGGTTCGGTGCCCCCTCCTTGAGGGGGGGGTACTGTTGTGAATTTGGATTCTGGGCTCCCCCGGTGGCTACTGGTGGAATTGAACTGGTGTCTTCATCTTCTCTGTTCACCTGTTCCCATCAAGATGTGGGAGTCGCTATATAACCTTGCTGCTCTGTTAGTTTCTTGCCGGTCAACAATGTTATCAGAAGCCTCTCTGTGCTTGTTCCTGCTCCTAGACAACTACTAGATAAGTTGGACTCTTGTCCATGTTTGTTTTTGCATTTTTGTTCCAGTTCACAGCTGTAGTTTCGTTACTGTGTCTGGAAAGCTCTTGTGAACAGGAATTGCCACTCTGGTGTTATGAGTTAATGCCAGAGTTTTAAAGTAATTTCTGGATGGTGTTTTGATTAGGGTTTTTAGCTGACCATGAAAGTGTCCTTTCTGTCTTCTGCTATGTAGTAAGTGGACCTCAAATTTGCTAAACCTATTTTCATACTACGTTTGTTGTTTCATCTTAATTCACCGCCAATACATGTGGGGGGCCTCTGTCTCCTTTTGGGGTATTTCTCTAGAGGTGAGCTAGGACTAATATTTTCCTCTGCTAGCATTATTTAGTCCTCCGGCTGGTGCTGGGCATCTAGAATCAACGTAGGCATGCTACCCGGCCACTGCTAGTTGTGTGTTAGGTTTAGTTCATGGTCAGCTCAGTTCCCATCTTCCAAGAGCTAGTTCCTATATATGCTTATGCTATGATCTCTTGCCATTGAGATCATGACACAGCGGTAACCGTGAGTAAGCGGAGGGGACCGCTGGAAAATAGCCCTGCACGGAGCTCCCGCTCTCGCTCGTCTTCCCGCGAGAGCGGCCATCTTGAAAAGGAGGACGAGCGCTCTAATCAGCAGCGCTCACAGAAACAAAGCGCTGGAAAGGCTGAAAAATGTGCGCCGGCTATTTTAACAGCCGGAGATCTTTTTATAACGCCGGTTAAAGGGGCCACATCTTGCCAGGATGTTTCATTTATATCTGATGCTCCCTTTACCCCACCAGCCCCTGGAAAGGCTGCTTATGCTACACATAGTACCGGATCTAATATTAATGCCAGCCCCATTAAGGTGCCGATCGGCTCCCATGGTACTCCCTATTCTAAAGGGAATATATTGGTTGCTGCAGCTCAGGAGAGCCTTCAGAATAAAGACTCAATTCTTATCCATTCTCCCAAGGATCTCGGCAACCCAACACTTGCTGATACTCTTATACAGTCACTATCTGATGTGGACGCTTCTAATAAAAATGCATCAGAAATATTCATTAAGAACATTATTCTTCTTTTGGCTCAATCTTTCCAGTCACAATTAGAATCTCATAATCTATCCCTTCGCAAAGATATAGATGATCTTGGACAGCGTGTGGACCACCTTGAACGGAAAATGGGGGAATTGGTGGAGTCCCATAATAAATTGATAGATGCACATTATAACCTGGAGGACGAGGTGGCCCAAATAAAATCAAAACAAGTTGAACAAGAAGATAGAAGCAGGCGTAGTAACTTAAAATTTAGAGGGATACCTGAGTCAATCAAAGATCGTGATCTTACAGAATACACCCAAAAAATGCTTCACTTAGTTCTTCCTAAAGCTTCTAGGGGTGATCTAACACTTGGAGCGCATTCACAGACTACCTAAATCCAAATACGCACCAACTACAGCTCCCAGGGACGTCATAGCCTGTTTCCACTATTTTCAAATTAAAGAGGAAATTCTCAGGAAAAGCAGGCAATTGCCAAATTTACCGACCCCCTACAACAAGATTAAAATTTTCGCAGATTTTTCAAGAGCCACATTACAAAAACGGAGAGAATACATTCCTGTCACTGACCATCTTAGGAATAATAAGATACTGTATAAATGGGGATTTCCAACCAAATTGATCGTGATTAAGGAAGATGTCATTTTTGCGCTAACTGACTTAAATAACTCTGACAAATTTATTCACGATCTAGGCCTGCCGCCCATGGAGAGATCAAGTTCTGGACACAAAGACAGCGGAGTTTCCGACCATCTTCCAGGACATGTCAAGCCCTCGTGGATCACGAAGAAAAACAGATAAAGCTTTTGAAATATGTAAGGTTGGCCCCACTCACTCGGCCCTTAATTTCACCCCCTGAACTTTGAATGAATATTTACTCATTCACTCACACACCTCGGTGTGCATTAACTGTTGGGTTGCTAACCCACTTTCTTGCTGTTAACAAATATGTTATTTTTGTTTTATGTCTATATACAGGTTTGTGTGCGCTTTTACTGAACAAAGATCGTCATTTGCGTTCACTTTCGTCTGATCTGGAAGGTTTCGGCATCACCATCATGGTGGGGATGCGGGCTCTGTGCAGATTGCCTCCTTTGTTTTTACAAGATATGCTGGTCTCATTGATCTCCCCCCCTGTGGGCAACTCCAAATGTAATTATAACTGTCATTACATAACTCACAAACTCCACTACTATGTCTTTGAATATTGTCTCCTATAACGTGAATGGCCTAAACAACCCCTACAAAAGATTTACTCTTTGGAAAGATATGCGGACCCTTAAAGCTGATATAATACTGCTTCAAGAAACTCATTTATTAGAATCCGATAATCATAGACTTCGTAATAAATATTTTCCGCAAATACTCTTCTCAAACAGTAAGAAAAAAAAGCGGGGGTTGCGATAGCCATCCACAAGGATTTACCTTTTAAAATAATAGATACAATGAAGGACGAGGAAGGTAGACAAATTAGTATTAAGGGGAAACTGGGAGATGTTAATTTCACCATCGCTAACATACATGCCCCCAATTCAAGTCAAATTCGCTTTCTTAATAGATTCAAAAAAAAACTGGAGGACTTCAGTGAGGGTCATGTTGTGTGGGGCGGAGATTTTAATCATATTGTTGATCCCCATCTGGATTGCTCCTACCCACTGACCTACTATAAACAACAAAATTTATCTAACTGGCTAAGACAATCTGGACTACAAGACAGCTGTAGAGTGCTGAATACTAATTCAAAAGAATTCACAAGGTACTGCCCTCACAACAAATCTTTCACTAGGATTGATCATATTTTTACAAGTCTTTCAGTTTTAGATCTATATGAAAAATTTGTCACGGGCCCAATTACTTGGTCAGATCATGCACCCATCCTTCTAAAACTCAAAAACACAGATAGAGAAAATAAGTCATATAATTGGAAATACAATAAATTCATAACTGTCACACAGGATAATTCCAAATTAATAGAAAAAGCCATCTCCCATTACTTTGTTGAAAATTCTACACAAGATATTAATCCGGAAACATTATGGCAGGCTCACAAGTGTGTAATTAGGGGAATCTTGATTCAGCTTGGAGCTAAACAGAAAAAAATTAGAGAATCTAAACAGAAAGAATTGTTAGACAAAATAAAAGCTCTAGAGGCTGCCGCCCAAAATGATACAAGTTTCGATAGACATAAAGAGTTACACACCTGTAGGTTAGAACTTAGGAACCTATTAATTGCCCAATATGAGAAAAAAGCCACTTTTCTTGGGGCTGGGTACTATACAGATAATAATAGGCCAACCAGATTGATGGCCAATAAATTTAAACCTATCAAGATGAAAAAAGTGGTGGATAGAATCTCTTTGGCTACGAGTGATGTCCTAAAACCAAAGGATATTGCAGGAGCTTTCAGGGATTATTACTTTAATTTATACAATTTGAAAGATAGTAAAAATGTCTCACCTCCCTCCCAAGACCAAATTGATTCTTTTTTGGAGAAAATGAAACTTGGAAGCCTCACGTTAGATCAGAGGGAAATACTAGACATGCCCTTTAGCGAGAAAGAGGTCATAAACGTTATTAATGCTTTTAAACTCAATAAGGCGCCGGGCCCAGACGGTTTTACTAGTGAATATTACAAACAGTTTAAGCAATTGCTTATTCCCCATCTGACCCAAACACTCAACTTTATTAGAGTGAATGGAACATGTAGCAGGGAGATGCTCAGGGCCACAATAGTAGTTATCCCCAAAGCTGACAAGGATGCAACCAAATTTGAAAATTTTAGACCAATATCATTGCTAAATACTGATATCAAAGCATACGCCAAAATTATAGCAAACAGGTTACAACACATTATCCCAGATATCATTCACCCTGACCAAGTAGGTTTTGTGAAACAGAGACAAACTTACGATAGCACTAGACGGGTGTTAAATCTTCTTTCTCTCTGTAATCGCAGGCAGACTCCCAGCGTGTTCATCACTTTGGATGCAGAAAAGGCGTTTGATCGTCTAAGCTGGGAGTTTGCATTTGCGGTACTAAAAAAATTAAATTTTAGTCCAGGTTTAATCAAAAGCATCCAAACACTATATTCTGCTCCGTCAGCTGCTGTATTGGTCAATAATACGCTATCAGACCAGTTTCCAATTTCCAATGGAACCAGACAGGGGTGCCCACTTTCCCCTCTGATTTTTATCCTTAGTCTGGAACCATTAGCACAATACATCAGGAATTCTGAGGAAGTTAGAGGTATACGCTCAGATAACACTGATCACAAAATCGGACTATACGCAGATGACATTATCCTTACATTGTCGGATCCAGTTAATTCAATCAAACGTCTGGGAAATCATAAATGATTTTGGTAAAGTGTCCTTTTATAAATTGAATTATTCAAAAACTATAGTGTTGTCTCTCTACCTGTCACTTCAGATGAGACGACTTCTGCGCGGTTCCTATCCTTTCATCTGGGACCGCACTCAGACCCCGTATCTTGGCATTTTGTTGACTGACAATATAAATAAACTATATAGGATCAATGCTGAACATGTCCATAGTGAGGTGGAGAAAGTTATTAAAACCATCTCAAAATCCCCTTCCTCGTGGCTCGGGAAAGTCACCTTATATAAAATGTTTGTCCTTCCTAAAATCCTATATTTCTTTAGAAATGTCCCCCTACCACTTCCCAAATCTATTCTACAAAAATTAACAAACCAAATGAATAAATATATATGGTCTGGGGGGAAGACCAGAATAAAAAAACAAATTTTGATTCGCTCTAGGGAAAGTGGTGGAATAGCTTTACCTGACATAAATGCATATTACCATTCCATTATACTTGACCAAACTAAGTCATGGTTCAAAAATACTGATGGCCTGGAATGGCCAAAAATGGAATTGGCCTCCATGCCCAATCAGGAACCTCTTCTATATTTATATAATTTTTTCATAAAACAACAAAAGATCAAAGATGTCCATAATCCCATCATCAGGGCATCGGTTGAAAGCCGGCTATACTTTCAATCCCAAAAATCTAACAAACTTCCTTATTTTATTAAACCACTTCCCATCTCATTTTTACTTCCAATTAGACCCTCACTTAGATTCCGCTATGAGCTTTGGTCGAGACAGGGGATTAAATCCATTTATGACTTGGTGGAAAATAATCATTTTATTCCCTTTCATATACTAAAAGACAAATTCAAAATTAATAGTAGTGAATTCATGGATTATTATTTTCTTAAAGAAGAATATAAAAAACAGATAGGCATACCCAAGAAAGTATTTTTCAACCAAACTGCTATTAACTTCCTTACAAATCCACCTCCAAAAACCAAGAGCTGTTTGAGTGCCTTTTACAATATCTTAACTGACAAACATACTTTTAGTAGCTCGGGTCCTTTTGAAAAATGGGAACAAAGTTTAAATGTAAAAATTTCGCCACTTCAATGGTCACAGTCCTTTAAATTAGCGACGAAGGCCTCCAGATGCTCAAATACTCTTGAAACTCATTACAAATTGACCCAGAGATATTATTTGACTCCTAATAGACTGAAACATTTTGTTAAAGACCATGATGGAATGTGTTGGAGGAAATGTGGACAGTCAGCAAATCTATTACATACTTTCTGGTCTTGTCCCCTTGCAAATTTTTGGTCTGAAGTTTTTGTGATAATTTCTTTTTTGATTAAAAAAACCATCTCTCCACGTCCTGATATAGCTCTACTACTCATTAATCTAAACCACCTCAAATCGGACAAATTTTTAACCAGTCATATTTTCATGTCTGCAAGTTATTTGATTGCCAGGGAGTGGAATAGTGTTCGTCCCCCTAATGTGAAACATTTAATATTGTTGATTGACAAACATTTTGTATACGAAAAAATTTACTATACAAGCCTTCTCTCTGAGGATCGCTTTCGGATCAGATGGGGTAAATGGCTACAGTTGAAGGAAAAACTTGATGTTTTCTTTTACTAAATGAACATTTATACTTACTGTGGACATGTATCCATTACAGTTATCCAGATTGTTTGTTCTGTTGTATATATTCTTTAGATACAGTCAAAGAGCTATTTGACGATTCTTCTTTTTCAAGGTGTACAATTATACCTGTTGTAGACATTTTCACTACAGTCACTTAGACATTGTTTATGTCATTGTTTATTTTTTCTTCTGTTCATTTTTGTTATATACCCAATAAAAACTAATTTTGAAGAAAAATGTGAAATATTTTCTGTTATCTCCTATACTAATAGAGACTGCTGCTCACTGCTTCACTTATGCTTATAGGCCATTGGAAAAAGCTACACCCTACACTCTACACGCTACACGCTACAATCTACACCCTACAGGCTACACTCTACACGCTACACCCTTCACTCTACAACCTACACCCTACACGCTACACACTACATGCTACACTCTACACTCTTCACCCTACATGCTACACCCTACACGCTACACTCTACACCCTACGCGCTACACCCTACACTCTACACGCTACAAGCTACACGCTACACGCTACACTCTACACCCTACACGCTACACCCTACACGCTACACTCTACACCCTACGCGCTACACCCTACACTCTACACGCTACAAGCTACACGCTACACGCTACACTCTACACCCTACACGCTACACCCTACACTCTACACCCTACACTCTACACGCTACATGCTACACTCTACACCCTACATGCTACACCCTACACGCTACACACTACACGCTACACGCTACACTCTACACGCTACACCCTACACGCTACACGCTACATTCTACACGCTACACGCTACACTCTACACCCTACACGCTACACCCTACACTCTACACCCTACACCCTACACGCAACACGATACACGCTACACGCTAAACTCTACACCCTACACGCTACACCCTACACGCTACACCCTACACACTACACCCTACACCCTACACGCTACACGCTACATACTACACTCTACACTCTACACCCTACACGCTACACGCTACACGCTACATGCTACTCGCTACATGCTACACGCTACACTCTACACCCTACACCCTACACCCTACACGCTACACCCTACACGCTACACCCTACACCCTACTCCCTACACGCTACACGGTACACGCTACACCCTACACTCTACACCCCACACCCTACACGCTACACTCTACACGCTACACGCTACACTCTACACCCTACACGCTACACTCTACACCCTACACGCTACACCCTACACTCTACACGCTACAATCTACACGCTACACTCTACACCCTACACCCTACAATCTACACCCTACACCCTACACGCTACATGCTACACTCTACACCCTACATGCTACACCCTACACGCTACACGCTACACACTACACGCTACACTATACACGCTACACCCTACACCCTACACCCTACTCCCTACACGCTGCATTCTACACGCTACACGCTAAGCTTTACACACTACACGCTACACCCTACACGCTACACCCTACACACTACACCCTACACCCTACACGCTACACGCTACACTCTACACCCTACACGCTACACCCTACACGCTACACTCTACACCCTACGCGCTACAGCCTACACTCTACATGCTACACCCTACACTCTACACCCTACAGCCTACACGCTACACTCCACACCCTACACGCTACACCCTACACACTACACGCTACACTCTACACCCTACACGCTACACGCTAAACGCTACACTCTACACCCTACACGATACACGATACACCCTACACCCTACACGCTACACTCTACACCCTACACGCTACACCCTACACCCTACACCCTACACGCTACACGCTACAAACTACACACTACACGCTACACTCTACATGCTACACCCTACACCCTACACGCTACACTCTACACACTATACGCTACACTCTACACCCTACACGCTGCATGCTACACGCAACACGCTACACGCTACACTCTACACCCTACACGCTACACTACACACGCTACACGCAACACGCTACATCCTACACACTACACGTTACACTCTACACCCTACACTCTACACTCTACACCCTACACGCTACACGCTACACGCTACACTCTACACCCTACACGCTACACCCTACACTCTACACCCTACACCCTACACGCTACACGCTACACGCTACACTCTACACCCTACACGCTACACTCTACACCCTACACGCTACACCCAACACCCTACACGCTACACGGTACACTATACACCCTACACGCTACACTCTACACCCTACACGCTACACCCTACACTCTACACGCTACACTCTACACCCTATACGCTACACCCTACACTCAACACCCCACACCCTACACCCTACACGCTACACGCTACACGATACACGCTACACTCTACACCCTACACGCTACACTACACTCTATACCCTACACCCTATACCCTACACGCTACACGCTACACCCTACACTCTACACCCTACACGCTACATGCAACACTCTACACCCTACATGCTACACCCTACACTCTACACCCTACACGCTACACCCTACACACTACATGCTACACACTACACTCTACACCCTACACGCTACACCCTACACTCTACACCCTACACGCTATACGCTACACACTACGCGCTACACTCTACACCTTACACGCTACACCCAACACTCTACACCCTACACCCTACATGCTACATGCTACACTCTACACTCTACACGCTACACGCTACACTCTACACCCTACACGCTACACTCTACACCCTACACGCTACACCCTACACTCTACACCCTACACCCTACACGCTACACTCTACACCCTACATGCTACACCCTACACTCTACACCCTACACCCTACACGCTACACTCTACACCCTATACGCTACACCCTACACTCTACACTCTACACCCTACACGCTACACGCTACATGATACACGCTACACTCTACACCCTACACGCTACATCCTACACTCTACACCCTACACGCTACACGCTACACCCTACACTCTACATTCTACACCCTACACGCTACACACTATACTCTACACCCTACATGCTACACCCTACACTCTACACCCTACACCCTACATGCTACACTCTACATGCTACACGATACACGCTACACGCTACACCCTACACTCTACACCCTACACCCCACATGCTACATTCTACACGCTACACCCTACACGCTGCACTCTACACCCTACACGTTACACGCTACATGCTACACCTTGCACTCTACATCCTACACCCTACCCGCTACACGCTACATGCTAGACGCTAGAGTGTAGGGTGTAGCGTGTAGGGTGTAGAGTGTAGTGTGTAGGGTGTAGAGTGTAGCGTGTAGGGTGTAGAGTGTAGCATGTAGGGTGTAGCGTGTAGGGTGTAGCGTGTAGGGTGTAGGGTGTAGAGTGTAGAGTGTAGCGTGTAGGGTGCACAGTGTAGGGTGTTGGGTGTAGCGTGTAGCGTGTAGGGTGTAGAGTGTAGCGTGTAGCGTGTAGCGTGTAGGGTGTAGGGTGTAGAGTGTAGGGTGTAGCGTGTAGGTTGTAGAGTGTAGCGTGTAGGGTGTAGGGTGTAGAGTGTAGTGTGTAGCGTGTAGGGTGTAGAGTGTAGCGTGTAGGGTGTAGCGTGTAGGGTGTAGCGTGTAGGGTGTAGGGTGTAGAGTGTAGCGTGTAGCGTGTAGGGTGTAGCGTGTAGGGTGTAGGGTGTTGAGTGTAGGGTGTAGCGTATAGGGTGTAGAGTGTAGCGAGTAGCATGTAGCGTGTAGAGTGCAGCATGTAGGGTGAAGCGTGTAGCGTGTAGCGTGTAGAGTGTAGCATGTAGGGTGTAGGGTGTAGCGTGTAGGGTGTAGGTTGTAGCGTGTAGAGTGTAGCGTGTAGGGTGTAGGGTGTAAAGTGTAGCGTGTAGGGTGTAGAGTGTAGCATGTAGCGTGTAGCGTGTAGGGTGTAGACTGTAGCGTGTAGCGTGTAGGGTGTAGGGTGTAGCGTGTAGGGTGTAGCGTGTAGGGTGTAGAGTGTAGCATGTAGGGTGTAGGGTGTAGAGTGTAGGGTGTAGCATGTAGGGTGTAGGGTGTAGCGTGTAGGGTGTAGAGTGTAGCATGTAGCGTGTAGGGTGTAGGGTGTAGAGTGTAGGGTGTAGTGTGTAGGGTGTAGATTGTAGCGTGTAGTGTGCAGTGTGTAGGGTGTAGGGTGTAGCGTGTAGGGTGCAGAGTGTAGAATGTAGGGTGTAGAGTGTAGCGTGTAGCGTGTAGGGTGTAGGGTGTAGAGTGTAGGGTGTAGCGTGTAGCGTGTAGCATGTAGGGTGTAGGGTGTAGAGTGTAGCGTGTAGGGTGTAGAGTGTAGCGTGTATAGTGTAGCGTGTAGGGTGTAGGGTGTAGAGTGTAGGGTGTAGCGTATAGGGTGTAGAGTGTAGCGTGTAGGGTGTAGGGTGTAGAGTGTAGGTTGTAGCGTGTAGGGTGTAGAGTGTAGCATGAGGGGTGTAGAGTGTAGCATGTAGGGTGTAGAGTGTAGCGTGTAGCATGTAGGGTGTAGGGTGTAGAGTGTGTGGTGTAGCGTGTAGGGTGTAGAGTGTAGCGTGTAGCATGTAGCGTGTAGGGTGTAGAGTGTAGGGTTAGCGTGAAGGGTGCACAGTGTAGGGTGTTGGGTGTAGCGTGTAGCGTGTAGGGTGTAGAGTGTAGCGTGTAGCGTGTAGCGTGTAGGGTGTAGGGTGTAGAGTGTAGGGTGTAGCGTGTAGGTTGTAGAGTGTAGCGTGTAGGGTGTAGGGTGTAGAGTGTAGTGTGTAGCGTGTAGGGTGTAGAGTGTAGCGTGTAGGGTGTAGCGTGTAGGGTGTAGCGTGTAGGGTGTAGGGTGTAGAGTGTAGCGTGTAGCGTGTAGGGTGTAGCGTGTAGGGTGTAGAGTGTAGCGTGTAGGGTGTAGAGTGTAGCGTGTAGCGTGTAGGGTGTAGGGTGTAGCGTGTAGCATGTAGCATGTAAGGAGTAGAGTGTAGGGTGTAGCGTGTAGGGTGTAGAGTGTAGCATGTATCGTGTAGCGTGTAGCGTGAAGGGTGTAGGGTGTAGAGTGTAGGGTGTAACGTGTAGGGTGTAGAGTGTAGCATGTATCGTGTAGCGTGTAGCGTGAAGGGTGTAGCATGTAGGGTGTAGAGTGTAGCATGTAGCATGTAGCGTGTAGCATGTAGGGTGTAGGGTGTAGAGTGTGTGGTGTAGCGTGTAGGGTGTAGAGTGTAGCGTGTAGCATGTAGGGTGTAGGGTGTAGAGTGTGTGGTGTAGCGTGTAGGGTGTAGAGTGTAGGGTGTAGCGTGAAGGGCGGAGAGTGTAGCGTGTAGCATGTAGGGTGTAGGGTGTAGCGTGTAGGGTGTAGAGTGTAGGGTGTAGCGTGTAGCGTGTAGAGTGTATGGTGTAGCGTGTAGCGTGTAGGGTGAAGGGTGTAGGGTGTAGTGTAGTGTAGCGTGTAGGGTGTACAGTGTAGCGTGTATCGTGTAGCGTGTAGCTCGTAGGGTGTAGGGTGTAGGGTGTTGAGTGTAGGGTGTAGCGTATAGGGTGTAGAGTGTAGCGAGTAGCATGTAGCGTGTAGAGTGCAGCGTGTAGGGTGAAGCGTGTAGCGTGTAGCGTGTAGAGTGCAGCATGTAGGGTGTAGGGTGTAGCGTGTAGGGTGTAGGTTGTAGCGTGTAGAGTGTAGCGTGTAGGGTGTAGGGTGTAAAGTGTAGCGTGTAGGGTGTAGAGTGTAGCATGTAGCGTGTAGCGTGTAGGGTGTAGACTGTAGCGTGTAGCGTGTAGGGTGTAGGGTGTAGCGTGTAGGGTGTAGCGTGTAGGGTGTAGAGTGTAGCATGTAGGGTGTAGGGTGTAGAGTGTAGGGTGTAGCATGTAGGGTGTAGGGTGTAGCGTGTAGGGTGTAGAGTGTAGCATGTAGCGTGTAGGGTGTAGGGTGTAGAGTGTAGGGTGTAGTGTGTAGGGTGTAGATTGTAGCGTGTAGTGTGCAGTGTGTAGGGTGTAGGGTGTAGCGTGTAGGGTGTAGAGTGTAGAATGTAGGGTGTAGAGTGTAGCGTGTAGCGTGTAGGGTGTAGGGTGTAGAGTGTAGGGTGTAGCGTGTAGCGTGTAGCATGTAGGGTGTAGGGTGTAGAGTGTAGCGTGTAGGGTGTAGAGTGTAGCGTGTATAGTGTAGCGTGTAGGGTGTAGGGTGTAGAGTGTAGGGTGTAGCGTATAGGGTGTAGAGTGTAGCGTGTAGGGTGTAGGGTGTAGAGTGTAGGTTGTAGCGTGTAGGGTGTAGAGTGTAGCATGAAGGGTGTAGAGTGTAGCATGTAGGGTGTAGAGTGTAGCGTGTAGCATGTAGGGTGTAGGGTGTAGAGTGTGTGGTGTAGCGTGTAGGGTGTAGAGTGTAGCGTGTAGCATGTAGCGTGTAGGGTGTAGAGTGTAGGGTGTAGCGTGAAGGGTGGAGAGTGTAGGGTGTAGCGTGTAGGGTGTAGAGTGTAGCATGTAGGGTGTAGGGTGTAGCGTGTAGGATGTAGAGTGTAGGGTGTAGCGTGTAGGGTGTAGAGTGTAGCATGTAGCGTGTAGGGTGTAGAGTGTATGGTGTAGCGTGTAGCGTGTAGGGTGAAGGGTGTAGGGTGTAGAGTGTAGTGTAGCGTGTAGGGTGTACAGTGTAGCATGTATCGTGTAGCGTGTAGCGCGTAGGGTGTAGGGTGTAGGGTGTTGAGTGTAGGGTGTAGCGTATAGGGTGTAGAGTGTAGCGAGTAGCATGTAGCGTGTAGAATGCAGCGTGTAGGGTGTAGCGTGTAGCGTGTAGCGTGTAGAGTGTAGCGTGTAGGGTGTAGGGTGTAGCGTGTAGGGTGTAGAGTGTAGCGTGTAGCATGTAGCGTGTAGAGTGTGGGGTGTAGCGTGTAGGGTGTAGAGTGTAGCGTGTAGGGTGTAGCATGTAGCGTGTAGAATGTAGCGTGTAGCGTGTAGTGTGTAGCGTGTAGCGTGTAGGGTGTAGGGTGTAGGGTGTAGCGTGTAGAGTGTAGCGTGTAGGGTGTAGGGTGTAAAGTGTAACGTGTTGGGTGTAGAGTGTTGCATGTAGCGTGTAGCGTGTAGGGTGTAGAGTGTAGCCTGTAGCGTGTAGGGTGTAGAGTGTAGGGTGTAGCGTGTAGGGTGTAGCATGTAGGGTGTAGGGTGTAGAGTGTAGGGTGTAGCGTGTAGGGTGTAGAGTGTAGCGTGTAGTGTGTAGGGTGTAGGGTGTAGCGTGTAGGGTGTAGAGTGTAGGGTGTAGCGTGTAGGGTGTAGAGTGTAGCATGTAGCGTGTAGGGTGTAGGGTGTAGAGTGTAGGGTGTAGCGTGTAGGGTGTAGGGTGTAGAGTAGTGTGTAGGGTGTAGAGTGTAGCGTGTATCGTGTAGCGTGTAGCGTGTAGGGTGTAGGGTGTTGAGTGTAGGGTGTAGCGTATAGGGTGTAGAGTGTAGCGTGTAGGGTGTAGGGTGTAGAGTGTAGGGTGTAGCGTGTAGGGTGTATAGTGTAGTGTGTAGAGTGTAGCGTGTAGCATGTAGGGTGTAGGGTGTAGTGTGTAGGGTGTAAAGTGTAGCGTGTATGGTGTAGAGTGTAGCATGTAGCGTGTAGGGTGTAGAGTGTAGCGTGTAGGGTGTAGAGTTTAGCGTGTAGCGTGTAGGGTGTAGGGTGTAGCGTGTAGCATGTAGCATGTAGTATGTAGGGTGTAGAGTGTAGGGTGTAGCGTGTAGCATGTAGGGTGTAGGGCGTAGAGTGTAGAGTGTAGCGTGTATCGTGTAGCGTGTAGCGTGTAGGGTGTAGCGTGTAGGGTGTAGAGTGTGGGGTGTAGCATATAGGATGTAGAAAGTAGCGTGTAGGGTGTACGGTGTAGAGTGTAGGGTGTAGCGTGTAGGGTGTAGAGTGTAGCGTGTAGCGTGTAGGGTGTACAGTGTAGCATGTATCGTTTAGCGTGTAGCGCGTAGGGTGTAGGGTGTAGGGTGTTGAGTGTAGGGTGTAGCGTATAGGGTGTAGAGTGTAGCGAGTAGCATGTAGCGTGTAGAGTGCAGTGTGTAGGGTGTAGCGTGTAGCGTGTAGAGTGTAGCGTGTAGGGTGTAGGGTGTAGCGTGTAGGGTGTAGAGTGTAGCGTGTAGCATGTAGCGTGTAGAGTGTGGGGTGTAGCGTGTAGAGTGTAGAGTGTAGCGTGTAGGGTGTAGCATGTAGCGTGTAGAGTGTAGCGTGTAGCGTGGAGTGTGTAGCGTGTAGCGTGTAGTGTGTAGCGTGTAGCGTGTAGGGTGTAGGGTGTAGGGTGTAGCGTGTAGAGTGTAGCGTGTAGGGTGTAGGGTGTAAAGTGTAACGTGTAGGGTGTAGTGTGTTGCATGTAGCGTGTAGCGTGTAGGGTGTAGAGTGTAGCGTGTAGCGTGTAGGGTGTAGAGTGTAGGGTGTAGCGTGTAGGGTGTAGAGTGTAGCGTGTAGCGTGTAGCGTGTAGGGTGTAGGGTGTAGAGTGTAGGGTGTAGCGTGTAGGGTGTAGGGTGTAGAGTAGTGTGTAGGGTGTAGAGTGTAGCGTGTATCGTGTAGTGTGTAGCATGTAGGGTGTAGGGTGTAGGGTGTTGAGTGTAGGGTGTAGCGTATAGGGTGTAGAGTGTAGCGTGTAGGGTGTAGGGTGTAGAGTGTAGGGTGTAGCGTGTAGGGTGTATAGTGTAGTGTGTAGAGTGTAGCGTGTAGCATGTAGGGTGTAGGGTGTAGTGTGTAGGGTGTAAAGTGTAGCGTGTATGGTGTAGAGTGTAGCATGTAGCGCGTAGGGTGTAGAGTGTAGCGTGTAGGGTGTAGAGTGTAGCATGTAGCGTGTAGCGTGTAGAGTGTAGCGTGTAGGGTGTAGAGTGTAGCGTGTAGCGTGTAGGGTGTAGAGTGTAGCGTGTAGCGTGTAGAGTGTAGCGTGTAGGGTGTAGAGTGTAGCGTGTAGAGTGTAGCGTGTAGGGTGTAAGGTGTAACGTGTAGAGTGTAGCGTGTAGTGTGTAGCATGTAGCGTGTAGGGTGTAGGGTGTAGGGTGTAGCGTGTAGGGTGTAGAGTGTAGCATGTAGGGTGTAGAGTGTAGCGTGTAGCGTGTAGAGTGTAGCGTGTAGGGTGTAGCATGTAGGGTGTAGAGTGTAGCGTGTAGGGTGTAGGGTGTAGCGTGTAGGGTGTAGAGTGTAGCGTGTAGGGTGTAGGGTGTAGGGTGTAGAGTGTTGGGCGTAGCATGTAGAGTGTAGGGTGTATCGTGTAGGGTGTAGAGTGTAGCGTGTAGGGTGTAGAGTGTAGCGTGTAGCGTGTAGGGTGTAGAGTGTAGCGTGTAGCGTGTAGAGTGTAGCGTGTAGGGTGTAGAGTGTAGCGTGTAGAGTGTAACATGTAGTGTGTAGGGTGTAGAGTGTAGCGTGTAGCGTGTAGAGTGTAGCGTGTAGCGTGTAGGGTGTAGGGTGTAGAGTGTAGGGTGTAGCGTGTAGGGTGTAGAGTGTAGCGTGTAGGGTGTAGAGTGTAGCGTGTAGCGTGTAGAGTGTAGGGTGTAGCGTGTAGGGTGTAGAGTGTAGCATGTAGGGTGTAGAGTGTAGCGTGTAGCGTGTAGCGTGTAGCGTTTAGAGTAGAGTGTAGCATGTAGCATGTAGGGTGTAGAGTGTTGGGTGTAGCGTGTAGGGTGTAGAGTGTAGCGCGTAGCGTGTAGCGTATAGCGTGTAGGGTGTAGAGTGTAGGGTGTAGCGTGTAGGGTGTAGAGTGTAGTGTGTAGCATGTAGGGTGTAGGGTGTAGCGTGTAGGGTGTAGAGTGTAGGGTGTAGCATGTAGGGTGTAGAGTGTAGCATGTAGCATGTAGGGTGTAGGGTGTAGAGTGTAGGGTGTAGCGTGTAGCACGTAGGGTGTAGAGTGTAGGGTGTAGAGTGTAGTGTAGCGTGTAGGGTGTAGAGTGTAGCGTGTAGCGTGTATCGTGTAGCGTGTAGCGTGTAGGGTGTAGGGTGTTGAGTGTAGGGTGTAGCGTATAGGGTGTAGAGTGTAGCGTGTAGAGTGTAGGGTGTAGAGTGTAGGGTTTAGCGCGTAGGATGTAGAGTGTAGCGTGTAGAGTGTAGCGTGTAGCGTGTAGGGTGTTAGGTGTAGCGTGTAGGGTGTAGATTGTAGCGTGTAGGGTGTAGCGTGTAGCGTGTAGCGTGTAGGGTGTAGGGTGTAGGGTGTAGAGTGTAGGGTGTAGAGTGTAACGTGTAGTGTGTAGGATGTAGCGTGTTGCGTGTAGCGTGTGTAGTGTAGCGTGTAGGGTGTAGAGTGTAGCGTGTAGCGTGTTGCGTGTAGCATGCAGCGTGTAGGGTGTAGAGTATAGCGTGTAGAGTGTCGCGTGTAGGGTGTAGCGTGTAGAGTGTAGCGTGTAGTGTGTAGTTTGTAGCGTGTAGCGTGTAGGGTGTAGGGAGTAGGGTGTAGCGTGTAGGGTGTAGAGTGTAGCGTGTAGGGTGTATCGTGTATCGTGTAGGGTGTAGAGTGTAGCGTTTAGCGTGTAGCGTGTAGGGTGTAGAGTGTAGCGTGTAGCGTGTAGGGTGTAGCATGTAGGGTGTAGCGTGTAGGGTGTGTAGTGTTGCGTGTAGGCTGTAGGGTGTAGAATGTAGGGTGTAGCATGTAGGGTGTAGCATGTAGGGTGTAGAGTGTAGCATGTAGCGTGTAGGGTGTAGGGTGTAGAGAGTAGCGTGTAGCGTGTAGCGTGTAGGGTGTAGGGTGTAGAGTGTAGGGTGTAGCGTGTAGCGTGTAGTGTGTAGGGTGTAGAGTGTAGGGTGTAGCGTGTAGGGTGTAGAGTGTAGCGTGTAGCGTGTAGCATGTAGGGTGTAGAGTGAAGGGTGTAGCGTGTAGGCTGTAGAGTGTAGCGGGTAGGGTGTAGAGTGTAGCGTATAGCGTGTAGAGTGTAGCGTGTAGGGTGTAGAGTGTAGCGTGTAGTGTTTAGGGTGTAGAGTGTAGGGTGTAGCGTGTAGGGTGTAGAGTGTAGCGTGTAGCGTGTAGCATGTAGGGTGTAGAGTGAAGGGTGTAGCGTATAGGGTGTAGAGTGTAGCGTGTAGGGTGTAGAGTGTAGCGTATAGCGTGTAGAGTGTAGTGTGTAGGGTGTAGCGTGTAGCGGGTAATGTGTAGAATGTCGAGTGTAGGGTGTATGGTGTAGGGTGTAGCGTGTAGCGTGTAGCGTGTAGAGTGTAGAGTGTAGCCTGTAGCGTGTAGCGTGTAGGGTGTAGGGTGTAGAGGGTAGGGTGTAGCATGTAGGGTGTAGCGTGTAGGGTGTAGATTATAGAGTGTAGGGTGTAATGTGCACATTTTTCCCCATTTCCCCACTGGGTCAAAACTTCTGTTAGAATGATGCGTTTTCCTGCTATTTCCAATGGCCTACAAGCATAAGTGAAGCAGTGAGCAGCAGTCTCTATTAGTATAAGAGATAACGGAAAACATTTCACATTTTTCCCCATTTCCCCATTGGGTCCTATACTAATAGAAACTGCTGCTCACCGCTTCACTTATGCTTGTAAGCCATCGGAAAGAGCAGGAAAACGCAAAAAATTTCAACCTCTGATCATTGTAAAAGAAGTTATGACCCAATGGGGAAAAATGTGAAATGTTTTCTGTTATCTCCTATACTAATAGAGACTGCTGCTCACTGCTTCACTTATGCTTGTAGGCCATTGGAAAGAGCTACACCCTACACTCTACACGCTACACGCTACACCCTACACCCTACAGGCTACACTCTACACGCTACACCCTTCACTCTACACCCTACACCCTACACGCTACACGCTACATGCTACACTCTACACTCTACACCCTACATGCTACACGCTACACGCTACATGCTACACGCTACACCCTACACTCTACACCCTACACCCTACACGCTACACCCTACACGCTGCACCCTACACCCTACTCCCTACACACTACACTCTACACACTACAACCTACACCCTACACGATACACGCTACACGCTACACTCTACAACCTACACTCTACACCATACACCCTACACTCTACATTCTACACCCTACACGCTACACCCTACACGCTACACTCTACACGCTACACGCTACACTCTACACCCTACACGCTACACTCTACACCCTACACGCTACACCCTACACTCTACACGCTACAAGCTACACGCTACACGCTACACTCTACACCCTACACGCTACACCCTACACTCTACACCCTACACGCTACACGCTACACTCTACACCCTACACGCTACACACTACACTCTACACCCTACACCCTACACGCTACATGCTACACTCTACACCCTACATGCTACACCCTACACGCTACACGCTACACACTACACGCTACACGCTACACTCTACACGCTACACCCTACACCCTACTCCCTACACGCTACACGCTACATTCTACACGCTACACGCTAAACTCTACACCCTACACGCTACACCCTACACGCTACACCCTACACACTACACCCTACACCCTACACGCTACACGCTACATGCTACATGCTACACCCTACACTCTACACCCTACACGCTACACCCTACACGCTACACCCTACACCCTACTCCCTACACGCTACACCCTACACTCTACACCCTACACCCTACACGCTACACGCTACACTCTACACCCTACACTCTACACCATACACCCTACACTCGACATTCTACACCCTACCCGCTACATGCTACACCCTACACGCTACACCCTTCACTCTACACCCTACACCCTACACGCTACACGCTACACTCTACACCCTACACTCTACACCATACACCCTACACTCGACACTCTACACCCTACACTCTACACTATACACCCTACACGCTACACCCTTCACTCTACACCCTACATGCTACACGCTACACTCTACACCCTACACGCTACACCCTACACTCTACACCCTACACTCTACACGCTACACGCTACACGCTACACTCTACACCATACACCCTACACTCGACATTCTACACCCTACACGCTACACGCTAAACCCTACACTCTACACCCTACACCCTACACGCTACACGCTACACCCTACACTCTACACCCTACACCCTACACGCTACACGCTACACTCTACACCCTACACGCTACATGCTACACTCTACACCCTACACGCTACACCCTACATGCTACACCCTACACTCTACACCCTACAGCCTACACGCTACACTCCACACCCTACACGCTACACCCTACACGCTACACGCTAAACGCTACACTCTACACCCTACACGATACACGATACACCCTACACCCTACACGCTACACTCTACACCCTACACACTACACCCTACACCCTACACGCTACACGCTACAATCTACACACTACACGCTACACTCTACACGCTACACCCTACACGCTACACTCTACACGCTACACGCTACACTCTACACCCTACACACTGCATGCTACACGCAACACGCTACACGCTACACTCTACACCCTACAGGCTACACTACACACGCTACACGCAACACGCTACATCCTACACACTACACATTACACTCTACACCCTACACCCTACACCCTACACGCTACACGCTACACGCTACACTCTACATGCTACACGCTACATGCTACACTCTACACCCTACACGCTACACTCTACACCCTACACGCTACACCCAACACCCTACACGCTACACGCTACACGCTACACTCTACACCCTACACGCTACATTCTACACCCTACACGCTACACGCTACACTCTACACCCTACATGCTACACCCTACACTCTACACCCTACACTCTACATGCTACACTCTACACGCTACACGATACACGCTACACGCTACACCCTACACTCTACACCCTACACCCCACATGCTACACTCTACACGCTACACCCTACACGCTGCACTCTACACCCTACACGCTACAAGCTACATGCTACACCCTGCACTCTACACCCTACACACTACCCGCTACACGCCACATGCTACACGCTAGAGTGTAGGGTGTAGCGTGTAGGGTGTAGAGTGTAGCGTGTAGGGTGTAGGGTGTAGAGTGTAGGATGTAGCGTGTAGGGTGTAGAGTGTAGCGTGTAGGGTGTAGGGTGTAGAGTGTAGTGTGTAGGGTGTAGAGTGTAGCGTGTAGGGTGTAGAGTGTAGCGTGTAGGGTGTAGCGTGTAGGGTGTAGCATGTAGGGTGTAGGGTGTAGAGTGTAGAGTGTATAGTGTAGCGTGTAGGGTGCACAGTGTAGGGTGTTGGGTGTAGTGTGTAGTGTGTAGCGTGTATAATGTAGAGTGTAGCGTGTAGCGTGTAGCGTGTAGCGTGTAGGGTGTAGTGTAGGGTGTAGCGTGTAGGGTGTAGAGTGTAGCGTGTAGGGTGTAGGGTGTAGAGTGTAGTGTGTAGCGTGTAGGGTGTAGAGTGTAGCGTGTAGGGTGTAGCGTGTAGCGTGTAGCGTGTAGGGTGTAGGGTGTAGAGTGTAGCGTGTAGCGTGTAGGGTGTAGCGTGTAAGGTGTAGAGTTTAGCGTGTAGGGTGTAGAGTGTAGCATGTAGCGTGTAGGGTGTAGCGTGTAGCATGTAGCATGTAGGATGTAGGGTGTAGAGTGTAGGGTGTAGCGTGTAGGGTGTAGAGTGTAGCATGTTTCATGTAGCGTGTAGCGTGAAGGGTATAGGGTGTAGGGTGTAGAGTGTAGGGTGTAGCGTGTAGGGTGTAGAGTGTAGCATGTACAGTGTAGCGTGTAGCGTGAAGGGTGTAGGGTGTAGATTGTAGGGTGTAGCGTATAGGGTGTAGAGTGTAGCGTGTAGGGTGTAGAGTGTATGGTGTAGCGTGTAGGGTGTAGATTGTAGCGTGTAGTGTGCAGCATGTAGGGTGTAGGGTGTAGCGCGTAGGGTGTAGAGTGTAGAATGTAGGGTGTAGAGTGTAGCGTGTAGCGTGTAGGGTGTAGGGTGTAGAGTGTAGGGTGTAGCGTGTAGCGTGTAGCATGTAGGGTGTAGGGTGTAGAGTGTAGCGTGTAGGGTGTAGAGTGTAGCGTGTATAGTGTAGCGTGTAGGGTGTAGAGTGTAGGGTGTAGCGTATAGGGTGTAGAGTGTAGCGTGTAGGGTGTAGGGTGTAGAATGTAGGTTGTAGCGTGTAGGGTGTAGAGTGTAGCGTGAAGGGTGTAGAGTGTAGCGTGTATGGTGTAGAGTGTAGCGTGTAGCGTGTAGCATGTAGGGTGTAGGGTGTAGAGTGTGTGGTGTAGCGTGTAGGGTGTAGAGTGTAGCGTGTAGCGTGTAGCATGTAGCGTGTAGGGTGTAGAGTGTAGGGCGTAGCGTGAAGGGTGGAAAGTGTAGCGTGTAGCATGTAGGGTGTAGGGTGTAGAGTGTAGGGTGTAGAGTGTAGGGTGTAGCGTGTAGCGTGTAGAGTGTATGGTGTAGCGTGTAGCGTGTAGGGTGAAGGGTGTAGGGTGTAGAGTGTAGTGTAGCGTGTAGGGTGTACAGTGTAGCGTGTATCGTGTAGCGTGTAGCTCGTAGGGTGTAGGGTGTAGGGTGTTGAGTGTAGGGTGTAGCGTATAGGGTGTAGAGTGTAGCGAGTAGCGTGTAGCGTGTAGAGTGCAGCGTGTAGGGTGTAGCGTGTAGCGTGTAGAGTGTAGCATGTAGGGTGTAGTGTGTAGGGTGTAGAGTGTAGCGTGTAGCGTGTAGCATGTAGCGTGTAGAGTGTTGGGTGTAGCGTGTAGGGTGTAGAGTGTAGCGTGTAGGGTGTAGCATGTAGCGTGTAGATTGTAGCGTGTAGCGTGTAGTGTGTAGCGTGTAGCGTGTAGGGTGTAGGGTGTAGCGTGTAGAGTGTAGCGTGTAGGGTGTAGGGTGTAAAGTGTAGCGTGTAGGGTGTAGAGTGCAGCATGTAGCGTGTAGCGTGTAGGGTGTAGAGTGTAGCGTGTAGGGTGTAGGGTGTAGCGTGTAGGGTGTAGCGTGTAGGGTGTAGAGTGTAGCATGTAAGGTGTAGGGTGTAGAGTGTAGGGTGTAGCATGTAGGGTGTAGGGTGTAGCGTGTAGGGTGTAGAGTGTAGCATGTAGCGTGTAGGGTGTAGGGTGTAGAGTGTAGGGTGTAGTGTGTAGGGTGTAGATTGTAGCGTGTAGTGTGCAGCGTGTAGGGTGTAGCGTGTAGGGTGTAGAGTGTAGAATGTAGGGTGTAGAGTGTAGCGTGTAGCGTGTAGGGTGTAGGGTGTAGAGTGTAGGGTATATCGTGCAGTGTGTAGCATTTAGGGTGTAGGGTGTAGAGTGTATCGTGTAGGGTGTAGAGTGTAGCGTGTATAGTGTAGCGTGTAGGGTGTAGGGTGTAGAGTGTAGGGTGTAGCATATAGGGTGTAGAGTGTAGCGTGTAGGGTGTAGGGTGTAGAGTGTAGGTTGTAGCGTGTAGGGTGTAGAGTGTAGCGTGAAGGGTGTAGAGTGTAGCGTGTAGCGTGTAGCATGTAGCGTGTAGGGTGTAGAGTGTAGGGTGTAGCGTGAAGGGTGGAGAGTGTAGCGTGTAGCATGTAGGGTGTAGGGTGTAGCGTGTAGGGTGTAGAGCGTAGGGTGTAGCGTGTAGGGTGTAGAGTGTAGAATGTAGCGTGTAGGGTGTAGAGTGTATGGTGTAGCGTGTAGCGTGTAGAGTGAAGGGTGTAGGGTGTAGAGCGTAGTGTAGCGTGTAGGGTGTACAGTGTAGCGTGTATCGTGTAGCGCGTAGGGTGTAGGGTGTAGGGTGCAGCGAGTAGCATGTAGCGTGTAGAGTGCAGCGTGTAGGGTGTAGCGTGTAGCATGTAGCGTGTAGAGTGTAGCGTATACGGTGTAGGGTGTAGGGTGTAGAGTGTAGGGTGTAGCATGTAGAGTGTAGGGTGTATCGTGTAGGGTGTAGAGTGTAGCATGTAGCGTGTAGGGTGTAGGGTGTAGAATGTAGGGTGTAGTGTGTAGGGTGTAGAGTGTAACGTGTAGAGTGTAGCGTGTAGGGTGTACAGTGTAGCGTGTATCGTGTAGCGTGTAGCGCGTAGGGTGTTGAGTGTAGGGTGTAGCGTATAGGGTGTAGAGTGTAGCGAGTAGCATGTAGCGTGTAGAGTGCAGCGTGTAGGGTGTAGCGTGTAGCGTGCAGCGTGTAGAGTGTAGCGTGTAGGGTGTAGGGTGTAGGGTGTAGAGTGTAGGGTGTAGCATGTAGAGTGTAGGGTGTATCGTGTAGGGTGTAGAGTGTAGCATGTAGCGTGTAGGGTGTAGGGTGTAGAATGTAGGGTGTAGCGTGTAGGGTGTAGAGTGTAACGTGTAGAGTGTAGCGTGTAGGGTGTAGGGTGTAGAGTGTAGGGTGTAGCGTGTAGGGTGTAGAGTGTAGCATGTAGCGTGTAGTGTAGGGTGTAGCGTTTTGGGTGTAGCGTGTAGCGTGTAGGGTGTAGAGTGTAGCGTGTAGCGTGTAGAGTGTAGCGTGTAGGGTGTAGCGTGTAGGGTGTAGAATGTAGAGTGTAGGGTGTATGGTGTAGAGTGTAGGTTGTAGAGTGTAGCGTGTAGCGTGTAGGGTGTAGGGTGTAGAGTGTAGAGTGTAGCATGTAGGGAGTAGGGTGTAGGGTGTAGCGTGTAGGGTGTAGCGTGTAGGGTGTAGAGTGTAGAGTGTAGGGTGTAGCGTGTAGCATGTAGCGTGTAGCGTGTAGCATGTAGGGTGTAGAGTGTAGAGTGTAGCAGGTAACGTGTAGCATGTAGGGTGTAGGGTGTAGCATGTAGGATGTAGAGTGTAGCATGTAGCGTGTAGGCTGTTAGGGTGTAGAGTGTAGGGTGTAGCATGTAGGGTGTAGAGTGTAGCGTGTAGCGTGTAGCTTGTAGCGTGTAGAGTGTAGGGTGTAGCGTGTAGGGTGTAGCGTGTAGGGTGTAGAGGGAAGCGTGTAGCGCGTAGAGTGTAGCGTGTAGGGTGTAGCGTGTAGGGTGTAGAACGTAGAGTGTAAGGTGTATGGTGTAGAGTGTAGGGTGTAGAGTGTAGCATGTAGCATGTAGAGTGTAGCGTGTAGCGTGTAGGGTGTAGGGTGTAGAGTGTAGGGTGTAGCGTGTAGCGTGTAGGTAGTAGGGTGTAGGGTGTAGAGTGTAGGGTGTAGCGTGTAGCGTGTAGCGTGTAGCGTGTAGCGTGTAGAGTGTAGTATGTAGCGTGTAGCGTGTAGGGTGTAGGGTGTAGAGGGTAGGGTGTAGCATGTAGGGTGTAGGGTGTAGCGTGTAGGGTGTAGATTATAGAGTGTAGGGTGTAATGTGCACATTTTTCCCCATTTCCCCACTGGGTCAAAACTTCTGTTAGAATGATGTGTTTTCCTGCTATTTCCAATGGCCTACAAGCAAGGGTGTAGAACGTAGAGTGTAAGGTGTATGGTGTAGAGTGTAGGGTGTAGAGTGTAGCATGTAGCGTGTAGGGTGTAGCGTGTAGGGTTTAGGGTGTAGAATGTAGGGTGTAGCGTGTAGGGTGTAGAGTGTAACGTGTAGTGTGTAGCGTGTAGGGTGTAGGGTGTAGAGTGTAGGGTGTAGCGTGTAGGGTGTAGAGTGTAGCGTGTAAGCGTGTAGAGTGTAGCGTGTAGGGTGTAGCGTGTAGGATGTAGAATGTAGAGTGTAGGGTGTATGGTGTAGAGTGTAGGTTGTAGAGTATAGCGTGTAGCGTGTAGCGTGTAGGGTGTAGGGTGTAGAGTGTAGAGTGTAGCGTGTAGGGAGTAGGGTGTAGGGTGTAGCGTGTAGGGTGTAGCGTGTAGGGTGTAGGGTGGAGTGTAGGGTGTAGCGTGTAGCATGTAGCGTGTAGCGTGTAGCATGTAGGGTGAAGAGTGTAGAGTGTAGCATGTAGTGTGTAGCGTGTAGGGTGTAGGGTGTAGAGTGAAGGGTGTAGCGTGTAGAGTGTAGCCTGTAGGGTGTAGATTGTAGCGTGTAGCGTGTAGAGTGTAGGGTGTAGCTTTTTCCAATGGCCTACAAGCATAAGTGAAGCAGTGAGCAGCAGTCTCTATTAGTATAGGAGATAACAGAAAACATTTCACATTTTTCCCCATTGGGTCATAACTTCTGTTACAATGATCAGAGGGCTTAACAGCCCCAGAAAACGTTTTGCGATCCGTAGTGATATAAAGGGCTCTCATTCTGACATTGTGTGCCTCCAAGAGACAAAATTTAAAGCTGATAACCATCCTGCTTTCTCCGAAAGGAGCTATCCTAACTCCTTCGAATCTTCAGGTTCCAAAAAGAAGGCTGGTGTACTCACCATGATAAAAAATACTGTTGCTTTTGAATTACTGGAAGAATTTAAGGACAACAAAGGTCATTTTCACATTTTAGTATGCAAAATTAATAACTCTATATACACTATTGTTAATACATATGTTCCAAATAGGGGCCAAATTAAATTCCTTAACAAACTTGCCAAAAAAATTGATAAAGTAAAAAAAGGTTCCCTTCTGATCGCTGGTGACTTTAATGTGGTCCCAGATACATCTCTGGATTCTTCCACTCCAAACAGAAAGGATTCAATAAACCTCAATAGATGGATCTTTGGGAAAGAATTGTTTGATGTCTTTCGAAGCTACACGCTACACTCTACACCCTACACGCTACACTCTACACCCTGCACGCTACACCCTACACTCTACACCCCACACTCTACACGCTACACTCTACACCCTATAAGCTACACCCTACACTCAACACCCCACACCCTACACCCTACACGCTACACGCTACACGATACACGCTACATTCTACACCCTACACGCTACACTACACTCTACACCCTACACCCTACACCCTACACGCTACACGCTACACCCTACACTCTACACCCTACACCCTACACGCTACATGCAACACTCTACACCCTACATGCTACACCCTACACTCTACACCCTACATGCTACACCCTACACCCTACATGCTACACACTACACTACACCCTACACGCTACACCCTACACTCTACACCCTACACGCTATACGCTACACGCTACGCGCTACACTCTACACCTTACACGCTACACCCAACACTCTACACCCTACACCCTACATGCTGCATGCTACACTACACTCTACACGCTACACGCTAAACTCTACACCCTACACGCTACACTCTACACCCTACACGCTACACCCTACACTCTACACCCTACACCCTACACGCTACACTCCTACACGCTACACCCTACACCCTACACGCTACACCCTACACTCTACACCCTACACGCTACACGCTACACGCTACACCCTACACGCTACATTCTACACCCTACACGCTACACGCTACACTCTACACCCTACATGCTACACCCTACACTCTACACCCTACACCCTACATGCTACACTCTACACGCTACACGATACACGCTACACGCTACACCCTACACTCTACACCCTACACCCCACATGCTACACTCTACACGCTACACCCTACACGCTGCACTCTACACCCTACACGCTACAAGCTACATGCTACACCCTGCACTCTACACCCTACACACTACCCGCTACACGCCACATGCTACACGCTAGAGTGTAGGGTGTAGCGTGTAGGGTGTAGAGTGTAGCGTGTAGGGTGTAGGGTGTAGAGTGTAGGATGTAGCGTGTAGGGTGTAGAGTGTAGCGTGTAGGGTGTAGGGTGTAGAGTGTAGTGTGTAGGGTGTAGAGTGTAGCGTGTAGGGTGTAGAGTGTAGCGTGTAGGGTGTAGCGTGTAGGGTGTAGCATGTAGGGTGTAGGGTGTAGAGTGTAGAGTGTATAGTGTAGCGTGTAGGGTGCACAGTGTAGGGTGTTGGGTGTAGTGTGTAGTGTGTAGCGTGTATAATGTAGAGTGTAGCGTGTAGCGTGTAGCGTGTAGCGTGTAGCGTGTAGCGTGTAGGGTGTAGTGTAGGGTGTAGCGTGTAGGGTGTAGAGTGTAGCGTGTAGGGTGTAGGGTGTAGAGTGTAGTGTGTAGCGTGTAGGGTGTAGAGTGTAGCGTGTAGGGTGTAGCGTGTAGCGTGTAGGGTGTAGGGTGTAGAGTGTAGCGTGTAGCGTGTAGGGTGTAGCGTGTAAGGTGTAGAGTTTAGCGTGTAGGGTGTAGAGTGTAGCATGTAGCGTGTAGGGTGTAGCGTGTAGCATGTAGCATGTAGGATGTAGGGTGTAGAGTGTAGGGTGTAGCGTGTAGGGTGTAGAGTGTAGCATGTTTCATGTAGCGTGTAGCGTGAAGGGTATAGGGTGTAGGGTGTAGAGTGTAGGGTGTAGCGTGTAGGGTGTAGAGTGTAGCATGTACAGTGTAGCGTGTAGCGTGAAGGGTGTAGGGTGTAGATTGTAGGGTGTAGCGTATAGGGTGTAGAGTGTAGCGTGTAGGGTGTAGAGTGTATGGTGTAGCGTGTAGGGTGTAGATTGTAGCGTGTAGTGTGCAGCATGTAGGGTGTAGGGTGTAGCGCGTAGGATGTAGAGTGTAGAATGTAGGGTGTAGAGTGTAGCGTGTAGCGTGTAGGGTGTAGGGTGTAGAGTGTAGGGTGTAGCGTGTAGCGTGTAGCATGTAGGGTGTAGGGTGTAGAGTGTAGCGTGTAGGGTGTAGAGTGTAGCGTGTATAGTGTAGCGTGTAGGGTGTAGAGTGTAGGGTGTAGCGTATAGGGTGTAGAGTGTAGCGTGTAGGGTGTAGGGTGTAGAATGTAGGTTGTAGCGTGTAGGGTGTAGAGTGTAGCGTGAAGGGTGTAGAGTGTAGCGTGTATGGTGTAGAGTGTAGCGTGTAGCGTGTAGCGTGTAGCATGTAGGGTGTAGGGTGTAGAGTGTGTGGTGTAGCGTGTAGGGTGTAGAGTGTAGCGTGTAGCATGTAGCGTGTAGGGTGTAGAGTGTAGGGCGTAGCGTGAAGGGTGGAGAGTGTAGCGTGTAGCATGTAGGGTGTAGGGTGTAGAGTGTAGGGTGTAGAGTGTAGGGTGTAGCGTGTAGCGTGTAGAGTGTATGGTGTAGCGTGTAGCGTGTAGGGTGAAGGGTGTAGGGTGTAGAGTGTAGTGTAGCGTGTAGGGTGTACAGTGTAGCGTGTATCGTGTAGCGTGTAGCTCGTAGGGTGTAGGGTGTAGGGTGTTGAGTGTAGGGTGTAGCGTATAGGGTGTAGAGTGTAGCGAGTAGCGTGTAGCGTGTAGAGTGCAGCGTGTAGGGTGTAGCGTGTAGCGTGTAGAGTGTAGCATGTAGGGTGTAGTGTGTAGGGTGTAGAGTGTAGCGTGTAGCGTGTAGCATGTAGCGTGTAGAGTGTTGGGTGTAGCGTGTAGGGTGTAGAGTGTAGCGTGTAGGGTGTAGCATGTAGCGTGTAGATTGTAGCGTGTAGCGTGTAGTGTGTAGCGTGTAGCGTGTAGGGTGTAGGGTGTAGCGTGTAGAGTGTAGCGTGTAGGGTGTAGGGTGTAAAGTGTAGCGTGTAGGGTGTAGAGTGCAGCATGTAGCGTGTAGCGTGTAGGGTGTAGAGTGTAGCGTGTAGGGTGTAGGGTGTAGCGTGTAGGGTGTAGCGTGTAGGGTGTAGAGTGTAGCATGTAAGGTGTAGGGTGTAGAGTGTAGGGTGTAGCATGTAGGGTGTAGGGTGTAGCGTGTAGGGTGTAGAGTGTAGCATGTAGCGTGTAGGGTGTAGGGTGTAGAGTGTAGGGTGTAGTGTGTAGGGTGTAGATTGTAGCGTGTAGTGTGCAGCGTGTAGGGTGTAGCGTGTAGGGTGTAGAGTGTAGAATGTAGGGTGTAGAGTGTAGCGTGTAGCGTGTAGGGTGTAGGGTGTAGAGTGTAGGGTATATCGTGCAGTGTGTAGCATTTAGGGTGTAGGGTGTAGAGTGTATCGTGTAGGGTGTAGAGTGTAGCGTGTATAGTGTAGCGTGTAGGGTGTAGGGTGTAGAGTGTAGGGTGTAGCATATAGGGTGTAGAGTGTAGCGTGTAGGGTGTAGGGTGTAGAGTGTAGGTTGTAGCGTGTAGGGTGTAGAGTGTAGCGTGAAGGGTGTAGAGTGTAGCGTGTAGCGTGTAGCATGTAGCGTGTAGGGTGTAGAGTGTAGGGTGTAGCGTGAAGGGTGGAGAGTGTAGCGTGTAGCATGTAGGGTGTAGGGTGTAGCGTGTAGGGTGTAGAGCGTAGGGTGTAGCGTGTAGGGTGTAGAGTGTAGAATGTAGCGTGTAGGGTGTAGAGTGTATGGTGTAGCGTGTAGCGTGTAGAGTGAAGGGTGTAGGGTGTAGAGCGTAGTGTAGCGTGTAGGGTGTACAGTGTAGCGTGTATCGTGTAGCGTGTAGCGCGTAGGGTGTAGGGTGTAGGGTGCAGCGAGTAGCATGTAGCGTGTAGAGTGCAGCGTGTAGGGTGTAGCGTGTAGCATGTAGCGTGTAGAGTGTAGCGTATACGGTGTAGGGTGTAGGGTGTAGAGTGTAGGGTGTAGCATGTAGAGTGTAGGGTGTATCGTGTAGGGTGTAGAGTGTAGCATGTAGCGTGTAGGGTGTAGGGTGTAGAATGTAGGGTGTAGTGTGTAGGGTGTAGAGTGTAACGTGTAGAGTGTAGCGTGTAGGGTGTACAGTGTAGCGTGTATCGTGTAGCGTGTAGCGCGTAGGGTGTTGAGTGTAGGGTGTAGCGTATAGGGTGTAGAGTGTAGCGAGTAGCATGTAGCGTGTAGAGTGCAGCGTGTAGGGTGTAGCGTGTAGTGTGCAGCGTGTAGAGTGTAGCGTGTAGGGTGTAGGGTGTAGGGTGTAGAGTGTAGGGTGTAGCATGTAGAGTGTAGGGTGTATCGTGTAGGGTGTAGAGTGTAGCATGTAGCGTGTAGGGTGTAGGGTGTAGAATGTAGGGTGTAGCGTGTAGGGTGTAGAGTGTAACGTGTAGAGTGTAGCGTGTAGGGTGTAGAGTGTAGGGTGTAGCGTGTAGGGTGTAGAGTGTAGCATGTAGCGTGTAGTGTAGGGTGTAGCGTTTTGGGTGTAGCGTGTAGCGTGTAGGGTGTAGAGTGTAGCGTGTAGCGTGTAGAGTGTAGCGTGTAGGGTGTAGCGTGTAGGGTGTAGAATGTAGAGTGTAGGGTGTATGGTGTAGAGTGTAGGTTGTAGAGTGTAGCGTGTAGCGTGTAGGGTGTAGGGTGTAGAGTGTAGAGTGTAGCATGTAGGGAGTAGGGTGTAGGGTGTAGCGTGTAGGGTGTAGCGTGTAGGGTGTAGAGTGTAGAGTGTAGGGTGTAGCGTGTAGCATGTAGCGTGTAGCGTGTAGCATGTAGGGTGTAGAGTGTAGAGTGTAGCAGGTAACGTGTAGCATGTAGGGTGTAGGGTGTAGCATGTAGGATGTAGAGTGTAGCATGTAGCGTGTAGGCTGTTAGGGTGTAGAGTGTAGGGTGTAGCATGTAGGGTGTAGAGTGTAGCGTGTAGCGTGTAGCTTGTAGCGTGTAGAGTGTAGGGTGTAGCGTGTAGGGTGTAGCGTGTAGGGTGTAGAGGGAAGCGTGTAGCGCGTAGAGTGTAGCGTGTAGGGTGTAGCGTGTAGGGTGTAGAACGTAGAGTGTAAGGTGTATGGTGTAGAGTGTAGGGTGTAGAGTGTAGCATGTAGCATGTAGAGTGTAGCGTGTAGCGTGTAGGGTGTAGGGTGTAGAGTGTAGGGTGTAGCGTGTAGCGTGTAGGTAGTAGGGTGTAGGGTGTAGAGTGTAGGGTGTAGCGTGTAGCGTGTAGCGTGTAGCGTGTAGAGTGTAGAGTGTAGTATGTAGCGTGTAGCGTGTTGGGTGTAGGGTGTAGAGGGTAGGGTGTAGCATGTAGGGTGTAGGGTGTAGCGTGTAGGGTGTAGATTATAGAGTGTAGGGTGTAATGTGCACATTTTTCCCCATTTCCCCACTGGGTCAAAACTTCTGTTAGAATGATGTGTTTTCCTGCTATTTCCAATGGCCTACAAGCAAGGGTGTAGAACGTAGAGTGTAAGGTGTATGGTGTAGAGTGTAGGGTGTAGAGTGTAGCATGTAGCGTGTAGGGTGTAGCGTGTAGGGTTTAGGGTGTAGAATGTAGGGTGTAGCGTGTAGGGTGTAGAGTGTAACGTGTAGTGTGTAGCGTGTAGGGTGTAGGGTGTAGAGTGTAGGGTGTAGCGTGTAGGGTGTAGAGTGTAGCGTGTAAGCGTGTAGAGTGTAGCGTGTAGGGTGTAGCGTGTAGGATGTAGAATGTAGAGTGTAGGGTGTATGGTGTAGAGTGTAGGTTGTAGAGTATAGCGTGTAGCGTGTAGCGTGTAGGGTGTAGGGTGTAGAGTGTAGAGTGTAGCGTGTAGGGAGTAGGGTGTAGGGTGTAGCGTGTAGGGTGTAGCGTGTAGGGTGTAGGGTGTAGAGTGTAGGGTGTAGCGTGTAGCATGTAGCGTGTAGCGTGTAGCATGTAGGGTGAAGAGTGTAGAGTGTAGCATGTAGTGTGTAGCGTGTAGGGTGTAGGGTGTAGAGTGAAGGGTGTAGCGTGTAGAGTGTAGCCTGTAGGGTGTAGATTGTAGCGTGTAGCGTGTAGAGTGTAGGGTGTAGCTTTTTCCAATGGCCTACAAGCATAAGTGAAGCAGTGAGCAGCAGTCTCTATTAGTATAGGAGATAACAGAAAACATTTCACATTTTTCCCCATTGGGTCATAACTTCTGTTACAATGATCAGAGGGCTTAACAGCCCCAGAAAACGTTTTGCGATCCGTAGTGATATAAAGGGCTCTCATTCTGACATTGTGTGCCTCCAAGAGACAAAATTTAAAGCTGATAACCATCCTGCTTTCTCCGAAAGGAGCTATCCTAACTCCTTCGAATCTTCAGGTTCCAAAAAGAAGGCTGGTGTACTCACCATGATAAAAAATACTGTTGCTTTTGAATTACTGGAAGAATTTAAGGACAACAAAGGTCATTTTCACATTTTAGTATGCAAAATTAATAACTCTATATACACTATTGTTAATACATATGTTCCAAATAGGGGCCAAATTAAATTCCTTAACAAACTTGCCAAAAAAATTGATAAAGTAAAAAAAGGTTCCCTTCTGATCGCTGGTGACTTTAATGTGGTCCCAGATACATCTCTGGATTCTTCCACTCCAAACAGAAAGGATTCAATAAACCTCAATAGATGGATCTTTGGGAAAGAATTGTTTGATGTCTTTCGTTGCTTGAATTCCACCTCCAAAGAATATAGTCACTTCTCAGATGTCCATCAGTCGGCATCAAGGATAGACCTAATATTAACGGATATCTTCACCCTTACTAGATTCTCCTCTGTTTCCATATTACCAAAAAGTGTCTCTGATCATGCGCCAGTCGTTGGAGAATTTGAGGAAGGAACCCCACTAAACTCTCAGTACCTATGGAAAAATAATGCCACACTTTTTAACAACCCAACTATTAAAAATGAAATTGCGCTAGCTATAAAAAATTATTTTAAAGAAAATGAAAGTGGCCTCTCGGATCCATTCACTTATTGGAATGCTCATAAGGCAGTTTTAAGGGGAATTTTAATCCAAATCTCGTCTAAAGTAAAGAAACAAAATAGGAAAAAGATTTCCGAACTCCAAAGTATAATCAGGAGTAAAGAATCTCTTCAAAGCTCAAGAACAACCCCCTGCCCGACTACTCAGTCGGAGATCTCCAAATTGAGAATGGAGCTGAGGTCCGTTATCTTCTCATCTCACGACGCAGTCTTAAAAGCGTCAAAATGTAAACAATATTCAGATCTAAACCGTCCCACCAAATACATGACAAATAGGATAAAAGGATATAGATTAAAAAATAGAATAGATAGAATCACAAATCACAAGAATATCTTGGTTTCACACCCACAAGATATAGCCAATGCCTTTGCTAAGTACTACAAAGATCTTTACAATATTAATAAAGACCCATCCCAATATAACCCATCTAAAGTAGATATAGACTCTTTTCTTTCCTCTATGAAGCTCCCCAAAATTAAAAAAGAAGATTTAGACTATCTTTCCTCACCCTTTGACATAGAGGAGACGTTGGAAACCATTAAATATTTAAAATCTCACAAAACCCCGGGTCCAGACGGTTTCAGTAATGACTATTATAAAATCTTTGGAGACTTCTTAGCCCCCCACCTCACTAAAGTGTTTAATATTGCTTCGAATCTAGGCAGCTTTCCTAATGAAATGACAAAATCCACTATAGTCCTGATCCCTAAACCCAACTCTGACCCTACTCAAGTCACCAATTATAGACCTATCTCTTTAATTAATTCGGACTTAAAAATATACTCGAAAATAATAGCAAACAGACTGGGCCAATTCCTTCCTAACTTAATTTCAAATGATCAGATAGGATTTGTACAGAAAAGACAATCCACAGATGGTACAAGGAGATTGATCAATCTGATCAAATTAATTAAATCGAAAAAAATGGAATCTGCAATTATTTCACTCGACGCCGAAAAAGCGTTCGATCGACTAAATTGGGCTTATCTAGAAGCCACACTTCTAAAATTCGGCTTTCATTCTAAATTTCTTAATAATATTTTAGCATTATATTCTAGCCCAAATGCTAGAGTCTATGTTAATAATCACCTATCAGACCCTTTTATGATCACCAATGGTACCAGACAAGGGTGTCCATTATCCCCTTTGTTATTCGTTCTGGCCATTGAGCCGTTGGCACAATTAATTAGGGAAGACGCTGATATCTTGGGCATAAAGACAGATAAACGAGAATACAAAATAGGGCTTTACGCGGATGACATCATTTTAACAATATCTAAACCCCATGATTCTATCTCTAAAATTCTATATGTACTTCAGACCTTTTCAAAAGTGTCTTATTTCAAAATTAATAATCAGGGACAAGTCGCTTCCTTGTCCTCCTCAGCAAAAACTACAACAAGAGAGAAGGACACAGGCGACACAACGGGTCACTCCATGGAGCTCTTTACACATACCGTCCCTGGCTTAGAAAGTGAAACATTTAACAGGCCATGCCCATTACAAGTAGATTCTGACATGGAGTGCACTGATGCACAGCCACAGCCAGAGTACTATGCTGCTCCTTTGACTCAGACCACCACATTGCCCTCTCAGGGTACAGATCCACAATCAGACCCTGATGAGACTATGTTGCCCCGCCACGAATGCTATACCACCGACCGACACAGTGACACAGACGAAGTTGCACACGAGCTCGAAGAGGAGGTAATAGATGACCCAGTTATTGACCCCGATTGGCAGCCATTGGGGGAACAGGGTGCAGGCGGCAGTAGTTCAGAAGCGGAGGTGGAGGAGGGGCCGCAGCAGGCATCAACATCGCAACAGGTTCCATCTGCCGGGCACGTATGTGGCCCAAAACGCGTGTCAAAGCCAAAACCTGTTGGAGGACAGCGTGGCCATCCGGTTAAAGCTCAGTCTGCAATCCCTGAAAAGGGATCCGAGTCTAGGAAGAGTGCAGTCTGGCATTTTTTTAAACAACATCCAACTGATCAGCGCAAAGTCATCTGTCTAAAATGTTCTACTAGCTTAAGCAGAGGTCAGAATCTGAAAAGTCTAAATACTAGTTGCATGCATAGACACTTAACCACCATGCATTTTCAAGCCTGGACTAACTACCAAACGTCCCTTAAGGTTGTAGCACCTTCGGCCAATGAAGCTAGTCAGCAACGCAACATCCCTTCCGTCACTGTAAGGCCACCATTTTCCGCACCACCGGCAGTATCTGTGCAGGTTTCTTTGCCAGCCAAAAGCAGTCAGGGTCAGGCAATCACCAGTTTTGTAGGAGGAAATATTGCATCTAGGGCACCGGCGGAAACAATACCGTCTCCAACCGTCTCTCAGTCTGCCATGTACACCGGCACACCCGAAAGTTCCACGATCTCCAGCTCTCCAGTCCAGCTCACCCTACATGAGACTCTGGTTAGAAAAAGGAAGTACTTATCCTCGCATCCGCGTACACAGGGTTTTAACGCCCACATAGCTAGACTAATCTCGTTAGAGATGATGCCCTACCGGTTAGTTGAAAGCGAAGCTTTCAAAGCCCTGATGGAGTACGCTGAACCACGATACGAGCTACCCAGTCGACACTTTTTTTCCAGAAAAGCCATCCCAGCCCTGCACCAGCATGTTAAACAGCGCATCGTCCATGCACTCAGGCAATCTGTGAGTACAAAGGTGCACCTGACTACAGATGCATGGACCAGTAGGCATGGCCAGGGACGTTATGTGTCCATCACGGCACGCTGGGTGAATGTGGTGGATGCAGGGTCCACAGGCGACATCAATTTAGGGACAGTTGTGCCTAGCCCACGGTCTAGGAAACAGTTGGCTGTAGGCGTTCGCACCCCCTCCTCCTCCTCCTCCTCGTCCTCCTGCAGAAGCTACAGCTCTTCCACAGAACGCAGTCTGCCAACCACTCCATCGGCAGATGACACTGTTGCACACCAGTTGTCCCATTATGGGCCAGCTACTGCCAAGCGTCAGCAGGCTGTATTGGCTATGAAGTGTTTGGGCGACAACAGACACACCGCGGAAGTTCTGTCCGAGTTCTTGCAACAAGAAACGCAGTCGTGGCTGGGCACAGTAGATCTTGAGGCAGGCAAGGTAGTGAGTGATAACGGAAGGAATTTCATGGCTGCCATCTCCCTTTCCCAACTGAAACACATTCCTTGCCTGGCTCACACCTTAAACCTGGTGGTGCAGTGCTTATTGAAAACTTATCCTGGGTTCTCCGACCTGCTCCTCAAAGTGCGTGCACTTTGCTCACATATCCGACGTTCGCCTGTACACGCCAGCCGTATGCAGACCTATCAGCGGTCTTTGAACCTTCCCCAGCATCGCCTAATCATAGACGTTGCAACAAGGTGGAACTCAACACTGCACATGCTTCAGAGACTGTGCGAACAGAGGCGTGCTGTTATTTATTTGTGGGAGGATACACGGGCAGGCAGTAGGATGGCAGACATGGAGTTGTCAGGTGTGCAGTGGTCTAAGATACAAGACATGTGTCAAGTCCTTCAGTGTTTTGAGGAATGCACACGGCTGGTTAGTGCAGACAACGCCGTAATAAGCATGAGCATCCCCCTAATGCGTCTGCTGATGCAAAGTTTGACGCACATAAAGGAGCAGGCGTCTGCACCAGAGGAAGAGGAAAGCCTTGATGACAGTCAGCCATTGTCTGGTCAGGGTAGTGTACAGGACCAGGTAGCGGGCGAAGAGGAGGTGGAGGACGAGGAGGATGATGGGGATGAGTATATTTTTAATGCCGAACCTTTCCCGGGGGCACAGGAAATTGGTTGCGTGTCACGGCCGGGTTCTGGTTTTTTGAGGGACACAAGTGACGTAGATTTGCCTGCAACTGCCCCTCAACCAATCACAACCGGAGATTTGACAACTGGAACTTTGGCCCACATGGCGGATTATGCCTTACGTATCCTAAAAAGGGACACACGCATTACGAAAATGATGAACGATGACGATTACTGGTTGGCCTGCCTCCTTGATCCATGCTATAAAGGCAAATTGCAAAATATTATGCCACATGAGAACTTGGAACTAATATTAGCAACCAAACAATCAACTCTTGTTGACCGTTTGCTTCAGGCATTCCCAGCACACAGCGCACGTGATCGTTCTCACACGAGCTCCAGGGGGCAGCAGACTAGGAGTGTTAGGGGTGCACACATCAGAAGTGGCGTTGGACAGAGGGGTTTTCTGACCAGGTTGTGGAGTGATTTTGCTATGACCGCAGACAGGACAGGTACTGCTGCATCAATTGAAAGTGACAGGAGACAACATTTGTCCAGTATGGTTACTATTTTTCATCCCTTATCGATGTTCTCCCTCAACCGTCATTCCCATTTGATTACTGGGCCTCCAAATTAGACACCTGGCCAGAATTGGCAGAATATGCATTGCAGGAGCTTGCTTGCCCGGCAGCAAGTGTCCTATCAGAAAGAGTATTCAGTGCTGCAGGTTCAATATTAACCGAAAAAAGGACTCGTCTGGCTACCCAAAATGTTGACGATCTAACATTCATTAAAATGAACCACAACTGGATTTCGAAATCTTTTGCCCCACCTTGCCCGGCCGACACCTAGCTTTCCTATGAAAGGCTCTTGCCTGTGAATTACTTTTCTAATGTCTAATTTGCTGCAGCTGATTGTACAGCATACGACATGTTTACACCTCCCTAAATGGCCAAACTCCCCACACGGGGCCGTGGTATCGCGACTTGGCGCAAGCACCCGTGAGACTGCTGTTTGTCTGAAGAGGTGGGTGTGCTCGCTTTTGGTTGACGGCATTGCTACTGGGTCCCTCATAGTACAATGTAGTGTCTCTGGCGGTGGTGGTGCGCACCCAACGTCAGACACACCGTTGTAACATGAGGGGCCCTGGGGCGGTCCCGCCGGCCTCTAGAGAGTTCCCCCCTACCCCAGCTCAAAATGTGCTCTACCACATGCAAAATTATGTCGCACAGCTCCACCAATCTTTAGTCTATTCGCTGACATCATTCAATGTCTGGCACTGACAATACAAATTTGTAGACATCTATGATGCAACTTAAAGTAGTCTGTGTCTGTGTCCTATATTGGCACCATTAAATAGTTACTGCCAAATTACTATGTCAGAAACTCAGCAGATGAGCCCACCCCTGTACCTAAGTATGCCACCTTTTTTTTTGTTTTGGTTGTTTTGCGAGACATTAACATCTATTTATATTTTGGGAGTACTGGGACAGACACTCCTTGCACTACTCCTCCACTCACCACCAAGCTGCCCGTGTATCCATGTAACCGCTGTAAAACTGCCATGAGCCTATTGTTTGTTATGTTAGGCCTTTGATAGCCTGTCTGCGGTCCCTACTTTAAATACTCCTCCACTCACCACCAAGCTGCCTGCCCGTCTATCCATGTAACCGCTGTAAAACTGCCATGAGCCTATTGTTTGTTATGTTAGGCCTTTGATAGCCTGTCTGCGGTCCTTACATTAAATACTCCTCCACTCACCACCTAGCTGCCTGTGTATCCATGTAACCGCTGTAAAACTGCCATGAGCCTATTGTTTGTTATGTTAGGCCTTTGATAGCCTGTCTGCGGTCCTTACTTTAAATACTCCTCCACTCACCACCTAGCTGCCTGTTTATCCATGTAACCACTGTAAAACTGCCATGAGCCTATTGTTTGTTATGTTAGGCCTTTGATAGCCTGTCTGCGGTCCCTACTTTAAATACTCCTCCACTCACCACCAAGCTGCCTGCCCGTCTATCCATGTAACCGCTGTAAAACTGCCATGAGCCTATTGTTTGTTATGTTAGGCCTTTGATAGCCTGTCTGCGGTCCTTACTTTAAATACTCCTCCACTCACCACCTAGCTGCCTGTGTATCCATGTAACCACTGTAAAACTGCCATGAGCCTATTGTTTGTTATGTTAGGCCTTTGATAGCCTGTCTGCGGTCCCTACTTTAAATACTCCTCCACTCACCACCAAGCTGCCTGCCCGTCTATCCATGTAACCGCTGTAAAACTGCCATGAGCCTATTGTTTGTTATGTTAGGCCTTTGATAGCCTGTCTGCGGTCCTTACTTTAAATACTCCTCCACTCACCACCTAGCTGCCTGTGTATCCATGTAACCGCTGTAAAACTGCCATGAGCCTATTGTTTGTTATGTTAGGCCTTTGATAGCCTGTCTGCGGTCCCTACTTTAAATACTCCTCCACTCACCACCAAGCTGCCTGCCCGTCTATCCATGTAACCGCTGTAAAACTGCCATGAGCCTATTGTTTGTTATGTTAGGCCTTTGATAGCCTGTCTGCGGTCCTTACTTTAAATACTCCTCCACTCACCACCTAGCTGCCTGTGTATCCATGTAACCGCTGTAAAACTGCCATGAGCATATTGTTTGTTATGTTAGGCCTTTGATAGCCTGTCTGCGGTCCCTACTTTAAATACTCCTCCACTCACCACCAAGCTGCCTGCCCGTCTATCCATGTAACCGCTGTAAAACTGCCATGAGCCTATTGTTTGTTATGTTAGGCCTTTGATAGCCTGTCTGCGGTCCTTACTTTAAATACTCCTCCACTCACCACCTAGCTGCCTGTGTATCCATGTAACCGCTGTAAAACTGCCATGAGCCTATTGTTTGTTATGTTAGGCCTTTGATAGCCTGTCTGCGGTCCTTACTTTAAATACTCCTCCACTCACCACCTAGCTGCCTGTGTATCCATGTAACCGCTGTAAAACTGCCATGAGCCTATTGTTTGTTATGTTAGGTCTTTGATAGCCTGTCTGCGGTCCCTACTTTAAATACTCCTCCACTCACCACCAAGCTGCCTGCCCGTCTATCCATGTAACCGCTGTAAAACTGCCATGAGCCTATTGTTTGTTATGTTAGGCCTTTGATAGCCTGTCTGCGGTCCTTACGTTAAATACTCCTCCACTCACCACCTAGCTGCCTGTGTATCCATGTAACCACTGTAAAACTGCCATGAGCCTATTGTTTGTTATGTTAGGCCTTTGATAGCCTGTCTGCGGTCCTTACTTTAAATACTCCTCCACTCACCACCTAGCTGCCTGTGTATCCATGTAACCGCTGTAAAACTGCCATGAGCCTATTGTTTGTTATGTTAGGCCTTTGATAGCCTGTCTGCGGTCCCTACTTTAAATACTCCTCCACTCACCACCAAGCTGCCTGCCCGTCTATCCATGTAACCGCTGTAAAACTGCCATGAGCCTATTGTTTGTTATGTTAGGCCTTTGATAGCCTGTCTGCGGTCCTTACTTTAAATACTCCTCCACTCACCACCTAGCTGCCTGTGTATCCATGTAACCGCTGTAAAACTGCCATGAGCCTATTGTTTGTTATGTTAGGCCTTTGATAGCCTGTCTGCGGTCCCTACTTTAAATACTCCTCCACTCACCACCAAGCTGCCTGCCCGTCTATCCATGTAACCGCTGTAAAACTGCCATGAGCCTATTGTTTGTTATGTTAGGCCTTTGATAGCCTGTCTGCGGTCCTTACTTTACATACTCCTCCACTCACCACCTAGCTGCCTGTGTATCCATGTAACCGCTGTAAAACTGCCATGAGCCTATTGTTTGTTATGTTAGGCCTTTGATAGCCTGTCTGCGGTCCTTACTTTAAATACTCCTCCACTCACCACCTAGCTGCTTGTGTATCCATGTAACCGCTGTAAAACTGCCATGAGCCTATTGTTTGTTATGTTAGGCCTTTGATAGCCTGTCTGCGGTCCCTACTTTAAATACTCCTCCACTCACCACCAAGCTGCCTGCCCGTCTATCCATGTAACCGCTGTAAAACTGCCATGAGCCTATTGTTTGTTATGTTAGGCCTTTGATAGCCTGTCTGCGGTCCTTACGTTAAATACTCCTCCACTCACCACCTAGCTGCCTGTGTATCCATGTAACCGCTGTAAAACTGCCATGAGCCTATTGTTTGTTATGTTAGGCCTTTGATAGCCTGTCTGCGGTCCTTACTTTAAATACTCCTCCACTCACCACCTAGCTGCCTGTGTATCCATGTAACCGCTGTAAAACTGCCATGAGCCTATTGTTTGTTATGTTAGGCCTTTGATAGCCTGTCTGCGGTCCTTACTTTAAATACTCCTCCACTCACCACCTAGCTGCCTGTGTATCCATGTAACCGCTGTAAAACTGCCATGAGCCTATTGTTTGTTATGTTAGGCCTTTGATAGCCTGTCTGCGGCCCCTACTTGCAATACTCCTCCACTGACCACAATGCTGCCTGCCGGTGTATCCATGTAACCGATGTAAAACTGCCATGACTGCCTACTGTTTGTTATTTTAGGCCTTTGTTAGCCTGTCTGCGGCCCCTACTTGCAATACTCCTCCACTGACCACAATGCTGCCTGCCTGTGTATCCATGTAACCGATGTAAAAGTGCCATGACTGCCTACTGTTTGTTATTTTAGGCCTTTGATAGCCTGTCTGCGGCCCCTACTTGCAATACTCCTCCACTGACCACACCAATGCTGCCCGTGTACCCCTGGAACCTATTTAAAAGTTCATAGAGCCTAGTTATATATTTTATTTACTATTAATAAGGCCATGATGGACTACGCTGTACCACGCTACAAGCTAACCAGTCGACACTTCTTTTGCGAGAAAAGCCATCCCAACCCTCCACCAGCATGTAGAAGACCGCATTGTCCATGCACTCTGGCAATCTGTGAGTACAAAGGTGCACCTGACAACAGACGCATGGACCTGTAGGCATGGCCACGGAAGATTACGTGTCCATTACGGCGCAATGGGTTAATGTGTTGGATGCATGGTCCACAGGGGACAGCCTACTAAGTCTGTCTGCAGTCCCTAATTCAAATTGTCCTCCACTGTCTAAATCGGAGCTTCCACCTTCTGGCTTTCGGCCTATAGTATCAGAAATTAAACTGCATTTGGCCTTCAACTTTGGTTAGGGCCTACTAACGGCTTCTGCCCCTCCCTGGTGTTGCCCTCAACTGAATAAAGCTGAGCTTCAACCTTCTGCTCCAAATTACCATTTTAAAAAATGCAATAGGCTTTTCCGGCCTACTAAAGGTGTCTGTCTGTGTGCCCCTGCCTGGTGTTGTCCTCAACTGAATAAAGCTGAGCTTCAACCTTCTGCTCCAAATTACCATTTTAAAAAATGCAATAGGCTTTTCCGGCCTACTAAAGGTGTCTGTCTGTGTGCCCCTGCCTGGTGTTGTCCTCAACTGAATAAAGCTGAGCTTCAACCTTCTGCTCCAAATTACCATTTTAAAAAATGCAATAGGCTTTTCCGGCCTACTAAAGGTGTCTGTCTGTGTGCCCCTGCCTGGTGTTGTCCTCAACTGAATAAAGCTGAGCTTCAACCTTCTGCTCCAAATTACCATTTTAAAAAATGCAATAGGCTTTTCCGGCCTACTAAAGGTGTCTGTCTGTGTGCCCCTGCCTGGTGTTGTCCTCAACTGAATAAAGCTGAGCTTCAACCTTCCGGCTCTCATTAAGTGGTTTTTAAAAAACAAAATGGTGGTTAGGGCCTACTAACGGCTTCTGCCCCTCCCTGGTGTTGTCCTCAACTGAATAAAGCTGAGCTTCAACCTTCTGCTCCAAATTACCATTTTAAAAAATGCAATAGGCTTTTCCGGCCTACTAAAGGTGTCTGTCTGTGTGCCCCTGCCTGGTGTTGTCCTCAACTGAATAAAGCTGAGCTTTCAACCTTCTGCTCCAAATTACCATTTTAAAAAATGCAATAGGCTTTTCCGGCCTACTAAAGGTGTCTGTCTGTGTGCCCCTGCCTGGTGTTGTCCTCAACTGAATAAAGCTGAGCTTCAACCTTCTGCTCCAAATTACCATTTTAAAAAATGCAATAGGCTTTTCCGGCCTACTAAAGGTGTCTGTCTGTGTGCCCCTGCCTGGTGTTGTCCTCAACTGAATAAAGCTGAGCTTCAACCTTCTGCTCCAAATTACCATTTTAAAAAATGCAATAGGCTTTTCCGGCCTACTAAAGGTGTCTGTCTGTGTGCCCCTGCCTGGTGTTGTCCTCAACTGAATAAAGCTGAGCTTCAACCTTCTGCTCCAAATTACCATTTTAAAAAATGCAATAGGCTTTTCCGGCCTACTAAAGGTGTCTGTCTGTGTGCCCCTGCCTGGTGTTGTCCTCAACTGAATAAAGCTGAGCTTCAACCTTCTGCTCCAAATTACCATTTTAAAAAATGCAATAGGCTTTTCCGGCCTACTAAAGGTGTCTGTCTGTGTGCCCCTGCCTGGTGTTGTCCTCAACTGAATAAAGCTGAGCTTCAACCTTCTGCTCCAAATTACCATTTTAAAAAATGCAATAGGCTTTTCCGGCCTACTAAAGGTGTCTGTCTGTGTGCCCCTGCCTGGTGTTGTCCTCAACTGAATAAAGCTGAGCTTCAACCTTCCGGCTCTCATTAAGTGGTTTTTAAAAAACAAAATGGTGGTTAGGGCCTACTAACGGCTTCTGCCCCTCCCTGGTGTTGCCCTCAACTAAATAAAGCTGAGCTTCAACCTTCTGCTCCAAATTACCATTTTAAAAAATGCAATAGGCTTTTCCGGCCTACTAAAGGTGTCTGCCCCTCCCTGGTGTTGTCCTCAACTGAACAAAGCTGAGCTTCCACATTCTGGCTTTCGCCCTATACTATCAGATATTAAACTGCATTTGGCCTACTAGTGTGGTTAGGCCCTTGAAACAGTGTCTGCTGCTCTTGGGTTTGCTACTCCACTGAACAAAGCAATGCCGCCTGTTTAGTCCTGTTACCAATTTTGAACTGCATTTAGCCTACTTTATTCTTTGGCCCTATATCTGTTTCCTCCTCATCCTGCCCATTGCACAGCCACTGCTAAATGAGTCTGCTGGTACATTGACCTAGACCACTACATTCCCCTTGTACTCTACACAGCCAGAATCTGACCCTGCTGAAAGTAAGGTTCCCCTTCCCGCATGTTATACCACCTTACACAGGGACAAAGAGGAAGGTGCAGATGAAAGTGCAGGTTCCTTCATCAGGTGGGGGGGCATACTCGTTGGCGACATCACTGGCACAGGGCCCCTCAGAGTACGCAAAAGTGTCGCTGCTGGTGGGAGGCGCCCCCGCCATGCAAACACACCGCCGTACTTTGAGGGGCCCTGTGCCAGTGCCAATGCGAACGAGTGGGCCCCCCCCTGCTTGCTCAGGATCACAGCACTTGCAACGTTTAAATACTTACCTTTCCCTGCAACACCGCCGTGACGTAGTCCGCATTTCCTGGGCCCACGAAAAACTTGAGCCAGCCCTACTCCCCCCACAACTTTTGCCAAATGACCCCCAATTCCCTATGCCCAACTATTATTATACAGTTAATTAAGATTGGCAAGCTTCAGAAACAAGAATGGATGTTTTTGGCATTAAAATGGGCACTGTAGGTGTTTTCCTGGCCTCCACTCACTGCCGACTATGCTTCCCCATTGACTTGCATTGGGTTTCGTGTTTCGGTCGATCCCCGACTTTTAGCGATAATCGGCCGACTGCACTCGACTCGACTCTGGACAAAATCGGGTTTCCCAAAACCCTACTCGATCTTAAAAAAATGAAAGTCGCTCAACCCTAGTGTAGGGTGTAGAGTGTAGTGTAGCGTGTAGGGTGTACAGTGTAGCGTGTATCGTGTAGCGTGTAGCTCGTAGGGTGTAGGGTGTAGGGTGTTGAGTGTACGGTGTAGCGTATAGGGTGTAGAGTGTAGCGAGTAGCGTGTAGCGTGTAGAGTGCAGCGTGTAGGGTGTAGCGTGTAGCGTGTAGAGTGTAGCGTGTAGGGTGTAGCGTGTAGGGTGTAGAGTGTAGCGTGTAGGGTGTAGCATGTAGCGTGTAGATTGTAGCGTGTAGCGTGTAGTGTGTAGCGTGTAGCGTGTAGGGTGTAGGGTGTAGGGTGTAGCGTGTAGAGTGTAGCGTGTAGGGTGTAGGGTGTAAAGTGTAGCGTGTAGGGTGTAGAGTGTAGCATGTAGTGTGTAGCGTGTAGGGTGTAGAGTGTAGCGTGTAGGGTGTAGGGTGTAGCGTGTAGGGTGTAGCGTGTAGGGTGTAGAGTGTAGCGTGTACAGTGTAGGGTGTAGAGTGTAGGGTGTAGCATGTAGGGTGTAGGGTGTAGCGTGTAGGGTGTAGAGTGTAGCGTGTATAGTGTAGCGTGTAGGGTGTAGGGTGTAGAGTGTAGGGTGTAGCGTATAGGGTGTAGGGTGTAGAGTGTAGGTTGTAGCGTGTAGGGTGTAGAGTGTAGCGTGAAGGGTGTAGAGTGTAGCGTGTAGTGTGTAGCATGTAGCGTGTAGGGTGTAGAGTGTAGGGTGTAGCGTGAAGGGTGGAGAGTGTAGCGTGTAGCATGTAGGGTGTAGGGTGTAGCGTGTAGGGTGTAGAGTGTAGGGTGTAGCGTGTAGGGTGTAGAGTGTAGAATGTAGCGTGTAGGGTGTAGAGTGTATGGTGTAGCGTGTAGTGTGTAGGGTGAAGGGTGTAGGGTGTAGAGCGTAGTGTAGCGTGTAGGGTGTACAGTGTAGCGTGTATCGTGTAGCGTGTAGCGCGTAGGGTGTAGGGTGTAGGGTGTTGAGTGTAGGGTGTAGCGTATAGGGTGTAGAGTGTAGCGAGTAGCATGTAGCGTGTAGAGTGCGGCGTGTAGGGTGTAGCGTGTAGCGTGTAGCGTTTAGAGTGTAGCGTATACGGTGTAGGGTGTAGGGTGTAGCGTGTAGGGTGTAGAGTGTAGCGTGTAGAATGTAGCGTGTAGAGTGTGGGGTGTAGCGTGTAGGGTGTAGAGTGTAGCGTGTAGGGTGTAGGGTGTAAAGTGTAGCGTGTAGGGTGTAGAGTGTAGCATGTAGTGTGTAGCGTGTAGGGTGTAGGGTGTAGGGTGTAGCGTGTAGGGTGTAGCGTGTAGGGTGTAGAGTGTAGCGTGTACAGTGTAGGGTGTAGAGTGTAGGGTGTAGCATGTAGGGTGTAGGGTGTAGCGTGTAGGGTGTAGAGTGTAGCGTGTATAGTGTAGCGTGTAGGGTGTAGGGTGTAGAGTGTAGGGTGTAGCGTATAGGGTGTAGAGTGTAGCGTGTAGGGTGTAGGGTGTAGAGTGTAGGTTGTAGCGTGTAGGGTGTAGAGTGTAGCGTGAAGGGTGTAGAGTGTAGCGTGTAGTGTGTAGCATGTAGCGTGTAGGGTGTAGAGTGTAGGGTGTAGCGTGAAGGGTGGAGAGTGTAGCGTGTAGCATGTAGGGTGTAGGGTGTAGCGTGTAGGGTGTAGAGTGTAGGGTGTAGCGTGTAGGGTGTAGAGTGTAGAATGTAGCGTGTAGGGTGTAGAGTGTATGGTGTAGCGTGTAGCGTGTAGGGTGAAGGGTGTAGGGTGTAGAGCGTAGTGTAGCGTGTAGGGTGTACAGTGTAGCGTGTATCGTGTAGCGTGTAGCGCGTAGGGTGTAGGGTGTAGGGTGTTGAGTGTAGGGTGTAGCGTTTAGAGTGTAGCGTATACGGTGTAGGGTGTAGGGTGTAGCGTGTAGGGTGTAGAGTGTAGCGTGTAGAATGTAGCGTATAGAGTGTGGGGTGTAGCGTGTAGGGTGTAGAGTGTAGCGTGTAGGGTGTAGCATGTAGCGTGTAGAGTGTAGCATGTAGTGTGTAGCGTGTAGGGTGTAGGGTGTAGCGTGTAGAGTGTAGCGTGTAGGGTGTAGGGTGTAAAGTGTAACGTGTAGGGTGCAGTGTGTTGCATGTAGCGTGTAGCGTGTAGGGTGTAGAGTGTAGCGTGTAGCGTATAGGGTGTAGAGTGTAGGGTGTAGAGTGTAGGGTGTAGAGTGTAGCGTGTAGCGTGTAGCGTGTAGGGTGTAGGGTGTAGAGTGTAGGGTGTAGCGTGTAGGGTGTAGAGTGTAGCGTGTAGCGTGTAGGGTGTAGGGTGTAGCGTGTAGGGTGTAGAGTGTAGGGTGTAGCGTGTAGGGTGTAGAGTGTAGCATGTAGCGTGTAGGGTGTAGGGTGTAGAGTGTAGGGTGTAGCGTGTAGGGTGTAGGGTGTAGAGTAGTGTGTAGGGTGTAGAGTGTAGCGTGTATCGTGTAGCGTGTAGCGTGTAGGGTGTAGGGTGTTGAGTGTAGGGTGTAGCGTATAGGGTGTAGAGTGTAGCGTGTAGGGTGTAGGGTGTAGAGTGTAGGGTGTAGGGTGTATAGTGTAGTGTGTAGAGTGTAGAGTGGAGCGTGTAGCATGTAGGGTGTAGGGTGTAGTGTGTAGGGTGTAAAGTGTAGCGTGTATGGTGTAGAGTGTAGCATGTAGCGTGTAGGGTGTAGAGTGTAGCGTGTAGGGTGTAGAGTGTAGCGTGTAGCATGTAGGGTGTAGGGTGTAGGGTGTAGAGTGTAGGGTGTAGAGTGTAGGGTGTAGAGTGTAGCGTGTAGTGTGTAGGGTGTAGGGTGTAGAGTGTAGGGTGTAGAGTGTAGGGTGTAGCGTGTAGGGTGTAGAGTGTAGCATGTAGCATGTAGGGTGTAGGGTGTAGAGTGTAGGGTGTAGCGTGTAGGGTGTAAGGTGTAGATTAGTGTGTAGGGTGTATCGTGTAGCGTGTAGCGTGTAGCGTGTAGGGTGTAGGGTGTAGGGTGTTGAGTGTAGGGTGTAGCGTATAGGGTGTAGAGTGTAGCGTGTATGGTGTAGGGTGTAGAGTGTAGGGTGTAGCGTGTAGGGTGTATAGTGTAGTCTGTAGGGTGTAGAGTGTAGCGTGTAGCATGTAGGGTGTAGTGTGTAGGGTGTAAAGTGTAGCATGTATGGTGTAGAGTGTAGCATGTAGCGTGTAGCGTGTAGAGTGTAGCGTGTATGGTGTAGGGCGTAGAGTGTAGCGTGTAGCGTGTAGGGTGTAGAGTGTAGCGTGTAGCATGTAGAGTAGCGTGTAGGGTGTAGAGTGTAGCGTGTAGAGTGTAGCGTGTAGGGTGTAAGGTGTAGCGTGTAGAGTGTAGCGTGTAGTGTGTAGCGTGTAGCGTGTAGGGTGTAGGGTGTAGGGTGTAGCGTGTAGGGTGTAGAGTGTAGCATGTAGGGTGTAGAGTGTAGCGTGTAGGGTGTAGAGTGTAGCGTGTAGCGTGTAGGGTGTAGGGTGTAGGGTGTAGAGTGTAGCGTGTAGGGTGTAGGGTGTAGGGTGTAGAGTGTAGGGTGTAGCGTGTAGGGTGTAGCGTGTAGGGTGTAGAATGTAGAGTGTAGGGTGCATGGTGTAGAGTGTAGGGTGTAGAGTGTAGCGTGTAGGGTGTAGGGTGTAGGGTGTAGAGTGTAGCGTGTAGAGTGTAGCGTGTAGCGTCTAGGGTGTAGGGTGTAGAGTGTAGGGTGTAGCGTGTAGCGTGTAGCGTGTAGGTAGTAGGGTGTAGGGTTTAGCATGTAGGGTGTAGGGTGTAGAGTGTAGGGTGTAGCGTGTAGGGTGTAGAGTGTAGCGTGAAGGTTGTAGAGTGTAGCGTGTAGGGTGTAGAGTGTAGCGTGTATCATGTAGGGTGTAGGGTGTAGAGTGTGTGGTGTAGCGTGTAGGGTGTAGAGTTTAGCGTGTAGCATGTAGCGGGTAGGGTGTAGAGTGTAGGGTGTAGCGTGTAGTGTGTAGCGTGTAGCGCGTAGCGTGTAGAGTGTAGGGTATAGAGTGTAGCGTGTAGAGAGTAGGGAGCAGAGTGGAGAGTGTAGCATGTAGGGTGTAGGGTGTACAGTGTAGGGTGTAGGGTGTAGCGTGTAGGGTGTAGAGTGTAGGGAGTAGGGTGTAGGGTGTAGCGTGTAGGGTGTGGAGTGTAGCGTGTAGCGTGTAGGGTGTAGCGTGTAGCGTGTAGGGTGTAGCGTGTATCATGTACCGTGTAGCGTGTAGCATGTAGAGTAGGGTGTAGGGTGTAGAGTGTAGCATGTAGGGTGTAGGGTGTAGAGTGTAGGGTGTAGGGTGTAGAGTGTAGGGTGTAGCGTGTAGGGTGTAGCGTGTATCGTGTAGCGTGTAGAGTGTAGCGTCTAGCGTGTAGCGTATAGTGTGTAGCGTGTAGCGTGTAGATTGTAGCGTGTAGGGTGTAGGGTGTAGCGTGTAGCGTGTAGGGTGTAGGGTGTAGGGTGTAGGGTGTACCGTGTAGGGTGTAGCGTGTAGCGTGTAGCGTGTAGAGTGTAGCATGTAGGGTGTAGCAAGTAGCGTGTATTGTGTAGGGTGTAGAGTGTAGCGTGTAGCGTGTAGGGTGTCACTTTTTCCTCTGATGAAGACGCTTGAGTAGCGTCGATACGCGTGGGGTTCAGGGCTTCCTTTGTTTTTTTCCCGAGGGACAGGACTTGGGTAACTTATCTTTACAACTGCTATGGAATTACACCTATTTACTTCATGCATGGCCTGGCATTTTTCCAAGCCTTAGGACAATGGATCCTGATTCTTTGTATTTCCACAAGGCGTCTGTATGCATACATTTATCCAAATAACTAGGATTTTGTAGTACTGCAGCATATCTATTTCCCTGATTACCTTTCTATAGGGGTCTGCTTTCATTTGCTTACCAACTGTGCGCACGCATGCTGTGTTGAACAAAATAGGATCCACGATGTATTTCTTCCAGATACTAGGCTGGAGTATATGTTTCCTGTCATAGTACTCAGGGGGTCACAGTTGGCAGTAAACAATAGGCTTCTTATATGTAGATTTGACTAAGATTGGTGTACCCGCATACCTAGCAATTTTTTCTCTCTGGTTATTTCTCCTGTCTCACATATGCTGTAAAGTATTAGCTTCCTTCATTCCCTCGGGTAAAATTACTTATGGCCTATTCAGCCATACTAGTGTTTTAAATGTTTTTAAATGTATGTTTTGCCTGGTTCTGTTTGTGGATTACTATTTTTGTACAATAAAATTGACTATTTAACGTGGATCCCATTGGTTTGCATATCCTTTTCTTTTTGTGTTTAGTGTGTAGTGTGTAGCTTAACCCTACACGCTACACGCTACACTCTACACCCTACACGCTACACCCTACACTCTACACCGTACACTCTACACGCTACACGCTACACTCTACACCCTACACCCTACACCCTACACGCTACACGCAACACTCTACACCCTACACGCTACACTCTACACTCTACACGCTACACGCTACACTCTACACCCTACACTCTACACGCTACACGCTACACCTTACACTCTACACGCTACACGCTACACTCTACACGCTACACGCTACATGCTACACTCTACACTCTACACCCTACACCCTACACGCTACACGCTATACTCTACACCCTACACGCTACACTCTACACGCTACACGCTACACTCTACACTCTACACGCTACACGCTACACTCTACACCCTACACGCAACACGCTACACTCTACACCCTACACGCTACACTCTGCACGCTACACGCTACACCCTACACGCTATACTCTGCACGCTACACGCTACACTCTACACCATACACGCTACACCCTACACTCTACACCCTACACGCTATACCCGACACCCTACACCCTACATGCTTCACCCTACACGCTACACTCTACACTCTACACCCTACACCCTACACGCTACATGCTACACCCTACACGCTACACTCTACACCCTACACTCTACACGCTACACACTACACGCTACACGCTACACCCTACACGCTACACGCTACACCCTACACGCTACACGTTACACTCTACACCCTACACCCTACACGCTACACGCTACACCCTACACGCTACAATCTACACTCTACACCCTACACGCTACACGCTACACGCTACACCCTTCACCCTACACTCTACACCCTACACCCTACACCCTACACGCTACACGCTACACCCTACACGCTACACGTTACACTCTACACCCTACACCCTACACCATACTCTCTACATGCTATACTCTACACCCTACACGCTACACTCTACACCCTACACGCTACACGCTACACCCTACACGCTAAACGCTACAGCTTATACCCTACACTCTACACCGTACACCCTACACGCTACACTCTACACCCTACATGCTACACCCTACACCCTACACCCTACATGCTACACCCTACACTCTACACCCTACACCCTACACACTACACGCTACACCCTACACCCTACACGCTACACTCTACACGCTACACGCTACACTCTACACCCTACACGCAACACCCTACACCCTACAAACTACACGCTACACCCTACACCCTACACCCGACACGCTACACCCTACACGCTACACTCTACACGCTACACTCTACACCCTACACGCTACACTCTACACCCTACACTCTACACGCTACATGCTACACTCTACATTCTACACAATACACTCTACACGCTACACTCTACACCCTACACGCTACACTCTACACTCTACACCCTACTCTCTACACGCTACACGCTACACTCTATACCCTACACTCTACACGCTACACCCTACACCCTACACTCTACATGCTACACCCTACACCCTACATCCTACACTCTCCATGCTACACGCTACACGATACATGCTACACGCTACACCCTACACGCTACACCCTACAGCCTACACCCTACACGCTACACGCTACATTCTACACCCTACACGCTACACCCTACACCCTACACCCTACACGCTACACGCTACACCCTGCACGCTACACTCTGCACGCTACACGCTACACTCTACACCATACACGCTACACCCTACACTCTACACCCTACACCCTACACGCTATTCCCGACACCCTACACGCTACACCCTACACGCTACACCCTACACGCTAAACGCTACAGCTTATACCCTACACTCTACACCGTACACCCTACACGCTACACTCTACACCCTACATGCTACACCCTACACCCTACACCCTACATTCTACACCCTACACGCTACACCCTACACGCTACACCCTACACTCTACACCCTACACCCTACACCCTACACCCTACACGCTACACTCTACACCCTACACACTACACCCTACACGCTACACGCTACACTCTACACCCTACACGCTACACTCTACACCCTACACGCTACACTTTACACCCTACACGCTGCAGTCTACACGCTACACTCTACACCCTATACGCTAAACCATACACTCTACACCCTACACGCTACACTATACACGCTACACTCTACAGCCTACACGCTACACTCTACACCCTACACCCTACATGCTACACACTACACGCTACACCCTACACTCTACACCCTACACGCTACACTCTACACCCTACATTCTACACTCTACACCCTACACGCTACACCCTACACCCTACACGCTGCACACTACACGCTACAATCTACACCCTACACACTACACCCTACACTCTACACCCTACACCCTACACGCTACATGCTACACTTTACACCCTACACGCTACACCCTACACCCTACATGCTACACCCTACACTCTACACCCTACACCCTACACGCTACACTCTACACCTTACACGCTACACCCTACACGCTACACCCTACACCCTACATGCTACACGCTACACTCTACACCCTGCACGCTACACGCTACATGCTACACTCTACACCCTACACGCTACACTTGACACCCTACACCCTACACGCTACACGCTACACACTACACGCTACACGCTACACTCTACACCCTACAGGCTACACCCTGCACTCTACACGATACATGCTACACGCTACACGCTACACTCTACACCCTACACGCTACACCCTACACCCTACACCCTACACGCTACACTCTACACGCTACACGACACACGCTTCACCCTACACGCTGCACTCTACACGCTACACGCTACTCGCTACACTCTAGACCCTATACGCTACACCCTACACTCTACACCCTACACCCTACAAGCTACACGCTACACTCTACAACCTACATTCTACACTCTACACCCTACACGCTACACCCTACACCCTACATGCTGCACACTACACGCTACAATCTACACCCTACACGCTACACCATACACTCTACACCCTACACGCTACACTCTACACCCTATACGCTACACCCTACAATCTACACCCTTCACCCTACACCCTTCACGCTACACGCTACACGATACATGCTACACTCTACACCCTACACTCTACACCCTACACCCTTCACGCTACACGCTACACGCTACACGATACATGCTACACTCTACACCCTACACGCTACACCCTACACTCTACACCCTACATGCTACATGCTACACGCTACACCCTACACCCTACACGCTACACGCTACACTCTGCACCCTACACGCTAAACTCTCCACCCTACACGCTACACCCTACACGCTACACGCTACACTCTACACCCTACACCCTACACGCTACACCATACACGCTACACCCTACACGCTACACTCTACACCCTACACGCTACACACTACACTCTACACCCTACACCCTACATCCTACACGCTACACTCTACACCCTACACGCTACACCCTACACTCTACACCCTACACCCTACACGTTACACGCTACACGCTACACGCTACACGCTACACTCTACACCCTACACGCTACACGCTACACCCAACACCCTACACTGTGCACCCTACACGCTACACTCTACACTCTACACTCTACACCCTACACCCTACATGCTACACCCTACACGCTACACTCTACACCCTACACACTACAAACTACACCCTACACACTACACTCTACACCCTACACCCTACACGCTACACTCTACACCCTACACGCTACATCCTACACTCTACACCCTACACCCTACACGCTACACTCTACACCCTACACGCTACACCCTACACTCTAGCGTGTAGCATGTGGCGTGTAGCGGGTAGGGTGTAGGGTGTAGAGTGCAGGGTGTAGCATGTAGCGTGTAGCGTGTAGGGTGTAGCATGTGGGGTGTAGGGTGTAGAGTTTAGGGTGTAGCGTGTAGCGTGTATCGTGTAGCGTGTAGAGTGTAGCATATAGGGTGTAGGGTGTAGAGTGTAGGGTGTAGCATGTAGGGTGTAGAGTGTAGCGTTTAGCGTGTAGGGTGTAGAATGTAGAGTGTAGGGTGTAGCGTGTAGCGTGTAGGGTGTAAAGTGTAGGATGTAGCATGTAGGGTGTAGAGTGTAGCGTGTATCATGTAGCGTGTAGCGTGTAGGGTGTAGAGTGTAGAGTGTAGGGTGTAGCGTATAGGGTGTAGAGTGTAGCATGTAACGTGTAGGGTGTAGAGTGTAGGGTGTAGCGTGTAGGGTGTAGAGTGTAGCGTGTAGGGTGTAGGGTGTAGAGTGTAGGGTGTAGCGTGTAGGGTGTAGAGTGTAGCGTCTAGGGTGTAGAGTGTAGCGTGTAGCGTGTAGCGTGTAGAGTGTAGAGTGTAGCATGTAGCATGTAGGGTGTAGGGTGTAGAGTGTTGGGTGTAGCGTGTAAGGTGTAGAGTGTAGCGCGTAGCGTGTAGAGTATAGCGTGTAGGGTGTAGAGTGTAGTGTGTAGCGTGTAGGGTGTAGAGTGTAGTGTGTAGCATGTAGTGTGTAGTGTGTAGCGTGTAGGGTGTAGAGTGTAGGGTGTAGCATGTAGGGTGTAGAGTGTTGCATGTAGCGTGTAGGGTGTAGGGTGTAGAGTGTAGGGTGTAGCATGTAGCATGTAGGGTGTAGGGTGTAGGGTGTAGAGTGTAGTGTAGCGTGTAGGGTGTAGAGTGTAGCGTGTATCGTGTAGCGTGTAGCGTGTAGGGTGTAGGGTGTGGGGTGTTGAGTGTAAGGTGTAGCGTATAGGGTGTAGAGTGTAGCGTGTAGAGTGTAGGGTGTAGAGTGTAGGGTGTAGCGTGTAGGGTGTAGATTGTAGCGTGTAGGGTGCAGAGTGTAGCGTGTAGGGTGTTGGGTGTAGCATGTAGGGTGTAGAGTGTAGCGTGTAGGGTGTAGAGTGTAGCGTGTAGCGTGTAGCATGTAGAGTGTAGCGTGTAGCGTGTAGCGTGTAGGGTGTAGGGTGTAGAGTGTAGGGTGTAGCGTGTAGGGTGTAGAGTGTAGCGTGTAGCGTGTAGCGTGTAGGGTGTAGGGTGTAGAGTGTAGAGTGTAGGGTGTAGAGTGTAACGTGTAGTGTGTAGGATGTAGCGTGTTGCGTGTAGCGTGTGTAGTGTAGCGTGTAGGGTGTAGAGTGTAGCGTGTAGCGTGTTGCGTGTAGCATGCAGCGTGTAGGGTGTAGAGTGTAGCGTGTAGCGTGTAGAGTGTAGCGTGTAGGGTGTAGGGTGTAGCGTGTAGAGTGTAGCGTGTAGTGTGTAGTTTGTAGCGTGTAGCGTGTAGCGTGTAGGGTGTAGGGTGTAGGGTGTAGCGTGTAGGGTATAGAGTGTAGCCTGTAGGGTGTAGGGTGTATCGTGTATCGTGTAGGGTGTAGAGTGTAGCGTTTAGCGTGTAGCGTGTAGGGTGTAGAGTGTAGTGTGTCGCGTGTAGGGTGTAGCGTGTAGGGTGTAGCGTGTAGGGTGTGGAGTTTAGCATGTAGGCTGTAGGGTGTAGAGTGTAGGGTGTAGCATGTAGGGTGTAGGGTGTAGCGTGTAGGGTGTAGAGTGTAGCATGTAGCGTGTAGGGTGTAGAGTGTAGCGTGTAGCGTGTAGGGTGTAGGGTGTAGAGTGTAGGGTGTAGCGTGTAGCGTGTAGGCTGTAGGGTGTAGAGTGTAGGGTGTAGCGTATAGCGTGTAGGGTGTAGAATGTCGAGTGTAGGGTGTATAATGTAGAGTGTAGCGTGTACCGTGTAGCGTGTAGTGTGTAGGGTGTAGAGTGTAGGGTGTAGCGTGTAGGGTGTAGAGTGTAGCGTGTAGCGTGTAGCATGTAGGGTGTAGAGTGAAGGGTGTAGCGTGTAGGGTGTAGAGTGTAGCGTGTAGGGTGTAGAGTGTAGCGTATAGCGTGTAGAGTGTAGCGTGTAGGGTGTAGCGTGTAGCGGGTAGGGTGTAGAATGTCGAGTGTAGGGTGTATGGTGTAGAGTGTAGGGTGTAGAGTGTAGCGTGTAGCGTGTAGGGTGTAGGGTGTAGAGTTTAGGGTGTAGCGTGTAGGGAGTAGGGTGTAGCGTGTAGCGTGTAGGGTGTAGGGTGTAGAGTGTAGCGTGTAGCGTGTAGGGTGTAGGTTGTAGAGTGTAGGGTGTAGCGTGTAGGGTGTAGAGTGTAGCGTGTAGCGTGTAGCGTGTAGGGTGTAGGGTGTAGAGTGTAGAGTGTAGGGTGTAGAGTGTAACGTGTAGTGTGTAGGATGTAGCGTGTTGCGTGTAGCGTGTGTAGTGTAGCGTGTAGGGTGTAGAGTGTAGCGTGTAGCGTGTTGCGTGTAGCATGCAGCGTGTAGGGTGTAGAGTGTAGGGTGTAGCGTGTAGAGTGTAGCGTGTAGTGTGTAGTTTGTAGCGTGTAGCGTGTAGGGTGTAGGGTGTAGGGTGTAGGGTGTAGGGTGTAGCGTGTAGGGTGTAGAGTGTAGCGTGTAGGGTGTAGGGTGTATCGTGTATCGTGTAGGGTTTAGAGTGTAGCGTTTAGCGTGTAGCATGTAGGGTGTAGAGTGTAGTGTGTCGCGTGTAGGGTGTAGCGTGTAGGGTGTGGAGTGTAGCGTGTAGGCTGTAGGGTGTAGAGTGTAGGGTGTAGCATGTAGGATGTAGGGTGTAGCGTGTAGGGTGTAGAGTGTAGCATGTAGCGTGTAGGGTGTAGAGTGTAGCGTGTAGCGTGTAGGGTGTAGGGTGTAGAGTGTAGGGTGTAGCGTGTAGCGTGTAGGCTGTATGGTGTAGAGTGTAGGGTGTAGCGTGTAGCGTGTAGGCTGTAGGGTGTAGAGTGTAGGGTGTAGCGTGTAGCGTGTAGCGTGTAGTGTGTAGGGTGTAGAGTGTAGGGTGTAGCGTGTAGGGTGTAGAGTGTAGCGTGTAGCGTGTAGCATGTAGGGTGTAGAGTGAAGGGTGTAGCGTGTAGGGTGTAGAGTGTAGCGTGTAGGGTGTAGAGTGTAGCGTATAGCGTGTAGAGTGTAGCGTGTAGGGTGTAGCGTGTAGCCGGTAGGGTATAGAATGTCGAGTGTAGGGTGTATGGTGTAGAGTGTAGGGTGTAGAGTGTAGCGTGTAGCGTGTAGGGTGTAGGGTGTAGAGTTTAGGGTGTAGCGTGTTGGGAGTAGGGTGTAGGGTGTAGCGTGTAGGGTGTTGCGTGTAGGGTGTAGGGTGTAGAGTGTAGGGTGTAGCATGTAGCGTGTAGGGTGTAGGGTGTAGTGTGTAGGGTGTAGCGTTTAGGGTGTGGCGTGTAGGGTGTAGAGTTTAGCGTGTAGCGTGTAAAATGTAGCGTGTAGCGTGTAGGGAGTAGGTTGTTGGGTGTAGCGTGTAGAGCGTAGCGTGTAGCGTGTATTGTGTAGCGTGTAGCGTGTAGGGTGTAGCATGTAGGGTGTAGAGTGTAGCATGTAGCGTGTAGCGTGTAGTGTGTAGGGTGTAGTGTGTAGGGTGTATCGTGTAGCGTGTAGGGTGTAGGGTGTAGAGTGTAGGGTGTAGTGTGTAGGGTGTAGAGTGTAGCGTGTAGCGTGTAGAATGTAGCGTGTAGGGTGTAGCGTGTAGAGTGCAGCGTGTAGGGTGTAGCGTGTAGCGTGTAGCGTGTAGAGTGTAGCGTATACGGTGTAGGGTGTAGGGTGTAGAGTGTAGGGTGTAGCATGTAGAGTGTAGGGTGTATCGTGTAGGGTGTAGAGTGTAGCATGTAGCGTGTAGGGTGTAGGGTGTAGAATGTAGGGTGTAGTGTGTAGGGTGTAGATTGTAACGTGTAGAGTGTAGCGTGTAGGGTGTACAGTGTAGCGTGTATCGTGTAGCGTGTAGCGCGTAGGGTGTAGGGTGTTGAGTGTAGGGTGTAGCGTATAGGGTGTAGAGTGTAGCGAGTAGCATGTAGCATGTAGAGTGCAGCGTGTAGGGTGTAGCGTGTAGCGTGTAGCGTGTAGAGTGTAGCGTGTAGGGTGTAGGGTGTAGGGTGTAAAGTGTAGGGTGTAGCATGTAGAGTGTAGGGTGTATCGTGTAGGGTGTAGAGTGTAGCATGTAGCGTGTAGGGTGTAGGGTGTAGAATGTAGGGTGTAGCGTGTAGGGTGTAGAGTGTAACGTGTAGAGTGTAGCGTGTAGGGTGTAGGGTGTAGAGTGTAGGGTGTAGCGTGTAGGGTGTAGAGTGTAGCATGTAGCGTGTAGTGTAGGGTGTAGCGTTTAGGGTGTAGCGTGTAGCGTGTAGGGTGTAGAGTGTAGCGTGTAGCGTGTAGAGTGTAGCGTGTAGGGTGTAGCGTGTAGGGTGCAGAATGTAGAGTGTAGGGTGTATGGTGTAGAGTGTAGGTTGTAGAGTGTAGCGTGTAGCGTGTAGGGTGTAGGGTGTAGAGTGTAGAGTGTAGCATGTAGGGAGTAGGATGTAGGGTGTAGCGTGTAGGGTGTAGCGTGTAGGGTGTAGAGTGTAGAGTGTAGGGTGTAGCGTGTAGCATGTAGCGTGTAGTGTGTAGCATGTAGGGTGTAGAGTGTAGAGTGTAGCATGTAACATGTAGCATGTAGGGTGTAGGGTGTAGCATGTAGGATGTAGAGTGTAGCATGTAGCGTGTAGGCTGTTAGGGTGTAGAGTGTAGGGTGTAGCGTGTAGGGTGTAGAGTGTAGCGTGTAGCGTGTAGCTTGTAGCGTGTAGAGTGTAGGGTGTAGCGTGTAGGGTGTAGCGTGTAGCGTGTAGGGTGTAGAGTGAAGCGTGTAGCGCGTAGAGTGTAGCGTGTAGGGTGTAGCGTGTAGGGTGTAGAACGTAGAGTGTAAGGTGTATGGTGTAGAGTGTAGGGTGTAGAGTGTAGCATGTAGCGTGTAGAGTGTAGCGTGTAGCGTGTAGTGTGTAGGGTGTAGAGTGTAGGGTGTAGCGTGTAGCGTGTAGCGTGTAGTTAGTAGGGTGTAGGGTGTAGAGTGTAGGGTGTAGCGTGTAGCGTGTAGCGTGTAGCGTGTAGAGTGTAGAGTGTAGCATGTAGCGTGTAGCGTGTAGGGTGTAGGGTGTAGAGGGTAGGGTGTAGCATGTAGGGTGTAGGGTGTAGCGTGTAGGGTGTAGATTATAGAGTGTAGGGTGTAATGTGCACATTTTTCCCCATTTCCCCACTGGGTCAAAACTTCTGTTAGAATGATGTGTTTTTCTGCTATTTCCAATGGCCTACAAGCATAAGTGAAGCAGTGAGCAGCAGTCTCTATTAGTATAGGAGATAACAGAAAACATTTCACATTTTTCTCCAAAATTAGTTTTTATTGGGTATATAACAAAAATGAACAGAAGAAAAAAATAAACAATGACATAAACCATGTCTAAGTGACTGTAGTGAAAATGTCTACAACAGGTATAATTGTACATTTTGAAAAAGAAGAATCGTCAAATAGCTTTTTGGCTGTATCTAAAGAATATATACAACAGTACAAACAATCTGGATAACTGTAATGGATATATGTCCACCGTAAGTATAAATATTCATTTAGTAAAAGAAAACATCAAGTTTTTCCTTCAGCTGTAGCCATTTACCCCATCTGATCCGAAAGCAATCCTCAAAGAGAAGGTTTGTATAGTAAATTTTTTCGTATACAAAATGTTTGTCAATCAACAATATTAAATGTTTCACATTAGGGGGACGAACACTATTCCACTCCCTGGCAATCAAATAACTTGCAGACATTAAAATGTGACTGGTTAAAAATTTGTCTGATTTGAGGTGGTTTAGATTAATGAGTAGTAGAGCTATATCAGGACGTGGAGAGATGGTTTTTTTAATCAAAAAAGAAATTATCACAAAAACTTCAGACCAAAAATTTGCAAGAAGGGGACAAGACCAGAAAGTATGTAATAGATTTGCTGACTGTCCACATTTCCTCCAACACATTCCATCATGGCCTTTAACAAAATGTTTCAGTCTATTAGGAGTCAAATAATATCTTTGGGTCAATTTGTAATGAGTTTCAAGAGTATTTGAGCATCTGGAGGCCTTCGTCGCTAATTTAAAGGACTGTGACCATTGAAGTGGCGAAATTTTTACATTTAAACTTTGTTCCCATTTCTCAAAAGGACCCGAGCTACTAAAAGTATGTTTGTCAGTTAAGATATTGTAAAAGGCACTCAAACAGCTCTTGGTTTTTGGAGGTGGATTTGTAAGGAAGTTAATAGCAGTTTGGTTGAAAAATATTTTCTTGGGTATGCCTATCTGTTTTTTATATTCCTCTTTAAGAAAATAATAATCCATGAATTCACTACCATTAATTTTGAATTTGTCTTTTAGTATATGAAAGGGAATAAAATGATTATTTTCCACCAAATCATAAATGGATCTAATCCCCTGTCTCGACCAAAGCTCATAGCGGAATCTAAGTGAGGGTCTAATTGGAAGTAAAAATGAGATGGGAAGTGGTTTAATAAAATAAGGAAGTTTGTTAGATTTTTGGGATTGAAAGTATAGCCAGCTTTCAACCGATGCCCTGATGATGGGATTATGGACATCTTTGATCTTTTGTTGTTTTATGAAAAAATTATATAGATATAGAAGAGGTTCCTGATTGGGCATGGAGGCCAATTCCATTTTTGGCCATTCCAGGCCATCAGTATTTTTGAACCATGACTTAGTTTGGTCAAGTATAATGGAATGGTAATATGCATTTATGTCAGGTAAAGCTATTCCACCACTTTCCCTAGATCGAATCAAAATTTGTTTTTTTATTCTGGTTTTCCCCCCAGACCATATATATTTATTCATTTGGTTTGTTAATTTTTGTAGAGTAGATTTGGGAAGTGGTAGGGGGACATTTCTAAAGAAATATAGGATTTTAGGAAGGACAAACATTTTATATAAGGTGACTTTCCCGAGCCACGAGGAAGGGGATTTTGAGATGGTTTTAATAACTTTCTCCACCTCATTATGGACATGTTCAGCATTGATCCTATATAGTTTATTTATATTGTCAGTCAACAAAATACCAAGATATGGGGTCTGAGTGCGGTTCCAGATGAAAGGATAGGAACCGCGCAGAAGTCGCCTCATCTGAAGTGACAGGTAGAGAGACAACACTATAGTTTTTGAATAATTCAATTTATAAAAGGACACTTTACCAAACTCATTTATGATTTCCCAGACATGTTTGATTGAATTAACTGGATCCGACAATGTAAGGATAATGTCGTCTGCGTATAGTCCGATTTTGTGATCAGTGTTATCTGAGCGTATACCTCTAACTTCCTCAGAATTCCTGATGTATTGTGCTAATGGTTCCAGACTAAGGATAAAAATCAGAGGGGAAAGTGGGCACCCCTGTCTGGTTCCATTAGAAATTGGGAACTGGTCTGATAGCGTATTATTGACCAATAACAGCAGCTGACGGAGCAGAATATAGAGTTTGGATGCTTTTGATTAAACCTGGACTAAAATTTAATTTTTTTAGTACCGCAAATGCAAACTCCCAGCTTAGACGATCAAACGCCTTTTCTGCATCCAAAGTGATGAACATGCTGGGAGTCTGCCTGCGATTACAGAGAGAAAGAAGATTTAACACCCGTCTAGTGCTATCGTAAGTTTGTCTCTGTTTCACAAAACCTACTTGGTCAGGGTGAATGATATCTGGGATAATGTGTTGTAACCTATTTGCTATAATTTTGGCGTATGCTTTGATATCAGTATTTAGCAATGATATTGGTCTAAAATTTTCAACCTTGGTTGCATCCTTGTCAGCTTTGGGGATAACCACTATTGTGGCTCTGAGCATCTCCCTGCTACATGTTCCATTCACTCTAATAAAGTTGAGTGTTTGGGTTAGATGGGGAATAAGCAATTGCTTAAACTGTTTGTAATATTCACCAGTAAAACCGTCTGGGCCCGGCGCCTTATTGAGTTTAAAGGCATTAATAACGTTTATGACCTCTTTCTCGCTAAAGGGCATGTCTAGTATTTCCCTCTGATCTAACGTGAGGCTTCCAAGTTTCATTTTCTCCAAAAAAGAATCAATTTGGTCTTGGGAGGGAGGTGAGACATTTTTACTATCTTTCAAATTGTATAAATTAAAGTAATAATCTCTGAAAGCTCCTGCAATATCCTTTGGTTTTAGGACATCACTCGTAGCCAAAGAGATTCTATCCACCACTTTTTTCATCTTGATAGGTTTAAATTTATTGGCCATCAATCTGGTTGGCCTATTATTATCTGTATAGTACCCAGCCCCAAGAAAAGTGGCTTTTTTCTCATATTGGGCAATTAATAGGTTCCTAAGCTCTAACCTACAGGTGTGTAGCTCTTTATGTCTATCGAAACTTGTATCATTTTGGGCGGCAGCCTCTAGAGCTTTTATTTTGTCTAACAATTCTTTCTGTTTAGATTCTCTAATTTTTTTCTGTTTAGCTCCAAGCTGAATCAAGATTCCCCTAATTACACACTTGTGAGCCTGCCATAATGTTTCCGGATTAATATCTTGTGTAGAATTTTCAACAAAGTAATGGGAGATGGCTTTTTCTATTAATTTGGAATTATCCTGTGTGACAGTTATGAATTTATTGTATTTCCAATTATATGACTTATTTTCTCTATCTGTGTTTTTGAGTTTTAGAAGGATAGGTGCATGATCTGACCAAGTGATTGGGCCTGTGACAAATTTTTCATATAGATCTAAAACTGAAAGACTTGTAAAAATATGGTCAATCCTAGTGAAAGATTTGTTGTGAGGGCAGTATCTTGTGAATTCTTTTGAATTAGTATTCAGCACTCTACAGCTGTCTTGTAGTCCAGATTGTCTTAGCCAGTTAGATAAATTTTGTTGTTTATAATAGGTCAGTGGGTAGGAGCAATCCAGATGGGGATCAACAATATGATTAAAATCCCCGCCCCATACAACATGACCCTCACTGAAGTCCTCCAGTTTTTTTTTGAATCTATTAAGAAAGCGAATTTGACTTGAATTGGGGGCATGTATGTTAGCGATGGTGAAATTAACATCTCCCAGTTTCCCCTTAATACTAATTTGTCTACCTTCCTCGTCCTTCATTGTATCTATTATTTTAAAAGGTAAATCCTTGTGGATGGCTATCGCAACCCCCGCTTTTTTCTTCTTACTGTTTGAGAAGAGTATTTGCGGAAAATATTTATTACGGAGTCTATGATTATCGGATTCTAATAAATGAGTTTCTTGAAGCAGCACTATATCAGCTTTAAGGGTCCGCATATCTTTCCAAAGAGTAAATCTTTTGTAGGGGTTGTTTAGGCCATTCACGTTATAGGAGACAATATTCAAAGACATAGTAGTGGAGTTTGTGAGTTATGTAATGACAGTTATAATTACATTTGGAGTTGCCCACAGGGGGGGAGATCAATGAGACCAGCATATCTTGTAAAAACAAAGGAGGCAACCTGCACAGAGCCCGTATCCCCACCATGATGGTGATGCTGAAACCTTCCAGATCAGATGAAAGCGAAGGCAAATGACGATTTCTGTTTAGTAAAAGCGCACACAAACCTGTATATAGACATAAAACAAAAATAACATATTTGTTAACAGCAAGAAAGTGGGTTAGCAACCCAACAGTTAATGCACACCGAGGTGTGTGAGTGAATGAGTAAATATTCATTCAAAGTTCAGGGGGTGAAATTAAGGGCCAAGTGAGTGGGGCCAGCCTAACATATTTCAAAAGCTTTATCTGTTTTTCTTCGTGATCCACGAGGGCTTGACATGTCCTGGAAGATGATCAGAAACTCCGCTGTCTTTGTGTCCAGAACTTGATCTCTCCATGGGCGGCAGGCCTAGATCATGAATAAATTTGTCAGAGTTATTTAAGTCAGTTAGCGCAAAAATGACATCTTCCTTAATCACGATCAGTTTGGTTGGAAATCCCCATTTATACAGTATCTTGTTATTCCTAAGATGGTCAGTGACAGGAATGTATTCTCTCCGTTTTTGTAATGTGGCTCTTGAAAAATCTGCGAAAATTTTAATCTTGTTGTAGGGGGTCGGTAAATTTGGCAATTGCCTGCTTTTCCTGAGAATTTCCTCTTTAATTTGAAAATAGTGGAAACAGGCTATGACGTCCCTGGGAGCTGTAGTTGGTGCGTATTTGGATTTAGGTAGTCTGTGAATGCGCTCCAGTGTTAGATCACCCCTAGAAGCTTTAGGAAGAACTGAGTGAAGCATTTTTTGGGTGTATTCTGTAAGATCACAATCTTTGATTGACTCAGGTATCCCTCTAAATTTTAAGTTACTACGCCTGCTTCTATCTTCTTGTTCAACCTGTTTTGATTTTATTTGGGCCACCTCGTCTTCTAGGTTATAATGTGCGTCTATCAATTTATTATGGGACTCCACCAGTTCCCCCATTTTCCGTTCAAGGTGGTCCACACGCTGTCCAAGACCATCTATATCTTTGCGAAGGGATAGATTATGAGATTCTAATTGTGACTGGAAAGATTGAGCCAAAAGAAGAATAATGTTCTTAATGAATATTTCTGATGCATTTTTATTAGAAGCGTCCACATCAGATAGTGACTGTATAAGAGTATCAGCAAGTGATGGGTTGCCGAGATCCTTGGGAGAATGAATAAAAATTGAATCTTTATTCTGAAGGCTCTCCTGAGCTGCAGCAACCAAAATATTCCCTTTAGAATAGGGAGTACCATGGGTGCCGATCGGCACCTTAATGGGGCTGGCATTAATATTAGATCCGGTACTATGTTTAGCATAAGCAGCCTTTCCAGGGGCTGGTGGGGTAAAGGGAGCATCAGATATAAATGAAACATCCTGGCAAGATGTGGCCCCTTTAACCGGCGTTATAAATTGATCCCCGGCTGTTAAAATAGCCGGCGCACACTTGTCAGCCTTTCCGGCGCTTTGTTTCTGTGAGCGCTGCTGAGAGCGCTCGCTCTCCTCTTCAAGATGTCCACTCTCGCGGGAAGACGAGCGAGAGCGGGAGCTCCGTGCAGGGCTATTTTCCAGCGGTCCCCTCCGCTTACTCACGGTTACCGCTGACTTCCTCTGTGTGAGCCGCGGGTTCATTCTTGTCTTGAAAGCGGCGTGCTTCTGCCGCTGTGGTGTCGCTCTTAAGTGCTGGCGTCCCCGGCCATAGATACGGGACTTGCCTGCACTTCCTGGATTTTTACATGCAGGATGCGGGGAGCCGCCGCCGCCATCTTGGGTCATCTCTTCAGCGCTGCAGCGCTCTGTATCAGCATCTTTTTCTCTGCGGCTGCTGCGGTCAGCCATGGCAGCTTAGTAGCGAACTGTGCAGGAGATATTCCGGTGCCGGAGGCTGTAGCTTTTAGGTGGAATCTCGAAGAAAAGCTTTATAAAATCGCTTAATTAGGTGGCCCCAGTGTGGAGCTCACAGCTGAGACGTCCTCTCAGAATCAGCGCTGGCCACGCCCCCAACATTTCACATTTTTCCCCATTGGGTCATAACTTCTGTTACAATGATCAGAGGTTGAAATTTTTTGCGTTTTCCTGGTTTTTCCAATGGCTTACAAGCATAAGTGAAGCGGTGAGCAGCAGTTTCTATTAGTATAGGACCCAATGGGGAAATGGGGAAAAATGGGGGGCGTGGCCAGCGCTGAGACAGAGAGGACGTCTCAGTTGTGAGCTCTGCTTTGGGGCCACCTAATTAAGCGATATTACAAAGCATATCTCCGAGATTCCACTTAAAAGCTACAGCTTCCGGCACCGGAATATCTGCTGCACCTATCGGTACCAAGCTGGTATGGATGTCCGCAACATCCGCGGAGAAAAAGACACTGAGAGTGACCGCTGCAGCACTAAGATGAAAAATCAAGATGGCGGCGACGGCTCGCCGCTCACTGAAGGCACAAATCCAGGAAGTGCAGGCAAGTCCCGAAGCTGCAACCGCGGGCGCCCGTTCTTCAGAGCGACCCCACAAAGGCAGAAACATGCCGCCTTTAAAGCAAGAATCAACCCGCGATTCTCACAGAGGAAGTCGGCGGTAATCGTGAGTAACATGAAGCGGAAGGAGCCGCTGGAGGGAAGCCCGGCACGGAGCTCCCGCTCACGCTCGTCTTCTCGCGAGAGCCGCCATCTTGAGAAGGAGAGCAAGCGCTCTCAGCGCTCACAGAAACAAAGCGCCGGAAAGGCTGTAAAACGCTCGCTAGCTAAATCAACCGCTAATAATCAATGCACAACGCCGGTTAAGGGAGCTACATCATGCCCGGACATATCATTAATATCTGACGCTCCCTTTACCCCATCAGTCCCAGGGGAGGCTGCTTGTGATAAATATAGCGCCGGATCTGATAACAGTACAAGCCCCATTACGGTGCCAGCCAGCACCCATGACACTCCTCATCCCAGAGAGAATATCCTGGTTGCTGCAGCACAGGGAAACCCTCACAATAAGGAGTCAGTTTATATACACTCTCCTAAGGATCTCAGCAGCCCAAAACTTGCTGATACTCTCTTACAAACACTATCTGATGTGAATGCCTCTAACAAAAATGCATCAGAAATTTTCATTAAAAACATTATTCTTCTTTTGGCCCAATCTTTCCAATCACAATTAGAATCTCATAATCTCTCCCTCCGCAAAGATATAGATAACCTTGGACAACGTGTGGACCACCTGGAACGGAAAATGGGAGAACTGGTGGAGTCCCACAATAAATTGATTGATGCCCACTATAACCTAGAAGACGAGGTGGCCCAAATAAAATCAAAACAGGTTGAACAAGAGGATAGAAGCAGACGGAGTAACTTAAAATTTAGAGGGATACCAGAATCAGTCAAAGATCGTGATCTGACTGAATATACCCAGAAAATGCTCCACACAATCCTCCCCAAAGCCTCTAGGGGAGATTTAACGATGGAACGTATTCACAGACTACCTAAATCCAAATACGCACCGCCCACAGCCCCTAGAGACGTCATAGCCTGTTTTCACTACTTCCAAATCAAAGAAGAAATTCTCAGGAAAAGCAGACAATTACCAAATTTACCGACCCCCTATAACAAGATAAAGATTTTTGCAGACTTTTTAAGGGCCACCTTACAAAAACGAAGAGAGTATATTCCTGTCACTGACATCTTAGGAACAACAAGATACTGTATAAATGGGGTTTTCCAACCAAATTGATTGTAATTAAGGAGGATGTCATTTTTGCGCTAACTGACTTAAATAACTCTGACAAATTTATCCATGATATAGGCCTACCTCCCATAGAGAGATCAAGTTCTGGACACAAAGATAGCGGAGTTTCTGATTACCTTCCAAGACATGTCAAGCCCTCGTGGATCACGAAGAAAAACAGATGAAGATCTTGAACTATGTTAGGCTGGCCCCACTCACTTGGCCCTTAAATTCACCCCCTGAACTTTAAATGAGTACTTACTCATTTACACACACACTTTGGTGTGCATTACTTGTTGGTTTTCTAAACCACTTTTTTGCTGGTTGCAATTATGTTATTTTTATCTTTTATCTATATGCAGGTCTGTGTACATCTCTACTAAACGGAGGCCGTCGTTTGCTTTCGCCTTCATCTGATCTGGAGGGGTTCATCATCATCGTCATAATGGGGATACAGGTTCTGTGTAGGTTGCCTCTTCTGTTTCTACAGGGTTTGTTGGTCTCATTGATCTCCTCCTCTGTAGACAATTCTAAATGTAAATACAGACATCACTACACAATTCACAAACACCAATACTATGTCTTTAAATATTGTGTCCTATAACGTGAATGGTTTGAACAGCCCCTACAAGAGATTTACTCTTTGGAAAGATATGCGTAGACTTAAAGCTGATATAGTCCTGCTACAGGAAACTCATCTATTAGAATCTGATAACCATAGACTCCGAAATAAACATTTCTCGCAAATATTCTTTTCAAACAGTAAAAAGAAGAAAGCGGGGGTTGCGATAGCCATTCACAAAGATTTACCTTTTAAAATAATAGATACAATAAAAGACGAGGAAGGTAGACAAATCAGTATTAAGAGAAGATTGGGAGATGTTAATTTTACCATTGCTAATATACATGCCCCCAATTCAAGCCAAATTCGCTTTCTAAATAAATTCAAAAAAAAGCTGGAAGACTTTAGTGAGGGTCATGTTGTATGGGGCGGAGATTTTAATCACATTGTTGACCCCCATTTAGATTGCTCCCACCCACTAACCTATTATAAACAACAAAATTTATCTAACTGGCTAAGACAATCTGGACTACAAGACAGCTGTAGAGTGCTGAATACTAATTCAAAAGAATTCACAAGATATTGCCCACATAACAAATCCTTCACTAGGATTGACCATATTTTCACAAGTCTTTCAGTTTTAGATCTATATGAAAAATTTGTCACGGGCCCAATCACTTGGTCAGACCATGCACCTATCCTCCTTAGACTTAAAAACACAGATAGAGAAAATAAATCATACAATTGGAAATACAGTAAATTTATAGCCAATACACAGGATAATTCCAAATTAATAGAACAAGCCATCTCCCACTATTTTGTTGAAACTTCTACACAAGAAATCAACCCAGAGACATTATGGCAAGCCCACAAATGTGTGATTAGGGGAACATTAATTCAACTTGGAGCTAAACAAAAAAAAATAAGAGAGTTTAGACAGAAAGAACTAATAGAAAAAATTAAAATCCTAGAGGCCACCGCACAAAATGATAGGAGTTTTGATAAACATAAAGAATTGCATACTTGTAGGCTAGATCTTAGGAATCTATTAATTGCTCAGTATGATAAAAAAGCCACTTTCTTTGGGGCTGGATACTATACAGATAATAATAGGCCAACTAGGCTGATGGCCAACAAATTCAAACCTATAAAGATGAGAAAGGTGGTTGACAGAATCTCTTTGGCCTCTGGTGACGTTTTAAAACCAAAGGACATCGCAAAGGCTTTCAAGGACTACTACTTTAAACTATATAACTTGAAAGATAATATAGATGTCTCACTTCCCTCCCAGGACCAAATTGATTTATTTTTGGAGAAAATAAAACTGGGGAGTCACGCCAGAGCAAAGAGAAACACTCGATATGCCTTTTAATGAGAAAGAGGTTATGAATGCTATTAATGCCTTTAAAATTAACAAGGCACCGGGTCCGGATGGATTCTCGAATGAGTACTACAAACAGTTTCAAAAATTGCTCATTCCCCACCTAACCCAGACACTCAATTTTATCAGAGTAAATGGAAAATGTGACAAAGAAATGCTCAAAGCCACAATAGTAGTCATCCCTAAACCCAATAAAGATACAACAAAAGTTGAAAATTTTAGACCAATTTCATTACTAAATACCGACATTAAAGCATATGCAAAAATCATAGCAAACAGACTACAACACATTATTCCAGATGTTGTTCACCCTGATCAGGTGGGTTTTGTCAAACAAAGACAAACATACGATAGCACTAGACGGGTGTTGAATCTTCTTTCTCTATGTAACCGCAGGCAGATTCCCAGTTTGTTCATCACTTTAGACGCTGAAAAAGCGTTTGATCGTTTAGGCTGGGACTTTGCATTTGCGGTACTCAAGAAATTAAATTTTAGTCAAAACCTAATCAACAGCATACAAACATTATACTCTGCCCCTTCAGCTGCTGTATTTGTTAACAACATAATGTCAGAACAGTTCCCGATCTCTAACGGCACGAGGCAGGGATGCCCACTTTCCCCTCTGATTTTTATCCTTAGTCTTGAACCGTTAGCTCAATACATCAGGGACTCTGGAGAGATTAAAGGTATATCCTCAGGCAACACAGAGCACAAAATTGGATTATATGCGGATGATATTATCCTAACCTTGTCAAGCCCAGTTAGCTCGATCAAATACGCTTGGGAAATTATAAAGGACTTTAGTAAAGTATCTCTCTATAAATTGAACCATTCCAAAACTATTGTACTATCTCTCTACTTATCAACTCAAACGAAACAAATACTACACAGTTCCTATCCTTTCATATGGAACCGTACCCAAACCCCTTACCTGGGCATCTTATTGACGAATGACATACACAACCTATACAGGATCAATGCTGATCACGTTCATAACGAATTAGAACAAACTATTAAAACCATCTCAAAATCCCCTTCCTCATGGCTTGGAAGAATCACCTTATATAAAATGCTTCTCCTTCCTAAAATTCTATATTTCTTTAGAAATGTCCCCCTACCACTCCCCAAACTTATTTTACAAAATTTGATTAAACAAATGAACAGATTTATATGGCCTAAGGGTAAATCGAGGATAAAAAAACAAATTTTGATTCGTTCTAAAGAGAACGGGGGAATTGCTCTTCCGGATATTAATGCATATTACCACTCCATTCTTGACCAAACCAAATCATGGTTCAAAAATACTGAAAATTTGGAATGGCCCAAAATGGAATTAGCCTCCATGCCCAACCAGGAACCCCTTTTATATCTATATAAATTCTTTGTAAAGCATCAGAAGGTTGAGAGTATTCACAATCCCATCATCAGGGCTTCGGTTCAAAGCTGGATACATTTCCAATCTCATAAATCCAACAGACCTCCTCATCCTGTCAACCTACTCCCCATTTCATACTTACTCCCGGTTAGGCCCACACTTAGATTTCGTTTTGAAACGTGGTCGACACTAGGGGTTAAGTTTATCCATGATATGCTAGAAGCTAATAAATTTATTCCCTTTAAAATACTGAAAGATAGATTCAAAATTGAGAGTTGTGAATTCATGAATTATTATTTCCTTAAAGAGGAGTATAAAAGACTAGAACTAAACATTCCCAAAAAAATATTATTTAATCAAACGGCCATTAATTTTTTCAAAACCCCACCTCCGAAAAACAAGAGCTGTCTGAGGTCCTTCTATAATATCTTGACTGACAAATATACTTTCAGTGGCTCGGGTTCCTTTGAGAAGTGGGGACAAAGACTAAATAAAACAATCTCACCATCTCAATGGACACAATCATTTAAACTAGCTACGAAAGCCTCCAGATGCTCAAATACCCTGGAAACTCATTACAAACTAATTCAGAGATATTATCTGACTCCCAATAGACTCAAACATTTTGCTGAAGGTCATGATGGGATGTGTTGGAGGAAGTGTGGTCAGTCAGCAGATTTGCTGCATGTTTTCTGGTCCTGTCCCCTTCTGAAAAATTTCTGGTCTGAGATTTTCTTAATAATTTCACTTCTGATTGGGGAAACTATATTGCCATGCCCTGATATGGCCTTAATACTCATTAATCTAAATCAATTCAAAATGGACAAATTTCTAACCGCTCATATTCTAATGTCCGCGAGCTACTTGATTGCGAAAGAGTGGAATAACGTTCGCCCTCCCAACGTGAGGCATTTAATATTGTTGATCGATAGACATTTTATATATGAGGAAATTTATTATACTAATCTTCTATCCAAAGATCGTTTTCATGCCAGATGGGGTAAATGGTCACAATTAAAAAAGCAATTTGACGGTTTCTTTTTCTGATTGTACACTTGTACCTGCTGTAGAATATCTACTACAGTTATACAGACACAGTTATGTTTATTATTCGTTTTTCTTTGTTTAAACTCAATAAAAACCTAATTGAAATGAAATGGGGAAAAATGTGAAATGTTTTCCGTTATCTTATACTAATAGAGACTGATGCTCACTGCTTCACTTATGCTTGTAGGCCATTGGAAATAGCAAGAAAACGCATCATTCTAACAGAAGTTTTGACCCAGTGGGGAAATGGGGAAAAATGTGCACTCTACACCCTACACTCTACAATCTACACCCTACACGCTACACCCTACACCCTACATGCTACACATTACCCTCTACACCCTACACCCTACACGCTACACGCTACATGCTACACTCTACACGCTACACCCTACACGCTACACGCTACATTCTACACGCTACACGCTACACTCTACACCCTACACGCTACACCCTACACTCTACACCCTACACCCTACATGCTACACGATACACGCTACACGCTAAACTCTACACCCTACACGCTACACCCTACACGCTACACCCTACACACTACACCCTACACGCTACACGCTACACCCTACACTCTACACCCTACACCCTACATGCTACATGCAACACTCTACACCCTACATGCTACACCCTACACTCTACACCCTACACGCTACACCCTACACCCTACATGCTACACACTACACTACACCCTACACGCTACACCCTACACTCTACACCCTACACGCTATACGCTACACGCTACGCGCTACACTCTACACCTTACACGCTACACCCAACACTCTACACCCTACACGCTACATGCTACACTCTACACTCTACACGCTACACGCTAAACTCTACACCCTACACGCTACACTCTACACCCTACACGCTACACCCTACACTCTACACCCTACACCCTACACGCTACACTCTACACCCTACACGCTACACCCTACACTCTACACCCTACACTCTACACGCTACACGCTACACGCTACACTCTACACCCTACACACTACACCCTACACTCTACACCCTACACCCTACACGCTACATGCTACACTCTACACCCTACATGCTACATATATAACAAACACAACCAAGACACATGAGCATAATAAACCGTAGTACATTACCCATAATCATGTGTCTTTTAGGACTAATAGACCCATCATCAATATCATACATAGACACCATAAACAAAGCAATGATGCAACTGGTCACTTTTGTATAGAAAAACTCAATATAATCTTTATTAATAATAATTTAAAAACACATCATCACATCAAACCAAATTTGGGAAAAAGGGTGAATATTGGAGCACCTTATACACTCTGTGTGTTACATAGGTGACGGACGTCCGTGTCCGGACTCAGAACCCACCACTAGGTATATATAGCTGTGTACATGGTCCAACAATGTGGACTTTAGCAGGCATTTTTACTTCAATAATATTGATACCGATCACCGGTTAACATAAGTACACACTGCTAACATTACCATATAACACATGCCCCCCCCAGAGAGTTACCACCAAAAGGTCATAAACAAGCCGAAAAAAGCAGCTGAAATCATTACCTCTGTAGCGGGGGTATCACGGTGAGGCTGTAATCCGGGCGATGGCGTCTGCCCCAACGCACGTTTCGGACCTAATCCTTTTTCAAGGGGCCTGGCTGCAATACCTCACATTGATCTTTAAATAGTATCCTTCCCGCGTGTATGGTGACGTCATCACCGGAAGTTGCGCGCCCGGCCCGGAAGTGACGCGCCACGTCGTCCAGGTAACCACAGCAAGCAGCGGGCATCGGCGTCACAGGGAGGGAAGGTCATGTGACCAAACCCCCCATACAGATACCGATAACCCGCGGCTACCATGGCACCCAGACGGCGAGCGCGTACAGAGCAGGGAGCGCAACTATCTGTACAAGATGGACCATTGCCCAATATTGATTATAGCTCTTAACAATATATAAATATAATTAAAACAAAACAAAACTAGGAGCATGGGAAACAAATGGCTGATGGGAGACAAAAGGCTAGATATTATACCTCCTATAACCGGCATATCTCAGCATGGAACTAACAGACCACTAGTATATATCTATTACACATAAGAGGTTTTCACATAACAGGCAGATAGCTTATACAGATGATATTATATATCACATCTTTTAGACCTGTATCAAATATTCATAATTATCACATCTGATAAGCCACTGCCCCTCAATCAGTGCCACCATAATGCCGCTAAAAATATTGACCATCAGCCAAGGATATATAGTCCATTATTTGCTTATAGCGGCATCCATTTTCTCGTGATACTTATACATTTCTTCATCTGTCATGTCAAGAGATATTCCATGCCGATGCACCGTTCCTCATATTCCACCATGTCTCCCCAATCAGAAATAACTAAGATAAATGTGATATAAAAACAGGTTAAAATATGCACACACAGAATGGATAATGCTCCATAAACAGAGAGCAATGCTCAGAGAAACGGGGTGAAGCTAAGGTTCTCATTAAGTCCAGATGGATGGACTGTGCCCAATGTCCATATCCACCTGGACTCTACCTGAGCTAGCTTCCTGAACATCCCACCACCACGAATGTTAGTACTGAGCATATCAATGCCTCTTACCCGAAATTGACTACTATCGCAATTATGGAACCTACGGAAGTGTCGAGGGATCGTTTTTAATAGTGTCTCGTCCTCTGCAGCAGCCGCTGCCTCGATCCCTAACACATGCTCCCGAATTCTGATCTTTAATTGTCGGGTAGTCATACCCACGTAGATCATATCACATGGGCAGACACTATAATAAATTACGTTTTTGCTGGTACACGTAATATTTGTTTTAATGCTGAATTCCCTAGAGCCTTCCTGATTTTTAAATTTGTCCGTTCGATCCATATTAGGACAGGCCACGCACTGGCCACATGGGGTACTCCCACAACGTCTCTTAAACTGATCCAGAAAGGTGGTTACTGGCTCACCCATGTAGTGGCTATGGACCAATCTATCCCTCAGATTTCTAGATCTTCTAGCTGTAATCACAGCCCTATCTGGGATAAATCTAGAAATCACTGGGTCGGCCTTTAATATATGCCATGACCTATCAAGAATTTTCCTCATTTTCGGGAAGTGTGAGTGGAAATTGGTGATAAATCTCACATCACCATTTCTTTTGGGTTGTCGAATACCATACAATAACTCATTTCTAGAGGAACCCTTAGCACGATTATATGCTTTCTTAATCATGCGGTTGCTGAAGCCCCGCTCCTTCAGGCGTTGTTTGAGTTCTTCAGCCTGTTTGTAAAAATCACCATCTGTGGAGCATAGCCTCCGCAACCGCAAAAATTGTCCGGTGGGGACCGACTGAATCATGTGTCTAGGGTGGGAGGATGTTGCGTGTAGCAACATATTGGTAGAGGTGGGCTTCCGGTAAATATCCGTCTGTATCTCACCCCTCCCATCTTTCTTAAGTGTAACGTCAAGAAACTCCAAAGTTAAGGAGTCACACTTATATGTAATAAAGATATTCTGGTCATTGTTATTTAGTGATCTCATAAAAGTATGTAGATCATCACATGACCCCTGCCAGATCAGAAAAATGTCGTCGATGTACCGGGTCCAAGATAGGACCCGGCACATCGGCGACGACTGATCCGGCAGGGAGAGGTCTCTCTCCCACAGCCCCAGGAACAGGTTGGCATAGGCCGGGGCAAAGGAAGCCCCCATGGCTGTTCCCTGGAGCTGCAGGAAGAAAGACCCCTTAAACACAAAAAAATTATGTGTTAGTGTGAACTGTAGTAACTCAATGACCAAATCTCTAATATCACCTGGTAAATTAGACGTTGAAAGGAAAAACTTCACTGCACGAACCCCATCAACATGTCTGATACTGGTGTAGAGGGACTCGACGTCCCCCGTCACCAGTACCATATCTTCCTCTAAACACAGACCATCAACCTGTCTCAACAATTCCCCTGTGTCTTTCAAAAAAGATGGCAAACCTTCTACTAGCGGTTGAAGCTTAGAATCAATCCATCTATTTATATGTTCGAGATAATTTCCTCGCCCAGAGATAATGGGGCGACCTGGGGGCGTCTGCGCGTCCTTATGTAATTTTGGCAACAAATAGAAGGTGGGGACAATAGGATCTGATACAATTAAAGCATCCGCCAACTCCTTTGTAATTGTTCCCATATCTTTAGCCCCACCGATAATAGTCCGTAGTTGCATAGAAAAGGCCGACAAGGGGTTGAACGTGAGTTTTTTATAGCATGTGGCATTGCCCAATTGGCGAAATGCCTCTTTTTCGTATAGGGACTTAGGCCATACTACCACGTTCCCCCCCTTGTCGGCCGGTTTAAAGACCACATCGGTGAGATTTTGCAGGACACGCAGACGTTCCCGTTCACCCCTAGTAAGATTATCATTGTAAATATACCGTGGTATCTTACATAATTCGTTGCTAACAATTTGTACGAACAGGTCCACATTCGGACATGTAGCCAAAGGGGGGAATTTTTTAGATTTAGGACGAATAGACACTGGGATCTTACCTCCCTCTGTCATATTGTGTTCAACCGCCAATTCCTCCAATGCTTGTAATGCTACTTGTTCTTCTTCTGTGGGGAATAATTGTAACAGGTTGCCATCAAAGAAATGTTTCTTAAAAATTAACGAGCGAGCAAACAGATGCAGATCCTTAATAGCCAAAAATGCATCAAATGGTGCGGCTGGTGAAAATGAAAAGCCTATTTCCAATAATGCTAGATCTACATCTGTGAACTCATGTGTGCTCAAATTAATTACCTTTTTTCCAAAACGAGTAGACACAGGGGAAAAGTCAGACCTCCTATATGGATGGAACGCGTGTTCCCTTTGGTTCCGTCTTGTCTGTCCGGACCCCGACGCTCCAGACGCCTCTGAAGCGTCTGACATATCCCCAAAGGAGGATACTGAGGAATACGACGGAATGCGCTTTATTTGTTGACCTTTTTGCGCTAATTTCCTCCACAAATAGACATGATTCGTGTCATAATCTCGTCGGTCCCGGTTTAATTTATTCAACTGGGTCGTCTGGATTTTTTTCACTACTCCTTCCAAGATCTTATCCGTTTGACCATGGAAAGTTTTTACTTTTTCCGTTGGATTAGCCACATTCAATTCATCCTCCATAGTCTTAATTGATGTGTCCAGCTGGGTCATTAATACACCATTGTGTTCACACAATAATTGCATCAATGTTTTTGAACACATGTTGCACGCCTCCTCCCACCTAGACACAAATCCAGGGTCCTCCACCGGAAAGGTGGGAATAACCCGCACACGCAGTCCCCTCGGTATCATGTTTTTACTCAGATATTTATCTAAAAATGTGCGGTTCCACCATAACTTTGTCCTTTTAATAATCATTTTTTGCAAAACCGCTGCTTGTTCATCCCATTTTCCATCACCACTCTGCTGAATGCTGGAACCCTCTCCCCCAAACACCTGGTCGATGTGTGAAAGCCAAGTCTTCTCCCTGGCTTGGAAATCCATGTCAAGTTCGAATCCTGTGCAAAACACAGCGGCATTTAACCATATATAACAAACACAACCAAGACACATGAGCATAATAAACCGTAGTACATTACCCATAATCATGTGTCTTTTAGGACTAATAGACCCATCATCAATATCATACATAGACACCATAAACAAAGCAATGATGCAACTGGTCACTTTTGTATAGAAAAACTCAATATAATCTTTATTAATAATAATTTAAAAACACATCATCACATCAAACCAAATTTGGGAAAAAGGGTGAATATTGGAGCACCTTATACACTCTGTGTGTTACATAGGTGACGGACGTCCGTGTCCGGACTCAGAACCCACCACTAGGTATATATAGCTGTGTACATGGTCCAACAATGTGGACTTTAGCAGGCATTTTTACTTCAATAATATTGATACCGATCACCGGTTAACATAAGTACACACTGCTAACATTACCATATAACACATGCCCCCCCCAGAGAGTTACCACCAAAAGGTCATAAACAAGCCGAAAAAAGCAGCTGAAATCATTACCTCTGTAGCGGGGGTATCACGGTGGGGCTGTAATCCGGGCGATGGCGTCTGCCCCAACGCACGTTTCGGACCTAATCCTTTTTCAAGGGGCCTGGCTGCAATACCTCACATTGATCTTTAAATAGTATCCTTCCCGCGTGTATGGTGACGTCATCACCGGAAGTTGCGCGCCCGGCCCGGAAGTGACGCGCCACGTCGTCCAGGTAACCACAGCAAGCAGCGGGCATCGGCGTCACAGGGAGGGAAGGTCATGTGACCAAACCCCCCATACAGATACCGATAACCCGCGGCTACCATGGCACCCAGACGGCGAGCGCGTACAGAGCAGGGAGCGCAACTATCTGTACAAGATGGACCATTGCCCAATATTGATTATAGCTCTTAACAATATATAAATATAATTAAAACAAAACAAAACTAGGAGCATGGGAAACAAATGGCTGATGGGAGACAAAAGGCTAGATATTATACCTCCTATAACCGGCATATCTCAGCATGGAACTAACAGACCACTAGTATATATCTATTACACATAAGAGGTTTTCACATAACAGGCAGATAGCTTATACAGATGATATTATATATCACATCTTTTAGACCTGTATCAAATATTCATAATTATCACATCTGATAAGCCACTGCCCCTCAATCAGTGCCACCATAATGCCGCTAAAAATATTGACCATCAGCCAAGGATATATAGTCCATTATTTGCTTATAGCGGCATCCATCTTCTCGTGATACTTATACATTTCTTCATCTGTCATGTCAAGAGATATTCCATGCCGATGCACCGTTCCTCATATTCCACCATGTCTCCCCAATCAGAAATAACTAAGATAAATGTGATATAAAAACAGGTTAAAATATGCACACACAGAATGGATAATGCTCCATAAACAGAGAGCAATGCTCAGAGAAACGGGGTGAAGCTAAGGTTCTCATTAAGTCCAGATGGATGGACTGTGCCCAATGTCCATATCCACCTGGACTCTACCTGAGCTAGCTTCCTGAACATCCCACCACCACGAATGTTAGTACTGAGCATATCAATGCCTCTTACCCGAAATTGACTACTATCGCAATTATGGAACCTACGGAAGTGTCGAGGGATCGTTTTTAATAGTGTCTCGTCCTCTGCAGCAGCCGCTGCCTCGATCCCTAACACATGCTCCCGAATTCTGATCTTTAATTGTCGGGTAGTCATACCCACGTAGATCATATCACATGGGCAGACACTATAATAAATTACGTTTTTGCTGGTACACGTAATATTTGTTTTAATGCTGAATTCCCTAGAGCCTTCCTGATTTTTAAATTTGTCCGTTCGATCCATATTAGGACAGGCCACGCACTGGCCACATGGGGTACTCCCACAACGTCTCTTAAACTGATCCAGAAAGGTGGTTACTGGCTCACCCGTGTAGTGGCTATGGACCAATCTATCCCTCAGATTTCTAGATCTTCTAGCTGTAATCACAGCCCTATCTGGGATAAATCTAGAAATCACTGGGTCGGCCTTTAATATATGCCATGACCTATCAAGAATTTTCCTCATTTTCGGGAAGTGTGAGTGGAAATTGGTGATAAATCTCACATCACCATTTCTTTTGGGTTGTCGAATACCATACAATAACTCATTTCTAGAGGAACCCTTAGCACGATTATATGCTTTCTTAATCATGCGGTTGCTGAAGCCCCGCTCCTTCAGGCGTTGTTTGAGTTCTTCAGCCTGTTTGTAAAAATCACCATCTGTGGAGCATAGCCTCCGCAACCGCAAAAATTGTCCGGTGGGGACCGACTGAATCATGTGTCTAGGGTGGGAGGATGTTGCGTGTAGCAACATATTGGTAGAGGTGGGCTTCCGGTAAATATCCGTCTGTATCTCACCCCTCCCATCTTTCTTAAGTGTAATGTCAAGAAACTCCAAAGTTAAGGAGTCACACTTATATGTAATAAAGATATTCTGGTCATTGTTATTTAGTGATCTCATAAAAGTATGTAGATCATCACATGACCCCTGCCAGATCAGAAAAATGTCGTCGATGTACCGGGTCCAAGATAGGACCCGGCACATCGGCGACGACTAATCCGGCAGGTCCCTACATGCTACACCCTACACGCTACACACTACACACTACACGCTACACGCTACACTCTACACTCTACACGCTACACCCTACACCCTACACCCTACTCCCTACACGCTACACGCTACATTCTACACGCTACACGCTAAACTCTACACCCTACACGCTACACCCTACACGCTACAACCTACACACTACACCCTACACCCTACACGCTACACGCTACATGCTACATGCTACACCCTACACTCTACACCCTACACCCTACTCCCTACACGCTACACCCTACACTCTACACCCTACACCCTACACGCTACACGCTACACGCTACACTCTACACCCTACACTCTACACCATACACCCTACACTCGACATTCTACACCCTACCCGCTACACGCTACACCCTACACGCTACACTCTACACGCTATACGCTACACTCTACACCCTACACGCTACACTCTACACTCTACACGCTACACCCTTCACTCTACACCCTACATGCTACACGCTACACGCTACACTCTACACCCTACACGCTACACCCTACACTCTACACCCTACACACTACACGCTACACGCTACACGCTACACTCTACACCATACACCCTACAATCGACATTCTACACCTTACACGCTACACGCTACACCCTACACTCTACACCCTACACGCTACACGCTACACCCTACATTCTACACCCTACACCCTACACGCTACACTCTACACCCTACACGCTACATGCTACACTCTACACCCTACACGCTACACCCTACACCCTACATGCTACACCCTACACTCTACACCCTACAGCCTACACGCTACACTCCACACCCTACACGCTACACCCTACACGCTACACCCTACACGCTACACCCTACACCCTACACGCTACACGCTACAAACTACACACTACACGCTACACTCTACATGGTACACCCTACACCCTACACGCTACACTCTGCACGCTATACGCTACACTCTACACCCTACACGCTGCATGCTACACGCAACACGCTACACGCTACACTCTACACCCTACACGCTACACTACACACGCTACACACAACACGCTACATCCTACACACTACACGTTACACTCTACACCCTACACTCTACACTCTACACCCTACACCCTACACGCTACACGCTACACGCTACACGCTACACTCTACACCCTACACGCTACACCCTACACTCTACACCCTACACCCTACACGCTACACGCTACACGCTACACTCTACATGCTGCACGCTACACGCTACACTCTACACCCTACACGCTACACTCTACACCCTACACGCTACACCCAACACCCTACACGCTACACGCTACACTCTACACCCTACACGCTACACTCTACACCCTGCACGCTACACCCTACACTCTACACCCTACACTCTACACGCTACACTCTACACCCTATACGCTACACCCTACACTGAACACCCCACACCCTACACCCTACACGCTACACGCTACACGATACACGCTACACTCTACACCCTACATGCTACACTACACTCTACACCCTACACCCTACACCCTACACGCTACACGCTACACCCTACACTCTACACCATACACCCTACACGCTACATGCAACACTCTGCACCCTACATGCTACACCCTACACTCTACACCCTACACGCTACACCCTACACCCTACATGCTACACACTACACTACACCCTACACGCTACACCCTACACTCTACACCCTACACGCTATACGCTACACGCTACGCGCTACACTCTACACCTTACACGCTACACCCAACACTCTACACCCTACACCCTCCATGCTACATGCTACACTCTACACTCTACACGCTACACGCTACACGCTAAACTCTACACCCTACACGCTACACTCTACACCCTACACGCTACACCGTACACTCTACACCCTACACCCTACACGCTACACTCTACACGCTACACGCTACACCCTACACGCTGCATGCTACACGCAACACGCTACACGCTACACTCTACACCCTACACGCTACACTACACACGCTACACGCAACACGCTACATCCTACACACTACACGTTACACTCTACACCCTACACTCTACACTCTACACCCTACACCCTACACGCTACACGCTACACGCTACACGCTACACTCTACACCCTACACGCTACACCCTACACTCTACACCCTACACGCTACACGCTACACGCTACACTCTACATGCTGCACGCTACGCGCTACACTCTACACCCTACACGCTACACTCTACACCCTACACGCTACACCCAACACCCTACACGCTACACGCTACACTCTACACCCTACACGCTACACTCTACACCCTGCACGCTACACCCTACACTCTACACCCTACACTCTACACTCTACACCCTATACGCTACACCCTACACTCAACACCCCACACCCTACACGCTACACGCTACACGATACACGCTACACTCTACACCCTACACGCTACACTACACTCTACACCCTACACCCTACACCCTACACCCTACACGCTACACGCTACACCCTACACTCTACACCCTACACCCTACACGCTACATGCAACACTCTACACCCTACATGCTACACCCTACACTCTACACCCTACACGCTACACCCTACACCCTACATGCTACACACTACACTACACCCTACACGCTACACCCTACACTCTACACCCTACACGCTATACGCTACACGCTACGCGCTACACTCTACACCTTACACGCTACACCCAACACTCTACACCCTACACCCTACATGCTACATGCTACACTCTACACTCTACACGCTACACGCTACACGCTAAACTCTACACCCTACACGCTACACTCTACACCCTACACGCTACACCCTACACTCTACACCCTACACCCTACACGCTACACTCTACACCCTACACGCTACACCCTACACCCTACACGCTACACCCTACACTCTACACCCTACATGCTACACGCTACACGCTACACCCTACACGCTACATTCTACACTCTACACGCTACACGCTACACTCTACACCCTACATGCTACACCTTACACTCTACACCCTACACCCTACATGCTACACTCTACACGCTACACGATACACGCTACACGCTACACCCTACACTCTACACCCTACACCCCACATGCTACACTCTACACGCTACACCCTACACACTGCACTCTACACCCTACACGCTACAAGCTACATGCTACACCCTGCACTCTACACCCTACACACTACCCGCTACACGCCACATGCTACACGCTAGAGTGTAGGGTGTAGCGTGTAGGGTGTAGAGTGTAGCGTGTAGGGTGTAGGGTGTAGAGTGTAGGATGTAGCGTGTAGGGTGTAGAGTGTAGCATGTAGGGTGTAGGGTGTAGAGTGTAGTGTGTAGGGTGTAGAGTGTAGCGTGTAGGGTGTAGAGTGTAGCGTGTAGGGTGTAGCGTGTAGGGTGTAGCGTGTAGGGTGTAGGGTGGAGAGTGTAGAGTGTATAGTGTAGCATGTAGGGTGCATAGTGTAGGGTGTTGGGTGTAGTGTGTAGCGTGTATGGTGTAGAGTGTAGCGTGTAGCGTGTAGCGTGTAGCGTGTAGGGTGTAGGGTGTAGTGTAGGGTGTAGCGTGTAGGGTGTAGAGTGTAGCATGTAGGGTGTAGGGTGTAGTGTGTAGCGTGTAGCGTGTAGGGTGTAGCGTGTAGGGTGTAGGGTGTAGAGTGTAGCGTGTAGCGTGTAGGGTGTAGCGTGTAGGGTGTAGAGTGTAGCGTGTAGGGTGTAGAGTGTAGCATGTAGCGTGTAGGGTGTAGCGTGTAGCATGTAGCATGTAGGATGTAGGGTGTAGAGTGTAGGGTGTAGCGTGTAGGGTGTAGAGTGTAGCATGTATCGTGTAGCGTGTAGCGTGAAGGGTGTAGGGTGTAGGGTGTAGAGTGTAGGGTGTAGCGTGTAGGGTGTAGAGTGTAGCATGTATAGTGTAGCGTGTAGCGTGAAGGGTGTAGGGTGTAGATTGTAGGGTGTAGCGTATAGGGTGTAGAGTGTAGCGTGTAGGGTGTAGAGTGTATGGTGTAGCATGTAGGGTGTAGATTGTAGCGTGTAGTGTGCAGCATGTAGGGTGTAGGGTGTAGCGCGTAGGGTGTAGAGTGTAGAATGTAGGGTGTAGAGTGTAGCGTGTAGCGTGTAGGGTGTAGGGTGTAGAGTGTAGGATGTAGCGTGTAGCGTGTAGCATGTAGGGTGTAGGGTGTAGAGTGTAGCGTGTATAGTGTAGCGTGTAGGGTGTAGGGTGTAGAGTGTAGGGTGTAGTGTATAGGGTGTAGAGTGTAGCGTGTAGGGTGTAGGGTGTAGAATGTAGGTTGTAGCGTGTAGGGTGTAGAGTGTAGCGTGAAGGGTGTAGAGTGTAGCGTGTAGGGTGTAGAGTGTAGGGTGTAGCGTGTAGCATGTAGGGTGTAGGGTGTAGAGTGTGTGGTGTAGCGTGTAGGGTGTAGAGTGTAGCGTGTAGCGTGTAGCATGTAGCGTGTAGGGAGTAGAGTGTAGGGCGTAGCGTGAAGGGTGGAGAGTGTAGCGTGTAGCATGTAGGGTGTAGGGTGTAGCGTGTAGGGTGTAGAGTGTAGGGTGTAGCGTGTAGCGTGTAGAGTGTATGGTGTAGCGTGTAGGGTGAAGGGTGTAGGGTGTAGAGTGTAGTGTAGCGTGTAGGGTGTACAGTGTAGCGTGTATCGTGTAGCGTGTAGCTCGTAGGGTGTAGGGTGTAGGGTGTTGAGTGTAGGGTGTAGCGTATAGGGTGTAGAGTGTAGCGAGTAGCGTGTAGCGTGTAGAGTGCAGCGTGTAGGGTGTAGCGTGTAGCGTGTAGAGTGTAGCGTGTAGGGTGTAGGGTGTAGAGTGTAGGGTGTAGTGTGTAGGGTGTAGAGTGTAGCGTGTAGCGTGTAGCGTGTAGGGTGTAGGGTGTAGAGTGTAGGGTGTAGCGTGTAGGGTGTAGAGTGTAGCGTGTAGGGTGTAGGGTGTAGAGTGTAGGGTGTAGCGTGTAGGGTGTAGCGTGTAGAGTGTAGCGTGTAGCGTGTACGGTGTAGGGTGTAGAGTGTAGGGTGTAGCGTGTAGCGTGTAGGCTGTAGCGTGTAGGGTGTAGCATGTAGCGTGTAGGGTGTAGAGTGTAGCATGTAGCGTGTAGAGTGTAGGGTGTAGCGTGTAGCGTGTGTAGGGTGTAGGGTGTAGAGTGTAGCGTGTAGCGTGTAGGGTGTAGAGTGTAGGGTGTAGGATGTAGAGTGTAGCGTGTAGGGTGTAGCGTGTAGGGTTTAGGGTGTAGGGTGTAGAGTGTAGGGTGTAGAGTGTAGCGTGTAGGGTGTAGCGTGTAGAGTGTAGCGTGTAGCGTGTAGGGTGGAGAGTGTAGAGTGTAGGGTGTAGCGTGTAGGGTGTAGAGTGTAGCGTGTAGGGTGTAGAGTGTAGCGTGTAGCGTGCAGGGTGTAGAGTGTAGCGTATAGCGGGGGGGCGTGGCCAGCGCTGAGACTGTGAGGACGTCTTTGCTGTGAGCTCCGATCTGGGGCCACCTAACCAAGCGATATTATAAAGCATACCGCTGTGATTCCACTAAAAGTTGCAGCCTCCGACACCGGAGTAGCTGCTGCACATAACGGTACCATCCCGGCGTGGCTGCCCGCAATAATCGCGGAGAAAAAGCATTCACAGTGACCGCTGCAGCACAAGTATGAAAAATCAAGATGGCGGCGGCAGCTCGCCGCACACTGAAGACGCGAATCCAGGAAGTGCAGGCAAGTCCCGAATTAGCCGCGGGCGCCCGCTTTACAAAGTGACACCGCAAAGGCAGAAACATGCTGCCTTTAAAGCGAGGACCAACCCGCGACCCTCGCAGAAGAAATCAGCGGCAACAGTGAGTAATAAGAAGTGGGGGGAGCCGGTGAGAGAAAGCCCTGCACGGAGCTCCCGTTCTCGCTCCTCCTCTCGCGAGAGCCGCCATCTTGAAAAGGAGAGCGAGCGCTCTCAGATTCACAGCGCCGGAAAGACTGTTAAGCGCTCGCTGACTAAATTAGCCGCTTCCAGCCAATGCACAACGCCGGTTAAGGGGGCTTTAACGCCGGTTAAGGGGGCTACATCATGCCCTGATATGTCATTAATATCGGACGCTCCTTTTACCCCACTATTCTTAGGGGAGGCTGCTTGTGATAAATATAACGCCGCATATGACAATAATAACAGCCCTATTACGGTGCCGGTTATCACCCATGATACTCCCTTCACCAGAGAGAATATCACCATTACTGCAGCACAAAGGGGCCCACAAAATAAAGAGTCACTTAATATATCTGCTCCTAAGGATCTAAGCAACCCAGGACTGGCTGACACCCTTTTACAAGCTCTATCTGAGGTGGATGCTTCCACCAAAAATGCCTCAGAAATCTTTATTAAGAACATTATTCTTTTGGCTCAATCTTTCCAGTCACAATTAGAATCTCATAATCTATCCCTTCGCAAAGATATAGATGGTCTTGGACAGCGTGTGGACCACCTTGAACGGAAAATGGGGGAATTGGTGGAGTCCCATAATAAATTGATAGATGCACATTATAACCTAGAAGACGAGGTGGCCCAAATAAAATCAAAACAAGTTGAACAAGATAGAAGCAGGCGTAGTAACTTAAAATTTAGAGGGATACCTGAGTCAATCAAAGATCGTGATCTTACAGAATACACCCAAAAAATGCTTCACTCAGTTCTTCCTAAAGCTTCTAGGGGTGATCTAACACTGGAGCGCATTCACAGACTACCTAAATCCAAATACGCACCAACTACAGCTCCCAGGGACGTCATAGCCTGTTTCCACTATTTTCAAATTAAAGAGGAAATTCTCAGGAAAAGCAAGCAATTGCCAAATTTACCGACCCCCTACAACAAGATTAAAGTTTTCGCAGATTTTTCAAGAGCCACATTACAAAAACGGAGAGAATACATTCCTGTCACTGACCATCTTAGGAATAATAAGATACTGTATAAATGGGGATTTCCAACCAAACTGATCGTGATTAAGGAAGATGTCATTTTTGCGCTAACTGACTTAAATAACTCTGACAAATTTATTCACGATCTAGGCCTGCCGCCCATGGAGAGATCAAGTTCTGGACACAAAGACAGCGGAGTTTCCGACCATCTTCCAGGACATGTCAAGCCCTCGTGGATCACGAAGAAAAACAGATAAAGCTTTTGAAATATGTTAGGCTGGCCCCACTCACTTGGCCCTTAATTTCACCCCCTGAACTTTGAATGAACATTTATTCATTCACTCACACACCTCGGTGTGCATTAACTGTTGGGTTGCTAACCCACTTTCTTGCTGTTATCAAATATGTTATTTTTGTTTTATGTCTATATACAGGTTTATGTGCGCTTTTACTGAACAGAGATCGTCATTTGCCTTCGCTTTCGTCTGATCTGGAAGGTTTCGGCATCACCATCATGGTGGGGATATGGGCTCGGTGCAGATTGCCTCCTTTGTTTTTACAAGATATGCTGGTCTCATTGATCTCCCCCCCTGTGGGCAACCCCAAATGTAATTATAACTGTCATTACATAATTCACAAACTCCACTACTATGTCTTTGAATATTGTCTCCTATAACGTGAATGGCCTAAACAACCCCTACAAAAGATTTACTCTTTGGAAAGATATGCGGACCCTTAAGGCTGATATAGTACTGCTTCAAGAAACTCATTTATTAGAATCCGATAATCATAGACTTCGTAATAAATATTTTCCGCAAATACTCTTCTCAAACAGTAAGAAAAAAAAAGCGGGGGTTGCGATAGCCATCCACAAGGATTTACCTTTTAAAATAATAGATACAATGAAGGACGAGGAAGGTAGACAAATTAGTATTAAGGGGAAACTGGGAGATGTTAATTTGACCATTGCTAACATACATGCCCCCAATTCAAGTCAAATTCGCTTTCTTAATAGATTCAAAAAAAAACTGGAGGACTTCAGTGAGGGTCATGTTATATGGGGCGGGGATTTTAATCATATTGTTGATCCCCATTTGGATTGCTCCCACCCGCTGACCTATTATAAACAACAAAATTTATCTAACTGGCTAAGACAATCTGGATTACACGACAGCTGTAGAGTGTTGAATACTAATTCAAAAGAATTCACGAGATACTGCCCATACAACAGGTCTTTCACTAGGATTGATCATATTTTTACAAGTCTTTCAGTTTTAGATCTATATGAAGAATTTGTTACGGGCCCAATCACTTGGTCAGATCACGCTCCTATCCTTCTAAAACTCAAAAACACAGATAGAGAAAATAAATCATATAATTGGAAATACAATAAATTCATAACTGTCACACAGGATAATTCCAAATTAATAGAAAAAGCCATCTCCCATTACTTTGTTGAAAATTCTACACAAGATATTAATCCGGAAACATTATGGCAGGCTCACAAGTGTGTAATTAGGGGAATCTTGATTCAGCTTGGAGCTAAACAGAAAAAAATTAGAGAATCTAAACAGAAAGAATTATTAGACAAAATAAAAGCTCTAGAGGCTGCCGCCCAAAATGATACAAGTTTCGATAGACATAAAGAGTTACATACCAGTAGGTTAGAGCTTAGGAACCTTTTAATTGCACAATATGAGAAAAAAGCCACTTTTTTTGGGGCTGGGTACTATACAGATAATAATAGGCCAACCAGATTGATGGCCAATAAATTTAAACCTATCAAGATGAAAAAAGTGGTGGATAGAATCTCTTTGGCTACGGGTGATGTCCTAAAACCAAAGGATATTGCAGGAGCTTTCAGGGATTATTACTTTAATTTATACAATTTGAAAAATAGTAAAAGTGTCTCACCTCCCTCCCAAGACCAAATTGATTCTTTTTTGGAAAAAATGAAACTTGGAAGCCTCACGTTAGATCAGAAGGAAATACTAGACATGCCCTTTAGCGAAAAAGAGGTCATAAACGTTATTAATGCTTTTAAACTCAATAAGGCGCCGGGCCCAGACGGTTTTACTAGTGAATATTACAAACAATTTAAGCAATTGCTTATTCCCCATCTGACCCAAACACTCAACTTTATTAGAGTGAATGGAACATGTAGCAGGGAGATGCTCAAGGCCACAATAGTAGTCATCCCCAAAGCGGACAAGGATGCAACCAAAGTTGAAAATTTTAGACCAATATCATTGCTAAATACTGATATCAAAGCGTATGCCAAAATTATAGCAAACAGGTTGCAACACATTATCCCAGATATCATTCACCCTGACCAAGTAGGTTTTGTGAAACAGAGACAAACTTACGATAGCACTAGGCGGGTGTTAAATCTTCTTTCTCTCTGTAATCGCAGGCAGACTCCCAGCGTGTTCATCACTTTAGATGCAGAAAAGGCGTTTGACCGTCTAAGCTGGGAGTTTGCATTTGCGGTACTAAAAAAATTTAATTTTGGTCCAGGTTTAGTCAAAAGCATCCAAACACTATATTCTGCTCCGTCAGCTGCTGTATTGGTCAATAATACGCTATCAGACCAGTTTCCAATTTCCAATGGAACCAGACAGGGATGCCCACTTTCCCCTCTGATTTTTATCCTCAGTCTGGAACCATTAGCACAATACATCAGGAATTCTGAAGAAGTTAGAGGTATACGTTCAGATAACACCGATCACAAAATCGGACTATACGCAGACGACATTATCCTTACATTGTCGGATCCAGATAATTCAATCAAGCGTGTCTGGGAAATCATTAATGATTTTGGTAAAGTGTCCTTTTATAAATTGAATTATTCAAAAACTATAGTGTTGTCTCTCTACCTGTCACCCCAGATGAGGCGACTTCTGTGCAGTTCCTATCCTTTCATCTGGGACCGCACTCAGACCCCGTATCTTGGTATTTTGTTGACTGACAATATTAATAAACTATATAGGATCAATGCTGAACATGTCCATAGTGAGGTGGAGAAAGTTATTAAAACCATCTCAAAATCCCCTTCCTCGTGGCTCGGGAAAGTCACCTTATATAAAATGTTTGTCCTTCCTAAAATCCTATATTTCTTTAGAAATGTCCCCCTACCACTTCCCAAATCTACTCTACAAAAATTAACAAACCAAATGAATAAATATATATGGTCTGGGGGGAAAACCAGAATAAAAAAAAAAATTTTGATTCGCTCTAGGGAAAGTGGTGGAATAGCTTTACCTGACATAAATGCATATTACCATTCCATTATACTTGACCAAACTAAGTCATGGTTCAAAAATACTGATGGCCTGGAATGGCCAAAAATGGAACTAGCCTCCATGCCCAATCAGGAACCTCTTCTATACCTATATAATTTTTTCATAAAACAACAAAAGATCAAAGATGTCCGCAATCCCATTATCAGGGCATCGGTTGAAAGCTGGCTATACTTTCATTCCCAAAAATCTAACAAACTTCCTTATTCTATTAAACCACTTCCCATCTCATTTTTACTTCCAATTAGGCCCTCACTTAGATTCCGCTATGAGCTTTGGTCGAGACAGGGGATTAAATCCATTTATGACTTGGTAGAAAATAATCTTTTCATTCCCTTTCATATATTAAAAGACAAATTCACAATTAATGGTGGTGAATTCATGGATTATTATTTTCTTAAAGAGGAATATAAAAAACAGATAGGCATACCTAAGAAAATATTTTTCAACCAAACTGCTATTAACTTCCTTACAAACCCACCCCCAAAAACTAAGAGCTGTTTGAGTGCCTTTTACAATGTCTTAACTGACAAACATACTTTTAGTGACTCGGGTCCTTTTGAAAAATGGGAACAAAGTTTAAATGTAAAAATTTCGCCACTTCAATGGTCACAGTCCTTTAAATTAGCGACGAAGGCCTCCAGATGCTCAAATACTCTTGAAACTCATTACAAATTGACCCAGAGATATTATTTGACTCCCAATAGACTGAAACATTTTGTTAAAGGCCATGATGGAATGTGTTGGAGGAAATGTGGACAGTCAGCAAATCTATTACATACTTTCTGGTCTTGTCCCCTTCTTGCAAATTTTTGGTCTGAAGTTTTTGTGATAATTTCTTTTCTGATTAAAAAAACCATCTCTCCACGTCCTGATATAGCCCTACTACTCATTAATCTAAACCACCTCAAATCAGACAAATTTTTAACCAGTCATATTTTAATGTCTGCAAGTTATTTGATTGCCAAGGAGTGGAACAGTGTTCGTCCCCCTAATGTGAAGCATTTAATATTGTTGATTGACAAACATTTTGTATACGAAAAAATTTACTATACAAACCTTCTTTCTGAGGATTGCTTTCGGATCAGGTGGGGTAAATGGTTACAATTGAAGGAAAAACTTGATGTTTTCTTTTACTAAATGATCATTTATACTTACTGTGGACATGTATCCATTACAGTTATCCAGATTGTTTGTACTGTTGTATATATTCTTTAGATACAGTCAAAGAGCTATTTGACGATTCTTCTCTTTCAGGATGTACGGTTATACCTGTTGTAGACATTTTTACTACAGTCACTTAGACATTGTTTATGTCATTGTTTATTTTTTCTTCTGTTCATTTTTGTTATATACCCAATAAAAACTAATTTTGGTGTAGAGTGTAGCGTATAGCGTGTAGGGTGTAGGATGTAGAGTGTAGCTTGTAGGGTGTAGAGTGTAGCGTGTAGAGTGTAGCATGTAGCGTGTAGGGTGTAGAGTGTAGAGTGTAGCGTGTAGGGTGAAGCATGTAGGGTGTAGGGTGTCGGGTATAGCGTGTAGGGTGTAGGGTGTAGAGTGTAGGGTGTAGCGTTTAGAGTGTAGCGTGTAGCGTGTAGGGTGGAGAGTGTAGAGTGTAGGGTGTAGCGTGTAGGGTGTAGAGTGTAGCGTGTAGGGTGTAGAGTGTAGCGTGTAGCGTGCAGGGTGTAGAGTGTAGCGTATAGCGTGTAGGGTGTAGGATGTAGAGTGTAGCGTGTAGGGTGTAGAGTGTAGCGTGTAGAGTGTAGCATGTAGCGTGTAGGGTGTAGGGTGTAGAGTGTAGAGTGTAGCGTGTAGGGTGAAGCATGTAGGGTGTAGGGTGTCGGATATAGCGTGTAGGGTGTAGGGTGTAGAGTGTAGGGTGTAGCGTGTATGGTGTAGAGTGTAGCGTGTAGCGTGTAGAGTGTAGCGTGTAGGGTGTAGGGTGTAGCGTGTAGCGTGCAGAGTGTAGCGTGTAGGGTGTAGAGTGTAGCGTGTTGCGTGTAGGGTGTAGAGTGTAGCGTGTAGCGTGTAGAGTGTAGAGTGTAGCGTGTACCGTGTAGAGTGTAGCGGGTAGGGTGTAGAGTGTAGCGAGTAGCGTGTAGGGTGTAGGGTGTAGAGTGTAGGGTGTAGCGTGTAGGGTGTAGAGTGTAGCGTGTAGGGTGTAGGTTGTAGGGTGTAGAGTGTAGCGTGTAGGGTGTAGCGTGTAGCATGTAGCGTGTAGCGTGTAGCATGTAGAGTGTAGCGTGTAGGGTGTAGAGTGTAGCGTGTAGCGTGTACCGTGTAGCGTATAGAGTGCAGCGTGTAGGGTGTAGAGTGTAGCGTGTAGTGTGTAGCGTGTAGGGTGTAGGGTGTAGCGTGTAGGGTGTAGAGTGTAGCGTGTAGGGTGTAGAGTGTAACATGTAGCATGTAGGGTGTAGGGCGTAGCGTGTAGCGTGTACCGTGTAGCGTGTAGAGTGTAGTGTGTAGGGTGTAGAGTGTAGCGTGTAGGGTGTAGAGTGTAGCGTGTAGCGTGTAGCATGTAGAGTGTAGCGTGTAGGGTGTAGCGTGTAGAGTGTAGTGTGTGGCGTGCAGGGCGTAGGGTGTAGCGTGTAGGGTGTAGGGTGTAGAGTGTAGGGTGTAGCATGTAGGGTGTAGGGTGTAGCGTGTAGGGTGTAGAGTGTAGGGTGTAGCGTGTAGCGTGTAGCGTGTAGCGTGTAGGGTGTAGGGTGTAGAGTGTAGGGTGTAGCGTGTAGCGTGTAGCGTGTAGGGTGTAGAGTGTAGCGAGTAGCGTGTAGTGTGTAGGGTGTAGGGTGTAGAGTGTAGGGTGTAGCATGTAGGGTGTAGAGTGTAGCGTGTAGGGTGTAGCGTGTAGCGTGCAGGGTGTAGAGTGTAGCGTATAGCGTGTAGGGTGTAGGGTGTAGAGTGTAGGGTGTAGCGTGTAGAGTGTAGCGTGTAGCGTGTAGGGTGTAGGGTGTACAGTGTAGGGTGTAGGGTGTAGCGTGTAGATTGTAGTGTGTGGCGTGCAGGGCATAGGGTGTAGCGTGTAGGGTGTAGGGTGTAGAGTGTAGGGTGTAGCATGTAGGGTGTAGGGTGTAGGGTGTAGCGTGTAGGGTGTAGAGTGTAGCATGTAGGGTGTACGGTGTAGAGTGTAGGGTATAAGCTGTAGCGTTTAGCGTGTAGAGTGTAGCGTGTAGCGTGTAGCGTGTAGGGTGTAGGGTGTAGAGTGTAGAGTGTAGCGTGTAGGGTGTAGAGTGTAGCGTGTAGAGAGTAGGGTGTTGGGTGTAGAGTGTAGGGTGTAGGGTGTAGAGTGTAACGTGTAGCGTGTAGGGTGTAGCGTGTAGGGTGTAGAGTGTAGGGTGTAGGGTGTAGCGTGTAGCGTGTAGGGTGTAGGGTGTAGAGTGTAGGGTGTAGCGTGTAGGGTGTAGCGTGTAGCGTGTAGCGTGTAGCGTGTAGGGTGTAGGGTGTAGAGTGTAGGGTGTAGCGTGTAGGGTGTAGCGTGTATCGTGTAGCGTGTAGAGTGTAGCGTCTAGCGTGTAGCGTATAGTGTGTAGCGTGTAGCGTGTAGATTGTAGCGTGTAGGGTGTAGGGTGTAGGGTGTAGCGTGTAGCGTGTAGGGTGTAGGGTGTAGGGTGTACCGTGTAGGGTGTAGCATGTAGCGTGTAGCGTGTAGAGTGTAGCATGTAGGGTGTAGCAAGTAGCGTGTATTGTGTAGGGTGTAGAGTGTAGCATGTAGCGTGTAGAGTGTAGGGTGAAGCGTGTAGGGTGTAGAGTGTAGCGTGTAGGGTGTAGAGTGTAGCGTGTAGCGTGTAGGGTGTCACTTTTTCCTCTGATGAAGACGCTTGAGTAGCGTCGATACGCGTGGGGTTCAGGGCTTCCTTTGTTTTTTTCCCGAGGGACAGGACTTGGGTAACTTATCTTTACAACTGCTATGGAATTACACCTATTTACTTCATGCATGGCCTGGCATTTTTCCAAGCCTTAGGACAATGGATCCTGATTCTTTGTATTTCCACAAGGCGTCTGTATACATACATTTATCCAAATAACTAGGATTTTGTAGTACTGCAGCATATCTATTTCCCTGATTACCTTTCTATAGGGGTCTGCTTTCATTTGCTTACCAACTGTGCGCACGCATGCTGTGTTGAACAAAATAGGATCCATGATGTATTTCTTCCAGATACTAGGCTGGAGTATATGTTTCCTGTCATAGTACTCAGGGGGTCACAGTTGGCAGTAAACAATAGGCTTCTTATATGTAGATTTGACTAAGATTGGTGTACCCGCATACCTAGCAATTTTTTCTCTCTGGTTATTTCTCCTGTCTCACATATGCTGTAAAGTATTAGCTTCCTTCATTCCCTCGGGTAAAATTACTTATGGCCTATTCAGCCATACTAGTGTTTTAAATGTTTTTAAATGTATGTTTTGCCTGGTTCTGTTTGTGGATTACTATTTTTGTACAATAAAATTGACTATTTAACGTGGATCCCATTGGTTTGCATATCCTTTTCTTTTTGTGTTTAGTGTGTAGCGTGTAACTTAACCCTACACGCTACACGCTACACGCTACACTCTACACTCTACACCCTACACCCTACACGCTACACGCTATACTCTACACCCTACACGCTACACTCTACACGCTACACGCTACACGCTGCACTCTACACGCTACACGCTACACTCTACACCCTACACGCAACACGCTACACTCTACACCCTACACACTACACTCTGCATTCTACACGCTACACCCTACACCCTGCACGCTACACTCTGCACGCTACACGCTACACTCTACACTCTACACCCTACACCCTACACGCTACACGCTATACTCTACACCCTACACGCTACACTCTACAGGCTACACGCTACATGCTACACTCTACACGCTACACGCTACACTCTACACCCTACACGCAACACGCTACACTCTACACCCTACACGCTACACTCTGCATTCTACACGCTACACCTTACAACATACACGCTACACCCTACACTCTACACCCTACACCCTACACGCTATACCCGACACCCTACACCCTACATGCTTCACCCTACACGCTACACTCTACACTCTACACCCTACACCCTACACGCTACATGCTACAACCTACACGCTACACTCTACACCCTACACTCTACATGCTACACACTACACGCTACACCCTACACGCTACACGCTACACCCTACACGCTACACGTTACACTCTACACCCTGCACCCTACACGCTACACGCTACACCCTACATGCTATATGCTACACAATACACGCTACACGTTACACTCTACACCCTACACTCTACACCCTACACTCTACACGCTACACTCTACACCCTACACTCTACACTCTACACCCTACACCCTACACGCTACACGCTACACTCTACACCCTGCACCCTACACGCTACATGCTACACCCTACACGCTACAATCTACACCCTACACCCTACACGCTACACGCTACACCCTACACTCTACACCCTACACCCTACACGCTACACACTATACTCTACACCCTACACGCTACACCCTACACGCAACACGCTACACTCTACACCCTACACGCTACACTCTGCACGCTACACCCTACACCCTACACGCTACACTCTACACGCTACACTCTACACCATACACGCTACACCCTACACTCTACACCCTACACCCTACACGCTATACCCGACACCCTACACCCTGCATGCTTCACACTACACGCTACACTCTACACTATACACCCTACACCCTACACGCTACATGCTACACCCTACACGCTACACTCTACGCCCTACACCCTACACGCTACACACTACACGCTACACGCTACACCCTACACACTACACCCTACACGCTACACGCTACACCCTACACACTACACGTTACACTCTACACCCTACACTCTACACCCTACACTCTACACGCTACACTCTACACCCTAAACTCTGCACTCTACACCCTACACCCTACACGCTACACGCTACAATCTACACCCTACACGCTACACGCTACACCCTACACCCTACACGCTACAATCTACACGCTACACGCTACACCCTATACGCTAGACGCTACACGCTACACGCTACAGGATACACGCTACACCCTACACACTACACCCTACACTCTACACCCTACACGCTACACGCTACACCCTACACGCTACACCCTACACTCTACACCCTACACCCTACACGCTACACGCTACACCCTACACGCTACACGTTACACTCTACACCCTACACCCTACACTCTACAGCCTACACCCTACTCTCTACACGCTATATTCTACACCCTACACGCTACACTCTACACCCTACACGCTACACGCTACACTCTACACCCTAGACGCTACACTCTATACCCTACACTCTACACGCTACACCCTACACCCTACACTCTACATGCTACACCCTACACCCTACACCCTACACTCTACATGCTACACGCTACACGCTACATGCTACACGCTACACCCTACACGCTACACGCTACACGCTACACGCTACACACTACACGCTACACCCTACACCCTACACCCTACACGCTACACGCTACACTCTACACCCTACACGCTACACCCTACACCCTACACCCTACACGCTACACGCTACACTCTACACCCTACACGCTACACCCTACACTACACCCTACACGCTACACCCTACACTCTACACCCTACACGCTATACGCTACACTCTACACCCTGCACGCTACACGCTACACCCTACACGCTACACTATACACCCTACACGCTACACCCTACACTCTACACCCTACACCCTACACGCTACACGCTACACTCCACACCCTACATGCTACACGCTACACCCTACACGCTACACATTACACTCTAAACCCTACACTCTACATCCTACACCCTACACTCTACACCCTACACGCTACACTCTACACCCTACACCCTACATGCTACACGCTACACGCTACACTCTACACCCCACACGCTACACGCTACACCCTACAAGCTAAACGCTACAAACTACACGCTACATATTACACTCTACACCCTAGCGTGTAGCGTGTAGGATGTAGAGTGTAGCGTGTAGCATGTAGCGTGTAGGGTGTAGGGTGTAGAGTGTAGGGTGTAGAGTGTAGCATGTAGCGTGTAGGGTGTAGGGTGTAGAGTGTAGAGTGTAGCATGTAGCGTGTAGATTGTAGGGTGTACCGTGTAGGGTGTAGAGTGTAGCATGTAGGGTGTAGGGTGTAGAGTGAAGGGTGTAGCGTGTAGAGTGTAGCTTGTAGCGTGTACGGTGTAGGGTGTAGAGTGTAGGGTGTAGCGTGTAGTGTGTAGCTTGTAGGGTGTAGAGTGTAGCGTGTAGCGTGTAGGCTGTAGCGTGTAGGGTATAGCATGTATCGTGTAGGGTGTAGGGTGTAGAGTGTAGCATGTAGCGTGTAGAGTGTAGCGTGTAGCGTGTAGGGTGTAGAGTGTAGCGTGTAGGGTGTAGAGTGTAGCGTGTAGCGTGTAGCGTGTGTAGGGTGTAGGGTGTAGAGTGTAGCGTGTAGCGTGTAGGGTGTAGAGTGTAGGGTGTAGGGTGTAGAGTGTAGCGTGTAGGGTGTAGCGTGTAGGGTTTAGGGTGTAGGGTGTAGTGTAGGGTGTTGCGTGTAGGGTGTAGAGTGTAGCGTGTAGCGTGTAGGGTGTAGCGTGTAGAGTGTAGCGTGTAGCGTGTAGGGTGGAGGGTGTAGAGTGTAGGGTGTAGCGTGTAGGGTGTAGGGTGTAGAATGTAGGGTGTAGCATGTAGGGTGTAGAGTGTAGCGTGTAGGGTGTAGCGTGTAGCGTGCAGGGTGTAGAGTGTAGCGTATAGCGTGTAGGGTGTAGGGTGTAGAGTGTAGGGTGTAGCGTGTAGAGTGTAGCGTGTAGCGTGTAGGGTGTAGGGTGTACAGTGTAGGGTGTAGGGTGTAGCGTGTAGAGTGTAGTGTGTGGCGTGCAGGGCGTAGGGTGTAGCGTGTAGGGTGTAGGGTGTAGAGTGTAGGGTGTAGCATGTAGGGTGTAGGGTGTAGGGTGTAGCGTGTAGGGTGTAGAGTGTAGCATGTAGGGTGTACGGTGTAAAGTGTAGGGTATAAGCTGTAGCGTTTAGCGTGTAGGGTGTAGGGTGTAGAGTGTAGCGTGTAGGGTGTAGAGTGTAGCGTGTAGAGAGTAGGGTGTAGGGTGTAGAGTGTAGGGTGTAGGGTGTAGAGTGTAACGTGTAGCGTGTAGGGTGTAGCGTGTAGGGTGTAGAGTGTAGGGTGTAGCATGTAGGGTGTAGCGTGTAGCGTGTAGCGTGTAGGGTGTAGGGTGTAGAGTGTAGGGTGTAGCGTGTAGGGTGTAGCGTGTAGCGTGTAGCGTGTAGCGTGTAGGTTGTAGGGTGTAGAGTGTAGGGTGTAGCGTGTAGGGTGTAGCGTGTATCGTGTAGCGTGTAGAGTGTAGCGTGTAGCGTATAGTGTGTAGCGTGTAGCGTGTAGATTGTAGCGTGTAGGGTGTAGGGTGTACCGTGTAGGGTGTAGCGTGTAGCGTGTAGAGTGTAGCATGTAGGGTGTAGCAAGTAGCGTGTATTGTGTAGGGTGTAGAGTGTAGGATGTAGCGTGTAGAGTGTAGGGTGTAGAGTGTAGCGTGTAGGGTGTAGAGTGTAGCGTGTAGCGTGTAGGGTGTCACTTTTTCCTCTGATGAAGACGCTTGAGTAGTGTCGATACGCGTGGGGTAAAGGGCTTCCTTTGTTTTTTTCCCGAGGGACAGGACTTGGGTAACTTATCTTTACAACTGCTATGGAATTACACCTATTTACTTCATGCATGGCCTGGCATTTTTCCAAGCCTTAGGACAATGGATCCTGATTCTTTGTATTTCCACAAGACGTCTGTATGCATACATTTATCCAAATAACTAGGATTTTGTAGTACTGCAGCATATCTATTTCCCTGATTACCTTTCTATAGGGGTCTGCTTTCATTTGCTTACCAACTGTGCGCACGCATGCTGTGTTGAACAAAATAGGATCCATGATGTATTTCTTCCAGATACTAGGCTGGAGTATATGTTTCCTGTCATAGTACTCAGGGGGTCACAGTTGGCAGTAAACAATAGGCTTCTTATATGTAGATTTGACTAAGATTGGTGTACCCGCATACCTAGCAATTTTTTCTCTCTGGTTATTTCTCCTGTCTCACATATGCTGTAAAGTATTAGCTTCCTTCATTCCCTCGGGTAAAATTACTTATGGCTAGTGTTGAGCATTCCGATACCGCAAGTATCGGGTATCGGCCGATACTTGCGGTATCGGAATTCCGATACCGGTATTCCGATACTTGCCGCGTATCGGATACCGGAATCGGAAGTTCCAAGATTCAAAATTCAGAAATTCAGCCAATGAGATTGATTCCAAGTGTGGGCACATCCTGTTTAGCATGGAGGGCATGAAACTACTGGCAAGGCTGTGATTGGCTGCTGTAATGATGTCATGATGCAGTTTAAAAGTCGCTGGCGCCATTTTGCGATCACTCTGCTGTGAATTCTTTTAGTGACAGGACGCTGTTTGCTGACTGAGGGACAGTTTAGAGATAGCGATTTGCTTCTTTGTGCTTTCCAAAGGCTAATCTAGCAACCGCTGTGTTCACCTACTATTCACCTTGCTTTTGCCTTGTAGCGCTGTTTTCACAGCGATCTGCAGGGTCTGTGTGTGTGTGTGTGTGAGTGCAGCCCACTCTCTAGTCTGAGTGCAGCCACATAGGCCATCCATAGTTGGTTGTATTCAGTTCAGGGAGGGTGGTTCATTGCCTCATACTGTTCTTTTTTTTTTTTTTTTTTTTTTCCAAGTAGTGTAGTCTGCTGCTAATTTATTCAAAAAAATCCTATTAGTGTCTTTCCACCCGTCTCCAGCTAATTTGTGGAAAAACACTACATAGGATAAAGTAGAGGAGGGTTTTTGGGCCTTGCAGCGCCGTTTACGGCTGTCTGCACGGTCTCCGTGTGACTGCAGCTCGCTCTGTAGTCTGTGAGCAGCTATAGCCTGGTTGTCTCCAGCTCAGGGTTGTTCACTGCGTCATACCGCCAAATCAATTTTCTTTTTTTTCCAAGTAGTGTAGTCTGCTGCTAATTTATTCAAAAAAATCCTATTAGTGTCTTTCCACCCATCTCCAGCTAATTTGTGGAAAAACACTACATAGGATAAAGTAGAGGAGGGTTTTTGGGCCTTGCAGCGCCGTTTACGGCTGTCTGCACGGTCTCCGTGTGACTGCAGCTCGCCCTGTAGTCTGTGAGCAGCTATAGCCTGGTTGTCTCCAGCTCAGGGTTGTTCACTGCGTCATACCGCCAAATCAATTTTCTTTTTTTTCCAAGTAGTGTAGTCTGCTGCTAATTTATTCAAAAAAATCCTATTAGTGTCTTTCCACCCGTCTCCAGCTAATTTGTGGAAAAACACTACATAGGATAAAGTAGAGGAGGGTTTTTGGGCCTTGCAGCACCGTTTACGGCTGTCTGCACGGTCTCCGTGTGACTGCAGCTCGCCCTGTAGTCTGTGAGCAGCTATAGCCTGGATGTCAGCTGGTCCCTAATAGCATGCCACGGCCGTGACACCGCACAGTCTGAAAAAGCCGTAGGGAGGGGAGTGAGAGGCGAGGATATGCACTGCGCACGGGCACGGATCACAGGCCCGCGGTGGGATTACATTAGACGACACTGCGAGGCGGGATCTCGGCCAGCGCACCCGCACAGGCGCAGCCAGCCTGACACCAAATGATGTCAGAAGACGGGCAGCGCAACATGTGTGCATGGCCAAGGGCTAACCTAACAGCGCAGGCTCCGGGACAGATTCAAACAACGCTGAGGAGGGGGCGCACGGCGCCAAGGGGGTAAAAATGATGGCTGTGCTGCGTCACACGACAAAGGAAAGTTCCACCTACCGGACGGTTTAACGCTGTGAGGGGACACATTTCATAACTGTTAGGTTCCGCATGTGCAAGGACCATAATTAAAAGAGCTAAGTTTACCTTTTCCAGCATTAGTGCTGTACACAATGGCTCTTTCAGCTACAAACGCCTGGGGGGGGGGGGGGGGGTTAAAGGTTTCCTTTCAACTTGCTCGAGTGCAGGCTTCGGCCTACACTCCGCTCCCCCTGCTCCTCCTGCTGACCCTGGGCTCTAACACCGCCAGTTTTGGCCCAGATGTGCTAGCTGCACAGAGAAAAACACCAGCCAATGTGTCAGTGGGGTTCAGCACCGCCAGCTGTTCCCCTGCTGTGTAGCCGGCAACGTGTCCTGCGACCGCCACGCAGACACAAGAACTGAAATTGAAGGGAACCTGTCCCCCCTCCCCCAGGTGTTTCTATGTTTTACAGCTACCTTGAACAGCAGTAATGCTGCATGTGTTCAAGGTGGCTCAGAAACTTATTCTCCTTGCCAATGTTGAAGTGAACACGTCTAAAAATGAGTCCTCTGCGACCATTAAAACGTCCCTCAGGTGTGATTTTCCTTTGTATTCACACGCAACAAGCTCCTTGGTAGCGCTGCCCGTCTTCTGGCATCATTGTTTGGCTGGCTGCGCCTCTGCGGCCGCCTTGCCCCACACAACGCCCCTCGGTGTCTTATTTATTTGTACTGCGAGGGTGTGATTGATGGGCATGAACGGTGCATTTCTTCGCCTGTCCCTCATCTCCTTCCGCCTTCTTCGGACTGTGCGTCTTCATGGCCGTGGCATGCGATAAGGGATCAGCTGACGCCGCATAGTCTGAAGCGGGTGTAAGAACCCAAGCGAGAGGCGAACATATGTACTGCGCCAGGCCCTGAATCCCAGCCCCGCAGTGTTTTAACAATGTTAAGACACTGGGGGGCTGGGATTCATGGTCATCGCAAACCGCAACAGCCGACATAACATGATGTCAGAGGATGGTCAGCGCTAACAGCGGAAGGCCAAGGGATAACACAAAAGCGCAGACTCCTGTGCAACAAATAACGATGCTCAGGAGGCTGCACCCAGCACCAAGGTGGGATTCTTGACATCTGTGCTGCGTCTCGTTACAAAGGGAACTCGCGCCTCCAACACAGTTTGACTGTATAAAGGGCTAAATGTTATGCGTGTTTCATTCAGCGTGTGCAAGGAGAAAAATGAAAAGAGCAACCTTTGACTTGTGCAGCACTGCTGCTGCATGAACTATGTGGCTCTTCTACTTTGTAACCCCTGAGGGGGGGTTAAAGGTTACCTTTGAAATTGGTTCAATTAGGCTTCGGCCTACACTCTGCTCCCCCTGCAGAGCCCGGGCTCCAACAACGCCAGTTGGGGCCCGGTACTGCTAGCTGCACAGAGAAAAACACCTCGCCAATGTGTCAGTGGGGTTCAGCACCGCCAGCTGTTCCCCTGCTGTGCAGCCGGCATCGTGTCCTGCAAAAGCCACGCAGGCACAACAGACCCAAAAGCTGCCGCCAGTGCAGGCTTCGGCCTACACTATGCTCCCTCTCCTCCTCCTGCTCCCTCTCCTCCTCCTGCTGACCCCGGGCTCTAACACCGCCAGTTGGGGCCCGGTACTGCTAGCTGCACAGAGAAAAACACCAGCCAATGTGTCAGTGGGGTTCAGCACCGCCAGCTGTTCCCCTGCTGTGCAGCCGGCATCGTGTCCTGCAAAAGCCACGCAGGCACCAGAACTGAAATTGAAGGGAACCTGTCCCCCCTCCCCCAGGCGTTTGTACGTTTTAAAGGCCACCTTGTACAGCGGTAATGCTGCATGTGTGCAAGGTGGCTCCTAAACGTATTCTCCTCGCACATGTGGAACTGAAAACACGTCTGAAATGTGTCCTCTGTGTGACCATTTAACCGTCCCGGTGGTGTGACTTTCCTTTGTAATGACACGCTGCAACCCCCTTGGTAGCGCTGCCCGTCTTCTGGCATCATTGTTTGGCTGGCTGCGCCTCTGCGGCCGCCCTGACCCACACAACGGCCCTCGTTGTCTTATTTATTGGGACTGCGAGGGTGTGATTGATGGGCATGATCAGTGCATCAGTTCGCCTGTCCCTCATCTCCTTCCGCCTTGTTCAGACTGTGCGGCTTCATGGCCGTGGCATGCGATAAGGGACCAGCTGACGCCGCACAGTCTGAAGCGGGTGTAAGGACCCGAGTGTGAGAGGCGAACATATGTGCTGCGCCAGGCCCTGAATCCCAGCCCCGCACTGTTTTAACAATGTTAAGACACTGCGGGGCTGGGATTCATGGTCATCGCGAACCGCACCAGCCGACATTACATGATGCCAGAAGATGGGCAGCGCTAACAGCGCTAGGCCAGGGGATAACACGACAGCGCAGACTCCTGTACAGCAAATAACAACGCTCAGGAGGCTGCACCCAGCACCAAGGTGGGATTCTTGACATCTGTGCTGCGTCTCATTACAAAGGGAACTCGCGCCTCCAACACAGTTTGACTGTATAAAGGGCTAAATGTTATGCGTGTTTCATTCAGCGTGTGCAAGGAGAAAAATGAAAAGAGCAACCTTTGACTTGTGCAGCACTGCTGCTGCATGAACTATGTGGCTCTTCTACTTTGTAACCCCTGAGGGGGGGTTAAAGGTTACCTTTGAAATTGGTTCAATTAGGCTTCGGCCTACACTCTGCTCCCCCTGCAGAGCCCGGGCTCCAACAACGCCAGTTGGGGCCCGGTACTGCTAGCTGCACAGAGAAAAACACCTCGCCAATGTGTCAGTGGGGTTCAGCACCGCCAGCTGTTCCCCTGCTGTGCAGCCGGCATCGTGTCCTGCAAAAGCCACGCAGGCACAACAGACCCAAAAGCTGCCGCCAGTGCAGGCTTCGGCCTACACTATGCTCCCTCTCCTCCTCCTGCTCCCTCTCCTCCTCCTGCTGACCCCGGGCTCTAACACCGCCAGTTGGGGCCCGGTACTGCTAGCTGCACAGAGAAAAACACCAGCCAATGTGTCAGTGGGGTTCAGCACCGCCAGCTGTTCCCCTGCTGTGCAGCCGGCATCGTGTCCTGCAAAAGCCACGCAGGCACCAGAACTGAAATTGAAGGGAACCTGTCCCCCCTCCCCCAGGCGTTTGTACGTTTTAAAGGCCACCTTGTACAGCGGTAATGCTGCATGTGTGCAAGGTGGCTCCTAAACGTATTCTCCTCGCACATGTGGAACTGAAAACACGTCTGAAATGTGTCCTCTGTGTGACCATTTAACCGTCCCGGTGGTGTGACTTTCCTTTGTAATGACACGCTGCAACCCCCTTGGTAGCGCTGCCCGTCTTCTGGCATCATTGTTTGGCTGGCTGCGCCTCTGCGGCCGCCCTGACCCACACAACGGCCCTCGTTGTCTTATTTATTGGGACTGCGAGGGTGTGATTGATGGGCATGATCAGTGCATCAGTTCGCCTGTCCCTCATCTCCTTCCGCCTTGTTCAGACTGTGCGGCTTCATGGCCGTGGCATGCGATAAGGGACCAGCTGACGCCGCACAGTCTGAAGCGGGTGTAAGGACCCGAGTGTGAGAGGCGAACATATGTGCTGCGCCAGGCCCTGAATCCCAGCCCCGCACTGTTTTAACAATGTTAAGACACTGCGGGGCTGGGATTCATGGTCATCGCGAACCGCACCGGCCGACATTACATGATGCCAGAAGATGGGCAGCGCTAACAGCGCTAGGCCAGGGGATAACACGACAGCGCAGACTCCTGTACAGCAAATAACAACGCTCAGGAGGCTGCACCCAGCACCAAGGTGGGATTCTTGACATCTGTGCTGCGTCTCATTACAAAGGGAACTCGCGCCTCCAACACAGTTTGACTGTATAAAGGGCTAAATGTTATGCGTGTTTCATTCAGCGTGTGCAAGGAGAAAAATGAAAAGAGCAACCTTTGACTTGTGCAGCACTGCTGCTGCATGAACTATGTGGCTCTTCTACTTTGTAACCCCTGAGGGGGGGTTAAAGGTTACCTTTGAAATTGGTTCAATTAGGCTTCGGCCTACACTCTGCTCCCCCTGCAGAGCCCGGGCTCCAACAACGCCAGTTGGGGCCCGGTACTGCTAGCTGCACAGAGAAAAACACCTCGCCAATGTGTCAGTGGGGTTCAGCACCGCCAGCTGTTCCCCTGCTGTGCAGCCGGCATCGTGTCCTGCAAAAGCCACGCAGGCACAACAGACCCAAAAGCTGCCGCCAGTGCAGGCTTCGGCCTACACTATGCTCCCTCTCCTCCTCCTGCTCCCTCTCCTCCTCCTGCTGACCCCGGGCTCTAACACCGCCAGTTGGGGCCCGGTACTGCTAGCTGCACAGAGAAAAACACCAGCCAATGTGTCAGTGGGGTTCAGCACCGCCAGCTGTTCCCCTGCTGTGCAGCCGGCATCGTGTCCTGCAAAAGCCACGCAGACACTTGCTCTTGTACCTTCTGCTCCCAATCCTGGTTCCAGTACCGTCAGCTGGTTCCGGGCAGAGCCTTTGGCTTAGGTGCCTCCCTCTGGGTATCCGAGTTCCACCAACGTCAGGTGGTCCTTGGTAGTGCTTTCAGGCACGGGTACCTCCTGCTTAGTAACCGGGTTCCAGTAACGTCAGCTGGTCCTCGGTAGTTCCATTGGCTCTTGGACCTTCGGCTACCCATCCGGGTTCCAGCACCGTCAGCTGGTTCTCGGCAGTGTCTTTTGCTCTTGTACCTTCTGCTCCCCATCCTGGTTCCAGTACCGTCAGCTGGTTCCGGGCAGAGCCTTTGGCTTAGGTGCCTCCCTCTGGGTATCCGAGTTCCACCAACGTCAGGTGGTCCTTGGTAGTGCTTTCAGGCACGGGTACCTCCTGCTTAGTAACCGGGTTCCAGTAACGTCAGCTGGTCCTCGGTAGTTCCATTGGCTCTTGGACCTTCGGGTAGCCATCCGAGTTCCAGTTCCATCAGCTGGTTCTCGGCATTTTCTCAGCCTTCTTGTACCTTCTGCTACATTTCCAAGTTCAAGAGACTAAACACGATGACCCGGAAGACCACCCCTAAGATGACGACGACACCAGAGACGACAACCACCGTGATGACGACGACCCTGGAGACGATGACCCTGAAGACCACCCCGATGACGACGACCCCGGAGACCACCCCGATGACGACGACCCCGGAGACCACCCCGATGACGACGACCCCGGAGACGACGACCCTGGAGACGACGACGACATGGAAGACCGAGAAGCAGAAGAACAAGAGGCTGCAGAACAAAGAGCAGAAGGACATTAAGCATAACACTAAATATCAGAGCAAAAAATATTATCTAAATTATAAGCAGAAGAAGACTAAGCAGTGTATGGGGGTGAGTCCGTTCCTCCTCGTGGTGCCCCTGGATAAAGCCTGATGCTGCAGGCCAAACTGAACGCGGACAAATGTAACTGTTTTGTGACAGGCAGAACGGAAGGTGTAATCTTCAAACTTTTATAGATAACAACTACGGGAATGCCTGTCACAAATAAGAATATGATGAAGAAGTAGAATATGATGAAGATAATAGTAAAATAAAAAGAATATGAACAATGTAACCCAAAAAATAATAGGTAGAAGATGAAGAAGAAGATGAATAAGGTGAAGAAGTTGATGTCAAAGAAGCTGATGATGAGGGATAATGAAGAAGAAAGCGTGGGAGAAGTAAAAAAGAAGGTGCAGGGCGTGGAAGTAGTGAAACATCAATATCTGACATAAAAAAAAATAAAATTAAAATACTCAAATTCTTTCTAACGCCGAACGTCATAAAAAAAAATAAAAATCCTGCTATTCTATTACATTGCGCTAAACCTCTGTGCCTTTAATATCTCCGCCACGTCCCCCAATACATCCTACATTATTCTTAGTTGTTTTCCTTCATGTAGAATGAACCTACAAGTTTAGAAAGGGTTTATTTTAATTCCGATATTTTCGTCCCATTGACTTGCATTGGGATCGGGTATCGGTATCGGATTGGATCCGATATTTTGACGGTATCGGCCGATACTTTCCGATACCGATACTTTCCGATATCGGAAAGTATCGCTCAACACTACTTATGGCCTATTCAGCCATACTAGTGTTTTAAATGTTTTTAAATGTATGTTTTGCCTGGTTCTGTTTGTGGATTACTATTTTTGTGCAATAAAATTGACTATTTAAGGTGGATCCCATTGGTTTGCATATCCTTTTCTTTTTGTGTTTAGTGTGTAGCGTGTAGCTTAACCCTACACGCTACACGCTACACGCTACACTCTACACCCTACACGCTACACCCTACACTCTACACCGTACACTCTACACGCTACACGCTACACTCTACACCCTACACCCTACACGCTACACGCTACACTCTACATCCTACACGCTACACTCTACACGCTACACGCTACACTCTACACTCTACACGCTACACCCTACACCCTACACGCTACACGCTACACTCTACAACCTACACGCTACACGCTACACGCTACACTCTACACGCTACACGCTACACTCTACACCCTACACTCTACACGCTACACGCTACACTCTACACCCTACACTCTACACGCTACACGCTACACTGTACACCCTACATGCAACACGCTACACTCTACACCCTACACGCTACACTCTACACGCTACACGCTTCATGCTACACTCTACACTCTACATCATACACCCTACACGCTACACACTATACTCTACACCCTACACGCTACACTCTACACGCTACACGCTACACGCTACACTCTACACTCTACACGCTACACTCTACACCCTACACGCAACACGCTACACTCTACACCCTACACGCTACACTCTGCACGCTACACGCTACACCCTACACCCTACACGCTACACTCTACACGCTACACTCTACACCATACACGCTACACCCTACACTCTACACCCTACACCCTACACGCTATACTCGACACCCTACACCCTGCATGCTTCACACTACACGCTACACTCTACACTATACACCCTACACCCTACACGCTACATGCTACACCCTACACGCTACACTCTACACCCTACACCCTACACGCTACACACTACACGCTACACGCTACACCCTACACGCTACACGCTACACCCTACACGCTACACGTTACACTCTACACCCTACACCCTACACACTACACCCTACACGCTACACGTTACACTCTACACCCTACACGCTACACTCTACACCCTGCTCCCTACACGCTACACGCTACACCCTACACGCTACACGCTACACCCTACACACTACACGTTACACTCTACACCCTACACTCTACACCCTACACTCTACACGCTACACTCTACACCCTACACTCTGCACTCTACACCCTACACCCTACACGCTACACGCTACACTCTACACCCTACACGCTACACGCTACACCCTACACCCTACACCCTACACGCTACAATCTACACGCTACACGCTACACCCTATACGCTAGACGCTACACTCTACACGCTACACGATACACGCTACACCCTACACTTTACACGCTACACCCTACACGCTACACGCTACACGCTACACGCTACACCCTACACTCTACACCCTACACCCTACACGCTACATGCTACACCCTACACGCTACACGTTACACTCTACACCCTACACCCTAAACTCTACACCCTACACCCTACTCTCTACACGCTATATTCTACACCCTACACGCTACACTCTACACCCTACACGCTACACGCTACACTCTACACCCTAGACGCTACACTCTATACCCTACACTCTACACGCTACACCCTACACCCTACACTCTACATGCTACACCCTACACGCTACACGCTACACTCTACACCCTACACGCTACACCCTACACTCTACACCCTACACCCTACATCCTACACCCTACACTCTACACCCTACACGCTACACTCTACACCCTACACCCTACATGCTACACGCTACACGCTACACTCTACACCGTACACGCTACACGCTACACCCTACAAGCTAAGCGCTACAAACTACACGCTACATATTACACTCTACACCCTAGCGTGTAGCATGTAGGGTGTAGAGTGTAGCGTGTAGCATGTAGCGTGTAGGGTGTAGGGTGTAGAGTGTAGCATGTAGCGTGTAGGGTGTAGGGTGTAGAGTGTAGGGTGTAGCATGTAGCGTGTAGCGTGTAGCGTGTAGGGTGTAGAGTGTAGCGTGTAGGGTGTAGAGTGTAGCATGTAGCGTGTAGCGTGTAGGGTGTAGGGTGTAGAGTGTAGAGTGTAGCATGTAGCGTGTAGATTGTAGGGTGTACCGTGTAGGGTGTAGAGTGTAGCATGTAGGGTGTAGGGTGTAGAGTGTAGCGTGTAGCGTGTAGCGTGTAGGGTGTAGAATGTAGGGTGTAGCATGTAGCGTGTAGCATGTAGCGTGTAGGGTGTAGGGTGTAGAGTGTAGCGTGTAGGGTGTAGCGTGTAGGGTTTAGGGTGTAGGGTGTAGAGTGTAGGGTGTTGCGTGTAGGGTGTAGAGTGTAGCGTGTAGCGTGTAGGGTGTAGCGTGTAGAGTGTAGCGTGTAGCGTGTAGGGTGGAGGGTGTAGAGTGTAGGGTGTAGCGTGTAGGGTGTAGAGTGTAGCGTGTAGGGTGTAGAGTGTAGCGTGTAGCGTGCAGGGTGTAGAGTGTAGCGTATAGCGTGTAGGGTGTAGGATGTAGAGTGTAGCGTGTAGGGTGTAGAGTGTAGCGTGTAGGGTGTAGCATGTAGCATGTAGGGTGTAGGGTGTCGGGTATAGCGTGTAGGGTGTAGGGTGTAGAGTGTAGGGTGTAGCGTGTATGGTGTAGAGTGTAGCGTGTAGCGTGTAGAGTGTAGCGTGTAGGGTGTAGGGTGTAGGGTGTAGAGTGTAGAGAGTAGGGAGTAGAGTGTAGAGTGTAGCGTGTAGGGTGTAGAGTGTAGCGAGTAGCGTGTAGTGTGTAGGGTGTAGGGTGTAGAATGTAGGGTGTAGCGTGTAGGGTGTAGAGTGTAGCGTGTAGGGTGTAGCGTGTAGCGTGCAGGGTGTAGAGTGTGGCGTATAGCGTGTAGGGTGTAGGGTGTAGAGTGTAGGGTGTAGCGTGTAGAGTGTAGCGTGTAGCGTGTAGGGTGTGGGGTGTACAGTGTAGGGTGTAGGGTGTAGCGTGTAGAGTGTAGTGTGTGGCGTGCAGGGTGTAGGGTGTAGAGTGTAGCATGTAGCGTGTAGGGTGTAGGGTGTAGAGTGTAGGGTGTAGCATGTAGCGTGTAGCGTGTAGCGTGTAGGGTGTAGAGTGTAGCATGTAGCGTGTAGCGTGTAGGGTGTAGGGTGTAGAGTGTAGAGTGTAGCATGTAGCGTGTAGATTGTAGGGTGTACCGTGTAGGGTGTAGAGTGTAGCATGTAGGGTGTAGGGTGTAGAGTGAAGGGTGTAGCGTGTAGAGTGTAGCGTGTAGCGTGTACGGTGTAGGGTGTAGAGTGTAGGGTGTAGCGTGTAGCGTGTAGCTTGTAGGGTTTAGAGTGTAGCGTGTAGCGTGTAGGCTGTAGCGTGTAGGGTGTAGCATGTATCGTGTAGGGTGTAGGGTGTAGAGTGTAGCATGTAGAGTGTAGAGTGTAGGGTGTAGCGTGTAGGGTGTAGAGTGTAGCGTGTAGGGTGTAGAGTGTAGCGTGTAGCGTGTGTAGGGTGTAGGGTGTAGAGTGTAGCGTGTAGCGTGTAGGGTGTAGAGTGTAGGGTGTAGCATGTAGCGTGTAGCGTGTAGCGTGTAGAGTGTAGCGTGTAGCGTGTAGGGTGTAGGGTGTACAGTGTAGGGTGTAGGGTGTAGCGTGTAGAGTGTACTGTGTGGCGTGCAGGGCGTAGGGTGTAGCGTGTAGGGTGTAGGGTGTAGAGTGTAGGGTGTAGCATGTAGGGTGTGGGGTGTAGGGTGTAGCGTGTAGGGTGTAGAGTGTAGCATGTAGGGTGTACGGTGTAGAGTGTAGGGTATAAGCTGTAGCGTTTAGCGTGTAGAGTGTAGCGTGTAGCGTGTAGCGTGTAGGGTGTAGGGTGTAGAGTGTAGAGTGTAGCATGTAGCGTGTAGATTGTAGGGTGTACCGTGTAGGGTGTAGAGTGTAGCATGTAGGGTGTAGGGTGTAGAGTGAAGGGTGTAGAGTGTAGCGTGTAGCGTGTACAGTGTAGGGTGTAGAGTGTAGGGTGTAGCGTGTAGCGTGTAGCTTGTAGGGTGTAGAGTGTAGCGTGTAGCGTGTAGGCTGTAGCGTGTAGGGTGTAGAGTGTAGCATGTAGCGTGTAGCGTGTAGGGTGTAGGGTGTAGAGTGTAGAGTGTAGCATGTAGCGTGTAGATTGTAGGGTGTACCATGTAGGGTGTAGAGTGTAGCATGTAGGGTGTAGGGTGTAGAGTGAAGGGTGTAGCGTGTAGAGTGTAGTGTGTAGCATGTACAGTGTAGGGTGTAGAGTGTAGGGTGTAGCGTGTAGCGTGTAGCTTGTAGGGTGTAGAGTGTAGCGTGTAGCGTGTAGGCTGTAGCGTGTAGGGTGTAGCATGTATCGTGTAGGGTGTAGGGTGTAGAGTGTAGCATGTAGCGTGTAGAGTGTAGGGTGTAGCGTGTAGGGTGTAGAGTGTAGCGTGTAGGGTGTAGAGTGTAGCGTGTAGCGTGTGTAGGGTGTAGGGTGTAGAGTGTAGCGTGTAGCGTGTAGGGTGTAGAGTGTAGGGTGTAGCATGTAGCGTGTAGTGTGTAGCGTGTAGGGTGTAGGGTGTAGAGTGTAGCGTGTAGGGTGTAGCGTGTAGGGTTTAGGGTGTAGGGTGTAGAGTGTAGGGTATTGCGTGTAGGGTGTAGAGTGTAGCGTGTAGCGTGTAGGGTGTAGCGTGTAGCGTGTAGCGTGTAGGGTGGAGGGTGTAGAGTGTAGGGTGTAGCGTGTAGGGTGTAGAGTGTAGCGTGTAGGGTGTAGAGTGTAGCTTGTAGCGTGCAGGGTGTAGAGTGTAGCGTATAGCGTGTAGGGTGTAGGATGTAGAGTGTAGCGTGTAGGGTGTAGAGTGTAGCGTGTAGGGTGTAGCATGTAGCATGTAGGGTGTAGGGTGTCGGGTATAGCGTGTAGGGTGTAGGGTGTAGAGTGTAGGGTGTAGCGTGTATGGTGTAGAGTGTAGCGTGTAGAGTGTAGCGTGTAGGGTGTAGGGTGTAGGGTGTAGAGAGTAGGGAGTAGAGTGTAGAGTGTAGCGTGTAGGGTGTAGAGTGTAGCGAGTAGCGTGTAGTGTGTAGGGTGTAGTGTGTAGAATGTAGGGTGTAGCGTGTAGGGTGTAGAGTGTAGCGTGTAGGGTGTAGCGTGTAGCGTGCAGGGTGTAGAGTGTAGCGTATAGCGTGTAGGGTGTAGGGTGTAGAGTGTAGGGTGTAGCGTGTAGAGTGTAGCGTGTAGCGTGTAGCGTGTAGGGTGTAGGGTGTACAGTGTAGGGTGTAGCGTGTAGAGTGTAGTGTGTGGCGTGCAGGGTGTAGGGTGTAGAGTGTAGCATGTAGCGTGTAGGGTGTAGGGTGTAGAGTGTAGGGTGTAGCATGTAGCGTGTAGCGTGTAGCGTGTAGGGTGTAGAGTGTAGCATGTAGCGTGTAGCGTGTAGGGTGTAGGGTGTAGAGTGTAGAGTGTAGCATGTAGCGTGTAGATTGTAGGGTGTAAGGTGTAGGGTGTAGAGTGTAGCATGTAGGGTGTAGGGTGTAGAGTGAAGGGTGTAGCGTGTAGAGTGTAGCGTGTAGCGTGTACGGTGTAGGGTGTAGAGTGTAGGGTGTAGCGTGTAGCTTGTAGGGTTTAGAGTGTAGCGTGTAGGCTGTAGCGTGTAGGGTGTAGCATGTATCGTGTAGGGTGTAGGGTGTAGAGTGTAGCATGTAGCGTGTAGAGTGTAGGGTGTAGCGTGTAGGGTGTAGAGTGTAGCGTGTAGGGTGTAGAGTGTAGCGTGTAGCGTGTAGCGTGTGTAGGGTGTAGGGTGTAGAGTGTAGCGTGTAGCGTGTAGGGTGTAGAGTGTAGGGTGTAGCATGTAGCGTGTAGCGTGTAGCGTGTAGAGTGTAGCGTGTAGCGTGTAGGGTGTAGGGTGTACAGTGTAGGGTGTAGGGTGTAGCGTGTAGAGTGTAGTGTGTGGCGTGCAGGGCGTAGGGTGTAGCGTGTAGGGTGTAGGGTGTAGAGTGTAGGGTGTAGCATCTACGGTGTAGGGTGTAGGGTGTAGCGTGTAGGGTGTTGAGTGTAGCATGTAGGGTGTACGGTGTAGAGTGTAGGGTATAAGCTGTAGCGTTTAGCGTGTAGAGTGTAGCGTGTATCGTGTAGCGTGTAGGGTGTAGGGTGTAGAGTGTAGAGTGTAGCATGTAGCGTGTAGATTGTAGGGTGTACCGTGTAGGGTGTAGAGTGTAGCATGTAGGGTGTAGGGTGTAGAGTGAAGGGTGTAGCGTGTAGAGTGTAGCGTGTAGCGTGTACAGTGTAGGGTGTAGAGTGTAGGGTGTAGCGTGTAGCGTGTAGCTTGTAGGGTGTAGAGTGTAGCGTGTAGGCTGTAGCGTGTAGGGTGTAGAGTGTAGCATGTAGCGTGTAGCGTGTAGGGTGTAGGGTGTAGAGTGTAGAGTGTAGCATGTAGCGTGTAGATTGTAGGGTGTACCGTGTAGGGTGTAGAGTGTAGCATGTAGGGTGTAGGGTGTAGAGTGAAGGGTGTAGCGTGTAGAGTGTAGCGTGTAGCGTGTACAGTGTAGGGTGTAGAGTGTAGGGTGTAGCGTGTAGCGTGTAGCTTGTAGGGTGTAGAGTGTAGCGTGTAGCGTGTAGGCTGTAGCGTGTAGGGTGTAGCATGTATCGTGTAGGGTGTAGGGTGTAGAGTGTAGCATGTAGCGTGTAGAGTGTAGGGTGTAGCATGTAGGGTGTAGAGTGTAGCGTGTAGGGTGTAGAGTGTAGCGTGTAGCGTGTGTAGGGTGTAGGGTGTAGAGTGTAGCGTGTAGTGTGTAGGGTGTAGAGTGTAGGGTGTAGCATGTAGCGTGTAGCGTGTAGCGTGTAGGGTGTAGGGTGTAGAGTGTAGCGTGTAGGGTGTAGCGTGTAGGGTTTAGGGTGTAGGGTGTAGAGTGTAGGGTGTTGCGTGTAGGGTGTAGAGTGTAGCGTGTAGCGTGTAGGGTGTAGCGTGTAGAGTGTAGGGTGGAGGGTGTAGAGTGTAGGGTGTAGCGTGTAGGGTGTAGAGTGTAGCGTGTAGGGTGTAGGGTGTAGGGTGTAGCGTGTAGGGTGTAGAGTGTAGCATGTAGGGTGTACGGTGTAGAGTGTAGGGTATAAGCTGTAGCGTTTAGCGTGTAGAGTGTAGCGTGTAGCGTGTAGCGTGTAGGGTGTAGGGTGTAGAGTGTAGCGTGCAGGGTGTAGAGTGTAGCGTATAGCGTGTAGGGTGTAGGGTGTAGAGTGTAGGGTGTAGCGTGTAGAGTGTAGCGTGTAGCGTGTAGGGTGTAGGGTGTACAGTGTAGGGTGTAGGGTGTAGCGTGTAGAGTGTAGTGTGTGGCGTGCAGGGCGTAGGGTGTAGCGTGTAGGGTGTAGGGTGTAGCATGTAGGGTGTAGGGTGTAGGGTGTAGCGTGTAGGGTGTAGAGTGTAGCATGTAGGGTGTACGGTGTAGAGTGTAGGGTATAAGCTGTAGCGTTTAGCGTGTAGAGTGTAGCGTGTAGCGTGTAGCGTGTAGGGTGTAGGGTGTAGAGTGTAGAGTGTAGCGTGTAGGGTGTAGAGTGTAGCGTGTAGAGTAGGGTGTAGGGTGTAGAGTGTAGGGTGTAGGGTGTAGAGTGTAACGTGTAGCGTGTAGGGTGTAGCGTGTAGGGTGTAGAGTGTAGGGTGTAGCGTGTAGGGTGTAGCGTGTAGCGTGTAGGGTGTCACTTTTTCCTCTGATGAAGACGCTTGAGTAGTGTCGATACGCGTGGGGTAAAGGGCTTCCTTTGTTTTTTTCCCGAGGGACAGGACTTGGGTAACTTATCTTTACAACTGCTATGGAATTACACCTATTTACTTCATGCATGGCCTGGCATTTTTCCAAGCCTTAGGACAATGGATCCTGATTCTTTGTATTTCCACAAGGCGTCTGTATGCATACATTTATCCAAATAACTAGGATTTTGTAGTACTGCAGCATATCTATTTCCCTGATTACCTTTCTATAGGGGTCTGCTTTCATTTGCTTACCAACTGTGCGCACGCATGCTGTGTTGAACAAAATAGGATCCATGATGTATTTCTTCCAGATACTAGGCTGGAGTATATGTTTCCTGTCATAGTACTCAGGGGGTCACAGTTGGCAGTAAACAATAGGCTTCTTATATGTAGATTTGACTAAGATTGGTGTACCCGCATACCTAGCAATTTTTTCTCTCTGGTTATTTCTCCTGTCTCACATATGCTGTAAAGTATTAGCTTCCTTCATTCCCTCGGGTAAAATTACTTATGGCCTATTCAGCCATACTAGTGTTTTAAATGTTTTTAAATGTATGTTTTGCCTGGTTCTGTTTGTGGATTACTATTTTTGTACAATAAAATTGACTATTTAACGTGGATCCCATTGGTTTGCATATCCTTTTCTTTTTGTGTTTAGTGTGTAGCGTGTAGCTTAACCCTACACGCTACACGCTACACGCTACACTCTACACCCTACACGCTACACCCTACACTCTACACCGTACACTCTACACGCTACACGCTACACTCTACACCCTACACCCTACACGCTACACACTACACTCTACACCCTACACGCTACACTCTACACTCTACACGCTACACGCTACACTCTACACCCTACACTACACGCTACACGCTACACGCTACACCCTTCACCCTACACTCTACACCCTACACCCTACACGCTACACGCTACACCCTACACGCTACACGTTACACTCTACACCCTACACCCTACACCCTACTCTCTACATGCTATACTCTACACCCTACACGCTACACTCTACACCCTACACGCTACACGCTACACCCTACACGCTAAAAGCTACAGCTTATACCCTACACTCTACACCGTACACCCTACACGCTACACTCTACACCCTACATGCTACACCCTACACCCTACATGCTACACCCTACACTCTACACCCTACACCCTACACACTACACGCTACACCCTACACCCTACACGCTACACTCTACACGCTACACTCTACACCCTACACGCAACACCCTACACCCTACAAACTACACGCTACACCCTACACCCTACACCCGACACGCTACACCCTACACGCTACACTCTACACGCTACACTCTACACCCTACACGTCACATGCTACACTCTACATTCTACACAATACACTCTACACGCTACACTCTACACCCTACACGCTACACTCTACACTCTACACCCTACTCTCTACACGCTACACGCTACACTCTATACCCTACACTCTACACGCTACACCCTACACCCTACACTCTACATGCTACACCCTACACCCTACACTCTACATGCTACACGCTACACGCTACACACTACACGCTACACCCTACACCCTACACCCTACACGCTACACGCTACACTCTACACCCTACACGCTACACCCTACACCCTACACCCTACACGCTACACGCTACACTCTACACCCTACACGCTACACGCTACACTCTACACCCTACACGCTACACCCTACACTCTACACCGTACACTCTACACGCTACACGCTACACTCTACACCCTACACCCTACACGCTACACGCTACACTCTACACCCTACACGCTACACTCTACACTCTACACGCTACACGCTACACTCTACACCCTACACTCTACACGCTACACGCTACACGCTACACCCTTCACCCTACACTCTACACCCTACACCCTACACGCTACACGCTACACCCTACACGCTACACGTTACACTCTACACCCTACACCCTACACCCTACTCTCTACATGCTATACTCTACACCCTACACGCTACACTCTACACCCTACACGCTACACGCTACACCCTACACGCTAAACGCTACACCCTACACGCTACACTCTACACGCTACACGCTACACTCTACACCCTACATGCAACACCTTACACCCTACTCTCTACATGCTATACTCTACACCCTACACGCTACACTCTACACCCTACACGCTACACGCTACACCCTACACGCTAAACGCTACAGCTTATACCCTACACTCTACACCGTACACCCTACACGCTACACTCTACACCCTACATGCTACACCCTACACCCTACATGCTACACCCTACACTCTACACCCTACACCCTACACACTACACGCTACACCCTACACCCTACACGCTACACTCTACACGCTACACGCTACACTCTACACCCTACATGCAACACCCTACACCCTACAAACTACACGCTACACCCTACACCCTACACCCGACACGCTACACCCTACACGCTACACTCCACACGCTACACTCTACACCCTACACGCTACACTCTACACCCTACATTCTACACGCTACATGCTACACTCTACATTCTACACAATACACTCTACACGCTACACTCTAAACCCTACACGCTACACTCTACACTCTACACCCTACTCTCTACACGCTACACGCTACACTCTATACCCTACACTCTACACGCTACACCCTACACCCTACACTCTTACATGCTACACCCTACACCCTACACCCTACACGCTACACGCTACACTCTACACCCTACACGCTACACCCTACACTCTACACCCTACACCCTACACGCTACACGCTATACTCTACACCCTACACGCTACACTCTACACGCTACACGCTACACGCTACACGCTACACTCTACACCCTACACGCAACACGCTACACTCTACACCCTACACGCTACACTCTGCATTCTACACGCTACACCCTACACCCTGCACGCTACACTCTGCACGGTACACACTACACTCTACACCATACACGCTACACCCTACACTCTACACCCTACACGCTATACCCGACACCCTACACCCTACATGCTTCACCCTACATGCTACACTCTACACTCTACACCCTACACCCTACACGCTACATGCTACAACCTACACGCTACACTCTACACCCTACACGCTACACGCTACACACTACACGCTACACCCTACACGCTACACGCTACACCCTACACGCTACACTCTACACCCTACACCCTACACGCTACACGCTACACTCTACACCCTACATGCTACACCCTACACCCTACACCCTACACGCTACACGCTACACTCTACACCCTACACGCTACACCCTACACTCTACACCCTACACGCTACACCCTACACTCTACACCCTACACGCTATACGCTACACTCTACACCCTGCACGCTACACGCTACACCCTACACGCTACACTCTACACCCTACACGCTACACCCTACACTCTACACCCTACACCCTACACGCTACACGCTACACTCTACACCCTACACGCTACACCCTACACTCCACACCCTACACCCTACATGGTACACGCTACACCCTACACGCTACACATTACACTCTAAATTCTACACTCTACATCCTACACCCTACACTCTACACCCTACACGCTACACTCTACACTCTACACCCTACACCCTACATGCTACACGCTACACTCTACACTCTACACCCTACACGCTACACGCTACACCCTACAAGCTAAACGCTACAAACTACACGCTACATATTACACTCTACACCCTAGCGTGTAGGGTGTAGAGTGTAGCGTGTAGCATTTAGCGTGTAGGGTGTAGGGTGTAAAGTGTAGCATGTAGCGTGTAGGGTGTAGAGTGTAGCGTGTAGAGTGTAGCATGTAGCGTGTAGGGTGTAGGGTGTAGAGTGTAGAGTGTAGCATGTAGCGTGTAGATTGTAGGGTGTACCGTGTAGGGAGTAGAGTGTAGCATGTAGGGTGTAGGGTGTAGAGTGAAGGGTGTAGCGTGTAGAGTGTAGCGTGTAGCGTGTACGGTGTAGGGTGTAGAGTGTAGGGTGTAGCGTGTAGCGTGTAGCTTGTAGGGTGTAGAGTGTAGCGTGTAGCATGTAGGCTGTAGCGTGTAGGGTGTAGCATGTATCGTGTATGGTGTAGAGTGTAGCATGTAGCGTGTAGAGTGTAGGGTGTAGCGTGTAGGGTGTAGAGTGTAGCGAGTAGCGTGTAGCGTGTAGGGTGTAGGGTGTAGAGTGTAGGGTGCAGCGTGTAGGGTGTAGAGTGTAGCGTGTAGGGTGTAGGGTGTAGCGTGTAGGGTGTAGAGTGTAGCGTGTAGGGTGTAGCGTGTAGCATGTAGCGTGTAGCGTGTAGCATGTAGAGTGTAGCGTGTAGGGTGTAGAGTGTTGCGTGTAGGGTGTAGCGTGTAGCGTGTAGCGTGCAGGGTGTAGAGTGTAGCGTATAGCGTGTAGGGTGTAGAGTGTAGGGTGTAGCATGTAGCGTGTAGAGTGTAGCGTGTAGGGTGTACAGTGTAGGGTGTAGCGTGTAGCGTGTAGGGTGTAGGGTGTAGCGTGTAGCGTGTACCGTGTGGCGTATAGAGTGCAGCGTGTAGGGTGTAGCGTGTAGCATGTAGTGTGTAGCGTGTAGGGTGTAGGGTGTAGCGTGTAGGGTGTAGAGTGTAGAGTGTAGGGTGTAGAGTGTAACATGTAGCGTGTAGGGTGTAGGGCGTAGCGTGTAGCGTGTACCGTGTAGCGTGTAGAGTGCAGTGTGTAGGGTGTAGAGTGTAGCGTGTAGGGTGTAGAGTGTAGCGTGTAGCGTGTAGCGTGTAGAGTGTAGCGTGTAGGGTGTAACGTGTAGAGTGTAGTGTGTGGCGTGCAGGGCGTAGGGTGTAGCTTGTAGCGTGTAGGGTGTAGGGTGTAGAGTGTAGGGTGTAGCATGTAGGGTGTAGGGTGTAAGGTGTAGCGTGTAGGGTGTAGAGTGTAGCGTGTAGGGTGTACGGTGTAGAGTGTAGGGTATAAGCTGTAGCGTTTAGCGTGTAGAGTGTAGCGTGTAGCGTGTAGCGTGTAGGGTGTAGAGTGTAGCGTGTAGCGTGTAGGGTGTAGGGTGTAGCGTGTAGGGTGTAGCATGTAGCGTGTAGAGTGTAGCATGTAGAGTAGGGTGTAGGGTGTAGGGTGTAGAGTGTAGTGTGTAGAGTGTAGAGTGTAAAGTGTAGCGTGTAGGGTGTAGCGTGTAGTGTGTAGCGTGTAGCGCGTAGCGTGTAGAGTGTAGGGTATAGAGTGTAGCGTGTAGAGAGTAGGGAGCAGAGTGTAGAGTGTAGCGTGCAGGGTGCAGGGTGTACAGTGTAGGGTGTAGGGTGTAGCGTGTAGAGTGTAGGGAGTAGGGTGTAGGGTGTAGCGTGTAGGGTGTAGAGTGTAGCGTGTAGCGTGTAGGGTGTAGCGTGTAGCGTGTAGGGTGTAGCGTGTATCATGTACCGTGTAGCGTGTAGCATGTAGAGTAGGGTGTAGGGTGTAGAGTGTAGCGTGTAGGGTGTAGGGTGTAGAGTGTAGGGTGTAGCATGTAGGGTGTAGGGTGTAGGGTGTAGTGTGTAGGGTGTAGAGTGTAGCGTGTAGGGTGTACGGTGTAGAGTGTAGGGTATAAGCTGTAGCGTTTAGCGTGTAGAGTGTAGCGTGTAGCGTGTAGCGTGTAGGGTGTAGAGTGTAGGGTGTAGAGTGTAGCGTGTAGCGTGTAGCGTGTAGGGTGTAGGGTGAAGCGTGTAGGGTATAGCATGTAGCGTGTAGCGTGTAGCATGTAGAGTAGGGTGTAGGGTGTAGAGTGTAGTGTGTAGAGTGAGGAGTGTAGCGTGTAGATTGTAAAGTGTAGCGTGTAGGGTGTAGCATGTAGTGTGTAGCGTGTAGCGCATAGCGTGTAGAGTGTAGGGTATAGAGTGTAGCATGTAGAGAGTAGGGAGCAGAGTGTAGAGTGTAGCGTGTAGGTTGTAGGGTGTACAGTGTAGCGTGTAGGGTGTAGCGTGTAGAGTGTAGGGCGTAGGGCGTAGGGTGTAGCGTGTAGGGTGTGGAGTGTAGCGTGTAGCGTGTAGGGTGTAGCGTGTAGCGTGTAGGGTGTACCGTGTATCATGTACTGTGTAGCGTGTAGCATGTAGAGTAGGGTGTAGGGTGTAGAGTGTAGCGTGTAGTGTGTAGCGTGTAGAGTGTAAAGTGTAGCGTGTAGTGTGTAGTGTGTAGCGTGTAGCGCGTAGCGTGTAGAGTGTAGGGTATAGAGTGTAGCGTGTAGAGAGTAGGGAGTAGAGTGTAGAGTGTAGCGTGTAGGGTGTAGAGTGTAGCGAGTAGCGTGTAGTGTGTAGGGTGTAGGGTGTAGAGTGTAGGGTGTAGCGTGTAGGGTGTAGAGTGTAGCGTGTAGGGTGTAGCGTGTAGCGTGCAGGGTGTAGAGTGTAGCGTATAGCGTGTAGGGTGTAGGGTGTAGAGTGTAGGGTGTAGCGTGTAGAGTGTAGCGTGTAGCGTGTAGGGTGTAGGGTGTGCAGTGTAGGGTGTAGGGTGTAGCGTGTAGAGTGTAGTGTGTGGCTTGCAGGACGTAGGGTGTAGCGTGTAGGGTGTAGGGTGTAGAGTGTAGGGTGTAGCATGTAGGGTGTAGGGTGTAGCGTGTAGTGTGTAGAGTGTAGCATGTAGGGTGTACGGTGTAGAATGTAGGGTATAAGCTGTAGCGTTTAGCATGTAGAGTGTAGCGTGTAGCGTGTATCGTGTAGGGTGTAGGGTGTAGAGTGTAGAGTGTAGCGTGTAGGGTGTAGAGTGTAGCGTGTAGAGAGTAGGGTGTAGGGTGTAGAGTGTAGGGTGTAGGGTGTAGAGTGTAACGTGTAGCGTGTAGGGTGTAGCGTGTAGGGTGTAGAGTGTAGGGTGTAGCGTGTAGCGTGTAGCGTGTAGCGTGTAGTGTGTAGGGTGTAGAGTGTAGGGTGTAGCGTGTAGGGTGTAGCGTTAGCGTGTAGCGTGTAGCGTGTAGGGTGTAGGGTGTAGAGTGTAGGGTGTAGCGTGTATGGTGTAGAGTGTAGCGTGTAGCGTGTAGAGTGTAGCGTGTAGGGTGTAGGGTGTAGCGTGTAGCGTGCAGAGTGTAGCGTGTAGGGTGTAGAGTGTAGCGTGTTGCGTGTAGGGTGTAGAGTGTAGCGTGTAGCGTGTAGAGTGTAGAGTGTAGCGTGTAGCGTGTAGAGTGTAGCGGGTAGGGTGTAGAGTGTAGCGAGTAGCGTGTAGCGTGTAGGGTGTAGGGTGTAGAGTGTAAGGTGTAGCGTGTAGGGTGTAGAGTGTAGCGTGTAGGGTGTAGGGTGTAGCGTGTAGGGTGTAGAGTGTAGCGTGTAGGGTGTAGCGTGTAGCATGTAGCGTGTAGCGTGTAGCATGTAGAGTGTAGCGTTTAGGGTGTAGAGTGTAGCGTGTAGGGTGTAGCGTGTAGCGTGTAGCGTGCAGGGTGTAGAGTGTAGCGTATAGCGTGTAGGGTGTAGAGTGTAGGGTGTAGCATGTAGCGTGTAGAGTGTAGCGTGTAGGGTGTAGGGTGTACAGTGTAGGGTGTAGCGTGTAGCGTGTAGGGTGTAGCGTGTAGCGTGTACCGTGTAGCGTATAGAGTGCAGCGTGTAGGGTGTAGAGTGTAGCATGTAGTGTGTAGCGTGTAGGGTGTAGGGTGTAGCGTGTAGGGTGTAGAGTGTAGCGTGTAGGGTGTAGAGTGTAACATGTAGCGTGTAGGGTGTAGGGCGTAGCGTGTAGCGTGTACCGTGTAGCGTGTAGAGTGCAGTGTGTAGGGTGTAGAGTGTAGCGTGTAGGGTGTAGAGTGTAGCGTGTAGCGTGTAGCGTGTAGAGTGTAGCGTGTAGGGTGTAGCGTGTAGAGTGTAGTGTGTGGCGTGCAGGGCGTAGGGTGTAGCTTGTAGCGTGTAGGGTGTAGGGTGTAGAGTGTAGGGTGTAGCATGTAGGGTGTAGGGTGTAAGGTGTAGCGTGTAGGGTGTAGAGTGTAGCGTGTAGGGTGTACGGTGTAGAGTGTAGGGTATAAGCTGTAGCGTATAGCGTGTAGAGTGTAGCGTGTAGCGTGTAGCGTGTAGCGTGTAGGGTGTAGAGTGTAGTGTGTAGCGTGTAGCGCGTAGCGTGTAGAGTGTAGGGTATAGAGTGTAGCGTGTAGAGAGTAGGGAGCAGAGTGTAGAGTGTAGCGTGCAGGGTGTAGGGTGTACAGTGTAGGGTGTAGGGTGTAGCGTGTAGCGTGTAGAGTGTAGGGAGAAGGGTGTAGGGTGTAGCGTGTAGGGTGTAGAGTGTAGCGTGTAGCGTGTAGCGTGTAGGGTGTAGCGTGTAGGGTGTAGCGTGTATCATGTACCGTGTAGCGTGTAGCATGTAGAGTAGGGTGTAGGGTGTAGAGTGTAGCGTGTAGGGTGTAGGGTGTAGAGTGTAGGGTGTAGCATGTAGGGTGTAGGGTGTAGGGTGTAGCGTGTAGGGTGTAGAGTGTAGCGTGTAGGGTGTACGGTGTAGAGTGTAGGGTATAAGCTGTAGCGTTTAGCGTGTAGAGTGTAGCGTGTAGCGTGTAGCGTGTAGGGTGTAGAGTGTAGGGTGTAGAGTATAGCGTGTAGCGTGTAGCGTGTAGGGTGTAGGGTGAAGCGAGTAGGGTGTAGCATGTAGCGTGTAGCGTGTAGCATGTAGAGTAGGGTGTAGGGTGTAGGGTGTAGAGTGTAGTGTGTAGAGTGAGGAGTGTAGCGTGTAGATTGTAAAGTGTAGCGTGTAGGGTGTAGCGTGTAGTGTGTAGCGTGTAGCGTGTAGCGCGTAGCGTGTAGAGTGTAGGGTATAGAGTGTAGCATGTAGAGAGTAGGGAGCAGAGTGTAGAGTGTAGCGTGTAGGTTGTAGGGTGTACAGTGTAGGGTGTAGCGTGTAGCGTGTAGAGTGTAGGGCGTAGGGTGTAGGGTGTAGGGTGTAGCGTGTAGGGTGTGGAGTGTAGCGTGTAGCGTGTAGCGTGTAGGGTGTAGCGTGTAGCGTGTAGGGTGTACCGTGTATCATGTACCGTGTAGCGTGTAGCATGTAGAGTAGGGTGTAAGGTGTAGAGTGTAGCGTGTAGTGTGTAGCGTGTAGAGTGTAAAGTGTAGCGTGTAGTGTGTAGTGTGTAGCGTGTAGCGCGTAGCGTGTAGAGTGTAGGGTATAGAGTGTAGCGTGTAGAGTAGGGAGTAGAGTGTAGAGTGTAGCGTGTAGGGTGTAGAGTGTAGCGAGTAGCGTGTAGTGTGTAGGGTGTAGGGTGTAGAGTGTAGGGTGTAGCGTGTAGGGTGTAGAGTGTAGCGTGTAGGGTGTAGCGTGTAGCGTGCAGGGTGTAGAGTGTAGCGTATAGCGTGTAGGGTGTAGGGTGTAGAGTGTAGGGTGTAGCGTGTAGAGTGTAGCGTGTAGCGTGTAGGGTGTAGGGTGTGCAGTGTAGGGTGTGGGGTGTAGCGTGTAGAGTGTAGTGTGTGGCGTGCAGGGCGTAGGGTGTAGCGTGTAGGGTGTAGGGTGTAGAATGTAGGGTGTAGCATGTAGGGTTTAGGGTGTAGGGTGTAGCGTGTAGTGTGTAGAGTGTAGCATGTAGGGTGTACGGTGTAGAATGTAGGGTATAAGCTGTAGCGTTTAGCGTGTAGAGTGTAGCGTGTAGCGTGTAGGGTGTAGGGTGTAGAGTGTAGAGTGTAGCGTGTAGGGTGTAGAGTGTAGCGTGTAGAAAGTAGGGTGTAGGGTGTAGAGTGTAGGGTGTAGGGTGTAGAGTGTAACATGTAGCGTGTAGGGTGTAGCATGTAGGGTGTAGAGTGTAGGGTGTAGCGTGTAGGGTGTAGCGTGTAGCGTGTAGTGTGTAGGGTGTAGAGTGTAGGGTGTAGCATGTAGGGTGTAGCGTTAGCGTGTAGCGTGTAGCGTGTAGGGTGTAGGGTGTAGAGTGTAGGGTGTAGCGTGTAGGGTGTAGCGTGTATCGTGTAGCGTGTAGAGTGTAGCGTCTAGCGTGTAGCGTATAGTGTGTAGCGTGTAGCGTGTAGATTGTAGCGTGTAGGGTGTAGGGTGTAGCGTGTAGCGTGTAGGGTGTAGGGTGTAGGGTGTACCGTGTAGGGTGTAGCGTGTAGCGTGTAGCGTGTAGAGTGTAGCATGTAGGGTGTAGCAAGTAGCGTGTATTGTGTAGGGTGTAGAGTGTAGCATGTAGCGTGTAGCGTGTAGCGTGTAGGGTGTAGGGTGTAGAGTGTAGCGTGTAGCGTGTAGGGTGTCACTTTTTCCCCTGATGAAGACGCTTGAGTAGCGTCGATACGCGTGGGGTTCAGGGCTTCCTTTGTTTTTATCCCGAGGGACAGGACTTGGGTAACTTATCTTTACAACTGCTATGGAATTACACCTATTTACTTCATGCATGGCCTGGCATTTTTCCAAGCCTTAGGACAATGGATCCTGATTCTTTGTATTTCCACAAGGCGTCTGTATGCATACATTTATCCAAATAACTAGGATTTTGTAGTACTGCAAGCATATCTATTTCCCTGATTACCTTTCTATAGGGGTCTGCTTTCATTTGCTTACCAACTGTGCGCACGCATGCTGTGTTGAACAAAATAGGATCCATGATGCATTTCTTCCAGATACTAGGCTGGAGTATATGTTTCCTGTCATAGTACTCAGGGGGTCATAGTTGGCAGTAAACAATAGGCTTCTTATATGTAGATTTGACTAAGATTGGTGTACCCGCATACCTAGCAATTTTTTCTCTCTGGTTATTTCTCCTGTCTCACATATGCTGTAAAGAATTAGCTTCCTTCATTCCCTCGGGTAAAATTACTTATGGCCTATTCAGCCATACTAGTGTTTTAAATGTTTTTAAATGTATGTTTTGCCTGGTTCTGTTTGTGGATTACTAGTTTTGTGCAATAAAATTGACTATTTAAGGTGGATCCCATTGGTTTGCATATCCTTTTCTTTTTGTGTTTAGTGTGTAGCGTGTAGCTTAACCCTACACGCTACACGCTACACTCTACACCCTACACGCTACACCCTACACTCTACACCGTACACTCTACACGCTACACGCTACACTCTACACCCTACACCCTACACGCTACGCGCTACACTCTACACCCTACACGCTACACTCTACACTCTACATGCTACACGCTACACTCTACACTCTACACGCTACACACTACACGCTACAAGCTACACCCTACACGCTACACGCTACACCCTACACGCTACACGTTACACTCTACACCCTACACTCTACACCCTACACTCTACACCCTACACTCTACACGCTACACTCTACACCCTACACTCTGCACTCTACACCCTACACCCTACACGCTACACGCTACACTCTACACCCTACACCCTACACGCTACACACTACACGCTACACGCTACACCCTACACGCTACACCCTACACGCTACACGTTACACTCTACACCCTGCACCCTACACGCTACACGCTACACCCTACACGCTACACGCTACACCCTACACACTACACGTTACACTCTACACCCTACACTCTACACCCTACACTCTACACGCTACACTCTACACCCTACACTCTGCACTCTACACCCTACACCCTACACACTACACGCTACACTCTACACCCTACACGCTACACGCTACACCCTACACCCTACACGCTACAATCTACACGCTACACGCTACACCCTATACCCTAGACGCTACACTCTACATGCTACACGTTACACGCTACACCCTACACGCTACACCCTACACTCTACACCCTACACCCTACACGCTACACGCTACACCCTACACGCTACACCCTACACTCTACACCCTACACCCTACACGCTACACGCTACACCCTACACGCTACACGTTACACTCTACACCCTGCACCCTACACGCTACACGCTACACCCTACACTCTACACCCTACACCCTACACGCTACACGCTACACCCTACACGCTACACGTTACACTCTACACCCTGCACCCTACACGCTACACGCTACACCCTACACGCTACACGCTACACCCTACACACTACACGTTACACTCTACACCCTACACTCTACACCCTACACTCTACACGCTACACTCTACACCCTACACTCTGCACTCTACACCCTACACCCTACACACTACACGCTACACTCTACACCCTACACGCTACACGCTACACCCTACACCCTACACGCTACAATCTACACGCTACACGCTACACCCTATACCCTAGACGCTACACTCTACACGCTACACGTTACACGCTACACCCTACACGCTACACCCTACACTCTACACCCTACACCCTACACGCTACACGCTACACCCTACACGCTACACCCTACACTCTACACCCTACACCCTACACGCTACACGCTACACCCTACACGCTACACGTTACACTCTACACCCTACACCCTACACTCTACACCCTACACCCTACTCTCTACACGCTATATTCTACACCCTACACGCTACACTCTACACCCTACACGCTACACGCTACACTCTACACCCTAGACGCTACACTCTATACCCTACACTCTACACGCTACACCCTACACCCTACACTCTACATGCTACACCCTACACCCTACACCCTACACTCTACATGCTACACGCTACACACTACATGCTACACCCTACACCCTACACGCTACACGCTACACTCTACACCCTACACGCTACACCCTACACCCTACACCCTACACGCTACACCCTACACTCTACACCCTACACGCTACACCCTACACTCTACACCCTACACGCTATACGCTACACTCTACACCCTGCACGCTACACGCTACACCCTACGCGCTACACTCTACACCCTACACGCTACACCCTACACTCTACACCCTACACCCTACACGCTACACGCTACACTCTACACCCTACACGCTACACCCTACACTCCACACCCTACACCTTACATGCTACACGCTACACCCTACACGCTACACTTTACACTCTAAACCCTACACTCTACATCCTACACCCTACACTCTACACCCTACACGCTACACTCTACACCCTACACCCTACATGCTACACGCTACACGCTACACTCTACACCCTACACGCTACCCGCTACACCCTACAAGCTAAACGCTACAAACTACACGCTACATATTACACTCTACACCCTAGCGTGTAGCGTGTAGGGTGTAGAGTGTAGCGTGTAGCATGTAGCGTGTAGGGTGTATGGTGTAGAGTGTAGCATGTAGCGTGTAGGGTGTAGAGTGTAGCGTGTAGGGTGTAGAGTGTAGCATGTAGCGTGTAGGGTGTAGGGTGTAGAGTGTAGAGTGTAGCATGTAGCGTGTAGATTGTAGGGTGTACCGTGTAGGGTGTAGAGTGTAGCATGTAGAGTGTAGGGTGTAGAGTGAAGGGTGTAGCGTGTAGAGTGTAGCGTGTAGCGTGTACGGTGTAGGGTGTAGAGTGTAGGGTGTAGCGTGTAGCTTAACCCTACACGCTACACGCTACACTCTACACCCTACACGCTACACCCTACACTCTACACCGTACACTCTACACGCTACACGCTACACTCTACACCCTACACCCTACACGCTACGCGCTACACTCTACACCCTACATGCTACACTCTACACTCTACATGCTACACGCTACACTCTACACTCTACACGCTACACGCTACACCCTACACCCTACACGCTACACGCTACACTCTACAACCTACACGCTACACGCTACACTCTACACGCTACACGCTACACTCTACACCCTACACTCTACACGCTACACGCTACACTCTACACCCTACACTCTACACGCTACACGCTACACTTTACAACCTACATGCAACACGCTACACTCTACACTCTACACTCTACACCATACACCCTACACGCTACACACTATACTCTACACCCTACACGCTACACTCTACACGCTACACGCTACACTCTACACTCTACACGCTACACTCTACACCCTACACGCAACACGCTACACTCTACACCCTACACGCTACACTCTACACTCTACACAATACACGCTACACTCTACACCATACACGCTACTTCCTACACTCTACACCCTACACCCTACACGCTATACCCGACACCCTACACCCTGCATGCTTCACACTACACGCTACACTCTACACTATACACCCTATACCCTACACGCTACATGCTACACCCTACACGCTACACTCTACACCCTACACCCTACACGCTACACACTACACGCTACACGCTACACCCTACACGCTACACGCTACACCCTACACGCTACACGTTACACTCTACACCCTACACCCTACACAATACACCCTACACGCTACACGTTACACTCTACACCCTACACGCTACACTCTACACCCTACACCCTACACGCTACACACTACACGCTACACGCTACACCCTACACGCTACACACTACACCCTACACGCTACACGTTACACTCTACACCCTACACCCTACACGCTACACCCTACACACTACACGTTACACTCTACACCCTACACTCTACACCCTACACTCTACACGCTACACTCTACACCCTACACTCTGCACTCTACACCCTACACCCTACACGCTACACGCTACACTCTACACCCTACACCCTACACGCTACACACTACACGCTACACGCTACACCCTACACGCTACACGCTACACCCTACACGCTACACGTTACACTCTACACCCTGCACCCTACACGCTACACCCTACACGCTACACGCTACACCCTACACACTACACGTTACACTCTACACCCTACACTCTACACCCTACACTCTACACGCTACACTCTACACCCTACACTCTGCACTCTACACCCTACACCCTACACACTACACGCTACACTCTACACCCTACACGCTACACGCTACACCCTACACCCTACACCCTACACGCTACAATCTACACGCTACACGCTACACCCTATACCCTAGACGCTACACTCTACACGCTACACGTTACACGCTACACCCTACACGCTACACCCTACACTCTACACCCTACACCATACACGCTACACGCTACACCCTACACGCTACACCCTACACTCTACACCCTACACAATACACGCTACACGCTACACCCTACACGCTACACGTTACACTCTACACCCTACACCCTACACTCTACACCCTACACCCTACTCTCTACACGCTATATTCTACACCCTACACGCTACACTCTACACCCTACACGCTACACTCTACACCCTAGACGCTACACTCTATACCCTACACCCTACACGCTACACCCTACACTCTACACCCTACACCCTACACGCTACACGCTACACTCTACACCCTACACGCTACACCCTACACTCCACACCCTACACGCTACACGCTACACCCTACACCCTACACGCTACAATCTACACGCTACACGCTACACCCTATACCCTAGACGCTACACTCTACATGCTACACGTTACACGCTACACCCTACACGCTACACATTACACTCTAAACCCTACACTCTACATCCTACACCCTACACTCTACACCCTACACGCTACACTCTACACTCTACACCCTACACCCTACATGCTACACGCTACACGCTACACTCTACACCCTACACGCTACCCGCTACACCCTACAAGCTAAACGCTACAAACTACACGCTACATATTACACTCTACACCCTAGCGTGTAGCGTGTAGGGTGTAGAGTGTAGCGTGTAGCATGTAGCGTGTAGGGTGTATGGTGTAGAGTGTAGCATGTAGCGTGTAGGGTGTAGAGTGTAGCGTGTAGGGTGTAGAGTGTAGCATGTAGCGTGTAGGGTGTAGGGTGTAGAGTGTAGAGTGTAGCATGTAGCGTGTAGATTGTAGGGTGTACCGTGTAGGATGTAGAGTGTAGCATGTAGAGTGTAGGGTGTAGAGTGAAGGGTGTAGCGTGTAGAGTGTAGCGTGTAGCGTGTACGGTGTAGGGTGTAGAGTGTAGGGTGTAGCGTGTAGCTTAACCCTACACGCTACACGCTACACTCTACACCCTACACGCTACACCCTACACTCTACACCGTACACTCTACACGCTACACGCTACACTCTACACCCTACACCCTACACGCTACGCGCTACACTCTACACCCTACACGCTACACTCTACACTCTACATGCTACACGCTACACTCTACACTCTACACGCTACACGCTACACCCTACACCCTACACGCTACACGCTACACTCTACAACCTACACGCTACACGCTACACTCTACACGCTACACGCTACACTCTACACCCTACACTCTACACGCTACACGCTACACTCTACACCCTACACTCTACACGCTACACGCTACACTGTACACCCTACATGCAACACGCTACACTCTACACCCTACACGCTACACTCTACACGCTACACGCTACATGCTACACTCTACACTCTACACCATACACCCTACACGCTACACACTATACTCTACACCCTACACGCTACACTCTACACGCTACACGCTACACGCTACACTCTACACTCTACACGCTACACTCTACACCCTACACGCAACACGCTACACTCTACACCCTACACGCTACACTCTACACTCTACACGCTACACGCTACACTCTACACCATACACGCTACTTCCTACACTCTACACCCTACACCCTACACCCTACACCCTGCATGCTTCACACTACACGCTACACTCTACACTATACACCCTATACCCTACACGCTACATGCTACACCCTACACGCTACACTCTACACCCTACACCCTACACGCTACACACTACACGCTACACGCTACACCCTACACGCTACACGCTACACCCTACACGCTACACGTTACACTCTACACCCTACACCCTACACACTACACCCTACACGCTACACGTTACACTCTACACCCTACACGCTACACTCTACACCCTACACCCTACACGCTACACACTACACGCTACAGGCTACACCCTACACGCTACACGCTACACCCTACACGCTACACGTTACACTCTACACCCTACACCCTACACGCTACACCCTACACACTACACATTACACTCTACACCCTACACTCTACACCCTACACTCTACACGCTACACTCTACACCCTACACTCTGCACTCTACACCCTACACCCTACACGCTACACGCTACACTCTACACCCTACACCCTACACGCTACACACTACACGCTACACGCTACACCCTACACGCTACACGCTACACCCTACACGCTACACGTTACACTCTACACCCTGCACCCTACACGCTACACGCTACACCCTACACGCTACACGCTACACCCTACACACTACACGTTACACTCTACACCCTACACTCTACACCCTACACTCTACACGCTACACTCTACACCCTACACTCTGCACTCTACACCCTACACCCTACACACTACACGCTACACTCTACACCCTACACGCTACACGCTACACCCTACACCCTACACCCTACACGCTACAATCTACACGCTACACGCTACACCCTATACCCTAGACGCTACACTCTACACGCTACATGTTACACGCTACACCCTACACGCTACACCCTACACTCTACACCCTACACCCTACACGCTACACGCTACACCCTACACGCTACACCCTACACTCTACACCCTACACCCTACACGCTACACGCTACACCCTACACGCTACACGTTACACTCTACACCCTACACTCTACACCCTACACCCTACTCTCTACACGCTATATTCTACACCCTACACGCTACACTCTACACCTTACACGCTACACGCTACACTCTACACCCTAGACGCTACACTCTATACCCTACACTCTACACGCTACACCCTACACCCTACACTCTACATGCTACACCCTACACCCTACACCCTACACTCTACATGCTACACGCTACACGCTACATGCTACATGCTACACCCTACACGCTACACGCTACACACTACATGCTACACCCTACACCCTACACCCTACACGCTACACGCTACACTCTACACCCTACACGCTACACTCTACACCCTACACCCTACATGCTACACGCTACACGCTACACTCTACACCCTACACGCTACCCGCTACACCCTACAAGCTAAACGCTACAAACTACACACTACATATTACACTCTACACCCTAGCGTGTAGCGTGTAGGGTGTAGAGTGTAGCGTGTAGCATGTAGCGTGTAGGGTGTATAGTGTAGAGTGTAGCATGTTGCGTGTAGGGTGTAGAGTGTAGCGTGTAGGGTGTAGAGTGTAGCATGTAGCGTGTAGGGTGTAGGGTGTAGAGTGTAGAGTGTAGCATGTAGCGTGTAGATTGTAGGGTGTACCGTGTAGGGTGTAGAGTGTAGCATGTAGAGTGTAGGGTGTAGAGTGAAGGGTGTAGCGTGTAGAGTGTAGCGTGTAGCGTGTACGGTGTAGGGTGTAGAGTGTAGGGTGTAGCGTGTAGCTTAACCCTACACGCTACACGCTACACTCTACACCCTACACGCTACACCCTACACTCTACACCGTACACTCTACACGCTACACGCTACACTCTACACCCTACACCCTACACGCTACGAGCTACACTCTACACCCTACATGCTACACTCTACACTCTACATGCTACACGCTACACTCTACACTCTACACGCTACACGCTACACCCTACACGCTACACGCTACACTCTACAACCTACACGCTACACGCTACACTCTACACGCTACACGCTACACTCTACACCCTACACTCTACACGCTACACGCTACACTCTACACCCTACACTCTACACGCTACACGCTACACTGTACAACCTACATGCAACACGCTACACTCTACACTCTACACTCTACACCATACACCCTACACGCTACACACTATACTCTACACCCTACACGCTACACTCTACACGCTACACGCTACACTCTACACTCTACACGCTACACTCTACACCCTACACGCAACACGCTACACTCTACACCCTACACGCTACACTCTACACTCTACACAATACACGCTACACTCTACACCATACACGCTACTTCCTACACTGTACACCCTACACCCTACACGCTATACCCGACACCCTACACCCTGCATGCTTCACACTACACGCTACACTCTACACTATACACCCTATACCCTACACGCTACATGCTACACCCTACACGCTACACTCTACACCCTACACCCTACACGCTAGACACTACACGCTACACGCTACACCCTACACGCTACACGCTACACCCTACACGCTACACGTTACACTCTACACCCTACACCCTACACAATACACCCTACACGCTACACGTTACACTCTACACCCTACACGCTACACTCTACACCCTACACCCTACACGCTACACACTACACGCTACACGCTACACCCTACACGCTACACGCTACACCCTACACGCTACACGTTACACTCTACACCCTACACCCTACACGCTACACCCTACACACTACACGTTACACTCTACACCCTACACTCTACACCCTACACTCTACACGCTACACTCTACACCCTACACTCTGCACTCTACACCCTACACCCTACACGCTACACGCTACACTCTACACCCTACACCCTACACGCTACACACTACACGCTACACGCTACACCCTACACGCTACACGCTACACCCTACACGCTACACGTTACACTCTACACCCTGCACCCTACACGCTACACCCTACACGCTACACGCTACACCCTACACACTACACGTTACACTCTACACCCTACACTCTACACCCTACACTCTACACGCTACACTCTACACCCTACACTCTGCACTCTACACCCTACACCCTACACACTACACGCTACACTCTACACCCTACACGCTACACGCTACACCCTACACCCTACACCCTACACGCTACAATCTACACGCTACACGCTACACCCTATACCCTAGATGCTACACTCTACACGCTACACGTTACACGCTACACCCTACACGCTACACCCTACACTCTACACCCTACACGCTACACGCTACACCCTACACGCTACACCCTACACTCTACACCCTACACCCTACACGCTACACGCTACACCCTACACGCTACACGTTACACTCTACACCCTACACTCTACACCCTACACCCTACTCTCTACACGCTATATTCTACACCCTACACGCTACACTCTACACCCTACACGCTACACTCTACACCCTAGACGCTACACTCTATACCCTACACTCTACACGCTACACCCTACACCCTACACTCTACATGCTACACCCTACACCCTACACCCTACACTCTACATGCTACACGCTACACGCTACATGCTACATGCTACACCCTACACGCTACACGCTACACACTACATGCTACACCCTACACCCTACACGCTACACGCTACACTCTACACCCTACACGCTACACCCTACACCCTACACCCTACACGCTACACCCTACACTCTACACCCTACACGCTACACCCTACACTCTACACCCTACACGCTATACGCTACACTCTACACCCTGCACGCTACACGCTACACCCTACACGCTACACTCTACACCCTACACGCTACACCCTACACTCTACACCCTACACCCTACACGCTACACGCTACACTCTACACCCTACACGCTACACCCTACACTCCACACCCTACACCCTACATGCTACACGCTACACCCTACACGCTACACATTACACTCTAAACCCTACACTCTACATCCTACACCCTACACTCTACACCCTACACGCTACACTCTACACTCTACACCCTACACCCTACATGCTACACGCTACACGCTACACTCTACACCCTACACGCTACCCGCTACACCCTACAAGCTAAACGCTACAAACTACACGCTACATATTACACTCTACACCCTAGCGTGTAGCGTGTAGGGTGTAGAGTGTAGCGTGTAGCGTGTAGCGTGTAGGGTGTATGGTGTAGAGTGTAGCATGTAGCGTGTAGGGTGTAGAGTGTAGCGTGTAGGGTGTAGAGTGTAGCATGTAGCGTGTAGGGTGTAGGGTGTAGAGTGTAGAGTGTAGCATGTAGCGTGTAGATTGTAGGGTGTACCGTGTAGGGTGTAGAGTGTAGCATGTAGAGTGTAGGGTGTAGAGTGAAGGGTGTAGCGTGTAGAGTGTAGCGTGTAGCGTGTACGGTGTAGGGTGTAGAGTGTAGGGTGTAGCGTGTAGCTTAACCCTACACGCTACACGCTACACTCTACACCCTACACGCTACACCCTACACTCTACACCGTACACTCTACACGCTACACGCTACACTCTACACCCTACACCCTACACGCTACGCGCTACACTCTACACCCTACACGCTACACTCTACACTCTACATGCTACACGCTACACTCTACACTCTACACGCTACACGCTACACCCTACACCCTACACGCTACACGCTACACTCTACAACCTACACGCTACACGCTACACTACACGCTACACGCTACACTCTACACCCTACACTCTACACGCTACACGCTACACTCTACACCCTACACTCTACACGCTACACGCTACACTGTACACCCTACATGCAACACGCTACACTCTACACCCTACACGCTACACTCTACACGCTACACGCTACATGCTACACTCTACACTCTACACCATACACCCTACACGCTACACACTATACTCTACACCCTACACGCTACACTCTACACGCTACACGCTACACGCTACACTCTACACTCTACACGCTACACTCTACACCCTACACGCAACACGCTACACTCTACACCCTACACGCTACACTCTACACTCTACACGCTACACGCTACACTCTACACCATACACGCTACTTCCTACACTCTACACCCTACACCCTACACCCTACACCCTGCATGCTTCACACTACACGCTACACTCTACACTATACACCCTATACCCTACACGCTACATGCTACACCCTACACGCTACACTCTACACCCTACACCCTACACGCTACACACTACACGCTACACGCTACACCCTACACGCTACACGCTACACCCTACACGCTACAAGTTACACTCTACACCCTACACCATACACACTACACCCTACACGCTACACGTTACACTCTACACCCTACACGCTACACTCTACACCCTACACCCTACACGCTACACACTACACGCTACACGCTACACCCTACACGCTACACGCTACACCCTACACGCTACACGTTACACTCTACACCCTACACCCTACACGCTACACCCTACACACTACACGTTACACTCTACACCCTACACTCTACACCCTACACTCTACACGCTACACTCTACACCCTACACTCTGCACTCTACACCCTACACCCTACACGCTACACGCTACACTCTACACCCTACACCCTACACGCTACACACTACACGCTACACGCTACACCCTACACGCTACACGCTACACCCTACACGCTACACGTTACACTCTACACCCTGCACCCTACACGCTACACCCTACACGCTACACGCTACACCCTACACACTACACGTTACACTCTACACCCTACACTCTACACCCTACACTCTACACGCTACACTCTACACCCTACACTCTGCACTCTACACCCTACACCCTACACACTACACGCTACACTCTACACCCTACACGCTACACGCTACACCCTACACCCTACACCCTACACGCTACAATCTACACGCTACACGCTACACCCTATACCCTAGATGCTACACTCTACACGCTACACGTTACACGCTACACCCTACACGCTACACCCTACACTCTACACCCTACACGCTACACGCTACACCCTACACGCTACACCCTACACTCTACACCCTACACCCTACACGCTACACGCTACACCCTACACGCTACACGTTACACTCTACACCCTACACTCTACACCCTACACCCTACTCTCTACACGCTATATTCTACACCCTACACGCTACACTCTACACCCTACACGCTACACTCTACACCCTAGACGCTACACTCTATACCCTACACTCTACACGCTACACCCTACACCCTACACTCTACATGCTACACCCTACACCCTACACCCTACACTCTACATGCTACACGCTACACGCTACATGCTACATGCTACACCCTACACGCTACACGCTACACACTACATGCTACACCCTACACCCTACACGCTACACGCTACACTCTACACCCTACACGCTACACCCTACACCCTACACCCTACACGCTACACCCTACACTCTACACCCTACACGCTACACCCTACACTCTACACCCTACACGCTATACGCTACACTCTACACCCTGCACGCTACACGCTACACCCTACACGCTACACTCTACACCCTACACGCTACACCCTACACTCTACACCCTACACCCTACACGCTACACGCTACACTCTACACCCTACACGCTACACCCTACACTCCACACCCTACACCCTACATGCTACACGCTACACCCTACACGCTACACATTACACTCTAAACCCTACACTCTACATCCTACACCCTACACTCTACACCCTACACGCTACACTCTACACTCTACACCCTACACCCTACATGCTACACGCTACACGCTACACTCTACACCCTACACGCTACCCGCTACACCCTACAAGCTAAACGCTACAAACTACACGCTACATATTACACTCTACACCCTAGCGTGTAGCGTGTAGGGTGTAGAGTGTAGCGTGTAGCGTGTAGCGTGTAGGGTGTATGGTGTAGAGTGTAGCATGTAGCGTGTAGGGTGTAGAGTGTAGCGTGTAGGGTGTAGAGTGTAGCATGTAGCGTGTAGGGTGTAGGGTGTAGAGTGTAGAGTGTAGCATGTAGCGTGTAGATTGTAGGGTGTACCGTGTAGGGTGTAGAGTGTAGCATGTAGAGTGTAGGGTGTAGAGTGAAGGGTGTAGCGTGTAGAGTGTAGCGTGTAGCGTGTACGGTGTAGGGTGTAGAGTGTAGGGTGTAGCGTGTAGCTTAACCCTACACGCTACACGCTACACTCTACACCCTACACGCTACACCCTACACTCTACACCGTACACTCTACACGCTACACGCTACACTCTACACCCTACACCCTACACGCTACGCGCTACACTCTACACCCTACACGCTACACTCTACACTCTACATGCTACACGCTACACTCTACACTCTACACGCTACACGCTACACCCTACACCCTACACGCTACACGCTACACTCTACAACCTACACTCTACACGCTACACTACACGCTACACGCTACACTCTACACCCTACACTCTACACGCTACACGCTACACTCTACACCCTACACTCTACACGCTACACGCTACACTGTACACCCTACATGCAACACGCTACACTCTACACCCTACACGCTACACTCTACACGCTACACGCTACATGCTACACTCTACACTCTACACCATACACCCTACACGCTACACACTATACTCTACACCCTACACGCTACACTCTACACGCTACACGCTACACGCTACACTCTACACTCTACACGCTACACTCTACACCCTACACGCAACACGCTACACTCTACACCCTACACGCTACACTCTACACTCTACACGCTACACGCTACACTCTACACCATACACGCTACTTCCTACACTCTACACCCTACACCCTACACCCTACACCCTGCATGCTTCACACTACACGCTACACTCTACACTATACACCCTATACCCTACACGCTACATGCTACACCCTACACGCTACACTCTACACCCTACACCCTACACGCTACACACTACACGCTACACGCTACACCCTACACGCTACACGCTACACCCTACACGCTACAAGTTACACTCTACACCCTACACCATACACACTACACCCTACACGCTACACGTTACACTCTACACCCTACACGCTACACTCTACACCCTACACCCTACACGCTACACACTACACGCTACAGGCTACACCCTACACGCTACACGCTACACCCTACACGCTACACGTTACACTCTACACCCTACACCCTACACGCTACACCCTACACACTACACGTTACACTCTACACCCTACACTCTACACCCTACACTCTACACGCTACACTCTACACCCTACACTCTGCACTCTACACCCTACACCCTACACGCTACACGCTACACTCTACACCCTACACCCTACACGCTACACACTACACGCTACACGCTACACCCTACACGCTACACGCTACACCCTACACGCTACACGTTACACTCTACACCCTGCACCCTACACGCTACACGCTACACCCTACACGCTACACGCTACACCCTACACACTACACGTTACACTCTACACCCTACACTCTACACCCTACACTCTACACGCTACACTCTACACCCTACACTCTGCACTCTACACCCTACACCCTACACACTACACGCTACACTCTACACCCTACACGCTACACGCTACACCCTACACCCTACACCCTACACCCTACACGCTACAATCTACACGCTACACGCTACACCCTATACCCTAGACGCTACACTCTACACGCTACACGTTACACGCTACACCCTACACGCTACACCCTACACTCTACACCCTACACCCTACACGCTACACGCTACACCCTACACGCTACACCCTACACTCTACACCCTACACCCTACACGCTACACGCTACACCCTACACGCTACACGTTACACTCTACACCCTACACTCTACACCCTACACCCTACTCTCTACACGCTATATTCTACACCCTACACGCTACACTCTACACCCTACACGATACACGCTACACTCTACACCCTAGACGCTACACTCTATACCCTACACTCTACACGCTACACCCTACACTCTACATGCTACACCCTACACCCTACACCCTACACTCTACATGCTACACGCTACACGCTACATGCTACATGCTACACCCTACACGCTACACGCTACACACTACATGCTACACCCTACACCCTACACCCTACACGCTACACGCTTCACTCTACACCCTACACGCTACACCCTACACCCTACACCCTACACGCTACACCCTACACTCTACACCCTACACACTACACCCTACACTCTACACCCTACACGCTATACGCTACACTCTACACCCTGCATGCTACACGCTACACCCTACACGCTACACTCTACACCCTACACGCTACACCCTACACTCTACACCCTACACCCCACACGCTACACGCTACACTCTACACCCTACACGCTACACCCTACACTCCACACCCTACACGCTACACCCTACACGCTACACATTACACTCTAAACCCTACACTCTACATCCTACACCCTACACTCTACACCCTACACGCTACACTCTACACTCTACACCCTACACCCTACATGCTACACGCTACACGCTACACTCTACACCCTACACGCTACCCGCTACACCCTGCAAGCTAAACGCTACAAACTACACGCTACATATTACACTCTACACCCTAGCGTGTAGCGTGTAGGGTGTAGAGTGTAGCGTGTAGCATGTAGCGTGTAGGGTGTATGGTGTAGAGTGTAGCATGTAGCGTGTAGGGTGTAGAGTGTAGCGTGTAGGGTGTAGAGTGTAGCATGTAGCGTGTAGGGTGTAGGGTGTAGAGTGTAGAGTGTAGCATGTAGCGTGTAGATTGTAGGGTGTACCATGTAGGGTGTAGAGTGTAGCATGTAGAGTGTAGGGTGTAGAGTGAAGGGTGTAGCGTGTAGAGTGTAGCGTGTAACGTGTACGGTGTAGGGTGTAGAGTGTAGGGTGTAGCGTGTAGCGTGTAGCTTGTAGGGTGTAGAGTGTAGCGTGTAGGCTGTAGCGTGTAGGGTGTAGCATGTATCGTGTAGGGTGTAGAGTGTAGCATGTAGTGTGTAGAGTGTAGGGTGTAGCGTGTAGCGTGTGTAGGGTGTAGGGTGTAGAGTGTAGCGTGTAGCGTGTAGGGTGTAGAGTGTAGGGTGTAGGGTGTAGAGTGTAGCGTGTAGGGTGTAGCGTGTAGGGTTTAGGGTGTAGGGTGTAGAGTGTAGGGTGTTGCGTGTAGGGTGTAGAGTGTAGCGTGTAGGGTGTAGCGTGTAGAGTGTAGCGTGTAGCGTGTAGGGTGGAGAGTGTAGAGTGTAGGGTGTAGCGTGTAGGGTGTAGAGTGTAGCGTGTAGGGTGTAGAGTGTAGCGTGTAGCGTGCAGGGTGTAGAGTGTAGCATGTAGCGTGTAGAGTGTAGCGTGTAGGGTGTAGGGTGTAGCGTGTAGCGTGCAGATTGTAGCGTGTAGGGTGTAGAGTGTAGCGTGTTGCGTGTAGGGTGTAGAGTGTAGCGTGTAGCGTGTAGAGTGTAGAGTGTAGCGTGTAGCGTGTAGAGTGTAGCGGGTAGGGTGTAGAGTGTAGTGAGTAGCGTGTAGGGTGTAGGGTGTAGAGTGTAGGGTGTAGCGTGTAGGGTGTAGAGTGTAGCGTGTAGGGTGTAGGGTGTAGAGTGTAGCGTGTAGGGTGTAGCGTGTAGCATGTAGCATGTAGCGTGTAGCATGTAGAGTGTAGCGTGTAGGGTGTAGAGTGTAGCGTGTAGGGTGTAGAGTGTAGCGTGTAGGGTGTAGGGTGTAGCGTGTAGCGTGCAGAGTGTAGCGTGTAGGGTGTAGAGTGTAGCGTGTTGCGTGTAGGGTGTAGAGTGTAGCGTGTAGCGTGTAGAGTGTAGAGTGTAGCGTGTAGCGTGTAGAGTGTAGCGGGTAGGGTGTAGAGTGTAGCGAGTAGCGTGTAGGGTGTAGGGTGTAGAGTGTAGGGTGTAGCGTGTAGGGTGTAGAGTGTAGCGTGTAGGGTGTAGGGTGTAGGGTGTAGAGTGTAGCGTGTAGGGTGTAGCGTGTAGCATGTAGCATGTAGCGTGTAGCATGTAGAGTGTAGCGTGTAGGGTGTAGAGTGTAGCGTGTAGGGTGTAGCGTGTAGCGTGTAGCGTGCAGGGTGTAGAGTGTAGCGTATAGCGTGTAGGGTGTAGAGTGTAGGGTGTAGCATGTAGCGTGTAGAGTGTAGCGTGTAGGGTGTAGGGTGTACAGTGTAGGGTGTAGCGTGTAGCGTGTACCGTGTAGCGTATAGAATGCAGCGTGTAGGGTGTAGAGTGTAGCGTGTAGTGTGTAGCGTGTAGGGTGTAGGGTGTAGCGTGTAGGGTGTAGAGTGTAGCGTGTAGGGTGTAGAGTGTAACATGTAGCGTGTAGGGTGTAGGGCGTAGCGTGTAGCGTGTACCGTGTAGCGTGTAGAGTGTAGTGTGTAGGGTGTAGAGTGTAGCGTGTAGGGTGTAGAGTGTAGCGTGTAGCGTGTAGCGTGTAGAGTGTAGCGTGTAGGGTGTAGCGTGTAGAGTGTAGTGTGTGGCGTGCAGGGCGTAGGGTGTAGCGTGTAGGGTGTAGGGTGTAGAGTGTAGGGTGTAGCATGTAGGGTGTAGGGTGTAGGGTGTAGCATGTAGGGTGTAGAGTGTAGCGTGTAGGGTGTACGGTGTAGAGTGTAGGGTATAAGCTGTAGCGTTTAGCGTGTAGAGTGTAGCGTGTAGCGTGTAGCGTGTATGGTGTAGAGTGTAGGGTGTAGAGTGTAGCGTGTAGCGAGTAGCGTGTAGGGTGTAGGGTGTAGCGTGTAGGGTGTAGCATGTAGCGTGTAGCGTGTAGCATGTAGAGTAGGGTGTAGGGTGTAGAGTGTAGTGTGTAGAGTGTAGAGTGTAGCGTGTAGAGTGTAGTGTGTGGCGTGCAGGGCGTAGGGTGTAGCGTGTAGGGTGTGGGGTGTAGAGTGTAGGGTGTAGCATGTAGGGTGTAGGGTGTAGGGTGTAGCATGTAGGGTGTAGAGTGTAGCGTGTAGGGTGTACGGTGTAGAGTGTAGGGTATAAGCTGTAGCGTTTAGCGTGTAGAGTGTAGCGTGTAGCGTGTAGCGTGTAGGGTGTAGAGTGTAGGGTGTAGAGTGTAGCGTGTAGCGTGTAGCGTGTAGGGTGTGGGGTGTAGCGTGTAGGGTGTAGCATGTAGCGTGTAGCGTGTAGCATGTAGAGTAGGGTGTAGGGTGTAGAGTGTAGTGTGTAGAGTGTAGAGTGTAGCGTGTAGAGTGTAAAGTGTAGCGTGTAGGGTGTAGCGTGTAGTGTGTAGCGTGTAGCGCGTAGCGTGTAGAGTGTAGGGTATAGAGTGTAGCGTGTAGAGAGTAGGGAGCAGAGTGTAGAGTGTAGCGTGCAGGGTGTAGGGTGTACAGTGTAGGGTGTAGGGTGTAGCGTGTAGCGTGTAGAGTGTAGGGAGTAGGGTGTAGGGTGTAGCGTGTAGGGTGTAGAGTGTAGCGTGTAGCGTGTAGCGTGTAGGGTGTAGCGTGTAGCGTGTAGGGTGTAGCGTGTATCATGTACCGTGTAGCGTGTAGCATGTAGAGTAGGGTGTAGCGTGTAGTGTGTAGCGTGTAGGGTGTAGGGTGTAGCGTGTATCGTGTAGGGTGTAGGGTGTAGAGTGTAGAGTGTAGCGTGTAGGGTGTAGAGTGTAGCGTGTAGAGAGTAGGGTGTAGGGTGTAGAGTGTAGGGTGTAGGGTGTAGAGTGTAACGTGTAGCGTGTAGGGTGTAGCGTGTAGGGTGTAGAGTGTAGGGTGTAGCGTGTAGCGTGTAGCGTGTAGCGTGTAGTGTGTAGGGTGTAGAGTGTAGGGTGTAGCGTGTAGGGTGTAGCGTTAGCGTGTAGCGTGTAGCGTGTAGGGTGTAGGGTGTAGAGTGTAGGGTGTAGCGTGTATGGTGTAGAGTGTAGCGTGTAGCGTGTAGAGTGTAGCGTGTAGGGTGTAGGGTGTAGCGTGTAGCGTGCAGAGTGTAGCGTGTAGGGTGTAGAGTGTAGCGTGTTGCGTGTAGGGTGTAGAGTGTAGCGTGTAGCGTGTAGAGTGTAGAGTGTAGCGTGTAGCGTGTAGAGTGTAGCGGGTAGGGTGTAGAGTGTAGCGAGTAGCGTGTAGCGTGTAGGGTGTAGGGTGTAGAGTGTAAGGTGTAGCGTGTAGGGTGTAGAGTGTAGCGTGTAGGGTGTAGGGTGTAGCGTGTAGGGTGTAGAGTGTAGCGTGTAGGGTGTAGCGTGTAGCATGTAGCGTGTAGCGTGTAGCATGTAGAGTGTAGCGTGTAGGGTGTAGAGTGTAGCGTGTAGGGTGTAGCGTGTAGCGTGTAGCGTGCAGGGTGTAGAGTGTAGCGTATAGCGTGTAGGGTGTAGAGTGTAGGGTGTAGCATGTAGCGTGTAGAGTGTAGCGTGTAGGGTGTAGGGTGTACAGTGTAGGGTGTAGCGTGTAGCGTGTAGGGTGTAGCGTGTAGCGTGTACCGTGTAGCGTATAGAGTGCAGCGTGTAGGGTGTAGAGTGTAGCATGTAGTGTGTAGCGTGTAGGGTGTAGGGTGTAGCGTGTAGGGTGTAGAGTGTAGCGTGTAGGGTGTAGAGTGTAACATGTAGCGTGTAGGGTGTAGGGCGTAGCGTGTAGCGTGTACCGTGTAGCGTGTAGAGTGCAGTGTGTAGGGTGTAGAGTGTAGCGTGTAGGGTGTAGAGTGTAGCGTGTAGCGTGTAGAGTGTAGCGTGTAGGGTGTAGCGTGTAGAGTGTAGTGTGTGGCGTGCAGGGCGTAGGGTGTAGCTTGTAGCGTGTAGGGTGTAGGGTGTAGAGTGTAGGGTGTAGCATGTAGGGTGTAGGGTGTAAGGTGTAGCGTGTAGGGTGTAGAGTGTAGCGTGTAGGGTGTACGGTGTAGAGTGTAGGGTATAAGCTGTAGCGTATAGCGTGTAGAGTGTAGCGTGTAGCGTGTAGCGTGTAGCGTGTAGGGTGTAGAGTGTAGTGTGTAGCGTGTAGCGCGTAGCGTGTAGAGTGTAGGGTATAGAGTGTAGCGTGTAGAGAGTAGGGAGCAGAGTGTAGAGTGTAGCGTGCAGGGTGTAGGGTGTACAGTGTAGGGTGTAGGGTGTAGCGTGTAGCGTGTAGAGTGTAGGGAGAAGGGTGTAGGGTGTAGCGTGTAGGGTGTAGAGTGTAGCGTGTAGCGTGTAGCGTGTAGGGTGTAGCGTGTAGGGTGTAGCGTGTATCATGTACCGTGTAGCGTGTAGCATGTAGAGTAGGGTGTAGGGTGTAGAGTGTAGCGTGTAGGGTGTAGGGTGTAGAGTGTAGGGTGTAGCATGTAGGGTGTAGGGTGTAGGGTGTAGCGTGTAGGGTGTAGAGTGTAGCGTGTAGGGTGTACGGTGTAGAGTGTAGGGTATAAGCTGTAGCGTTTAGCGTGTAGAGTGTAGCGTGTAGCGTGTAGCGTGTAGGGTGTAGAGTGTAGGGTGTAGAGTATAGCGTGTAGCGTGTAGCGTGTAGGGTGTAGGGTGAAGCGAGTAGGGTGTAGCATGTAGCGTGTAGCGTGTAGCATGTAGAGTAGGGTGTAGGGTGTAGGGTGTAGAGTGTAGTGTGTAGAGTGAGGAGTGTAGCGTGTAGATTGTAAAGTGTAGCGTGTAGGGTGTAGCGTGTAGTGTGTAGCGTGTAGCGTGTAGCGCGTAGCGTGTAGAGTGTAGGGTATAGAGTGTAGCATGTAGAGAGTAGGGAGCAGAGTGTAGAGTGTAGCGTGTAGGTTGTAGGGTGTACAGTGTAGGGTGTAGCGTGTAGCGTGTAGAGTGTAGGGCGTAGGGTGTAGGGTGTAGGGTGTAGCGTGTAGGGTGTGGAGTGTAGCGTGTAGCGTGTAGCGTGTAGGGTGTAGCGTGTAGCGTGTAGGGTGTACCGTGTATCATGTACCGTGTAGCGTGTAGCATGTAGAGTAGGGTGTAAGGTGTAGAGTGTAGCGTGTAGTGTGTAGCGTGTAGAGTGTAAAGTGTAGCGTGTAGTGTGTAGTGTGTAGCGTGTAGCGCGTAGCGTGTAGAGTGTAGGGTATAGAGTGTAGCGTGTAGAGTAGGGAGTAGAGTGTAGAGTGTAGCGTGTAGGGTGTAGAGTGTAGCGAGTAGCGTGTAGTGTGTAGGGTGTAGGGTGTAGAGTGTAGGGTGTAGCGTGTAGGGTGTAGAGTGTAGCGTGTAGGGTGTAGCGTGTAGCGTGCAGGGTGTAGAGTGTAGCGTATAGCGTGTAGGGTGTAGGGTGTAGAGTGTAGGGTGTAGCGTGTAGAGTGTAGCGTGTAGCGTGTAGGGTGTAGGGTGTGCAGTGTAGGGTGTAGGGTGTAGCGTGTAGAGTGTAGTGTGTGGCGTGCAGGGCGTAGGGTGTAGCGTGTAGGGTGTAGGGTGTAGAATGTAGGGTGTAGCATGTAGGGTTTAGGGTGTAGGGTGTAGCGTGTAGTGTGTAGAGTGTAGCATGTAGGGTGTACGGTGTAGAATGTAGGGTATAAGCTGTAGCGTTTAGCGTGTAGAGTGTAGCGTGTAGCGTGTAGGGTGTAGGGTGTAGAGTGTAGAGTGTAGCGTGTAGGGTGTAGAGTGTAGCGTGTAGAAAGTAGGGTGTAGGGTGTAGAGTGTAGGGTGTAGGGTGTAGAGTGTAACATGTAGCGTGTAGGGTGTAGCATGTAGGGTGTAGAGTGTAGGGTGTAGCGTGTAGGGTGTAGCGTGTAGCGTGTAGCGTGTAGTGTGTAGGGTGTAGAGTGTAGGGTGTAGCATGTAGGGTGTAGCGTTAGCGTGTAGCGTGTAGCGTGTAGGGTGTAGGGTGTAGAGTGTAGGGTGTAGCGTGTAGGGTGTAGCGTGTATCGTGTAGCGTGTAGAGTGTAGCGTCTAGCGTGTAGCGTATAGTGTGTAGCGTGTAGCGTGTAGATTGTAGCGTGTAGGGTGTAGGGTGTAGCGTGTAGCGTGTAGGGTGTAGGGTGTACCGTGTAGGGTGTAGCGTGTAGCGTGTAGCGTGTAGAGTGTAGCATGTAGGGTGTAGCAAGTAGCGTGTATTGTGTAGGGTGTAGAGTGTAGCATGTAGCGTGTAGCGTGTAGCGTGTAGGGTGTAGGGTGTAGAGTGTAGCGTGTAGCGTGTAGGGTGTCACTTTTTCCCCTGATGAAGACGCTTGAGTAGCGTCGATACGCGTGGGGTTCAGGGCTTCCTTTGTTTTTATCCCGAGGGACAGGACTTGGGTAACTTATCTTTACAACTGCTATGGAATTACACCTATTTACTTCATGCATGGCCTGGCATTTTTCCAAGCCTTAGGACAATGGATCCTGATTCTTTGTATTTCCACAAGGCGTCTGTATGCATACATTTATCCAAATAACTAGGATTTTGTAGTACTGCAAGCATATCTATTTCCCTGATTACCTTTCTATAGGGGTCTGCTTTCATTTGCTTACCAACTGTGCGCACGCATGCTGTGTTGAACAAAATAGGATCCATGATGTATTTCTTCCAGATACTAGGCTGGAGTATATGTTTCCTGTCATAGTACTCAGGGGGTCATAGTTGGCAGTAAACAATAGGCTTCTTATATGTAGATTTGACTAAGATTGGTGTACCCGCATACCTAGCAATTTTTTCTCTCTGGTTATTTCTCCTGTCTCACATATGCTGTAAAGTATTAGCTTCCTTCATTCCCTCGGGTAAAATTACTTATGGCCTATTCAGCCATACTAGTGTTTTAAATGTTTTTAAATGTATGTTTTGCCTGGTTCTGTTTGTGGATTACTAGTTTTGTGCAATAAAATTTACTATTTAAGGTGGATCCCATTGGTTTGCATATCCTTTTCTTTTTGTGTTTAGTGTGTAGCGTGTAGCTTAACCCTACACGCTACACGCTACACTCTACACCCTACACGCTACACCCTACACTCTACACCGTACACTCTACACGCTACACGCTACACTCTACACCCTACACCCTACACGCTACGCGCTACACTCTACACCCTACACGCTACACTCTACACTCTACATGCTACACGCTACACTCTACACTCTACACGCTACACACTACACGCTACACGCTACACCCTACACGCTACACGCTACACCCTACACGCTACACGTTACACTCTACACCCTACACTCTACACCCTACACTCTACACCCTACACTCTACACGCTACACTCTACACCCTACACTCTGCACTCTACACCCTACACCCTACACGCTACACGCTACACTCTACACCCTACACCCTACACGCTACACACTACACGCTACACCCTACACGCTACACGCTACACCCTACACGCTACACGTTACACTCTACACCCTGCACCCTACACGCTACACGCTACACCCTACACGCTACACGCTACACCCTACACACTACACGTTACACTCTACACCCTACACTCTACACCCTACACTCTACACGCTACACTCTACACCCTACACTCTGCACTCTACACCCTACACCCTACACACTACACGCTACACTCTACACCCTACACGCTACACGCTACACCCTACACCCTACACGCTACAATCTACACGCTACACGCTACACCCTATACCCTAGACGCTACACTCTACACGCTACACGTTACACGCTACACCCTACACGCTACACCCTACACTCTACACCCTACACCCTACACGCTACACGCTACACCCTACACGCTACACCCTACACTCTACACCCTACACCCTACACGCTACACGCTACACCCTACACGCTACACGTTACACTCTACACCCTGCACCCTACACGCTACACGCTACACCCTACACTCTACACCCTACACCCTACACGCTACACGCTACACCCTACACGCTACACGTTACACTCTACACCCTGCACCCTACACGCTACACGCTACACCCTACACGCTACACGCTACACCCTACACACTACACGTTACACTCTACACCCTACACTCTACACCCTACACTCTACACGCTACACTCTACACCCTACACTCTGCACTCTACACCCTACACCCTACACACTACACGCTACACTCTACACCCTACACGCTACACGCTACACCCTACACCCTACACGCTACAATCTACACGCTACACGCTACACCCTATACCCTAGACGCTACACTCTACACGCTACACGTTACACGCTACACCCTACACGCTACACCCTACACTCTACACCCTACACCCTACACGCTACACGCTACACCCTACACGCTACACCCTACACTCTACACCCTACACCCTACACGCTACACGCTACACCCTACACGCTACACGTTACACTCTACACCCTACACCCTACACTCTACACCCTACACCCTACTCTCTACACGCTATATTCTACACCCTACACGCTACACTCTACACCCTACACGCTACACGCTACACTCTACACCCTAGACGCTACACTCTATACCCTACACTCTACACGCTACACCCTACACCCTACACTCTACATGCTACACCCTACACCCTACACCCTACACTCTACATGCTACACGCTACACGCTACATGCTACATGCTACACCCTACACGCTACACGCTACACACTACATGCTACACCCTACACCCTACACGCTACACGCTACACTCTACACCCTACACGCTACACCCTACACCCTACACCCTACACGCTACACCCTACACTCTACACCCTACACGCTACACCCTACACTCTACACCCTACACGCTATACGCTACACTCTACACCCTGCACGCTACACGCTACACCCTACACGCTACACTCTACACCCTACACGCTACACCCTACACTCTACACCCTACACCCTACACGCTACACGCTACACTCTACACCCTACACGCTACACCCTACACTCCACACCCTACACCCTACATGCTACACGCTACACCCTACACGCTACACTTTACACTCTAAACCCTACACTCTACATCCTACACCCTACACTCTACACCCTACACGCTACACTCTACACCCTACACCCTACATGCTACACGCTACACGCTACACTCTACACCCTACACGCTACCCGCTACACCCTACAAGCTAAACGCTACAAACTACACGCTACATATTACACTCTACACCCTAGCGTGTAGCGTGTAGGGTGTAGAGTGTAGCGTGTAGCATGTAGCGTGTAGGGTGTATGGTGTAGAGTGTAGCATGTAGCGTGTAGGGTGTAGAGTGTAGCGTGTAGGGTGTAGAGTGTAGCATGTAGCGTGTAGGGTGTAGGGTGTAGAGTGTAGAGTGTAGCATGTAGCGTGTAGATTGTAGGGTGTACCGTGTAGGGTGTAGAGTGTAGCATGTAGAGTGTAGGGTGTAGAGTGAAGGGTGTAGCGTGTAGAGTGTAGCGTGTAGCGTGTACGGTGTAGGGTGTAGAGTGTAGGGTGTAGCGTGTAGCTTAACCCTACACGCTACACGCTACACTCTACACCCTACACGCTACACCCTACACTCTACACCGTACACTCTACACGCTACACGCTACACTCTACACCCTACACCCTACACGCTACGCGCTACACTCTACACCCTACATGCTACACTCTACACTCTACATGCTACACGCTACACTCTACACTCTACACGCTACACGCTACACCCTACACCCTACACGCTACACGCTACACTCTACAACCTACACGCTACACGCTACACTCTACACGCTACACGCTACACTCTACACCCTACACTCTACACGCTACACGCTACACTCTACACCCTACACTCTACACGCTACACGCTACACTTTACAACCTACATGCAACACGCTACACTCTACACTCTACACTCTACACCATACACCCTACACGCTACACACTATACTCTACACCCTACACGCTACACTCTACACGCTACACGCTACACTCTACACTCTACACGCTACACTCTACACCCTACACGCAACACGCTACACTCTACACCCTACACGCTACACTCTACACTCTACACAATACACGCTACACTCTACACCATACACGCTACTTCCTACACTCTACACCCTACACCCTACACGCTATACCCGACACCCTACACCCTGCATGCTTCACACTACACGCTACACTCTACACTATACACCCTATACCCTACACGCTACATGCTACACCCTACACGCTACACTCTACACCCTACACCCTACACGCTACACACTACACGCTACACGCTACACCCTACACGCTACACGCTACACCCTACACGCTACACGTTACACTCTACACCCTACACCCTACACAATACACCCTACACGCTACACGTTACACTCTACACCCTACACGCTACACTCTACACCCTACACCCTACACGCTACACACTACACGCTACACGCTACACCCTACACGCTACACACTACACCCTACACGCTACACGTTACACTCTACACCCTACACCCTACACGCTACACCCTACACACTACACGTTACACTCTACACCCTACACTCTACACCCTACACTCTACACGCTACACTCTACACCCTACACTCTGCACTCTACACCCTACACCCTACACGCTACACGCTACACTCTACACCCTACACCCTACACGCTACACACTACACGCTACACGCTACACCCTACACGCTACACGCTACACCCTACACGCTACACGTTACACTCTACACCCTGCACCCTACACGCTACACCCTACACGCTACACGCTACACCCTACACACTACACGTTACACTCTACACCCTACACTCTACACCCTACACTCTACACGCTACACTCTACACCCTACACTCTGCACTCTACACCCTACACCCTACACACTACACGCTACACTCTACACCCTACACGCTACACGCTACACCCTACACCCTACACGCTACAATCTACACGCTACACGCTACACCCTATACCCTAGACGCTACACTCTACACGCTACACGTTACACGCTACACCCTACACGCTACACCCTACACTCTACACCCTACACCCTACACGCTACACGCTACACCCTACACGCTACACCCTACACTCTACACCCTACACAATACACGCTACATGCTACACCCTACACGCTACACGTTACACTCTACACCCTACACCCTACACTCTACACCCTACACCCTACTCTCTACACGCTATATTCTACACCCTACACGCTACACTCTACACCCTACACGCTACACTCTACACCCTAGACGCTACACTCTATACCCTACACCCTACACGCTACACCCTACACTCTACACCCTACACCCTACACGCTACACGCTACACTCTACACCCTACACGCTACACCCTACACTCCACACCCTACACCCTACATGCTACACGCTACACCCTACACGCTACACATTACACTCTAAACCCTACACTCTACATCCTACACCCTACACTCTACACCCTACACGCTACACTCTACACTCTACACCCTACACCCTACATGCTACACGCTACACGCTACACTCTACACCCTACACACTACCCGCTACACCCTACAAGCTAAACGCTACAAACTACACGCTACATATTACACTCTACACCCTAGCGTGTAGCGTGTAGGGTGTAGAGTGTAGCGTGTAGCATGTAGCGTGTAGGGTGTATGGTGTAGAGTGTAGCATGTAGCGTGTAGGGTGTAGAGTGTAGCGTGTAGGGTGTAGAGTGTAGCATGTAGCGTGTAGGGTGTAGGGTGTAGAGTGTAGAGTGTAGCATGTAGCGTGTAGATTGTAGGGTGTACCGTGTAGGATGTAGAGTGTAGCATGTAGAGTGTAGGGTGTAGAGTGAAGGGTGTAGCGTGTAGAGTGTAGCGTGTAGCGTGTACGGTGTAGGGTGTAGAGTGTAGGGTGTAGCGTGTAGCTTAACCCTACACGCTACACGCTACACTCTACACCCTACACGCTACACCCTACACTCTACACCGTACACTCTACACGCTACACGCTACACTCTACACCCTACACCCTACACGCTACGCGCTACACTCTACACCCTACACGCTACACTCTACACTCTACATGCTACACGCTACACTCTACACTCTACACGCTACACGCTACACCCTACACCCTACACGCTACACGCTACACTCTACAACCTACACGCTACACGCTACACTCTACACGCTACACGCTACACTCTACACCCTACACTCTACACGCTACACGCTACACTCTACACCCTACACTCTACACGCTACACGCTACACTGTACACCCTACATGCAACACGCTACACTCTACACCCTACACGCTACACTCTACACGCTACACGCTACATGCTACACTCTCCACTCTACACCATACACCCTACACGCTACACACTATACTCTACACCCTACACGCTACACTCTACACGCTACACGCTACACGCTACACTCTACACGCTACACTCTACACCCTACACGCAACACGCTACACTCTACACCCTACACGCTACACTCTACACTCTACACGCTACACGCTACACTCTACACCATACACGCTACTTCCTACACTCTACACCCTACACCCTACACCCTACACCCTGCATGCTTCACACTACACGCTACACTCTACACTATACACCCTATACCCTACACGCTACATGCTACACCCTACACGCTACACTCTACACCCTACACCCTACACGCTACACACTACACGCTACACGCTACACCCTACACGCTACACGCTACACCCTACACGCTACACGTTACACTCTACACCCTACACCCTACACACTACACCCTACACGCTACACGTTACACTCTACACCCTACACGCTACACTCTACACCCTACACCCTACACGCTACACACTACACGCTACAGGCTACACCCTACACGCTACACGCTACACCCTACACGCTACACGTTACACTCTACACCCTACACCCTACACGCTACACCCTACACACTACACGTTACACTCTACACCCTACACTCTACACCCTACACTCTACACGCTACACTCTACACCCTACACTCTGCACTCTACACCCTACACCCTACACGCTACACGCTACACTCTACACCCTACACCCTACACGCTACACACTACACGCTACACGCTACACCCTACACGCTACACCCTACACGCTACACGTTACACTCTACACCCTGCACCCTACACGCTACACGCTACACCCTACACGCTACACGCTACACCCTACACACTACACGTTACACTCTACACCCTACACTCTACACCCTACACTCTACACGCTACACTCTACACCCTACACTCTGCACTCTACACCCTACACCCTACACACTACACGCTACACTCTACACCCTACACGCTACACGCTACACCCTACACCCTACACCCTACACGCTACAATCTACACGCTACACGCTACACCCTATACCCTAGACGCTACACTCTACACGCTACACGTTACACGCTACACCCTACACGCTACACCCTACACTCTACACCCTACACCCTACACGCTACACGCTACACCCTACACGCTACACCCTACACTCTACACCCTACACCCTACACGCTACACGCTACACCCTACACGCTACACGTTACACTCTACACCCTACACTCTACACCCTACACCCTACTCTCTACACGCTATATTCTACACCCTACACGCTACACTCTACACCCTACACGCTACACGCTACACTCTACACCCTAGACGCTACACTCTATACCCTACACTCTACACGCTACACCCTACACCCTACACTCTACATGCTACACCCTACACCCTACACCCTACACTCTGCATGCTACACGCTACACGCTACATGCTACATGCTACACCCTACACGCTACACGCTACACACTACATGCTACACCCTACACCCTACACCCTACACGCTACACGCTACACTCTACACCCTACACGCTACACTCTACACCCTACACCCTACATGCTACACGCTACACGCTACACTCTACACCCTACACGCTACCCGCTACACCCTACAAGCTAAACGCTACAAACTACACACTACATATTACACTCTACACCCTAGCGTGTAGCGTGTAGGGTGTAGAGTGTAGCGTGTAGCATGTAGCGTGTAGGGTGTATGGTGTAGAGTGTAGCATGTAGCGTGTAGGGTGTAGAGTGTAGCGTGTAGGGTGTAGAGTGTAGCATGTAGCGTGTAGGGTGTAGGGTGTAGAGTGTAGAGTGTAGCATGTAGCGTGTAGATTGTAGGGTGTACCGTGTAGGGTGTAGAGTGTAGCATGTAGAGTGTAGGGTGTAGAGTGAAGGGTGTAGCGTGTAGAGTGTAGCGTGTAGCGTGTACGGTGTAGGGTGTAGAGTGTAGGGTGTAGCGTGTAGCTTAACCCTACACGCTACACGCTACACTCTACACCCTACACGCTACAACCTACACTCTACACCGTACACTCTACACGCTACACGCTACACTCTACACCCTACACCCTACACGCTACGCGCTACACTCTACACCCTACATGCTACACTCTACACTCTACATGCTACACGCTACACTCTACACTCTACACGCTACACGCTACACCCTACACCCTACACGCTACACGCTACACTCTACAACCTACACGCTACACGCTACACTCTACACGCTACACGCTACACTCTACACCCTACACTCTACACGCTACACGCTACACTCTACACCCTACACTCTACACGCTACACGCTACACTGTACAACCTACATGCAACACGCTACACTCTACACTCTACACTCTACACCATACACCCTACACGCTACACACTATACTCTACACCCTACACGCTACACTCTACACGCTACACGCTACACTCTACACTCTACACGCTACACTCTACACCCTACACGCAACACGCTACACTCTACACCCTACACGCTACACTCTACACTCTACACAATACACGCTACACTCTACACCATACACGCTACTTCCTACACTCTACACCCTACACCCTACACGCTATACCCGACACCCTACACCCTGCATGCTTCACACTACACGCTACACTCTACACTATACACCCTATACCCTACACGCTACATGCTACACCCTACACGCTACACTCTACACCCTACACCCTACACGCTAGACACTACACGCTACACGCTACACCCTACACGCTACACGCTACACCCTACACGCTACACGTTACACTCTACACCCTACACCCTACACAATACACCCTACACGCTACACGTTACACTCTACACCCTACACGCTACACTCTACACCCTACACCCTACACGCTACACACTACACGCTACACGCTACACCCTACACGCTACACGCTACACCCTACACGCTACACGTTACACTCTACACCCTACACCCTACACGCTACACCCTACACACTACACGTTACACTCTACACCCTACACTCTACACCCTACACTCTACACGCTACACTCTACACCCTACACTCTGCACTCTTCACCCTACACCCTACACGCTACACGCTACACTCTACACCCTACACCCTACACGCTACACACTACACGCTACACGCTACACCCTACACGCTACACGCTACACCCTACACGCTACACGTTACACTCTACACCCTGCACCCTACACGCTACACCCTACACGCTACACGCTACACCCTACACACTACACATTACACTCTACACCCTACACTCTACACCCTACACTCTACACGCTACACTCTACACCCTACACTCTGCACTCTACACCCTACACCCTACACACTACACGCTACACTCTACACCCTACACGCTACACGCTACACCCTACACCCTACACCCTACACGCTACAATCTACACGCTACACGCTACACCCTATACCCTAGATGCTACACTCTACACGCTACACGTTACACGCTACACCCTACACGCTACACCCTACACTCTACACCCTACACGCTACACGCTACACCCTACACGCTACACCCTACACTCTACACCCTACACCCTAAACGCTACACGCTACACCCTACACGCTACACGTTACACTCTACACCCTACACTCTACACCCTACACCCTACTCTCTACACGCTATATTCTACACCCTACACGCTACACTCTACACCCTACACGCTACACTCTACACCCTAGACGCTACACTCTTATACCCTACACTCTACACGCTACACCCTACACCCTACACTCTACATGCTACACCCTACACCCTACACCCTACACTCTACATGCTACACGCTACACGCTACATGCTACATGCTACACCCTACACGCTACACGCTACACACTACATGCTACACCCTACACCCTACACCCTACACGCTACATGCTACACTCTACACCCTACACGCTACACCCTACACCCTACACCCTACACGCTACACCCTACACTCTACACCCTACACGCTACACCCTACACTCTACACCCTACACGCTATACGCTACACTCTACACCCTGCACGCTACACGCTACACCCTACACGCTACACTCTACACCCTACACGCTACACCCTACACTCTACACCCTACACCCTACACGCTACACGCTACACTCTACACCCTACACGCTACACCCTACACTCCACACCCTACACCCTACATGCTACACGCTACACCCTACACGCTACACATTACACTCTAAACCCTACACTCTACATCCTACACCCTACACTCTACACCCTACACGCTACACTCTACACTCTACACCCTACACCCTACATGCTACACGCTACACGCTACACTCTACACCCTACACGCTACCCGCTACACCCTACAAGCTAAACGCTACAAACTACACGCTACATATTACACTCTACACCCTAGCGTGTAGCGTGTAGGGTGTAGAGTGTAGCGTGTAGCATGTAGCGTGTAGGGTGTATGGTGTAGAGTGTAGCATGTAGCGTGTAGGGTGTAGAGTGTAGCGTGTAGGGTGTAGAGTGTAGCATGTAGCGTGTAGGGTGTAGGGTGTAGAGTGTAGAGTGTAGCATGTAGCGTGTAGATTGTAGGGTGTACCGTGTAGGGTGTAGAGTGTAGCATGTAGAGTGTAGGGTGTAGAGTGAAGGGTGTAGCGTGTAGAGTGTAGCGTGTAGCGTGTACGGTGTAGGGTGTAGAGTGTAGGGTGTAGCGTGTAGCTTAACCCTACACGCTACACGCTACACTCTACACCCTACACGCTACACCCTACACTCTACACCGTACACTCTACACGCTACACGCTACACTCTACACCCTACACCCTACACGCTACGCGCTACACTCTACACCCTACACGCTACACTCTACACTCTACATGCTACACGCTACACTCTACACTCTACACGCTACACGCTACACCCTACACCCTACACGCTACACGCTACACTCTACAACCTACACGCTACACGCTACACTCTACACGCTACCCGCTACACTCTACACCCTACACTCTACACGCTACACGCTACACTCTACACCCTACACTCTACACGCTACACGCTACACTGTACACCCTACATGCAACACGCTACACTCTACACCCTACACGCTACACTCTACACGCTACACGCTACATGCTACACTCTACACTCTACACCATACACCCTACACGCTACACACTATACTCTACACCCTACACGCTACACTCTACACGCTACACGCTACACGCTACACTCTACACTCTACACGCTACACTCTACACCCTACACGCAACACGCTACACTCTACACCCTACACGCTACACTCTACACTCTACACGCTACACGCTACACTCTACACCATACACGCTACTTCCTACACTCTACACCCTACACCCTACACCCTACACCCTGCATGCTTCACACTACACGCTACACTCTACACTATACACCCTATACCCTACACGCTACATGCTACACCCTACACGCTACACTCTACACCCTACACCCTACACGCTACACACTACACGCTACACGCTACACCCTACACGCTACACGCTACACCCTACACGCTACACGTTACACTCTACACCCTACACCCTACACACTACACCCTACACGCTACACGTTACACTCTACACCCTACACGCTACACTCTACACCCTACACCCTACACGCTACACACTACACGCTACAGGCTACACCCTACACGCTACACGCTACACCCTACACGCTACACGTTACACTCTACACCCTACACCCTACACGCTACACCCTACACACTACACGTTACACTCTACACCCTACACTCTACACCCTACACTCTACACGCTACACTCTACACCCTACACTCTGCACTCTACACCCTACACCCTACACGCTACACGCTACACTCTACACCCTACACCCTACACGCTACACACTACACGCTACACGCTACACCCTACACGCTACACGCTACACCCTACACGCTACACGTTATACTCTACACCCTGCACCCTACACGCTACACGCTACACCCTACACGCTACACGCTACACCCTACACACTACACGTTACACTCTACACCCTACACTCTACACCCTACACTCTACACGCTACACTCTACACCCTACACTCTGCACTCTACACCCTACACCCTACACACTACACGCTACACTCTACACCCTACACGCTACACGCTACACCCTACACCCTACACCCTACACCCTACACGCTACAATCTACACGCTACACGCTACACCCTATACCCTAGACGCTACACTCTACACGCTACACGTTACACGCTACACCCTACACGCTACACCCTACACTCTACACCCTACACCCTACACGCTACACCCTACACGCTACACCCTACACTCTACACCCTACACCCTACACGCTACACGCTACACCCTACACGCTACACGTTACACTCTACACCCTACACTCTACACCCTACACCCTACTCTCTACACGCTATATTCTACACCCTACACGCTACACTCTACACCCTACACGCTACACGCTACACTCTACACCCTAGACGCTACACTCTATACCCTACACTCTACACGCTACACCCTACACTCTACATGCTACACCCTACACCCTACACCCTACACTCTACATGCTACACGCTACACGCTACATGCTACATGCTACACCCTACACGCTACACGCTACACACTACATGCTACACCCTACACCCTACACCCTACACGCTACACGCTACACTCTACACCCTACACGCTACACCCTACACCCTACACCCTACACGCTACACCCTACACTCTACACCCTACACACTACACCCTACACTCTACACCCTACACGCTATACGCTACACTCTACACCCTGCATGCTACACGCTACACCCTACACGCTACACTCTACACCCTACACGCTACACCCTACACTCTACACCCTACACCCTACACGCTACACGCTACACTCTACACCCTACACGCTACACCCTACACTCCACACCCTACACGCTACACCCTACACGCTACACATTACACTCTAAACCCTACACTCTACATCCTACACCCTACACTCTACACCCTACACGCTACACTCTACACTCTACACCCTACACCCTACATGCTACACGCTACACGCTACACTCTACACCCTACACGCTACCCGCTACACCCTGCAAGCTAAACGCTACAAACTACACGCTACATATTACACTCTACACCCTAGCGTGTAGCGTGTAGGGTGTAGAGTGTAGCGTGTAGCATGTAGCGTGTAGGGTGTATGGTGTAGAGTGTAGCATGTAGCGTGTAGGGTGTAGAGTGTAGCGTGTAGGGTGTAGAGTGTAGCATGTAGCGTGTAGGGTGTAGGGTGTAGAGTGTAGAGTGTAGCATGTAGCGTGTAGATTGTAGGGTGTACCATGTAGGGTGTAGAGTGTAGCATGTAGAGTGTAGGGTGTAGAGTGAAGGGTGTAGCGTGTAGAGTGTAGCGTGTAACGTGTACGGTGTAGGGTGTAGAGTGTAGGGTGTAGCGTGTAGCTTGTAGGGTGTAGAGTGTAGCGTGTAGGCTGTAGCGTGTAGGGTGTAGCATGTATCGTGTAGGGTGTAGAGTGTAGCATGTAGTGTGTAGAGTGTAGGGTGTAGCGTGTAGCGTGTGTAGGGTGTAGGGTGTAGAGTGTAGCGTGTAGCGTGTAGGGTGTAGAGTGTAGGGTGTAGGGTGTAGAGTGTAGCGTGTAGGGTGTAGCATGTAGGGTTTAGGGTGTAGGGTGTAGAGTGTAGGGTGTTGCGTGTAGGGTGTAGAGTGTAGCGTGTAGGGTGTAGCGTGTAGAGTGTAGCGTGTAGCGTGTAGGGTGGAGAGTGTAGAGTGTAGGGTGTAGCGTGTAGGGTGTAGAGTGTAGCGTGTAGGGTGTAGAGTGTAGCGTGTAGCGTGCAGGGTGTAGAGTGTAGCATGTAGCGTGTAGAGTGTAGCGTGTAGGGTGTAGGGTGTAGCGTGTAGCGTGCAGATTGTAGCTTGTAGGGTGTAGAGTGTAGCGTGTTGCGTGTAGGGTGTAGAGTGTAGCGTGTAGCGTGTAGAGTGTAGAGTGTAGCGTGTAGCGTGTAGAGTGTAGCGGGTAGGGTGTAGAGTGTAGTGAGTAGCGTGTAGGGTGTAGGGTGTAGAGTGTAGGGTGTAGCGTGTAGGGTGTAGAGTGTAGCGTGTAGGGTGTAGGGTGTAGGGTGTAGAGTGTAGCGTGTAGGGTGTAGCGTGTAGCATGTAGCATGTAGCGTGTAGCATGTAGAGTGTAGCGTGTAGGGTGTAGAGTGTAGCGTGTAGGGTGTAGAGTGTAGCGTGTAGGGTGTAGGGTGTAGCGTGTAGCGTGCAGAGTGTAGCATGTAGGGTGTAGAGTGTAGCGTGTTGCGTGTAGGGTGTAGAGTGTAGCGTGTAGCGTGTAGAGTGTAGAGTGTAGCGTGTAGCGTGTAGAGTGTAGCGGGTAGGGTGTAGAGTGTAGCGAGTAGCGTGTAGGGTGTAGGGTGTAGAGTGTAGGGTGTAGCGTGTAGGGTGTAGAGTGTAGCGTGTAGGGTGTAGGGTGTAGGGTGTAGAGTGTAGCGTGTAGGGTGTAGCGTGTAGCATGTAGCATGTAGCGTGTAGCATGTAGAGTGTAGCGTGTAGGGTGTAGAGTGTAGCGTGTAGGGTGTAGCGTGTAGCGTGTAGCGTGCAGGGTGTAGAGTGTAGCGTATAGCGTGTAGGGTGTAGAGTGTAGGGTGTAGCATGTAGCGTGTAGAGTGTAGCGTGTAGGGTGTAGGGTGTACAGTGTAGGGTGTAGCGTGTAGCGTGTACCGTGTAGCGTATAGAATGCAGCGTGTAGGGTGTAGAGTGTAGCGTGTAGTGTGTAGCGTGTAGGGTGTAGGGTGTAGCGTGTAGGGTGTAGAGTGTAGCGTGTAGGGTGTAGAGTGTAACATGTAGCGTGTAGGGTGTAGGGCGTAGCGTGTAGCGTGTACCGTGTAGCGTGTAGAGTGTAGTGTGTAGGGTGTAGAGTGTAGCGTGTAGGGTGTAGAGTGTAGCGTGTAGCGTGTAGCGTGTAGAGTGTAGCGTGTAGGGTGTAGCGTGTAGAGTGTAGTGTGTGGCGTGCAGGGCGTAGGGTGTAGCGTGTAGGGTGTAGGGTGTAGAGTGTAGGGTGTAGCATGTAGGGTGTAGGGTGTAGGGTGTAGCATGTAGGGTGTAGAGTGTAGCGTGTAGGGTGTACGGTGTAGAGTGTAGGGTATAAGCTGTAGCGTTTAGCGTGTAGAGTGTAGCGTGTAGCGTGTAGCGTGTAGCGTGTATGGTGTAGAGTGTAGGGTGTAGAGTGTAGCGTGTAGCGAGTAGCGTGTAGGGTGTAGGGTGTAGCGTGTAGGGTGTAGCATGTAGCGTGTAGCGTGTAGCATGTAGAGTAGGGTGTAGGGTGTAGAGTGTAGTGTGTAGAGTGTAGAGTGTAGCGTGTAGAGTGTAGTGTGTGGCGTGCAGGGCGTAGGGTGTAGCGTGTAGGGTGTGGGGTGTAGAGTGTAGGGTGTAGCATGTAGGGTGTAGGGTGTAGGGTGTAGCATGTAGGGTGTAGAGTGTAGCGTGTAGGGTGTACGGTGTAGAGTGTAGGGTATAAGCTGTAGCGTTTAGCGTGTAGAGTGTAGCGTGTAGCGTGTAGCGTGTAGGGTGTAGAGTGTAGGGTGTAGAGTGTAGCGTGTAGCGTGTAGCGTGTAGGGTGTGGGGTGTAGCGTGTAGGGTGTAGCATGTAGCGTGTAGCGTGTAGCATGTAGAGTAGGGTGTAGGGTGTAGAGTGTAGTGTGTAGAGTGTAGAGTGTAGCGTGTAGAGTGTAAAGTGTAGCGTGTAGGGTGTAGCGTGTAGTGTGTAGCGTGTAGCGCGTAGCGTGTAGAGTGTAGGGTATAGAGTGTAGCGTGTAGAGAGTAGGGAGCAGAGTGTAGAGTGTAGCGTGCAGGGTGTAGGGTGTACAGTGTAGGGTGTAGGGTGTAGCGTGTAGCGTGTAGAGTGTAGGGAGTAGGGTGTAGGGTGTAGCGTGTAGGGTGTAGAGTGTAGCGTGTAGCGTGTAGCGTGTAGGGTGTAGCGTGTAGCGTGTAGGGTGTAGCGTGTATCATGTACCGTGTAGCGTGTAGCATGTAGAGTAGGGTGTAGCGTGTAGTGTGTAGCGTGTAGGGTGTAGGGTGTAGCGTGTAGGGTGTAGAGTGTAGCGTGTAGGGTGTAGAGTGTAACATGTAGCGTGTAGGGTGTAGGGCGTAGCGTGTAGCGTGTACCGTGTAGCGTGTAGAGTGTAGTGTGTAGGGTGTAGAGTGTAGCGTGTAGGGTGTAGAGTGTAGCGTGTAGCGTGTAGCGTGTAGAGTGTAGCGTGTAGGGTGTAGCGTGTAGAGTGTAGTGTGTGGCGTGCAGGGCGTAGGGTGTAGCGTGTAGGGTGTAGAGTGTAGGGTGTAGCATGTAGGGTGTAGGGTGTAGGGTGTAGCATGTAGGGTGTAGAGTGTAGAGTGTAGCGTGTAGCGTGTAGCGTGTAGGGTGTAGGGTGTAGCGTGTAGGGTGTAGCATGTAGCGTGTAGCGTGTAGCATGTAGAGTAGGGTGTAGGGTGTAGAGTGTAGTGTGTAGAGTGTAGCGTGTAGAGTGTAGTGTGTGGCGTGCAGGGCGTAGGGTGTAGCGTGTAGGGTGTAGGGTGTAGAGTGTAGAGTGTAGCATGTAGGGTGTAGGGTGTAGGGTGTAGCATGTAGGGTGTAGAGTGTAGCGTGTAGGGTGTACGGTGTAGAGTGTAGGGTATAAGCTGTAGCGTTTAGCGTGTAGAGTGTAGCGTGTAGCGTGTAGCGTGCAGGGTGTAGAGTGTAGCGTATAGCGTGTAGGGTGTAGGATGTAGAGTGTAGCGTGTAGGGTGTAGAGTGTAGCGTGTAGAGTGTAGCATGTAGCGTGTAGGGTGTAGAGTGTAGAGTGTAGCGTGTAGGGTGAAGCATGTAGGGTGTAGGGTGTCGGGTATAGCGTGTAGGGTGTAGGGTGTAGAGTGTAGGGTGTAGCGTGTATGGTGTAGAGTGTAGCGTGTAGCGTGTAGAGTGTAGCGTGTAGGGTGTAGGGTGTAGCGTGTAGCGTGCAGAGTGTAGCGTGTAGGGTGTAGAGTGTAGCGTGTTGCGTGTAGGGTGTAGAGTGTAGCGTGTAGAGTGTAGAGTGTAGCGTGTAGCGTGTAGAGTGTAGCGGGTAGGGTGTAGAGTGTAGCGAGTAGCGTGTAGGGTGTAGGGTGTAGAGTGTAGGGTGTAGCGTGTAGGGTGTAGAGTGTAGCGTGTAGGGTGTAGGGTGTAGGGTGTAGAGTGTAGCGTGTAGGGTGTAGCGTGTAGCATGTAGCGTGTAGCGTGTAGCATGTAGAGTGTAGCGTGTAGGGTGTAGAGTGTAGCGTGTAGGGTGTAGCGTGTAGCGTGTAGCGTGCAGGGTGTAGAGTGTAGCGTATAGCGTGTAGGGTGTAGAGTGTAGGGTGTAGCATGTAGCGTGTAGAGTGTAGCGTGTAGGGTGTAGGGTGTACAGTGTAGGGTGTAGCGTGTAGCGTGTAGTGTATAGAATGCAGCGTGTAGGGTGTAGAGTGTAGCGTGTAGTGTGTAGCGTGTAGGGTGTAGGGTGTAGCGTGTAGGGTGTAGAGTGTAGCGTGTAGGGTGTAGAGTGTAACATGTAGCGTGTAGGGTGTAGGGCGTAGCGTGTAGCGTGTACCGTGTAGCGTGTAGAGTGTAGTGTGTAGGGTGTAGAGTGTAGCGTGTAGGGTGTAGAGTGTAGCGTGTAGCGTGTAGAGTGTAGCGTGTAGGGTGTAGCGTGTAGAGTGTAGTGTGTGGCGTGCAGGGCGTAGGGTGTAGCGTGTAGGGTGTAGGGTGTAGAGTGTAGGGTGTAGCATGTAGGGTGTAGGGTGTAGGGTGTAGCGTGTAGGGTGTAGAGTGTAGCGTGTAGGGTGTACGGCGTAGAGTGTAGGGTGTACGGCGTAGAGTGTAGGGTATAAGCTGTAGCGTTTAGCGTGTAGAGTGTAGCGTGTAGCGTGTAGCGTGTAGCGTGTAGGGTGTAGAGTGTAGGGTGTAGAGTGTAGCGTGTAGCGTATAGCGTGTAGGGTGTAGGGTGTAGCGTGTAGGGTGTAGCATGTAGCGTGTAGCGTGTAGCATGTAGAGTAGGGTGTAGGGTGTAGAGTGTAGTGTGTAGAGTGTAGAGTGTAGCGTGTAGAGTGTAAAGTGTAGCGTGTAGGGTGTAGGGTGTAGTGTGTAGCGTGTAGCGCGTAGCGTGTAGAGTGTAGGGTATATAGAGTGTAGCGTGTAGAGAGTAGGGAGCAGAGTGTAGAGTGTAGCGTGCAGGGTGTAGGGTGTACAGTGTAGGATGTAGGGTGTAGCGTGTAGGGTGTAGAGTGTAGCGTGTAGCGTGTAGGGTGTAGCGTGTAGCGTGTAGGGTGTAGCGTGTATCATGTACCGTGTAGCGTGTAGCATGTAGAGTAGGGTGTAGGGTGTAGAGTGTAGCATGTAGGGTGTAGGGTGTAGAGTGTAGGGTGTAGCATGTAGGGTGTAGGGTGTAGGGTGTAGCGTGCAGGGTGTAGAGTGTAGCGTGTAGGGTGTACGGTGTAGAGTGTAGGGTATAAGCTGTAGCGTTTAGCGTGTAGAGTGTAGCGTGTAGGGTGTAGAGTGTAGGGTGTAGAGTGTAGCGTGTAGCGTGTAGCGTGTAGGGTGAAGCGTGTAGGGTGTAGCATGTAGCGTGTAGCGTGTAGCATGTAGAGTAGGGTGTAGGGTGTAGGGTGTAGAGTGTAGTGTGTAGAGTGTAGAGTGTAGCGTGTAGAGTGTAAAGTGTAGCGTGTAGGGTGTAGCGTGTAGTGTGTAGCGTGTAGCGCGTAGCGTGTAGAGTGTAGGGTATAGAGTGTAGCGTGTAGAGAGTAGGGAGCAGAGTGTAGAGTGTAGCATGTAGGGTGTAGTGTAGCATGTAGCGTGTAGAGTGTAGGGTGTAGCGTGTAGGGTGTAGAGTGTAGCGTGTAGGGTGTAGAGTGTAGCGTGTAGCGTGTAGGGTGTCACTTTTTCCTCTGATGAAGACGCTTGAGTAGCGTCGATACGCGTGGGGTAAAGGGCTTCCTTTGTTTTTTTCCCGAGGGACAGGACTTGGGTAACTTATCTTTACAACTGCTATGGAATTACACCTATTTACTTCATGCATGGCCTGGCATTTTTCCAAGCCTTAGGACAATGGATCCTGATTCTTTGTATTTCCACAAGGCGTCTGTATGCATACATTTATCCAAATAACTAGGATTTTGTAGTACTGCAGCATATCTATTTCCCTGATTACCTTTCTATAGGGGTCTGCTTTCATTTGCTTTTACCAACTGTGCGCACGCATGCTGTGTTGAACAAAATAGGATCCATGATGTATTTCTTCCAGATACTAGGCTGGAGTATATGTTTCCTGTCATAGTACTCAGGGGGTCACAGTTGGCAGTAAACAATAGGCTTCTTATATGTAGATTTGACTAAGATTGGTGTACCCGCATAACTAGCAATTTTTTCTCTCTGGTTATTTCTCCTGTCTCACATATGCTGTAAAGTATTAGCTTCCTTCATTCCCTCGGGTAAAATTACTTATGGCCTATTCAGCCATACTAGTGTTTTAAATGTTTTTAAATGTATGTTTTGCCTGGTTCTGTTTGTGGATTACTAGTTTTGTGCAATAAAATTGACTATTTAAGGTGGATCCCATTGGTTTGCATATCCTTTTCTTTTTGTGTTTAGTGTGTAGCGTGTAGCTTAACCCTACACGCTACACGCTACACTCTACACCCTACACGCTACACCCTACACTCTACACCGTACACTCTACACGCTACACGCTACACTCTACACCCTACACCCTACACGCTACGCGCTACACTCTACACCCTACACGCTACACTCTACACTCTACATGCTACACGCTACACTCTACACTCTACACGCTACACGCTACACCCTACACCCTACACGCTACACGCTACACTCTACAACCTACACGCTACACGCTACACTCTACACGCTACACGCTACACTCTACACCCTACACTCTACACGCTACACGCTACACTCTACACCCTACACTCTACACGCTACACGCTACACTGCACACCCTACATGCAACACGCTACACTCTACACCCTACACGCTACACTCTACACGCTACACGCTACATGCTACACTCTACACTCTACACCATACACCCTACACGCTACACACTATACTCTACACCCTACACGCTACACTCTACACGCTACACGCTACACGCTACACTCTACACTCTACACGCTACACTCTACACCCTACATGCAACACACTACACTACACCCTACACGCTACACTCTACACTCTACACGCTACACGCTACACTCTACACCATACACGCTACTTCCTACACTCTACACCCTACACCCTACACGCTATACCCGACACCCTACACCCTGCATGCTTCACACTACACGCTACACTCTACACTATACACCCTATACCCTACATGCTACATGCTACACCCTACACGCTACACTCTACACCCTACACCCTACACGCTACACACTACACGCTACACGCTACACCCTACACGCTACAAGCTACACCCTACACGCTACACGTTACACTCTACACCCTACACCCTACACACTACACCCTACACGCTACACGTTACACTCTACACCCTACACGCTACACTCTACACTCTACACGCTACACTCTACACCCTACACTCTGCACTCTACACCCTACACCCTACATGCTACACGTTACACTCTACACCCTGCACCCTACACGCTACATGCTACACCCTACACGCTACACGCTACACCCTACACACTACACGTTACACTCTACACCCTACACTCTACACCCTACACTCTACACGCTACACTCTACACCCTACACTGCACTCTACACCCTACACCCTACACACTACACGCTACACTCTACACCCTACACGCTACACGCTACACCCTACACCCTACACCCTACACGCTACAATCTACACGCTACACGCTACACCCTATACGCTAGACGCTACACTCTACACGCTACACGATACACGCTACACCCTACACGCTACACCCTACACTCTACACCCTACACCCTACACGCTACACGCTACACCCTACACGCTACACCCTACACTCTACACCCTACACCCTACACGCTACACGCTACACCCTACACGCTACACGTTACACTCTACACCCTACACCCTACACTCTACACCCTACACCCTACTCTCTACACGCTATATTCTACACCCTACACGCTACACTCTACACCCTACACGCTACACGCTACACTCTACACCCTAGACGCTACACTCTATACCCTACACTCTACACGCTACACCCTACACCCTACACTCTACATGCTACACCCTACACCCTACACCCTACACCCTACACTCTACATGCTACACGCTACACGCTACATGCTACATGCTACACCCTACACGCTACACACTACATGCTACACCCTACAACCTACACCCTACACGCTACACGCTACACTCTACACCCTACACGCTACACCCTACACCCTACACCCTACACGCTACACGCTACACTCTACACCCTACACGCTACACCCTACACTCTACACCCTACACGCTACACCCTACACTCTACACCCTACACGCTATACGCTACACTCTACACCCTGCACGCTACACGCTACACCCTACACGCTACACTCTACACCCTACACGCTACACCCTACACTCTACACCCTACACCCTACACGCTACACGCTACAATCTACACCCTACACGCTACACCCTACACTCCACACCCTACACCCTACATGCTACACGCTACACCCTACACGCTACACATTACACTCTAAACCCTACACTCTACATCCTACACCCTACACTCTACACCCTACACGCTACACTCTACACTCTACACCCTACACCCTACATGCTACACGCTACACGCTACACTCTACACCCTACACGCTACCCGCTACACCCTACAAGCTAAACGCTACAAACTACACGCTACATATTACACTCTACACCCTAGCGTGTAGCGTGTAGGGTGTAGAGTGTAGCGTGTAGCATGTAGCGTGTAGGGTGTATGGTGTAGAGTGTAGTATGTAGCGTGTAGGGTGTAGAGTGTAGCGTGTAGGGTGTAGAGTGTAGCATGTAGCGTGTAGGGTGTAGGGTGTAGAGTGTAGAGTGTAGCATGTAGCGTGTAGATTGTAGGGTGTACCGTGTAGGGTGTAGAGTGTAGCATGTAGAGTGTAGGGTGTAGAGTGAAGGGTGTAGCGTGTAGAGTGTAGCGTGTAGCGTGTACGGTGTAGGGTGTAGAGTGTAGGGTGTAGCGTGTAGCGTGTAGCTTGTAGGGTGTAGAGTGTAGCGTGTAGGCTGTAGCGTGTAGGGTGTAGCATGTATCGTGTAGGGTGTAGAGTGTAGCATGTAGCGTGTAGAGTGTAGGGTGTAGCGTGTAGCGTGTGTAGGGTGTAGGGTGTAGAGTGTAGCGTGTAGGGTGTAGAGTGTAGGGTGTAGGGTGTAGAGTGTAGCGTGTAGGGTGTAGCGTGTAGGGTTTAGGGTGTAGGGTGTAGAGTGTAGGGTGTTGCGTGTAGGGTGTAGAGTGTAGCGTGTAGGGTGTAGCGTGTAGAGTGTAGCGTGTAGCGTGTAGGGTTGAGAGTGTAGAGTGTAGGGTGTAGCGTGTAGGGTGTAGAGTGTAGCGTGTAGGGTGTAGAGTGTAGCGTGTAGCGTGCAGGGTGTAGGGTGTAGAGTGTAGGGTGTAGCGTGTAGGGTGTAGAGTGTAGCGTGTAGGGTGTAGGGTGTAGGGTGTAGAGTGTAGCGTGTAGGGTGTAGCGTGTAGCATGTAGCGTGTAGCGTGTAGCATGTAGAGTGTAGCGTGTAGGGTGTAGAGTGTAGCGTGTAGGGTGTAGCGTGTAGCGTGTAGCGTGCAGGGTGAAGAGTGTAGCGTATAGCGTGTAGGGTGTGGAGTGTAGGGTGTAGCATGTAGCGTGTAGAGTGTAGCGTGTAGGGTGTAGGGTGTACAGTGTAGGGTGTAGCGTGTAGCGTGTACCGTGTAGCGTATAGAGTGCAGCGTGTAGGGTGTAGAGTGTAGCGTGTAGTGTGTAGCGTGTAGGGTGTAGGGTGTAGCGTGTAGGGTGTAGAGTGTAGCGTGTAGGGTGTAGAGTGTAACATGTAGCGTGTAGGGTGTAGGGCGTAGCGTGTAGCGTGTACCGTGTAGCGTGTAGAGTGTAGTGTGTAGGGTGTAGAGTGTAGCGTGTAGGGTGTAGAGTGTAGCGTGTAGCGTGTAGCGTGTAGAGTGTAGCGTGTAGGGTGTAGCGTGTAGAGTGTAGTGTGTGGCGTGCAGGGCGTAGGGTGTAGCGTGCAGGGTGTAGGGTGTAGAGTGTAGGGTGTAGCATGTAGGGTGTAGGGTGTAGGGTGTAGCATGTAGGGTGTAGAGTGTAGCGTGTAGGGTGTACGGTGTAGAGTGTAGGGTATAAGCTGTAGCGTTTAGCGTGTAGAGTGTAGCGTGTAGCGTGTAGCGTGTAGGGTGTAGAGTGTAGGGTGTAGAGTGTAGCGTGTAGCGTGTAGCGTGTAGGGTGTAGGGTGTAGCGTGTAGGGTGTAGCATGTAGCGTGTAGCGTGTAGCATGTAGAGTAGGGTGTAGGGTGTAGAGTGTAGTGTGTAGAGTGTAGAGTGTAGCGTGTAGAGTGTAAAGTGTAGCGTGTAGGGTGTAGCGTGTAGTGTGTAGCGTGTAGCGCGTAGCGTGTAGAGTGTAGGGTATAGAGTGTAGCGTGTAGAGAGTAGGGAGCAGAGTGTAGAGTGTAGCGTGCAGGGTGTTGGGTGTACAGTGTAGGGTGTAGGGTATAGCGTGTAGCGTGTAGAGTGTAGGGAGTAGGGTGTAGGGTGTAGCGTGTAGGGTGTAGAGTGTAGCGTGTAGCGTGTAGCGTGTAGGGTGTAGCGTGTAGCGTGTAGGGTGTAGCATGTATCATGTACCGTGTAGCGTGTAGCATGTAGAGTAGGGTGTAGGGTGTAGAGTGTAGCATGTAGGGTGTAGGGTGTAGAGTGTAGAGTGTAGCGTGTAGGGTGTACGGTGTAGAGTGTAGGGTATAAGCTGTAGCGTGTAGAGTGTAGCATGTAGCGTGTAGGGTGTAGAGTGTAGGGTGTAGAGTGTAGCGTGTAGCGTGTAGCGTGTAGGGTGTAGGGTGAAGCGTGTAGGGTGTAGCATGTAGCGTGTAGCGTGTAGCATGTAGAGTAGGGTGTAGGGTGTAGGGTGTAGAGTGTAGTGTGTAGAGTGTAGAGTGTAGCGTGTAGAGTGTAAAGTGTAGCGTGTAGGGTGTAGCGTGTAGTGTGTAGCGTGTAGCGCGTAGCGTGTAGAGTGTAGGGTATAGAGTGTAGCGTGTAGAGAGTAGGGAGCAGAGTGTAGAGTGTAGCATGTAGGGTGTAGGGTGTACAGTGTAGGGTGTAGGGTGTAGCGTGTAGCGTGTAGAGTGTAGGGAGTAGGGTGTAGGGTGTAGCGTGTAGCGTGTAGGGTGTAGAGTGTAGCGTGTAGGGTGTAGAGTGTAGCGTGTAGCGTGCAGGGTGTAGAGTGTAGCGTATAGCGTGTAGGGTGTAGGATGTAGAGTGTAGCGTGTCGGGTGTAGAGTGTAGCGTGTAGAGTGTAGCATGTAGCGTGTAGGGTGTAGAGTGTAGAGTGTAGCGTGTAGGGTGAAGCATGTAGGGTGTTAGGTGTCGGGTATAGCGTGTAGGGTGTAGGGTGTAGAGTGTAGGGTGTAGCGTGTATGGTGTAGAGTGTAGCGTGTAGCGTGTAGAGTGTAGTGTGTAGGGTGTAGGGTGTAGCGTGTAGCGTGCAGAGTGTAGCGTGTAGGGTGTAGAGTGTAGCGTGTTGCGTGTAGGGTGTAGAGTGTAGCGTGTAGCGTGTAGAGTGTAGAGTGTAGCGTGTAGCGTGTAGAGTGTAGCGGGTAGGGTGTAGAGTGTAGCGAGTAGCGTGTAGGGTGTAGGGTGTAGAGTGTAGGGTGTAGCGTGTAGGGTGTAGAGTGTAGCGTGTAGGGTGTAGGGTGTAGAGTGTAGCGTGTAGGGTGTAGCGTGTAGCATGTAGCGTGTAGCGTGTAGCATGTAGAGTGTAGCGTGTAGGGTGTAGAGTGTAGCGTGTAGGGTGTAGCGTGTAGCGTGTAGCGTGCAGGGTGTAGAGTGTAGGGTGTAGGGTGTAGCGTGTAGCGTGTACCGTGTAGCGTATAGAATGCAGCGTGTAGGGTGTAGAGTGTAGCGTGTAGTGTGTAGCGTGTAGGGTGTAGGGTGTAGCGTGTAGGGTGTAGAGTGTAGCGTGTAGGGTGTAGAGTGTAACATGTAGCGTGTAGGGTGTAGGGCGTAGCGTGTAGCGTGTACCGTGTAGCATGTAGAGTGTAGTGTGTAGGGTGTAGAGTGTAGCGTGTAGGGTGTAGAGTGTAGCGTGTAGCGTGTAGCGTGTAGAGTGTAGCGTGTAGGGTGTAGCGTGTAGAGTGTAGTGTGTGGCGTGCAGGGCGTAGGGTGTAGCTTGTAGGGTGTAGGGTGTAGAGTGTAGGGTGTAGCATGTAGGGTGTAGGGTGTTAGGGTGTAGCGTGTAGGGTGTAGAGTGTAGCGTGTAGGGTGTACGGTGTAGAGTGTAGGGTATAAGCTGTAGCGTTTAGCGTGTAGAGTGTAGCGTGTAGCGTGTAGCGTGTAGCGTGTAGGGTGTAGGGTGTAGAGTGTAGCGTGTAGCGTGTAGCGTGTAGGGTGTAGGGTGTAGCGTGTAGGGTGTAGCATGTAGCGTGTAGCGTGTAGCATGTAGAGTAGGGTGTAAGGTGTAGAGTGTAGTGTGTAGACTGTAGAGTGTAGCGTGTAGAGTGTAAAGTGTAGCGTGTAGGATGTAGCGTGTAGTGTGTAGCGTGTAGCGCGTAGCGTGTAGAGTGTAGGGTATAGAGTGTAGCGTGTAGAGAGTAGGGAGCAGAGTGTAGAGTGTAGCGTGCAGGGTGTAGGGTGTACAGTGTAGGGTGTAGGGTGTAGCGTGTAGCGTGTAGAGTGTAGGGAGTAGGGTGTAGGGTGTAGCGTGTAGGGTGTAGAGTGTAGCGTGTAGCGTGTAGCGTGTAGGGTGTACCGTGTAGCGTGTAGGGTGTAGCGTGTATCATGTACCGTGTAGCGTGTAGCATGTAGAGTAGGGTGTAGGGTGTAGAGTGTAGCATGTAGGGTGTAGGGTGTAGAGTGTAGGGTGTAGCATGTAGGGTGTAGGGTGTAGGGTGTAGCGTGCAGGGTGTAGAGTGTAGCGTGTAGGGTGTAGCGTGTAGGGTGTAGGGTGAAGCGTGTAGGGTGTAGCATGTAGCGTGTAGCGTGTAGCATGTAGAGTAGGGTGTAGGGTGTAGGGTGTAGAGTGTAGTGTGTAGAGTGTTGAGTGTAGCGTGTAGAGTGTAAAGTGTAGCGTGTAGGGTGTAGCGTGCAGTGTGTAGCGTGTAGCGCGTAGCGTGTAGAGTGTAGGGTATAGAGTGTAGCGTGTAGAGAGTAGGGAGCAGAGTGTAGAGTGTAACATGTAGGGTGTAGGGTGTACAGTGTAGGGTGTAGGGTGTAGCGTGTAGCGTGTAGAGTGTAGGGAGTAGGGTGTAGGGTGTAGCGTGTAGGGTGTGGAGTGTAGCGTGTAGCGTGTAGGGTGTAGCGTGTAGCGTGTAGGGTGTAGCGTGTATCATGTACCGTGTAGCGTGTAGCATGTAGAGTAGGGTGTAGGGTGTAGAGTGTAGCGTGTAGCGTGTAGTGTGTAGCGTGTAGAGTGTAAAGTCTAGCGTGTAGTGTGTAGTGTGTAGCGTGTAGCGCGTAGCGTGTAGAGTGTAGGGTATAGAGTGTAGCGTGTAGAGAGTAGGGAGTAGAGTGTAGAGTGTAGCGTGTAGGGTGTAGAGTGTAGCGAGTAGCGTGTAGTGTGTAGGGTGTAGGGTGTAGAGTGTAGGGTGTAGCGTGTAGGGTGTAGAGTGTAGCGTGTAGGGTGAAGCATGTAGGGTGTAGGGTGTCGGGTATAGCGTGTAGGGTGTAGGGTGTAGAGTGTAGGGTGTAGCGTGTATGGTGTAGAGTGTAGCGTGTAGCGTGTAGAGTGTAGCGTGTAGGGTGTAGGGTGTAGCGTGTAGCGTGCAGAGTGTAGCGTGTAGGGTGTAGAGTGTAGCGTGTTGCGTGTAGGGTGTAGAGTGTAGCGTGTAGCGTGTAGAGTGTAGCGGGTAGGGTGTAGAGTGTAGCGAGTAGCGTGTAGGGTGTAGGGTGTAGAGTGTAGGGTGTAGCGTGTAGGGTGTAGAGTGTAGCGTGTAGGGTGTAGGGTGTAGGGTGTAGAGTGTAGCGTGTAGGGTGTAGCGTGTAGCATGTAGCGTGTAGCGTGTAGCATGTAGAGTGTGGCTTGTAGGGTGTAGAGTGTAGCGTGTAGGGTGTAGCGTGTAGCGTGCAGGGTGTAGAGTTTAGTGTATAGCGTGTAGGGTGTAGGGTGTAGCGTGTAGCGTGTACCGTGTAGCGTATAGAGTGCAGCGTGTAGGGTGTAGAGTGTAGCGTGTAGCGTGTAGCGTGTAGGTTGTAGAGTGTAGCGTGTAGCGTGTAGGGTGTAGAGTATAGCGTGTAGCGTGTAGGGTGTAGCATGTAGAGTGTAGCGTGTAGCGTGTAGAGTGTAGGGTGTAGCGTGTAGCGTGTAGCGTGTAGAGTGTAGGGTGTAGAGTGTAGCGTGTAGCGTGTAGAGTGTAGAGTGTAGCGTGTAGCGTGTAGGGTGTAGAGTGTAGCGTGTAGCGTGTAGGGTGTAGGGTGTAGAGTGTAGCGTGTAGCTTGTAGAGTGTACGGTGTAGAGTGTAGGGTGTAGCGTGTAGGGTGTAGAGTGTAGCGTGTAGCGTGTAGGGTTGTTACACGCTACACACTAAACACAAAAAGAAAAGGATATGCAAACCAATGGGATCCACCTTAAATAGTCAATTTTATTGTACAAAAATAGTAATCCACAAACAGAACCAGGCAAAACATACATTTAAAAACATTTAAAACACTAGTATGGCTGAATAGGCCATAAGTAATTTTACCCGAGGAAATGAAGGAAGCTAATACTTTACAGCATATGTGAGACAGGAGAAATAACCAGAGAGAAAAAATTGCTAGGTATGCGGGTACACCAATCTTAGTCAAATCTACATATAAGAAGCCTATTGTTTACTGCCAACTGTGACCCCCTGAGTACTATGACAGGAAACATACTCCAGCCTAGTATCTGGAAGAAATACATCATGGATCCTATTTTGTTCAACACAGCATGCGTGCGCACAGTTGGTAAGCAAATGAAAGCAGACCCCTATAGAAAGGTAATCAGGGAAATAGATATGCTGCAGTACTACAAAATCCTAGTTATTTGGATAAATGTATGCATACAGACGCCTTGTGGAAATACAAAGAATCAGGGGGGGCGTGGCCAGCGCTGATTCTGAGAGGACGTCTCAGCTGTGAGCTCCACACTGGGGCCACCTAATTAAGCGATTTTATTAAGCTTTTCTTCAAGATTCCACCTAAGAACTAAAGCCTCCGACACCGGAATATCTCCTGCACAGATCGCTACTAAGCTGCCATGGCTGATTGCAGCAGCCGCAGAGAAAAAGACACTGATACAGAGCGCTGTAGTGCTGAAGAGATGATCCAAGATGGCGGCGGTGGCTCCCCGCATCCAGCATGTAAAATACCAGGAAGTGCAGGCAAGTCCCGTATCTATGGCCGGGGACGCCAGCACTTAAGAGCGACGCCACAGCGGCAGAAGCACGCCGCTTTCAAGACGAAAATGAACCCGCGGCTCACACAGAGGAAATCAGCGGTAACCGTGAGTAAGCGGAGGGGACCGCTGGAAAATAGCCCTGCACGGAGCTCCCGCTCTCGCTCGTCTTCCCGCGAGAGCGGCCATCTTGAAAAGGAGAACGAGCGCTCTAATCGGCAACGCTCACAAAAACAAAACGCTGGAAAGGCCGAAAAATGTGCGCCGGCTATTTTAACAACCGGAGATCTTTTTACAACGCCGGTTAAAGGGGCCACATCTTGTAAGGATGTTTCATTTATATCTGATACTCCCTTTACCCCACCAGCCCCTGGAAAGGCTGCTTATGCTACACATAGTGCCGGATTCAATATTAATGCCAGCCCCATTAAGGTGCCGATCGGCTCCCGTGATACTCCCTATTCTAAAGGGAATATTTTGGTTGCTGCAGCTCAGGAGAGCCTTCAGAATAAAGACTCAATTCTTATTCATTCTCCCAAGGATCTCGGCAACCCGACACTTGCTGATACTCTTATACAGTCACTATCTGATGTGGACGCTTCTAATAAAAATGCATCAGAAATATTCATTAAGAACATCATTCTTCTTTTGGCTCAATCTTTCCAGTCACAATTGGAATCTCATAATCTATCCCTCCGTAAAGATATAGATGATCTTGGACAGCGTGTGGACCACCTTGAACGGAAAATGGGGGAATTGGTGGAGTCCCATAATAAATTGATAGATGCACATTACAACCTGGAGGACGAGGTGGCCCAAATAAAATCAAAACAAGTTGAACAAGAAGATAGAAGCAGGCGTAGTAACTTAAAATTTAGAGGGATACCTGAGTCAATCAAAGATCGTGATCTTACAGAATACACCCAAAAAATGCTTCACTCAGTTCTTCCTAAAGCTTCTAGGGGTGATCTAACACTGGAGCGCATTCACAGACTACCTAAATCCAAATACGCACCAACTACAGCTCCCAGGGACGTCATAGCCTGTTTTCACTATTTTCAAATTAAAGAGGAAATTCTTAGGAAAAGCAGGCAATTGCCAAATTTACCGACCCCCTACAACAAGATAAAAATTTTCGCAGACTTTTCAAGAGCCACATTACAAAAACGGAGAGAATACATTCCTGTCACTGACCATCTTAGGAATAATAAGATACTGTATAAATGGGGATTTCCAACCAAATTGATCGTGATTAAGGAAGATGTCATTTTTGCGCTAACTGACTTAAATAACTCTGACAAATTTATTCATGATCTAGGCCTGCCGCCCATGGAGAGATCAAGTTCTGGACACAAAGACAGCGGAGTTTCTGATCATCTTCCAGGACATGTCAAGCCCTCGTGGATCACGAAGAAAAACAGATGAAGCTTTTGAATTATTTTGGGTTGGCCCCACTCACTTGGCCCTTAATTTCACCCCCTAAACTTTGAATGAGTACTTACTCATTTACACACACACTTCGGTGTGCATCAACTGTTGGTTTTCTAACCCACTTTTTTGCTGGTTGCAATTATGTTATTTTTATCTTTTATCTGTATGCAGGTCTGTGTGCATCTCTACTAAGCGGAGACCGTCATTTGCTTTCACTTTCATCTGATCTGGAAGGGTTCATCATCATCGTCATGTTGGGGATACAGGTTCTGTGTAGGTTGCCTCTTTTGTTTCTACAGGGTTTGCTGGTCTTATTAATCTCCTTCTCTGTGGACAATTCTAATTGTAAATACAGACATCACTACATAATCTACAAACACCAATACTATGTCTTTAAATATTGTGTCCTATAACGTGAATGGTTTGAACAACCCCTACAAGAGATTTACTCTTTGGAAAGATATGCGTAGACTTAAAGCTGATATAGTCCTGCTTCAGGAAACTCATTTATTAGAATCTGATAACCATAGACTCCGAAATAAATATTTCTCGCAAATATTCTTTTCAAACAGTGAAAAGAAAAAAGCGGGGGTTGCGATAGCCATTCACAAGGATTTACCTTTTAAAATAATAGACACAATGAAGGACGAGGAAGGTAGACAAATCACTATTAAGGGAAAATTGGGAGATGTTAATTTCACCATTGCTAACATACATGCCCCCAATTCAAGTCAAATTCGCTTTCTTAATAGATTAAAAAAAAAATTGGAGGACTTCAGTGAGGGTCATGTTGTATGGGGCGGGGATTTTAATCATATTGTTGATCCCCATTTGGATTGCTCCCACCCGCTGACATATTATAAAAAACAAAATTTATCTTACTGGCTAAGACAATCTGGATTACAGGACAGTTGTAGAGTGCTGAATACAAATTCAAAAGAATTCACAAGATACTGCCCATACAACAAATCTTTCACTAGGATTGACCATATTTTTACAAGTCTTTCAGTTTTAGATCTATATGAAAAATTTGTCACGGGCCCAATCACTTGGTCAGACCATGCACCTATCCTCCTTAGACTTAAAAATACAGATAGAGAAAATAAATCATACAATTGGAAATACAGTAAATTCATAACCAATACACAGGAAAATTCCAAATTAATAGAACAAACCATCTCCCACTATTTTGTTGAAAACTCTACACAAGAAATCAACCCAGAGATATTATGGCAAGCCCACAAGTGTGTGATTAGGGGAACATTAATTCAGCTTGGAGCTAAACAAAAAAAAATAAGAGAGTTTAGACAGAAAGAACTAATAGAAAAAATTAAAATCCTGGAAGCCTCTGCTCAAAATGATAGTAGTTTTGATAAACACAAAGAATTGCATATTTGTAGGCTAGATCTTAGGAATCTATTAATTGCTCAGTATGATAAAAAAGCCACTTTTTTGGGGGCTGGATACTATACGGACAATGATAGACCAACTAGGCTGATGGCCAACAAATTCAAACCTATAAAGATGAGAAAGGTGGTTGATAGAATATCATTGGCTTCTGGCGATGTTCTAAAACCAAAGGACATCGCAAAGGCTTTCAGGGATTATTACTTTAAACTATATAACCTGAAAGATAATATAGATGTCTCACCTCCCTCCCAAGACCAAATTGATTTATTTCTAGAGAAAATAAAACTGGGGAGCCTTACGCCAGAGCAAAGAGAAACACTTGATATGCCCTTTAGCGAGAAAGAGGTTATGAATGTTATTAATGCCTTTAAAATTAACAAAGCACCGGGTCCAGACGGTTTCACGAGTGAGTACTACAAACAGTTTCAAAAATTGCTTATCCCCCACCTTACCCAGACACTCAATTTTATCAGAGTGAATGGAAAATGTGACAATGAAATGCTCAAAGCCACAATAGTAGTCATTCCTAAACCCAATAAAGATACAACAAAAATTGAAAATTTTAGACCAATTTCACTACTAAATACCGACATTAAAGCATATGCAAAAATCATAGCAAATAGACTACAACACATTATTCCAGATGTTGTTCACCCTGATCAGGTAGGTTTTGTCAAACAAAGACAAACATACGATAGCACTAGACGGGTGTTGAATCTTCTTTCTCTATGTAACCGTAGGCAGATTCCCAGTTTATTCATCACTTTAGACGCTGAAAAAGCGTTTGATCGTTTGAGCTGGGACTTTGCATTTGCGGTACTCAAGAAATTAAATTTTAGTCCAAACCTAATCAATAGCATACAAACATTATACTCTACCCCTTCAGCCGCTATATTTGTTAACAACATAATGTCAGAACAGTTCCCGATCTCTAACGGCACGAGGCAGGGATGCCCACTTTCCCCTCTGATTTTTATCCTTAGTCTTGAACCGTTAGCTCAGTACATCAGGGACTCTGAAGAGATTAAAGGTATATCCTCAGGCAACATAGATCATAAAATTGGATTATATGCGGATGATATTATCCTAACCTTGTCAAACCCAATTAGCTCAATCAAATACGCTTGGGAAATTATAAAGGACTTTGGTAGAGTTTCTCTCTATAAATTGAACCATTCCAAAACTATTGTACTATCTCTCTATTTATCAACTCAAACGAAACAGATACTACACAGTTCCTACCCTTTCATATGGAACCGTACCCAAACCCCTTACCTGGGCATTTTATTGACGAATGATATACACAATCTATACAAGATCAACGCTGATCACGTTTATAACGAAATAGAACAAACTATTAAAACCATTTCAAAATCCCCTTCCTCATGGCTTGGAAAAATTACCTTGTATAAAATGCTTCTCCTTCCTAAAATTCTATATTTCTTTAGGAATGTCCCCCTACCACTTCCCAATCTTATTTTACAAAATTTGATTAAACAAATGAACAGATTTATATGGCCTAAGGGGAAATCGAGGATAAAAAAACAAATTTTGATTCGTTCTAAAGAGAACGGGGGAATTGCTCTTCCGGATATAAGCGCATATTACCACTCCAGTATCCTTGACCAAACCAAATTATGGTTCAGGAATACTGAAAATTTGGAATGGCCCAAAATGGAATTAACCTCCATGCCCAACCAGGAACCCCTTTTATATCTATATAGATTCTTTATAAAGCATCAGAAAGTTGAGAGTATTCATAATCCCATCATCAAGGCGGCAGTTCAAAGCTGGATACATTTTCAAGCTCATAAATCCAACAGACCTCCTCATCCTGTCTACCAACTCCCCATTTCATACTTGCTCCCGGTTAGGCCCACACTTAGATTTCGTTTTGAAAAGTGGTCGACACTAGGGATTAAGTATATCCATGATATGCTGGAAGCTAATAAATTTGTTCCCTTTCAAATACTGAAAGATAAATTTAAGATTGAGAGTTGTGAATTTATGAATTATTATTTGCTTAAAGAGGAGTATAAAAGATTAGAACTAAACACTCCCCAAAAAATATTACTTAATCAAACTGCCATTAATTTTTTCAAAACCCCACCTCTAAAAAACAAGAGCTGTCTGAGGTCCTTCTATAATATATTGACTGACAAATATACTTTTAGCAGCTCGGGTTCCTTTGAGAAATGGGCACAAAGATTAAATAAAACAATTTCACCATCTCAATGGACACAATCATTCAAATTAGCTACGAAAGCCTCCAGATGCTCGAATACCCTGGAAACCCATTATAAACTAATTCAGAGATATTATTTAACTCCCAATAGACTTAAACATTTTATTAAGGGTCATGATGGGATGTGTTGGAGGAAATGTGGTCAGTCAGCAGATTTGCTACATGTTTTCTGGTCCTGTCCCCTTCTGAAAAATTTCTGGTCTGAGATTTTCTTAATAATTTCACTTCTGACTGGGGAAACTATATTGCCATGCCCTGATATGGCCTTATTGCTTATTAATCTACATCAATTCAAAATGGACAGATTTCTAACAGCTCATGTTCTAATGTCCGCAAGCTATTTGATTGTGAAAGAGTGGAATAACATTCGCCCGCCCAACGTGAAACATTTGATATTGTTGATCGATAGACATTTTGTATATGAGGAAATTTATTATACTAATCTTCTATCCAAAGATCGTTTTCATGCCAGATGGGGTAAATGGTCACAATTAAAAAAGCAATTTGACGGTTTCTTTTCCTGATTGTACACTTGTACCTGCTATAGAATATTTACTACAGTTATACAGATACAGTTATGTTTTGTTATTCGTTTTCTTTGTTTAAACTCAATAAAAATCTAATTGAAATGAAATACAAAGAATCAGGATCCATTGTCCTAAGGCTTGGAAAAATGCCAGGCCATGCATGAAGTAAATAGGTGTAATTCCATAGCAGTTGTAAAGATAAGTTACCCAAGTCCTGTCCCTCGGGAAAAAAACAAAGGAAGCCCTGAACCCCACACGTATCGACGCTACTCAAGCGTCTTCATCAGAGGAAAAAGTGACACCCTACACGCTACACTCTACACCCTACACTCTACACTCTACATCCTACACGCTACACCCTACACTCTACACGCTACATGCTACACTCTACACCCTACACAATACACGCTACTTGCTACACTCTACACGCTACAAGCTACACGCCACACCCTACACGGTACACCCTACACCCTACACCCTACACCCTACACGCTACACCCTACACCCTACACCCTACACGCTGCAATCTACACGCTACACGCTACACACTATACGCTACACGCTAGACGCTACACTCTACACGCTACACGATACACGCTACACCCTACACGCTACACCCTACACTCTACACCCTACACCCTACACGCTACACGCTACACGCTACACGCTACACCCTACACGCTACACCCTACAATCTACACCCTACACCCTACACGCTACACCCTACACGCTACACCCTACACTCTACACCCTACACGCTACACCCTACACGCTACACCCTACTCTCTACACGCTACACTCTACACCCTACACGCTACACGCTACACTCTACACGCTAAACGCTACAGCTTATACCCTACACTCTACACCGTACACCCTACATGCTACACTCTACACCCTACACGCTACACCCTACACCCTACATGCTACACCCTACACTCTACACCCTACACCCTACACGCTACACCCTATGCCCTGCACGCCACACACTACACTCTACACGCTACACCCTACACCCTACACTGTACACCCTACACCCTACACGCTACACGCTACACTCTACACGCTACACCCTACACTCTACACCCTACACCCTACACGCTATACGCTACACTCTACACCCTGCACGCTACACGCTACACCCTACACGCTACACTCTACACCCTACACGCTACACCCTACACTCTACACCCTACACCCTACACACTACACGCTACTCGCTACACTCTACACCCTACACGCTACACTCTACACTCTACTCCCTACTCTCTACACGCTACACTCTATACCCTACACTCTACACGCTGCGCGCTACACGCTACACACTACACACTACACGCTACACTTTACACTCTACACGCTACACACTACACGCTACACGCTACACTCTACACCCTACACCCTACTCTACATGCTACACGCTACACGGTACATGATACACGCTACACCCTACACGCTACACGCTACACCCTACACGCTACACGCTACACTCCACACCCTACACGCTACACCCTACACCCTACTCCCTACACTCTACACGCTACACGCTACACGCTACACCCTACATCCTACACTGTACACCCTACACCCTACATGCTACACTCTACACTCTGCTCCCCTACTCTCTACACGCTACACTCTATACCCTACACTCTACACGCTACGCGCTACACGCTACACACTACACGCTACACCCTACACGCTACACTTTACACTCTACACGCTACACTCCACACTCTACACACTACACTCTACACCCTACACCCTACACCCTACTCTACATGCTACACGCTACACGCTACATGCTACACCCTACACGCTTCACCCTACACCCTACACGCTACACGCTACACTCTACACCCTACACTCTACACCCTACACGCTACACGCTACACGCTACACTCTACACGCTAAACGCTACAGCTTATACCCTACACTCTACACCATACAGCCTACACGCTACACTCTACACCCTACACGCTACACACTACACCCTACACCCTACATGCTACACCCTACACTCTACACCCTACACCCTACATGCTACATTCTACACCCTACACCCTACTCTACATGCTACACGCTACACGGTACATGATACACGCTACACCCTACACGCTACACGCTACACCCTACACGCCACACGCTACACTCTACACCCTACACGCTACACCCTACACCCTACTCCCTACACTCTACACGCTACACGCTACACCCTACACCCTACACTGTACACCCTACACCCTGCACGCTACACTCTACACTCTGCTCCCTACTCTCTACACGCTACGCGCTACACGCTACACACTACACGCTACACCCTACACGCTACACTTTACACTCTACACGCTACACTCTACACTCTACACACTACACTCTACACCCTACACCCTACACCCTACTCTACATGCTACACGCTACACGCTACATGCTACACCCTACACGCTACACCCTACACCCTACACGCTACACGCTACACTCTACACCCTACACTCTACACCCTACACGCTACACGCTACACGCTACACGCTACACTCTACACGCTAAACGCTACAGCTTATACCCTACACTCTACACCGTACACCCTACACGCTACACTCTACACCCTACACGCTACACCTTACACCCTACACCCTACATGCTACACCCTACACTCTACACCCTACACCCTACACACTATACGCTACACCCTACGCCCTGCACGCCACACACTACACTCTACACGCTACACCCTACACCCTACACGCTACACTCTACACGCTACACGCTACACTCTATACCCTACACGCTACACTCTACACCCTACACACTACACTCTACACGCTACACGGTACACGCTACACGCTACACCCTACACGCTACACTCTACACCCTACACGCTACACTCTACATGCTACACGCTACACGCTACATGCTACACGCTACACCCTACACGCTACACTCTACACCCTACACGCTACACCCTACACCCTACAAGCTACACTCTACACCCTACACGCTACACCCTACACTCTAAACCCTACACCCTACACGCTACACGCTACTGGCTACACTCTACACCCTACCCGCTACACTCTACACGCTACACGCTACACGCTACACTCTACACTCTACACGCTACACGCTACACTCTACACGCTACACTCTACACCATACACGCTACACCCTACACCCTACACGCAACACTCTGCACGCTACACGCTACACCCTACACCCTACACGCTACACTCTGTTGTGAATTTGGATTCTGGGCTCCCCCGGTGGCCGCTTGTGGAATTGGACTTGTCATCCTCTTTCCTGTTTCACCTGGTTCCATCAGTAGTGGGTGTCGCTATTTAAGCTCATTTCTCTGGTGGTTTCTTGCCGGTCAACAATGTTATCTGATGCCTCTCAGTGCTTGTTCCTGCTTCTAGACAACTACTAGATAAGTTGGACTTTTGTCCATGTTTTGTTTTGCCTATTTGTTCCAGTTCACAGCTGAAGTTTTGTTACTGTGTCTGGAAAGCTCTCGTTGATCAGGGATTGCTACTCTGGCGTTATGAGTTAATGCCAGAGTTTAAGGTAATCTCTGGATGGTGTTTTGTTAGTGTTTTTCTGCTGACCATGAAAGTATACTATCTGTCTTCTGCTATCTAGTAAGCGGACCTCAAATTTGCTAAGACTATTTTCCTGCTGCGTTTGTAGTTTCATCTGAACTCACCGTCATTATATGTGGGGGGCTACTGTCTTCTTTGGAATATTTCTCTAGAGGTGAGCCAGGTCTTATATTTCCCTCTGCTAGCTATTTAGGTCTTAGGCCAGAGCTGGGCATCTAGCGATAAATAGGAAATGCTACCTGGCTATTTCTAGTTGCGCGGCAGGCTTAGTTCATGGTCAGTATAGTTCCATCTTCCGAGAGCTTGTCCCTCTATAGGCTTGCTATGATCTCTGCCTGCAGAGATCATGACAGTTTGACCGGCCTATAAAGTGTTAAAGACCCAGGTTGAGAAAGGAGAGTTATAAGAAGTCTGCTGGAATTTTTTTTTTTTTTTTCCTCCAGTCTGCCTTGCTGCAGTCTTTTTTCTCTCTCTCCTCCTAATCTCTGTATGCTCTGTGTGCACCTGACAATAATGGATCTCCAGAGTATAACTGCGGGTTTGAATAATCTCATCACGAAAGTACAAAATTTACAAGATTTTGTGGTACATGCTCCGGTATCTGAGCCGAGAATTCCTTTGCCGGAGTTCTTCACAGGGAATAGAGCTAGCTTCCAGAATTTCCGAAATAATTGTAAGCTTTATTTGTCCCTGAAGTCTCGTTCAGCTGGAGACCCTGCTCAGCAGGTTAGGATTGTGATTTCCTTGCTCAGGGGTGACCCTCAAGATTGGGCCTTCTCATTGCCAGCAGGGGATCCTGCGTTACGCGATGTGGATGCGTTTTTTCTGGCCTTGGGCTTGCTTTATGAGGAACCTCATTTGGAACTTCAGGCAGAAAAAACTTTGATGGCACTATCTCAGGGGCAAGACGAAGCTGAAGTTTTCTGCCAAAAATTCCGTAAATGGTCTGTGCTTACTCAGTGGAATGAGTGCGCCTTGGCGGCAACTTTCAGAGAAGGTCTCTCTGATGCCGTTAAGGATGTTATGGTGGGGTTCCCTTTGCCTGCAGGTCTGAATGAGTCCATGACAATGGCTATTCAGATTGATAGGCGTCTGCGGGAGCGCAAACCGGTGCACCATCTGGCGGTGTCTATGGAAAAGACGCCAGAAAGTATGCAGTGTGATAGAATTCTGTCCAGGAGCGAGCGACAGAATTTTAGACGGAAGAATGGATTGTGTTTCTATTGTGGGGATTCTACTCATGTTATATCAGCATGCTCTAGGCGTACAAAGAAGCTTGATAAGTCTGTTTCCATTGGCACCATTCAGTCTAAGTTTATTTTGTCTGTAACCCTGATTTGCTCTTTGTCATCCATTGCCACGGACGCCTATGTTGACTCTGGCGCCGCTCTGAGTCTTATGGATTGGTCCTTTGCCAATCGTTGTGGTTTTAATTTAGAGCCTTTGGAGACTCTTATTCCTCTGAAGGGGATTGACTCCACCCCATTGGCTAATAATAAACCACAATACTGGACACAAGTAACCATGCGTATCAATCCGGATCACCAGGAGATTATTCGTTTCCTGGTGCTGTATAATTTACATGACGATTTGGTACTGGGATTGCCATGGTTGCAGTCTCACAACCCAGTCTTGGACTGGAGAGCAATGTCTGTGTTGAGCTGGGGATGTAAGGGTATTCATGGGGACGTACCTTTGGTTTCTATTTCGTCGTCCATTTCCTCTGAAGTCCCTGAGTTCCTCTCTGATTATCAAGACGTCTTTGACGAACCCAAGCTTGGGTCGTTACCTCCGCACCGTGAGTGCGATTGTGCCATAGATTTGATACCGGGTTGTAAATATCCAAAGGGTCGTTTGTTTAATCTGTCTGTGCCGGAACATGCTGCTATGCGGGAATATATAAAGGAGTCTTTGGAAAAAGGACATATTCGTCCATCTTCTTCTCCCTTGGGAGCTGGGTTTTTCTTTGTCTCAAAAAAAGACGGCTCTTTGAGACCATGTATTGATTATCGGCTTCTGAATAAGATCACTGTTAAGTATCAATACCCATTGCCATTGCTTACTGATTTGTTTGCTCGTATAGAGGGTGCTAAGTGGTTCTCTAAAATTGATCTTCGTGGGGCGTATAATTTGGTGCGGATCAGGCAGGGGGATGAGTGGAAGACCGCATTTAATACGCCCGAGGGCCACTTTGAGTATTTGGTCATGCCTTTTGGTCTTTCTAATGCCCCTTCAGTTTTCCAGTCTTTTATGCATGATATTTTCCGCGATTTTCTGGATAAATTTATGATAATATATCTGGATGATATTCTGATTTTTTCTGATGACTGGGACTCTCATGTCCAGCAGGTCAGGAGAGTTTTTCAGGTTCTGCGGTCTAATTCTTTATGTGTGAAGGGGTCTAAGTGCGTTTTTGGGGTCCAGAAAATTTCCTTTTTGGGGTATATTTTTTCTCCCTCTTCCATTGAGATGGATCCCGTCAAGGTGCAAGCTATTTGTGACTGGACTCAGCCCTCCTCTCTTAAGGGTCTTCAGAGATTTTTGGGCTTTGCCAACTTTTACCGCCGATTTATTGCTGGTTTTTCGGATGTCGTTAAACCACTGACTGATTTGACCAGACAAGGCGCTGATGTTGCTAATTGGTCCCCTCATGCTGTAGAGGCCTTTCAGGAGCTTAAGCGCCGTTTTGCCTCTGCCCCTGTGTTGCGTCAGCCTGATGTGAATCTGCCTTTTCAGGTTGAGGTTGACGCTTCGGAGATCGGAGCTGGGGCAGTGTTGTCGCAGAAAGGTTCCGACTGCTCCGTCATTAGGCCTTGTGCCTTCTTTTCTCGCAAATTTTCGCCCGCAGAGCGGAATTATGATGTTGGGAATCGGGAGCTTTTGGCCATGAAGTGGGCGTTTGAGGAGTGGCGCCATTGGCTCGAGGGGGCTAGGCATCAGGTGGTGGTATTGACTGACCACAAAAATTTGATTTATCTTGAGACTGCCAGACGCCTGAATCCTAGACAGGCGCGCTGGTCTTTATTTTTTTCTCGCTTTAATTTTGTGGTGTCATACCTACCAGGTTCTAAGAATGTTAAGGCAGATGCCCTTTCTAGGAGTTTTGACCCGGACTCTCCTGGTAATTCTGAACCCACAGGTATCCTTAGGGAGGGAGTAATTTTGTCGGCCGTTTCTCCTGATCTGCGGCGGTCCTTGCAAGAGTTTCAGGCGGATAGACCGGATCGTTGTCCCCCTGATAGACTGTTTGTTCCGGATGATTGGACCAGCAGAGTCATCTCTGAGGTACATTCTTCTGCATTGGCAGGTCATCCCGGAATTTTTGGTACCAGGGATTTGGTGGCAAGATCCTTCTGGTGGCCTTCCCTGTCACGAGATGTGCGAGTCTTTGTGCAGTCATGTGACGTTTGTGCTCGGGCCAAGTCTTGTAGTTCTCGGGCTAGCGGACTGCTGTTGCCCTTGCCTATTCCTAAGAGGCCTTGGACACACATCTCGATGGATTTTATTTCAGATCTGCCTGTTTCCCAGAAGATGTCTGTCATCTGGGTGGTCTGTGACCGTTTCTCTAAAATGGTCCATTTGGTTCCTCTGCCCAAGTTGCCTTCTTCTTCTGAGTTGGTTCCTCTGTTTTTTCAGAATGTTGTCCGATTGCACGGTATTCCTGAGAATATTGTTTCTGACAGAGGTACCCAATTTGTGTCTAGATTTTGGCGGGCATTCTGTGCTAGGATGGGCATAGATTTGTCTTTTTCATCTGCTTTTCACCCTCAGACTAATGGCCAGACCGAGCGGACTAATCAGACCCTTGAGACATATCTGAGGTGTTTTGTCTCTGCTGACCAGGATGATTGGGTTGCTTTTTTGCCATTGGCAGAGTTCGCCCTCAATAATCGGGCCAGTTCTTCCACCTTGGTGTCCCCGTTTTTCTGTAATTCGGGGTTTCACCCTCGATTTTCCTCCGGTCAGGTGGAATCCTCGGATTGTCCTGGAGTGGATGCGGTGGTGGAGAGATTGCATCACATCTGGGGGCAGGTTATGGACAATTTGAAGTTGTCCCAGGAGAAGACTCAGCGTTTTGCCAACCGTCATCGTCGTGTTGGTTCTCGGCTTTGTGTTGGAGATTTAGTGTGGTTGTCTTCTCGTTTTGTCCCTATGAGGGTCTCTTCTCCTAAGTTTAAACCTCGGTTCATCGGCCCTTATAGAATATTGGAGATTCTTAATCCTGTTTCTTTCCGTTTGGACCTCCCTGCGTCCTTTTCCATTCATAACGTTTTTCATCGGTCGTTATTGCGCAGGTATGAGGTACCTGTTGTACCTTCAGTTGAGCCTCCTGCTCCGGTGTTGGTTGAGGGTGAGTTGGAGTACGTTGTGGAGAAAATTTTGGACTCTCGTGTTTCCAGACGGAAACTCCAGTATCTGGTCAACTGGAAGGGTTACGGCCAGGAGGATAATTCTTGGGTCAATGCATCTGATGTTCATGCTTCTGATCTTGTTCGTGCCTTCCATAGGGCTCATCCTGGTCGCCCTGGTGGATCTGGTGAGGGTTCGGTGCCCCCTCCTTGAGGGGGGGGTACTGTTGTGAATTTGGATTCTGGGCTCCCCCGGTGGCCGCTTGTGGAATTGGACTTGTCATCCTCTTTCCTGTTTCACCTGGTTCCATCAGTAGTGGGTGTCGCTATTTAAGCTCATTTCTCTGGTGGTTTCTTGCCGGTCAACAATGTTATCTGATGCCTCTCAGTGCTTGTTCCTGCTTCTAGACAACTACTAGATAAGTTGGACTTTTGTCCATGTTTTGTTTTGCCTATTTGTTCCAGTTCACAGCTGAAGTTTTGTTACTGTGTCTGGAAAGCTCTCGTTGATCAGGGATTGCTACTCTGGCGTTATGAGTTAATGCCAGAGTTTAAGGTAATCTCTGGATGGTGTTTTGTTAGTGTTTTTCTGCTGACCATGAAAGTATACTATCTGTCTTCTGCTATCTAGTAAGCGGACCTCAAATTTGCTAAGACTATTTTCCTGCTGCGTTTGTAGTTTCATCTGAACTCACCGTCATTATATGTGGGGGGCTACTGTCTTCTTTGGAATATTTCTCTAGAGGTGAGCCAGGTCTTATATTTCCCTCTGCTAGCTATTTAGGTCTTAGGCCAGAGCTGGGCATCTAGCGATAAATAGGAAATGCTACCTGGCTATTTCTAGTTGCGCGGCAGGCTTAGTTCATGGTCAGTATAGTTCCATCTTCCGAGAGCTTGTCCCTCTATAGGCTTGCTATGATCTCTGCCTGCAGAGATCATGACAACACTCTACACGCTACACGCTACACTACACCATACACGCTACACCCTACACTCTACACCCTACACCCTATACGCTATACCCGACACCCTACACCCTACATGCTACATGCTACACCCTACACGCTACACTCTACACCCTACACGCTACACTCTACATCCTACACCCTACACGCTATACGCTACACTCTACACCCTGCACGCTACACGCTACACTCTACACGCTACACCCTACACCCTACACGCTACACTCTACACGCTACACGCTACACTCTACACCCTACACGCTACACTTTACACCCTACACACTACACTCTACACGCTACACGGTACACGCTACACGCTACGCCCTACACCCTACACGCTACATGTTACACTCTACACCCTACACGCTACACTCTACACCCTACACGCTACACCCTACACCCTACACGCTACACACTACACGCTACACTCTACACCCTACACGCTGCACTCTATACGCTACACGGTACACGCTACACGCTACACCCTACACCCTACATGCTACATGCTACACCCTACACTGTACACCCTACACCCTACACACTACACTCTACACGCTACATGCTACACCCTACACTCTACACCCTACACGCTATACGCTACACTCTACACCCTGCATGCTACACGCTACACGCTACACCCTACACGCTACACTCTACACCCTACACGCTACACTCTACATGCTACACGCTACACGCTACATGCTACACGCTACACCCTACACGCTACACTCTACACCCTACACGTTACACCCTACACCCTACACGCTACACTCTACACCCTACACGCTACACCCTACACTCTACACCCTACACCCTACACGCTACACGCTACTCGCTACACTCTACACCCTACCCGCTACACTCTACACGCTACACGCTACACGCTACACTTTACACTCTACACGCTACACGCTACACTCTACACCCTACACGCAACACGCTACAGTCTACACCCTACACGCTACACTCTGCACGCTACACGCTACACCCTACACCCTACACGCTACACTCTACACGCTACACGCTACACTCTACACCATACACGCTACACCCTACACTCTACACCCTACACCCTACACGCTATACCCGACACCCTACACACTACATGATACATGCTACACCCTACACGCTACACTCTACACCCTACACGCTACACTCTACATCCTACACCCTACACGCTATAGGCTACACTCTACACCCTGCACGCTACACGCTACACTCTACACCCTACACGCTGCACTCTACACCCTACACGCTACACCCTGCACTCTACACCCTCCACCCTACACGCTACACGCTACACTCTACACGCTACACCCTACACGCTACACGCTACACTCTACACCCTACACGCAACACCCTACACTCTACACCCTACACCCTAAACCCTACACGCTACACCCTACACGCTACACTCTACACCCTACACCCTACACGCTACACGCTACACGCTACATGCTACACCCTACACTCTACACCCTACACGCTACACGCTACACTCTACACCCTACACCCTACACACGCTACACGCTACACGCTACGCTCTACACCCTACACGCTACACCCTACACTCTACACGCTACATGCTACACTCTACACCCTACACCCTACACGATACATGCTACACCCTACACGCTACACCCTACACGCTACATGCTACACTCTACACCCTACACGCTACACTCTACACCCTACACGCTACACGCTACACGCTACATGCTACACCCTACACTCTACACCCTACACCCTACACGCTACATGCTACACTCTACACCCTACACCCTACACGCTACATGCTACACGCTACACTCTACACCCTACATGCTACACGCTAGGGTGTAGAGTGTAATATGTAGCGTGTAGTTTGTAGCGTTTAGCTTGTAGGGTGTAGCGTGTAGCGTGTACGGTGTAGAGTGTAGCGTGTAGTATGTAGGGTGTAGGGTGTAGAGTGTAGAGTGTAGCGTGTAGGGTGTAGAGTGTAGGGTGTAGGATGTAGAGTGTAGGGTGTAGAGTGTAATGTGTAGCGTGCAGGGTGTAGCATGTAGAGTGTAGGGTGTAGGGTGTAGCATGTAGAGTGTAGGGTATAGAGTGTAGCGTCTAGGGTGTAGAGTGTAGCGTGTAGCGTGTAGGGTGTAGAATATAGCGTGTAGAGAGTAGGGTGTAGGGTGTAGAGTTTAGGGTGTAGGGTGTAGAGTGTAACGTGTAGCGTGTAGGGTGTAGCGTGTAGCGTGTAGGGTGTAGGGTGTAGAATGTAGGGTGTAGCGTGTAGGGTGTAGCGTGTAGCGTGTAGCGTGTAGGGTGTAGGGTGTAAAGTGTAGGGTGTAGCGTGTATCGTGTAGCGTGTAGAGTGTAGCGTCTAGCGTATAGGGTGTAGCATGTAGCGTGTAGATTGTAGCGTGTAGGGTGTAGGGTGTAGGGTGTAGCGTGTAGCGTGTAGGGTGTAGAGTGTAGCGTGTAGCGTGTAGGGTGTAGGGTATAGAGTGCAGAGTGTAGGGTGTAGAGTGTAGCGTGTAGAGTGTAGGGTGTAGAGTGTAGGGTGTAGAGTGTAACGTGTAGTGTGTAGGGTGTAGCGTGTAGCGTGTAGGGTGTAGCGTGTAGCGTGTAGGGAGCAGGGTGTAGAGTGTAGCGTGTAGGGTGTAGAGTGTAACGTGTAGCGTGTAGGGTGTAGTGTGTAGGGTGTAGCGTGTAGAGTGTAACGTGTAGCGTGTAGGGTGTAGCGTGTAGCCTGTAGGGTGTAGCGTGTAGTGTGTAGCGTGTAGGGTGTAGGGTGTAGAGTGTAGCGTGTAGGGTGTAGCATGTAGCGTGTAGGGTGTAGTGTGAAGCATGCAGGGTGTAGGGTGTCGAGTATAGCGTGTAGGGTGTAGGGTGTAGAGTGTAGGGTGTAGCGTGTATGGTGTAGAGTGTAGCGTGTAGAGTGTAGCGTGTAGGGTGTAGGGTGTAGCGTGTAGCGTGCAGAGTGTAGCGTGTAGGGTGTAGAGTGTAGCGTGTTGCGTGTAGGGTGTAGAGTGTAGCGTGTAGAGTGTAGAGTGTAGCGTGTAGCGTGTAGCGTGTAGAGTGTAGCGTGTAGGGTGTAGAGTATAGTGTGTAGCGTGTAGAGTGTATGGTGTAGAGTGTAGAGTTTAGCATGTAGCGTGTAGCGTGTAGAGTGTAGCGTGTAGGGTGTAGAGTGTAGCGTGTTGCATGTAGGGTGTACAGTGTAGCGTGTAGCGTGTAGAGTGTAGGGTGTAGCGTGTAGGGTGTAGAGTGTAGCGTGTAGCGTGTAGAGTGTAGAGTGTAGCGTGTAGGGTGTAGAGTGTAGCGTGTAGCGTGTAGGGTGTAGGGTGTAGAGTGTAGCGTGTAGCGTGTAGAGTGTACGGTGTAGAGTGTAGGGTGTAGCGTGTAGGGTGTAGAGTGTAGCGTGTAGCGTGTAGCGTGTAGGGTTAAGCTACACGCTACACACTAAACACAAAAAGAAAAGGATATGCAAACCAATGGGATCCACCTTAAATAGTCAATTTTATTGTACAAAAATAGTAATCCACAAACAGAACCAGGCAAAACATACATTTAAAAACATTTAAAACACTAGTATGGCTGAATAGGCCATAAGTAATTTTACCCGAGGGAATGAAGGAAGCTAATACTTTACAGCATATGTGAGACAGGAGAAATAACCAGAGAGAAAAAATTGCTAGGTATGCGGGTACACCAATCTTAGTCAAATCTACATATAAGAAGCCTATTGTTTACTGCCAACTGTGACCCCCTGAGTACTATGACAGGAAACATATACTCCAGCCTAGTATCTGGAAGAAATACATCATGGATCCTATTTTGTTCAACACAGCATGCGTGCGCACAGTTGGTAAGCAAATGAAAGCAGACCCCTATAGAAAGGTAATCAGGGAAATAGATATGCTGCAGTACTACAAAATCCTAGTTATTTGGATAAATGTATGCATACAGACGCCTTGTGGAAATACAAAGAATCAGGATCCATTGTCCTAAGGCTTGGAAAAATGCCAGGCCATGCATGAAGTAAATAGGTGTAATTCCATAGCAGTTGTAAAGATAAGTTACCCAAGTCCTGTCCCTCGGGAAAAAAACAAAGGAAGCCCTTTACCCCACGCGTATCGACACTACTCAAGCGTCTTCATCAGAGGAAAAAGTGACACCCTACACGCTACACGCTACACTCTACACCCTACACGCTACACTCTACACCCTACATTCTACACGCTACATGCTACACTCTACACCCTACACAATACACGCTACTTGCTACACCCTACATGCTACACTCTACACGCTAAACGCTACACGCTACACCCTACACGGTACACCCTACACCCTACACGCTACAATCAACACGCTACACTCTACACGCTACACTCTACACCCTACACGCTACACCCTACACCCTACACCCTACATGCTACACCCTACACTCTACACCCTACACCCTACACTCTACACCCTACACCCTACACGCTACACGCTACATGCTACACCCTACACTCTACACCCTACACGCTACACGCTACACTCTACACCCTACACCCTACACACGCTACACGCTACACGCTACACTCTACACCCTACACGCTACACTCTACACCCTACACGCTACACCCTACACTCTACACGCTACATGCTACACTCTACACCCTACACCCTACACGATACGTGCTACACCCTACACGCTACAGCCTACACGCTACACGCTACACTCTACACCCTACAAGCTACACGCTACACCCTACACTCTACACCTTACACCGTACACGCTACACGCTACACTCTACACGCTACACCCTTCACTCTACACCCTACACCCTACATGCTACACTCTACACCCTACACGGTACACCCTACAATCTACACGCTACATGCTACACTCTACACCCTACACGCTACACGCTACATGCTACACTCTACACCCTACACGCTACACTCTACACCCTACACGCTACACGCTACACGCTACATGCTACACCCTACACTCTACACCCTACACCCTACACGCTACATGCTACACTCTACACCCTACACCCTACACGCTACATGCTACACGCTACACTCTACACCCTACATGCTACACGCTAGGGTGTAGAGTGTAATATGTAGCGCGTAGTTTGTAGCGTTTAGCTTGTAGGGTGTAGCGTGTAGCGTGTACGGTGTAGAGTGTAGCGTGTAGCGTGTAGCATGTAGGGTGTAGGGTGTAGAGTGTAGCGTGTAGGGTGTAGAGTGTAGGGTGTAGGATGTAGAGTGTAGGGTGTAGAGTGTAATGTGTAGCGTGTAGGGTGTAGCGTGTAGCATGTAGGGTGTAGGGTGTGGAGTGTAGGGTGTAGCGTGTAGGGTGTAGAGTGTAGCGTGTAGCGTGTAGGGTGTAGCATGTAGAGTGTAGGGTGTAGGGTGTAGCGTGTAGAGTATAGGGTATAGAGTGTAGCGTCTAGGGTGTAGAGTGTAGCGTGTAGCGTGTAGGGTGTAGAGTGTAGCGTGTAGGGTGTAGAATATAGCGTGTAGAGAGTAGGGTGTAGGGTGTAGAGTTTAGGCTGTAGGGTGTAGAGTGTAACGTGTAGCGTGTAGGGTGTAGCGTGTAGCGTGTAGGGTGTAGGGTGTAGAGTGTAGGGTGCAACGTGTAGGGTGTAGCGTGTAGCGTGTAGCATGTAGGGTGTAGCGTGTAAAGTGTAGGGTGTAGCGTGTATCGTGTAGCGTGTAGAGTGTAGCGTCTAGCGTATAGGGTGTAGCGTGTAGCGTGTAGATTGTAGCGTGTAGGGTGTAGGGTGTAGCGTGTAGTGTGTAGGGTGTAGAGTGTAGCATGTAGCGTGTAGGGTGTAGGGTGTAGAGTGCAGAGTGTAGGGTGTAGAGTGTAGCGTGTAGAGTGTAGGGTGTAGAGTGTAGGGTGTAGAGTGTAGCGTGTAGGGTGTAGAGTGTAGCGTGTAGCGTGTAGGGTGTAGGGTGTAGAGTGCAGAGTGTAGGGTGTAGAGTGTAGCGTGTAGAGTGTAGGGTGTAGAGTGTAGGGTGTAGAGTGTAACGTGTAGTGTGTAGGGTGTAGAGTGTAACGTGTAGTGTGTAGCGTGTAGAGTGTAGCGTGTAGCGTGTAGCGTGTAGGTTGTAGAGTGTAGCGTGTAGCGTGTAGGGTGTAGGGTGTAGCGTTTAGCGTGTAGAGTGTAGAGTGTAGCGTGTAGCGTGTAGGGTGTAGGGTGTAGCGTGTAGGTTGTAGAGTGTAGCGTGTAGCGTGTAGGGTGTAGGGTGTAGCGTGTAGCGTGTAGAGTGTAGAGTGTAGCGTGTAGCGTGTAGGGTGTAGGGTGTAGAGTGTAGCGTGTAGCGTGTAGAGTGTACGGTGTAGAGTGTAGGGTGTAGCGTGTAGGGTGGAGTGTAGCGTGTAGCGTGTAGCGTGTAGGGTTAAGCTACACGCTACACACTAAACACAAAAAGAAAAGGATATGCAAACCAATGGGATCCACGTTAAATAGTCAATTTTATTGCACAAAAATAGTAATCCACAAACAGAACCAGGCAAAACATACATTTAAAAACATTTAAAACACTAGTATGGCTGAATAGGCCATAAGTAATTTTACCCGAGGAAATGAAGGAAGCTAATACTTTACAGCATATGTGAGACAGGAGAAATAACCAGAGAGAAAAAATTGCTAGGTATGCGGGTACACCAATCTTAGTCAAATCTACATATAAGAAGCCTATTGTTTACTGCCAACTGTGACCCCCTGAGTACTATGACAGGAAACATATACTCCAGCCTAGTATCTGGAAGAAATACATCATGGATCCTATTTTGTTCAACACAGCATGCGTGCGCACAGTTGGTAAGCAAATGAAAGCAGACCCCTATAGAAAGGTAATCAGGGAAATAGATATGCTGCAGTACTACAAAATCCTAGTTATTTGGATAAATGTATGCATACAGACGCCTTGTGGAAATACAAAGAATCAATAATAATTTCACTTCTGACTGGGGAAACTATATTGCCATGCCCTGATATGGCCTTATTGCTTATTAATCTACATCAATTCAAAATGGACAGATTTCTAACAGCTCATGTTCTAATGTCCGCAAGCTATTTGATTGTGAAAGAGTGGAATAACATTCGCCCGCCCAACGTGAAACATTTGATATTGTTGATCGATAGACATTTTGTATATGAGGAAATTTATTATACTAATCTTCTATCCAAAGATCGTTTTCATGCCAGATGGGGTAAATGGTCACAATTAAAAAAGCAATTTGACGGTTTCTTTTCCTGATTGTACACTTGTACCTGCTATAGAATATTTACTACAGTTATACAGATACAGTTATGTTTTGTTATTCGTTTTCTTTGTTTAAACTCAATAAAAATCTAATTGAAATGAAATACAAAGAATCAGGATCCATTGTCCTAAGGCTTGGAAAAATGCCAGGCCATGCATGAAGTAAATAGGTGTAATTCCATAGCAGTTGTAAAGATAAGTTACCCAAGTCCTGTCCCTCGGGAAAAAAACAAAGGAAGCCCTTTACCCCACGCGTATCGACACTACTCAAGCGTCTTCATCAGAGGAAAAAGTGACACCCTACACGCTACACGCTACACTCTACACCCTACACGCTACACTCTACACCCTACATTCTACACGCTACATGCTACACTCTACACCCTACACAATACACGCTACTTGCTACACCCTACATGCTACACTCTACACGCTAAACGCTACACGCTACACCCTACACGGTACACCCTACACCCTACACGCTACAATCAACACGCTACACTCTACACGCTACACTCTACACCCTACACGCTACACCCTACACCCTACACCCTACATGCTACACCCTACACTCTACACCCTACACCCTACACTCTACACCCTACACCCTACACGCTACACGCTACATGCTACACCCTACACTCTACACCCTACACGCTACACGCTACACTCTACACCCTACACCCTACACACGCTACACGCTACACGCTACACTCTACACCCTACACGCTACACTCTACACCCTACACGCTACACCCTACACTCTACACGCTACATGCTACACTCTACACCCTACACCCTACACGATACGTGCTACACCCTACACGCTACAGCCTACACGCTACACGCTACACTCTACACCCTACAAGCTACACGCTACACCCTACACTCTACACCTTACACCGTACACGCTACACGCTACACTCTACACGCTACACCCTTCACTCTACACCCTACACCCTACATGCTACACTCTACACCCTACACGGTACACCCTACAATCTACACGCTACATGCTACACTCTACACCCTACACCCTACACGCTACACGCTACATGCTACACTCTACACCCTACACGCTACACTCTACACCCTACACGCTACACGCTACACGCTACATGCTACACCCTACACTCTACACCCTACACCCTACACGCTACATGCTACACTCTACACCCTACACCCTACACGCTACATGCTACACGCTACACTCTACACCCTACATGCTACACGCTAGGGTGTAGAGTGTAATATGTAGCGCGTAGTTTGTAGCGTTTAGCTTGTAGGGTGTAGCGTGTAGCGCGTACGGTGTAGAGTGTAGCGTGTAGCGTGTAGCATGTAGGGTGTAGGGTGTAGAGTGTAGCGTGTAGGGTGTAGAGTGTAGGGTGTAGGATGTAGAGTGTAGGGTGTAGAGTGTAATGTGTAGCGTGTAGGGTGTAGCGTGTAGCATGTAGGGTGTAGGGTGTGGAGTGTAGGGTGTAGCGTGTAGGGTGTAGAGTGTAGCGTGTAGCGTGTAGGGTGTAGCATGTAGAGTGTAGGGTGTAGGGTGTAGCGTGTAGAGTATAGGGTATAGAGTGTAGCGTCTAGGGTGTAGAGTGTAGCGTGTAGCGTGTAGGGTGTAGAGTGTAGCGTGTAGGGTGTAGAATATAGCGTGTAGAGAGTAGGGTGTAGGGTGTAGAGTTTAGGCTGTAGGGTGTAGAGTGTAACGTGTAGCGTGTAGGGTGTAGCGTGTAGCGTGTAGGGTGTAGGGTGTAGAGTGTAGTGTGCAACGTGTAGGGTGTAGCGTGTAGCGTGTAGCATGTAGGGTGTAGCGTGTAAAGTGTAGGGTGTAGCGTGTATCGTGTAGCGTGTAGAGTGTAGCGTCTAGCGTATAGGGTGTAGCGTGTAGCGTGTAGATTGTAGCGTGTAGGGTGTAGGGTGTAGCGTGTAGCGTGTAGGGTGTAGAGTGTAGCATGTAGCGTGTAGGGTGTAGGGTGTAGAGTGCAGAGTGTAGGGTGTAGAGTGTAGCGTGTAGAGTGTAGGGTGTAGAGTGTAGGGTGTAGAGTGTAGCGTGTAGGGTGTAGAGTGTAGCGTGTAGCGTGTAGGGTGTAGGGTGTAGAGTGCAGAGTGTAGGGTGTAGAGTGTAGCGTGTAGAGTGTAGGGTGTAGAGTGTAGGGTGTAGAGTGTAACGTGTAGTGTGTAGGGTGTAGAGTGTAACGTGTAGTGTGTAGCGTGTAGAGTGTAGCGTGTAGCGTGTAGCGTGTAGGTTGTAGAGTGTAGCGTGTAGCGTGTAGGGTGTAGGGTGTAGCGTGTAGGTTGTAGAGTGTAGCGTGTAGCGTGTAGGGTGTAGGGTGTAGCGTGTAGCGTGTAGAGTGTAGAGTGTAGCGTGTAGCGTGTAGGGTGTAGGGTGTAGAGTGTAGCGTGTAGCGTGTAGAGTGTACGGTGTAGAGTGTAGGGTGTAGCGTGTAGGGTGGAGTGTAGCGTGTAGCGTGTAGCGTGTAGGGTTAAGCTACACGCTACACACTAAACACAAAAAGAAAAGGATATGCAAACCAATGGGATCCACGTTAAATAGTCAATTTTATTGCACAAAAATAGTAATCCACAAACAGAACCAGGCAAAACATACATTTAAAAACATTTAAAACACTAGTATGGCTGAATAGGCCATAAGTAATTTTACCCGAGGGAATGAAGGAAGCTAATACTTTACAGCATATGTGAGACAGGAGAAATAACCCGAGAGAAAAAATTGCTAGGTATGCGGGTACACCAATCTTAGTCAAATCTACATATAAGAAGCCTATTGTTTACTGCCAACTGTGACCCCCTGAGTACTATGACAGGAAACATATACTCCAGCCTAGTATCTGGAAGAAATACATCATGGATCCTATTTTGTTCAACACAGCATGCGTGCGCACAGTTGGTAAGCAAATGAAAGCAGACCCCTATAGAAAGGTAATCAGGGAAATAGATATGCTGCAGTACTACAAAATCCTAGTTATTTGGATAAATGTATGCATACAGACGCCTTGTGGAAATACAAAAAATCAGGATCCATTGTCCTAAGGCTTGGAAAAATGCCAGGCCATGCATGAAGTAAATAGGTGTAATTCCATAGCAGTTGTAAAGATAAGTTACCCAAGTCCTGTCCCTCGGGAAAAAAACAAAGGAAGCCCTGAACCCCACGCGTATCGACGCTACTCAAGCGTCTTCATCAGAGGAAAAAGTGACACCCTACACGCTACACGCTACACTCTACACCCTACACGCTACACTCTACACCCTACACGCTACACCCTACACGCTACATGCTACACTCTACACCCTACACAATACACGCTACTTGCTACACCCTACATGCTACACTCTACACGTTACACGCTACACGCTACACCCTACACGGTACACCCTACACCCTACACCCTACACCCTACACGCTACACGCTACACCCTACACCCTACACCCTACACGCTACAATCTACACGCTACACGCTACACACTATACGCTACACGCTAGACGCTACACTCTACACGCTACACGATACACGCTACACCCTACACGCTACACCCTACACTCTACACGCTACATGCTACACTCTACACCCTACACAATACACGCTACTTGCTACACCCTACATGCTACACTCTACACGCTACACGCTACACGCTACACCCTACACGGTACACCCTACACCCTACACCCTACACGCTACACGCTACACCCTACACCCTACACCCTACACGCTACAATCTACACGCTACACGCTACACACTATACGCTACACGCTAGACGCTACACTCTACACGCTACACGATACACGCTACACCCTACACGCTACACCCTACACTCTACACCCTACACCCTACACGCTACACGCTACACACTACACCCTACACGCTACACCCTACACTCTACACCCTACACCCTACACGCTACACGCTACACGCTACACCCTACACGCTACACCCTACACTCTACACCCTACACGCTACACCCTACACGCTACACGTTACACTCTACACCCTACACCCTACACTCTACACCCTACACCCTACTCTCTACACGCTACACTCTACACCCTACACGCTACACTCTACACTCTACACCCTACACCCTACACCCTACACGCTACACGCTACACGCTACACTCTACACGCTAAACGCTACAGCTTATACCCTACACTCTACACCGTACACCCTACATGCTACATTCTACACCCTACACGCTACACCCTACACCCTACACGCTACACCCTATGCCCTGCACGCCACACACTACACTCTACACGCTACACCCTACACTGTACACCCTACACCCTACTTGCTACACGCTACACTCTACACGCTACACCCTACACTCTACACCCTACACCCTACACGCTATACGCTACACTCTACACCCTGCACGCTACACGCTACACCCTACACGCTACACTCTACACCCTACACGCTACACCCTACACTCTACACCCTACACCCTACACACTACACGCTACTCGCTACACTCTACACCCTACACGCTACACTCTACACTCTACTCCCTACTCTCTACACGCTACACTCTATACCCTACACTCTACACGCTACGCGCTACACGCTACACACTACACACTACACGCTACACTTTACACTCTACACGCTACACACTACACGCTACACGCTACACTCTACACCCTACACCCTACTCTACATGCTACACGCTACACCCTACACCCTACTCCCTACACTCTACACGCTACACGCTACACGCTACACGCTACATGCTACACCCTACACGCTTCACCCTACACCCTACACGCTACACGCTACACGCTACACGCTACACTCTACACCCTACACTCTACACCCTACACGCTACACCCTACATGCTACACCCTACACTCTACACCCTACACCCTACATGCTACACTCTACACCCTACACCCTACTCTACATGCTACACGCTACAGCTTATACCCTACACTCTACACCGTACACCCTACACGCTACACTCTACACCCTACACGCTACACCCTACACCCTACACCCTACATGCTACACCCTACACTCTACACCCTACACCCTACATGCTACACTCTACACCCTACACCCTACTCTACATGCTACACGCTACACGGTACATGATACACGCTACACCCTACACGCTACACGCTACACCCTACACGCTACACGCTACACGCTACACTCTACACCCTACACGCTACACCCTACACCCTACTCCCTACACTCTACACGCTACACGCTACACCCTACACCCTACACTGTACAACCTACACCCTGCACGCTACACTCTACACTCTGCTCCCTACTCTCTACACGCTACACTCTATACCCTACACTCTACACGCTACGCGCTACACGCTACACACTACACGCTACACCCTACACGCTACACTTTACACTCTACACGCTACACTACACTCTACACACTACACTCTACACCCTACACCCTACACCCTACTCTACATGCTAGACGCTACACGCTACATGCTACACCCTACACGCTACACCCTACACCCTACACGCTACACGCTACACTCTACACCCTACACTCTACACCCTACACGCTACACGCTACACGCTACACGCTACACTCTACACGCTAAACGCTACAGCTTATACCCTACACTCTACACCGTACACCCTACACGCTACACTCTACACCCTACACGCTACACCTTACACCCTACACCCTACATGCTACACCCTACACTCTACACCCTACACCCGACACGCTACACGCTACACCCTACGCCCTGCACGCCACACACTACACTCTACACGCTACACCCTACACCCTACACGCTACACTCTACACGCTACACGCTACACGCTACACTCTACACCCTACACGCTACACTCTACACCCTACACACTACACTCTACACGCTACACGGTACACCCTACACGCTACGCCCTACACCCTACACGCTACATGTTACACTCTACACCCTACACTCTACACCCTACACGCTACACCCTACACCCTACACGCTACACACTACACGCTACACTCTACACCCTACACGCTGCACTCTATACGCTACACGGTACACGCTACACGCTACACCCTACACTCTACACGCTACACGCTACACCCTACACTGTACACCCTACACCCTACACGCTACACTCTACACGCTACATGCTACACCCTACACTCTACACCCTACACGCTATACGCTACACTCTACACCCTGCACGCAACACGCTACACCCTCCACGCTACACTCTACACCCTACACGCTACACTCTACATGCTACACGCTACACGCTACATGCTACACGCTACACCCTACACGCTACACTCTACACCCTACACGCTACACCCTACACCCTACACGCTACACTCTGCACCCTACACGCTACACCCTACACTCTACACCCTACACCCTACACGCTACACGCTACTCGCTACACTCTACACCCTACCCGCTACACTCTACACGCTACACGCTACACACTACACTCTACACTCTACACGCTACACGCTACACTCTACACCCTACACGCAACACGCTACACTCTACACCCTACACGCTACACTCTGCACGCTACACGCTACACCCTACACCCTACACGCTACACTCTACACGCTACACGCTACACTCTACACCATACACGCTACACCCTACACTCTACACCCTACACCCTACACGCTATACCCGATACCCTACACCCAACATGCTACATGCTACACCCTACACGCTACACTCTACACCCTACACGCTACACTCTACATCCTACACCCTGCACGCTACACGCTACACTCTACACCCTACACGCTATACTCTACACCCTACACGCTACACCCTACACTCTACACCCTCCACCCTACACGCTACACGCTACACTCTACACGCTACACGCTACACCCTACACGCTACACGCTACACCCTACACGCTACACGTTACACTCTACACCCTGCACCCTACACGCTACACGCTATACTCTACACCCTACACGCTACACCCTACACGCTACACGCTACACCCTACACGTTACACTCTACACCCTGCACCCTACACGCTACACGCTACACCCTACACGCTACACTCTACACCCTACACGCTACACCCTACACTCTACACCCTACACCCTACACGCTACACGCTACACTCTACACCCTACACGCTACACCCTACACTCCACACCCTACACCCTACATGCTACACCCTACACGCTACACATTACACTCTAAACCCTATACTCTACATCCTACACCCTACACTCTACACCCTACACGCTACACTCTACACTCTACACTCTACACTCTACACCCTACATGCTACACGCTACACGCTACACTCTACACCCTACACGCTACACGCTACACCCTACTAGCTAAACGCTACAAACTACACGCTACATATTACACTCTACACCCTAGCGTGTAGCGTGTAGGGTGTAGAGTGTAGCGTGTAGCATGTAGCGTGTAGGGTGTAGGGTGTAGAGTGTAGCATGTAGCGTGTAGGGTGTAGAGTGTAGCGTGTAGGGTGTAGAGTGTAGCATGTAGCGTGTAGGGTGTAGGGTGTAGAGTGTAGAGTGTAGCATGTAGGGTGTAGATTGTAGGGTGTACCGTGTAGGGTGTAGAGTGTAGCATGTAGGGTGTAGGGTGTAGAGTGAAGGGTGTAGCGTGTAGACTGTAGCGTGTAGCGTGTACGGTGTAGGGTGTATAGTGTAGGGTGTAGCGTGTAGCTTGTAGGGTGTAGAGTGTAGCGTGTAGCATGTATCGTGTAGGGTGTAGGGTGTAAAGTGTAGCATGTAGCGTGTAAAGTGTAGGGTGTAGCGTGTAGGGTGTAGAGTGTAGCGTGTAGGGTGTAGAGTGTAGCGTGTAGCGTGTAGCGTGTGTGGGGTGTAGGGTGTAGAGTGTAGCGTGTAGCGCGTAGGGTGTAGAGTGTAGCGTGTAGGGTGTAGGGTGTAGCGTGTAGGGTGTAGCATGTAGCGTGTAGCGTGTAGCATGTAGAGTAGGGTGTAGGGTGTAGGGTGTAGAGTGTAGTGTGTAGAGTGTAGAGTGTAGCGTGTAGAGTGTAAAGTGTAGCGTGTAGGGTGTAGCGTGTAGTGTGTAGCGTGTAGCGCGTAGCGTGTAGAGTGTAGGGTATAGAGTGTAGCGTGTAGAGAGTAGGGAGCAGAGTGTAGAGTGTAGCGTGCAGGGTGTAGGGTGTACAGTGTAGGGTGTAGGGTGTAGCGTGTAGCGTGTAGAGTGTAGGGAGTAGGGTGTAGGGTGTAGCGTGTAGAGTATAGCGTGTAGCGTGTAGCGTGTAGGGTGTAGCGTGTAGCGTGTAGGGTGTAGCGTGTATCATGTACCGTGTAGCGTGTAGCATGTAGAGTAGGGTGTAGGGTGTAGAGTGTAGCGTGTAGGGTGTAGGGTGTAGAGTGTAGGGTGTAGCATGTAGGTTGTAGGGTGTAGGGTGTAGCGTGTAGGGTGTAGAGTGTAGCGTGTAGGGTGTACGGTGTAGAGTGTAGGGTATAAGCTGTAGCGTTTAGCGTGTAGAGTGTAGCGTGTAGCGTGTAGTGTGTAGCGTGTAGAGTGTAAAGTGTAGCGTGTAGTGTGTAGTGTGTAGCGTGTAGCGCGTAGCGTGTAGAGTGTAGGGTATAGAGTGTAGCGTGTAGAGAGTAGGGAGTAGAGTGTAGAGTGTAGCGTGTAGGGTGTAGAGTGTAGCGAGTAGCGTGTAGTGTGTAGGGTGTAGAATGTAGGGTGTAGCGTGTAGGGTGTAGAGTGTAGCGTGTAGGGTGTAGCGTGTAGCGTGCAGGGTGTAGAGTGTAGCGTATAGCGTGTAGGGTGTAGGGTGTAGAGTGTAGGGTGTAGCGTGTAGAGTGTAGCGTGTAGCATGTAGGGTGTAGGGTGTACAGTGTAGGGTGTAGGGTGTAGCGTGTAGAGTGTAGTGTGTGGCGTGCAGGGCGTAGGGTGTAGCGTGTAGGGTGTAGGGTGTAGAGTGTAGGGTGTAGCATGTAGGGTGTAGGGTGTAGCGTGTAGGGTGTAGAGTGTAGCATGTAGGGTGTACGGTGTAGAGTGTAGGGTATAAGCTGTAGCATTTAGCGTGTAGAGTGTAGCGTGTAGCGTGTAGGGTGTAGGGTGTAGAGTGTAGCGTGTAGGGTGTAGAGTGTAGCGTGTAGAGAGTAGGGTGTAGGGTGTAGAGTGTAGGGTGTAGGGTGTAGAGTGTAACGTGTAGCGTGTAGGGTGTAGCGTGTAGGGTGTAGAGTGTAGCGTGTAGGGTGTAGCGTGTAGCGTGTAGCGTGTAGGGTGTAGGGTGTAGAGTGTAGGGTGTAGCGTGTAGGGTGTAGCATGTAGCGTGTAGCGTGTAGGTTGTAGGGTGTAGCGTGTATCGTGTAGCGTGTAGAGTGTAGCGTCTAGCGTGTAGCGTATAGTGTGTAGCGTGTAGATTGTAGCGTGTAGGGTGTAGGGTGTACCGTGTAGGGTGTAGCGTGTAGCGTGTAGAGTGTAGCATGTAGGGTGTAGCAAGTAGCGTGTATTGTGTAGGGTGTAGAGTGTAGCATGTAGCGTGTAGAGTGTAGGGTGTAGAGTGTAGCGTGTAGGGTGTCACTTTTTCCTCTGATGAAGACACTTGAGTAGTGTCGATACACGTGGGGTAAAGGGCTTCCTTTGTTTTTTTCCCGAGGGACAGGACTTGGGTAACTTATCTTTACAACTGCTATGGCATTAAACCTATTTACTTCATGCATGGCCTGGCATTTTTCCAAGCCTTAGGACAATGGATCCTGATTCTTTGTATTTCCACAAGGCGTCTGTATGCATACATTTATCCAAATAACTAGGATTTTGTAGTACTGCAGCATATCTATTTCCCTGATTACCTTTCTATAGGGGTCTGCTTTCATTTGCTTACCAACTGTGCGCACGCATGCTGTGTTGAACAAAATAGGATCCATGATGTATTTCTTCCAGATACTAGGCTGGAGTATGTTTCCTGTCATAGTACTCAGGGGGTCACAGTTGGCAGTAAACAATAGGCTTCTTATATGTAGATTTGACTAAGATTGGTGTACCCGCATACCTAGCAATTTTTTCTCTCTGGTTAGTTCTCCTGTCTCACATATGCTGTAAAGTATTAGCTTCCTTCATTCCCTCGGGTAAAATTACTTATGGCCTATTCAGCCATACTAGTGTTTTAAATGTTTTTAAATGTATGTTTTGCCTGGTTCTGTTTGTGGATTACTATTTTTGTACAATAAAATTGACTATTTAACGTGGATCCCATTGGTTTGCATATCCTTTTCTTTTTGTGTTTAGTGTGTAGCGTGTAACTTAACCCTACACGCTACACGCTACATGCTACACTCTACACCCTACACGCTACACCCTACACTCTACACCGTACACTCTACACGCTACACACTACACTCTACACCCTACACCCTACACACTACACGCTACACTCTACACCCTACACTCTACACGCTACACCCTACACTCTACACGCTACACGCTACACTCTACACGCTACACGCTACATGCTACACTCTACACTCTACACCCTACACCCTACACGCTACACGCTATACTCTACACCCTACACGCTACACCCTACACGCTACACGCTACACCCTACACGCTACACGTTACACTCTACACCCTGCACCCTACACGCTACACGCTACACCCTACACGCTACACCCTACACCCTACACTCTGCACTCTACACCCTACACCCTACACGCTACACGCTGCACTCTACACCCTACACGCTACACGCTACACCCTACACCCTACACCCTACACGCTACAATCTACACGCTACACGCTACACCCTATACGCTAGACGCTACACTCTACATGCTACACGATACACGCTACACCCTACACACTACACCCTACACTCTACACCCTACACCCTACACGCTACATGCTACACGCTACACCCCTACACGCTATACCCTACACTCTACACCCTACACCCTACACGCTACACGCTACACCCTACACGCTACACGTTACACTCTACACCCTACACCCTACTCTCTACACGCTATATTCTACACCCTACACCCTACACTCTACACCCTACACGCTACACGCTACACTCTACACCCTAGACGCTACACTCTATACCCTACACTCTACACGCTACACCCTACACCCTACACTCCACATGCTACACCCTACACCCTACACCCTACACTCTACATGCTACACGCTACACGCTACATGCTACACGCTACACCCTACACGCTACACGCTACACACTACATGCTACACCCTACACCCTACACCCTACACGCTACACGCTACACTCTACACCCTACACGCTACACCCTACACCCTACACCCTACACGCTACATGCTACACTCTACACCCTACACGCTACACCCTACACTCTACACCCTACACGCTACACCCTACACTCTACACCCTGCACGCTACACGCTACACCCTACACGCTACACTCTACACCCTACACGCTACACCCTACACTCTACACCCTACACCCTACACGCTACACGCTACACTCTACACCCTACACGCTACACCCTACACTCCACACCCTACACCCTACATGCTACATGCTACACCCTACACGCTACACATTACACTCTAAACCCTATACTCTACATCCTACACCCTACACTCTACACCCTACACGCTACACTCTACACTCTACACCCTACACCCTACATGCTACACGCTACACGCTACACTCTACACCCTACACGCTACACGCTACACCCTACTAGCTAAACGCTACAAACTACACGCTACATATTACACTCTACACCCTAGCGTGTAGCGTGTAGGGTGTAGAGTGTAGCGTGTAGCATGTAGCGTGTAGGGTGTAGGGTGTAGAGTGTAGCATGTAGCGTGTAGGGTGTAGAGTGTAGCGTGTAGGGTGTAGAGTGTAGCATGTAGCGTGTAGGGTGTAGGGTGTAGAGTGTAGAGTGTAGCATGTAGGGTGTAGATTGTAGGGTGTACCGTGTAGGGTGTAGAGTGTAGCATGTAGGGTGTAGAGTGAAGGGTGTAGCGTGTAGACTGTAGCGTGTAGCGTGTACGGTGTAGGGTGTAGAGTGTAGGGTGTAGCGTGTAGCTTGTAGGGTGTAGAGTGTAGCGTGTAGCGTGTAGGCTGTAGCGTGTAGGGTGTAGCATGTATCGTGTAGGGTGTAGGGTGTAAAGTGTAGCATGTAGCGTGTAAAGTGTAGGGTGTAGCGTGTAGGGTGTAGAGTGTAGCGTGTAGGGTGTAGAGTGTAGCGTGTAGCGTGTAGCGTGTGTGGGGTGTAGGGTGTAGAGTGTAGCGTGTAGCGTGTAGGGTGTAGAGTGTAGCGTGTAGGGTGTAGCGTGTAGGGTTTAGGGTGTAGGGTGTAGAGTGTAGGGTGTTGCTTGTAGGGTGTGGAGTGTAGCGTGTAGGGTGTAGCGTGTAGAGTGTAGCGTGTAGGGTGGAGAGTGTAGAGTGTAGGGTGTAGCGTGTAGGGTGTAGAGTGTAGCGTGTAGGGTGTAGAGTGTAGCGTGTAGCGTGCAGGGTGTAGAGTGTAGCGTATAGCGTGTAGGGTGTAGGATGTAGAGTGTAGCGTGTAGGGTGTAGAGTGTAGCGTGTAGAGTGTAGCATGTAGCGTGTAGGGTGTAGGGTGTAGAGTGTAGAGTGTAGCGTGTAGGGTGAAGCATGTAGGGTGTAGGGTGTCGGGTATAGCGTGTAGGGTGTAGGGTGTAGCGTGTAGGGTGTAGGGTGTACAGTGTAGGGTGTAGCGTGTAGCATGTAGGGTGTAGGGTGTAGCGTGTAGCGTGTACCGTGTAGCGTATAGAGTGCAGCGTGTAGGGTGTAGAGTGTAGCGTGTAGTGTGTAGCGTGTAGGGTGTAGGGTGTAGCTTGTAGGGTGTAGAGTGTAGCGTGTAGGTTGTAGAGTGTAACATGTAGCGTGTAGGGTGTAGGGCGTAGCGTGTAGCGTGTACCGTGTAGCGTGTAGAGTGTAGTGTGTAGGGTGTAGAGTGTAGCGTGTAGGGTGTAGAGTGTAGCGTGTAGCGTGTAGCGTGTAGAGTGTAGCGTGTAGAATGTAGCGTGTAGAGTGTAGTGTGTGGCGTGCAGGGCGTAGGGTGTAGCGTGTAGGGTGTAGAGTGTAGGGTGTAGCATGTAGGGTGTAGGGTGTAGGGTGTAGCGTGTAGGGTGTAGAGTGTAGCGTGTAGGGTGTACGGTGTAGAGTGTAGGGTATAAGCTGTAGCGTTTAGCGTGTAGAGTGTAGCGTGTAGCGTGTAGCGTGTAGCGTGTAGGGTGTAGAGTGTAGGGTGTAGAGTGTAGCGTGTAGCGTGTAGCGTGTAGGGTGTAGGGTGTAGCGTGTAGGGTGTAGCATGTAGCGTGTAGCGTGTAGCATGTAGAGTAGGGTGTAGGGTGTAGGGTGTAGAGTGTAGTGTGTAGAGTGTAGAGTGTAGCGTGTAGAGTGTAAAGTGTAGCGTGTAGGGTGTAGCGTGTAGTGTGTAGCGTGTAGCGCGCAGCGTGTAGAGTGTAGGGTATAGAGTGTAGTGTGTAGAGAGTAGGGAGCAGAGTGTAGAGTGTAGCGTGCAGGGTGTAGGGTGTACAGTGTAGGGTGTAGGGTGTAGCGTGTAGCGTGTAGAGTGTAGGGAGTAGGGTGTAGGGTGTAGCGTGTAGGGTGTAGAGTGTAGCGTGTAGCGTGTAGCGTGTAGGGTGTAGCGTGTAGCGTGTAGGGTGTAGCGTGTATCATGTACCGTGTAGCGTGTAGCATGTAGAGTAGGGTGTAGGGTGTAGAGTGTAGCATGTAGTTTGTAGGGTGTAGAGTGTAGGGTGTAGCATGTAGGGTGTAGGGTGTACAGTGTAGGGTGTAGGGTGTAGCATGTAGCGTGTAGAGCGTAGGGAGTAGGGTGTAGGGTGTAGCGTGTAGGGTGTAGAGTGTGGCTTGTAGCGTGTAGCGTGTAGGGTGTAGCGTGTAGCGTGTAGGGTGTAGCGTGTATCATGTACCGTGTAGCGAGTAGCATGTAGAGTAGGGTGTAGGGTGTAGAGTGTAGCATGTAGGGTGTAGGGTGTAGAGTGTAGGGTGTAGCATGTAGGGTGTAGGGTGTAGGGTGTAGCGTGTAGGGTGTAGAGTGTAGCGTGTAGGGTGTACGGTGTAGAGTGTAGGGTATAAGCTGTAGCGTTTAGCGTGTAGAGTGTAGCGTGTAGCGTGTAGGGTGTAGTGTGTAGAGTGTAGCGTGTAGGGTGTAGGGTGAAGCGTGTAGGGTGTAGCATGTAGCGTGTAGCGTGTAGCATGTAGAGTAGGGTGTAGGGTGTAGGGTGTAGAGTGTAGTGTGTAGAGTGTGGAGTGTAGCGTGTAGAGTGTAAAGTGTAGCGTGTAGGGTGTAGCGTGTAGTGTGTAGCGTGTAGCGCGTAGCGTGTAGAGTGTAGGGTATAGAGTGTAGCGTGTAGAGAGTAGGGAGCAGAGTGTAGAGTGTAGCATGTAGGGTGTAGGGTGTACAGTGTAGGGTGTAGGGTGTAGCGTGTAGCGTGTAGAGTGTAGGGAGTAGGGTGTAGGGTGTAGCGTGTAGCGTGTAGGGTGTAGCGTGTATCATGTACCGTGTAGCGTGTAGCATGTAGAGTAGGGTGTAGGGTGTAGAGTGTAGCGTGTAGCGTGTAGTGTGTAGCGTGTAGAGTGTAAAGTGTAGCGTGTAGTGTGTAGTGTGTAGCGTGTAGTGCGTAGCGTGTAGAGTGTAGGGTATAGAGTGTAGCGTGTAGAGAGTAGGGAGTGGAGTGTAGAGTGTAGCGTGTAGGGTGTAGAGTGTAGCGAGTAGCGTGTAGTGTGTAGGGTGTAGGGTGTAAAGTGTAGGGTGTAGCGTGTAGGGTATAGAGTGTAGCGTGTTGGGTGTAGCGTGTAGCGTGCAGGGTGTAGAGTGTAGCGTATAGCGTGTAGGGTGTAGGGTGTAGAGTGTAGGGTGTAGCGTGTAGAGTGTAGCGTGTAGCGTGTAGGGTGTAGGGTGTACAGTGTAGGGTGTAGCGTGTAGAGTGTAGTGTGTGGCGTGCAGGGCATAGGGTGTAGCGTGTAGGGTGTAGGGTGTAGAGTGTAGGGTGTAGCATGTAGGGTGTAGGGTGTAGGGTGTAGCGTGTAGGGTGTAGAGTGTAGCATGTAGGGTGTACGGTGTAGAGTGTAGGGTATAAGCTGTAGCGTTTAGCGTGTAGAGTGTAGCGTGTAGCGTGTAGCGTGTAGGGTGTAGGGTGTAGAGTGTAGAGTGTAGCGTGTAGGGTGTAGAGTGTAGCGTGTAGAGAGTAGGGTGTAGGGTGTAGAGTGTAGGGTGTAGGGTGTAGAGTGTAATGTGTAGCGTGTAGGGTGTAGCGTGTAGGGTGTAGAGTGTAGGGTGTAGCGTGTAGGGTGTAGCGTGTAGCGTGTAGGGTGTAGGGTGTAGAGTGTAGGGTGTAGCGTGTAGGGTGTAGCGTGTAGCGTGTAGCGTGTAGGGTGTAGGGTGTAGAGTGTAGGGTGTAGCTTGTAGGGTGTAGCGTGTATCGTGTAGCGTGTAGAGTGTAGCGTCTAGCGTATAGGGTGTGGCGTGTAGCGTGTAGATTGTAGCGTGTAGGGTGTAGGGTGTAGCGTGTAGCGTGTAGGGTGTAGAGTGTAGCGTGTAGTGTGTAGGGTGTAGGGTGTAGAGTGCAGAGTGTAGGGTGTTGTGAATTTGGATTCTGGGCTCCCCCGGTGGCCGCTTGTGGAATTGGACTTGTCATCCTCTTTCCTGTTTCACCTGGTTCCATCAGTAGTGGGTGTCGCTATTTAAGCTCATTTCTCTGGTGGTTTCTTGCCGGTCAACAATGTTATCTGATGCCTCTCAGTGCTTGTTCCTGCTTCTAGACTACTACTAGATAAGTTGGACTTTTGTCCATGTTTTGTTTTGCCTATTTGTTCCAGTTCACAGCTGAAGTTTTGTTACTGTGTCTGGAAAGCTCTCGTTGATCAGGGATTGCTACTCTGGCGTTATGAGTTAATGCCAGAGTTTAAGGTAATCTCTGGATGGTGTTTTGTTAGTGTTTTTCTGCTGACCATGAAAGTATACTATCTGTCTTCTGCTATCTAGTAAGCGGACCTCAAATTTGCTAAGACTATTTTCCTGCTGCGTTTGTTGTTTCATCTGAACTCACCGTCATTATATGTGGGGGGCTACTGTCTTCTTTGGTATATTTCTCTAGAGGTGAGCCAGGTCTTATATTTCCCTCTGCTAGCTATTTAGGTCTTAGGCCAGAGCTGGGCATCTAGCGATAAATAGGAAATGCTACCTGGCTATTTCTAGTTGCGCGGCAGGCTTAGTTCATGGTCAGTATAGTTCCATCTTCCGAGAGCTTGTCCCTCTATAGGCTTGCTATGATCTCTGCCTGCAGAGATCATGACAGTTTGACCGGCCAATAAAGTGTTAAAGACCCAGGTTGAGAAAGGAGAGTTATAAGAAGTCTGCTGGAATTTTTTTTTTTTTTTCCTCCAGTCTGCCTTGCTGCAGTCTTTTTTCTCTCTCTCCTCCTAATCTCTGTATGGCTCTGTGTGCACCTGACAATAATGGATCTCCAGAGGGTAACTGCGGGTTTGAATAATCTCATCACGAAAGTACAAAATTTACAAGATTTTGTGGTACATGCTCCGGTATCTGAGCCGAGAATTCCTTTGCCGGAGTTCTTCACAGGGAATAGAGCTAGCTTCCAGAATTTCCGAAATAATTGTAAGCTTTATTTGTCCCTGAAGTCTCGTTCAGCTGGAGACCCTGCTCAGCAGGTTAGGATTGTGATTTCCTTGCTCAGGGGTGACCCTCAAGATTGGGCCTTCTCATTGCCAGCAGGGGATCCTGCGTTACGCGATGTGGATGCGTTTTTTCTGGCCTTGGGCTTGCTTTATGAGGAACCTCATTTGGAACTTCAGGCAGAAAAAACTTTGATGGCACTATCTCAGGGGCAAGACGAAGCTGAAGTTTTCTGCCAAAAATTCCGTAAATGGTCTGTGCTTACTCAGTGGAATGAGTGCGCCTTGGCGGCAACTTTCAGAGAAGGTCTCTCTGATGCCGTTAAGGATGTTATGGTGGGGTTCCCTGTGCCTGCAGGTCTGAATGAGTCCATGACAATGGCTATTCAGATTGATAGGCGTCTGCGGGAGCGCAAACCGGTGCACCATCTGGCGGTGTCTATGGAAAAGACGCCAGAAAGTATGCAGTGTGATAGAATTCTGTCCAGGAGCGAGCGACAGAATTTTAGACGGAAGAATGGATTGTGTTTCTATTGTGGGGATTCTACTCATGTTATATCAGCATGCTCTAGGCGTACAAAGAAGCTTGATAAGTCTGTTTCCATTGGCACCATTCAGTCTAAGTTTATTTTGTCTGTAACCCTGATTTGCTCTTTGTCATCCATTGCCACGGACGCCTATGTTGACTCTGGCGCCGCTCTGAGTCTTATGGATTGGTCCTTTGCCAATCGTTGTGGTTTTGATTTAGAGCCTTTGGAGACTCTTATTCCTCTGAAGGGGATTGACTCCACCCCATTGGCTAATAATAAACCACAATACTGGACACAAGTAACCATGCGTATCAATCCTGATCACCAGGAGATTATTCGTTTCCTGGTGCTGTATAATTTACATGACGATTTGGTACTGGGATTGCCATGGTTGCAGTCTCACAACCCAGTCTTGGACTGGAGAGCAATGTCTGTGTTGAGCTGGGGATGTAAGGGTATTCATGGGGACTTACCTTTGGTTTCTATTTCGTCGTCCATTCCCTCTGAAGTCCCTGAGTTCCTCTCTGATTATCAAGATGTCTTTGACGAACCCAAGCTTGGGTCGTTACCTCCGCACCGTGAGTGCGATTGTGCCATAGATTTGATACCGGGTTGTAAATATCCCAAGGGTCGTTTGTTTAATCTGTCTGTGCCGGAACATGCTGCTATGCGGGAATATATAAAGGAGTCTTTGGAAAAGGGACATATTCGTCCATCTTCTTCTCCCTTGGGAGCTGGGTTTTTCTTTGTCTCAAAAAAAGACGGCTCTTTGAGACCATGTATTGATTATCGGCTTCTGAATAAGATCACTGTTAAGTATCAATACCCATTGCCATTGCTTACTGATTTGTTTGCTCGTATAGAGGGTGCTAAGTGGTTCTCTAAAATTGATCTTCGTGGGGCGTATAATTTGGTGCGGATCAGGCAGGGGGATGAGTGGAAGACCGCATTTAATACGCCCGAGGGCCACTTTGAGTATTTGGTCATGCCTTTCGGTCTTTCTAATGCCCCTTCAGTTTTCCAGTCTTTTATGCATGATATTTTCCGCGATTTTCTGGATAAATTTATGATAATATATCTGGATGATATTCTGATTTTTTCTGTTGACTGGGACTCTCATGTCCAGCAGGTCAGGAGAGTTTTTCAGGTTCTGCGGTCTAATTCTTTATGTGTGAAGGGGTCTAAGTGCGTTTTTGGGGTCCAGAAAATTTCCTTTTTGGGGTATATTTTTTCTCCCTCTTCCATTGAGATGGATCCCGTCAAGGTGCAAGCTATTTGTGACTGGACTCAGCCCTCCTCTCTTAAGGGTCTTCAGAGATTTTTGGGCTTTGCCAACTTTTACCGCCGATTTATTGCTGGTTTTTCGGATGTCGTTAAACCACTGACTGATTTGACCAGACAAGGCGCTGATGTTGCTAATTGGTCCCCTCATGCTGTAGAGGCCTTTCAGGAGCTTAAGCGCCGTTTTGCCTCTGCCCCTGTGTTGCGTCAGCCTGATGTGAATCTGCCTTTTCAGGTTGAGGTTGACGCTTCGGAGATCGGAGCTGGGGCAGTGTTGTCGCAGAAAGGTTCCGACTGCTCCGTCATTAGGCCTTGTGCCTTCTTTTCTCGCAAATTTTCGCCCGCAGAGCGGAATTATGATGTTGGGAATCGGGAGCTTTTGGCCATGAAGTGGGCGTTTGAGGAGTGGCGCCATTGGCTCGAGGGGGCTAGGCATCAGGTGGTGGTATTGACTGACCACAAAAATTTGATTTATCTTGAGACTGCCAGACGCCTGAATCCTAGACAGGCGCGCTGGTCTTTATTTTTTTCTCGCTTTAATTTTGTGGTGTCATACCTACCGGGTTCTAAGAATGTTAAGGCAGATGCCCTTTCTAGGAGTTTTGACCCGGACTCTCCTGGTAATTCTGAACCCACAGGTATCCTTAGGGAGGGAGTAATTTTGTCGGCCGTTTCTCCTGATCTGCGGCGGTCCTTGCAAGAGTTTCAGGCGGATAGACCGGATCGTTGTCCGCCTGATAGACTGTTTGTTCCGGATGATTGGACCAGCAGAGTCATCTCTGAGGTACATTCTTCTGCATTGGCAGGTCATCCCGGAATTTTTGGTACCAGGGATTTGGTGGCAAGATCCTTCTGGTGGCCTTCCCTGTCACGAGATGTGCGAGTCTTTGTGCAGTCATGTGACGTTTGTGCTCGGGCCAAGTCTTGTAGTTCTCGGGCTAGCGGACTGCTGTTGCCCTTGCCTATTCCTAAGAGGCCTTGGACACACATCTCGATGGATTTTATTTCAGATCTGCCTGTTTCCCAGAAGATGTCTGTCATCTGGGTGGTCTGTGACCGTTTCTCTAAAATGGTCCATTTGGTTCCTCTGCCCAAGTTGCCTTCTTCTTCTGAGTTGGTTCCTCTGTTTTTTCAGAATGTTGTCCGATTGCACGGTATTCCTGAGAATATTGTTTCTGACAGAGGTACCCAATTTGTGTCTAGATTTTGGCGGGCATTCTGTGCTAGGATGGGCATAGATTTGTCTTTTTCATCTGCTTTTCACCCTCAGACTAATGGCCAGACCGAGCGGACTAATCAGACCCTGGAGACATATCTGAGGTGTTTTGTCTCTGCTGACCAGGATGATTGGGTTGCTTTTTTGCCATTGGCAGAGTTCGCCCTCAATAATCGGGCCAGCTCTTCCACCTTGGTGTCCCCGTTTTTCTGTAATTCGGGGTTTCACCCTCGATTTTCCTCCGGTCAGGTGGAATCCTCGGATTGTCCTGGAGTGGATGCGGTGGTGGAGAGATTGCATCACATCTGGGGGCAGGTTATGGACAATTTGAAGTTGTCCCAGGAGAAGACTCAGCGTTTTGCCAACCGTCATCGTCGTGTTGGTTCTCGGCTTTGTGTTGGAGATTTGGTGTGGTTGTCTTCTCGTTTTGTCCCTATGAGGGTCTCTTCTCCTAAGTTTAAACCTCGGTTCATCGGCCCTTATAGAATATTGGAGATTCTTAATCCTGTTTCTTTCCGTTTGGACCTCCCTGCGTCCTTTTCCATTCATAACGTTTTTCATCGGTCGTTATTGCGCAGGTATGAGTTACCTGTGGTACCTTCAGTTGAGCCTCCTGCTCCGGTGTTGGTTGAGGGTGAGTTGGAGTACGTTGTGGAGAAAATTTTGGACTCTCGTGTTTCCAGACGGAGACTCCAGTATCTGGTCAACTGGAAGGGTTACGGCCAGGAGGATAATTCTTGGGTCAATGCATCTGATGTTCATGCTTCTGATCTTGTTCGTGCCTTCCATAGGGCTCATCCTGGTCGCCCTGGTGGATCTGGTGAGGGTTCGGTGCCCCCTCCTTGAGGGGGGGGTACTGTTGTGAATTTGGATTCTGGGCTCCCCCGGTGGCCGCTTGTGGAATTGGACTTGTCATCCTCTTTCCTGTTTCACCTGGTTCCATCAGTAGTGGGTGTCGCTATTTAAGCTCATTTCTCTGGTGGTTTCTTGCCGGTCAACAATGTTATCTGATGCCTCTCAGTGCTTGTTCCTGCTTCTAGACTACTACTAGATAAGTTGGACTTTTGTCCATGTTTTGTTTTGCCTATTTGTTCCAGTTCACAGCTGAAGTTTTGTTACTGTGTCTGGAAAGCTCTCGTTGATCAGGGATTGCTACTCTGGCGTTATGAGTTAATGCCAGAGTTTAAGGTAATCTCTGGATGGTGTTTTGTTAGTGTTTTTCTGCTGACCATGAAAGTATACTATCTGTCTTCTGCTATCTAGTAAGCGGACCTCAAATTTGCTAAGACTATTTTCCTGCTGCGTTTGTTGTTTCATCTGAACTCACCGTCATTATATGTGGGGGGCTACTGTCTTCTTTGGTATATTTCTCTAGAGGTGAGCCAGGTCTTATATTTCCCTCTGCTAGCTATTTAGGTCTTAGGCCAGAGCTGGGCATCTAGCGATAAATAGGAAATGCTACCTGGCTATTTCTAGTTGCGCGGCAGGCTTAGTTCATGGTCAGTATAGTTCCATCTTCCGAGAGCTTGTCCCTCTATAGGCTTGCTATGATCTCTGCCTGCAGAGATCATGACAGTAGGGTGTAGAGTGTAGCGTGTAGAGTGTAGGGTGTAGAGTGTAGGGTGTAGAGTGTAACGTGTAGTGTGTAGGGTGTAGCGTGTAGCGTGTAGGGTGTAGCGTGTATCGTGTAGGGTGCAGGGTGTAGAGTGTAACGTGTAGCGTGTAGGGTGTAGCGTGTAGCGTGTAGGGTGTAGCGTGTAGCGTGTAGTGTGTAGCGTGTAGGGTGTAGGGTGTAGAGTGTAGCGTGTAGGGTGTAGCATGTAGCGTGTAGGGTGTAGGGTGTATAGTGTAGAGTGTAGCGTGTAGTGTGAAGCATGCAGGGTGTAGGGTGTCGGGTATAGCGTGTAGGGTGTAGGGTGTAGAGTGTAGGGTGTAGCATGTATGGTGTAGAGTGTAGCGTGTAGAGTGTAGCGTGTAGGGTGTAGGGTGTAGCGTGTAGCGTGCAGAGTGTAGCGTGTAGGGTGTAGAGTGTAGCGTGTTGCGTGTAGGGTGTAGAGTGTAGCGTGTAGAGTGTAGAGTGTAGCGTGTAGGGTGTAGAGTATAGTGTGTAGCTTGTAGGGTGTAGGGTGTAGAGTGTAGGGTGTAGCGTGTAGAGTGTAGGGTGTAGGGTGTAGATTGTAGCGTGTAGGGTGTAGGGTGTAGCGTGTAGCGTGTAGGGTGTAGGGTGTAGAGTGTAGCGTGTAGCGTGTAGGGTGTAGGGTGTAGAGTGTAGAGTGTAGGGTGTAGAGTGTAGCGTGTAGAGTGTAGGGTGTAGAGTGTAGGGTGCAGAGTGTAACGTGTAGCGTGTATTGTGTAGCGTGTAGCATGTAGGGTGTAGCGTGTAGCGTGTTGGGTGCAGGGTGTAAGAGTGTAGCGTGTAGGGTGTAGAGTGTAACGTGTAGCGTGTAGGGTGTAGCGTGTAGCGTGTAGCGTGTAGTGTGTAGCGTGTAGAGTGTAGGGTGTAGAGTGTAGCGTGTAGGTTGTAGCATGTAGCTTGTAGGGTGTAGGGTGTAGAGTGTAGAGTGTAGCGTGTAGGGTGAAGCATGTAGGGTGTAGGGTGTCGGGTATAGCGTGTAGGGTGTAGAGTGTAGGGTGTAGCGTGTATGGTGTAGAGTGTAGCGTGTAGCGTGCAGAGTGTAGCGTGCAGGGTGTAGGGTGTAGCGTGTAGCGTGCAGAGTGTAGCCTGTAGGGTGTAGGGTGTAGCGTGTAGAGTGTAGGGTATAGAGTGTAGCGTGTAGCGTGTAGAGAGTAGGGTGTAGAGTGTAGAGTGTAGCGTGTAGGGTGTAGAGTGTAGAGTGTAGAGTGTATTGTGTAGAATGTAGAGTGTAGCATGTAGCGTGTAGAGTGTAGGGTGTAGAGTGTAGCGTGTAGGGTGTAGAGTGTAGCGTGTAGAGTGTAGCGTGTAGGGTGTAGCGTGTCGGGTGTAGGGTGTAGGGTGTAGCGTGTAGTTTGTAGGGTGTAGGGTGTAGGGTGTTGTGTGTAGGGTGTAGAGTGTAGCGTGTAGCGTGTAGAGTGTAGCGTGTAGGGTGTAGGGTGTAGCGTGTAGTGTGTAGGGTGTAGGGTGTAGAGTGTAGGGTGTAGCATGTAGGGTGTAGGGTGTAGGGTGTAGCATGTAGGGTGTAGAGTGTAGCGTGTAGGGTGTACGGTGTAGAGTGTAGGGTATAAGCTGTAGCGTTTAGCGTGTAGGGTGTAGCGTGTAGCGTGTAGGGTGTAGAGTGTAGCGTGTAGGGTGTAGAGTATAGCATGTAGAGAGTAGGGTGTAGGGTGTAGAGTGTAACGTGTAGCGTGTAGGGTGTAGCGTGTAGCGTGTAGGGTGTAGGGTGTAGAGTGTAGGGTGTAGGGTGTAGCGTGTAGCGTGTAGCGTGTAGGGTGTAGGGTGTAGATTGTAGCGTGTAGGGTGCAGGGTGTAGAGTGTAGCGTGTAGCATGTAGGGTGTAGCGTGTAGCGTGTAGGGTGTAGGGTGTAGAGTGTAACGTGTAGCGTGTAGGGTGTAGCGTGTAGCATGTAGGGTGTAGCGTGTAGCGTGTAGTGTGTAGCGTGTAGAGTGTAGGGTGTAGAGTGTAGCGTGTAGGGTGTAGCATGTAGCGTGTAAGGTGTAGGGTGTAGAGTGTAGAGTGTAGCGTGTAGGGTGAAGCATGTAGGGTGTAGGGTGTCGGGTATAGCGTGTAGGGTGTAGGGTATAGAGTGTAGGGTGTAGCGTGTATGGTGTAGAGTGTAGCGTGTAGCGTGCAGAGTGTAGCGTGCAGGGTGTAGGGTGTAGCGTGTAGCGTGCAGAGTGTAGCGTGTAGGGTGTAGCGTGTAGAGTGTAGGGTGTAGAGTGTAGCGTGTAGGGTGTAGCATGTAGCGTGTAGGGTGTAGGGTGTAGAGTGTAGAGTGTAGCGTGTAGGGTGAAGCATGTAGGGTGTAGGGTGTCGGGTATAGCGTGTAGGGTGTAGGGTGTAGAGTGTAGGGTGTAGCGTGTATGGTGTAGAGTGTAGCGTGTAGCGTGCAGAGTGTAGCGTGCAGGGTGTAGGGTGTAGCGTGTAGCGTGCAGAGTGTAGCGTGTAGGGTGTAGAGTGTAGTGTGTTGCGTGTAGGGTGTAGAGTGTAGCGTGTAGCGTGTAGAGTGTAGCGTGTAGCGTGTAGCGTGTAGAGTGTAGCGTGTAGGGTGTAGAGTATAGCGTGTAGCGTGTAGGGTGTAGGGTGTAGAGTGTAGCGTGTAGCGTGTAGAGTGTAGCGTGTAGCGTGTAGAGTGTAGGGTGTAGCGTGTATGGTGTAGAGTGTAGGGTGTAGCGTGTAGGGTGTAGAGTGTAGCGTGTAGCGTGTAGGGTGTAGGGTGTAGCGTGTAGGGTGTAGAGTGTAGCGTGTAGCGTGTAGGGTGTAGGCTGTAGGGTTTAGCGTGTAGTGTGTAGAGTGTAGCGTGTAGCGTGTAGGGTGTAGCGTGTAGCATGTATCGTGAAGCGTGTAGCATGTAGAGTGTAGGGTGTAGGGTGTAGCATGTAGAGTGTAGGGTGTAGGGTGTAGCATGTAGAGTGTAGGGTATAGAGTGTAGCGTGTAGAGAGTAGGGTGTAGTGTGTAGAGTGTAGCGTGTAGGGTGTAGAGTGTAGCGTGTAGAGTGTAATGTGTAGAATGTAGAGTGTAGCATGTAGCGTGTAGAGTGTAGGGTGTAGAGTGTAGCGTGTAAGGTGTAGAGTGTAGCGTGTAGAGTGTAGAGTGTAGCGTGTAGGGTGTAGCGTGTCGGGTGTAGGGTGTAGGGTGTAGCGTGTAGTTTGTAGGGTGTAGGGCGTTGCGTGTAGGGTGTAGAGTGTAGCGTGTAGAGTGTAGCGTGTAGGGTGTAGCGTGTAGTGTGTAGGGTGTAGGGTGTAGAGTGTAGGGTGTAGCATGTAGGGTGTAGGGTGTAGAATGTAGCATGTAGGGTATAGAGTGTAGCGTGTAGGGTGTACGGTGTAGAGTGTAGGGTATAAACTGTAGCGTTTAGCGTTTAGGGTGTAGCGTGTAGCGTGTAGGGTGTAGGGTGTAGAGTGTAGGGTGTAGGGTGTAGCGTGTAGCGTGTAGGGTGTAGGGTGTAGATTGTAGCGTGTAGGGTGTAGGGTGTAGCGTGTAGCGTGTAGGGTGTAGGGTGTAGAGTGTAGCGTGTAGCGTGTAGGGTGTAGGGTGTAGAGTGTAGAGTGTAGGGTGTAGAGTGTAGCGTGTAGAGTGTAGGGTGTAGATTGTAGGGTGTAGAGTGTAACTTGTAGCGTGTAGGGTGTAGCGTGTGGCATGTAGGGTGTAGCGTGTAGCGTGTAGGGTGCAGGGTGTAGAGTGTAGCGTGTAGGGTGTAGAGTGTAAACGTGTAGCGTGTAGTGTGTAGCGTGTACCGTGTAGGGTGTAGGGTGTAGAGTGTAACGTGTAGCGTGTAGGGTGTAGCGTGTAGCGTGTAGGGTGTAGCGTGTAGCGTGTAGTGTGTAGCGTGTAGAGTGTAGGGTGTAGAGTGTAGCGTGTAGGGTGTAGCATGTAGCGTGTAGGGTGTAGTGTGTAGAGTGTAGAGTGTAGCGTGTAGGGTGAAGCATGTAGGGTGTAGGGTGTCGGGTATAGCGTGTAGGGTGTAGGGTGTAGAGTGTAGGGTGTAGCGTGTATGGGGTAGTGTGTAGCGTGTAGCGTGCAGAGTGTAGCGTGTAGGGTGTAGCGTGTAGCGTGCAGAGTGTAGCGTGTAGGGTGTAGCGTGTAGCGTGCAAGGTGTAGAGTGTAGCGTATAGCGTGTAGGGTGTAGAGTGTAGGGTGTAGCGTGTAGGGTGTAGAGTGTAGGGTGTAGCGTGTAGGTTGTAGAGTGTAGCGTGTAGCGTGTAGGGTGTAGGGTGTAGGGTGTAGCGTGTAGGGTGTAGAGTGTAGCGTGTAGGGTGTAGGGTGTAGGGTGTAGCGTGTAGTGTGTAGCGTGTAGCGTGTAGGGTGTAGCGTGTAGCATGTAGAGTGTAGGGTGTAGGGTGTAGCATGTAGAGTGTAGGGTGTAGGGTGTAGCGTGTAGAGTGTAGGGTATAGAGTGTAGCGTCTAGGGTGTAGAGTGTAGCGTGTAGCGTGTAGGTTGTAGATTGTAGAGTCTAGGGTGTAGGGTGTAGAGTGTAACGTGTAGCGTGTAGGGTGTAGCGTGTAGCGTGTAGGGTGTAGGGTGTAGAGTGTAGGGTGTAGCGTGTAGGGTGTAGCGTGTAGCGTGTAGCGTGTAGCGTGTAGGGTGTAGAGTGTAGGGTGTAGTGTGTATTGTGTAGCGTGTATCGTGTAGCGTGTAGAGTGTAGCGTCTAGCGTATAGGGTGTAGCGTGTAGCGTGTAGATTGTAGCGTGTAGGGTGTAGGGTGTAGCGTGTAGCGTGTAGGGTGTAGAGTGTAGCGTGTAGCGTGTAGGGTGTAGGGTGTAGAGTGCAGAGTGTAGGGTGTAGAGTGTAGCGTGTAGAGTGTAGGGTGTAGAGTGTAGGGTGTAGAGTGTAACGTGTAGTGTGTAGGGTGTAGCGTGTAGCGTGTAGGGTGTAGCGTGTAGCGTGTAGGGTGCAGGGTGTAGAGTGTAACGTGTAGCGTGTAGGGTGTAGCGTGTAGCGTGTAGGGTGTAGCGTGTAGCGTGTAGTGTGTAGCGTGTAGGGTGTAGGGTGTAGAGTGTAGCGTGTAGGGTGTAGCATGTAGCGTGTAGGGTGTAGGGTGTATAGTGTAGAGTGTAGCGTGTAGTGTGAAGCATGCAGGGTGTAGGGTGTCGGGTATAGCGTGTAGGGTGTAGGGTGTAGAGTGTAGGGTGTAGCGTGTATGGTGTAGAGTGTAGCGTGTAGAGTGTAGCGTGTAGGGTGTAGGGTGTAGCGTGTAGCGTGCAGAGTGTAGCGTGTAGGGTGTAGAGTGTAGCGTGTTGCGTGTAGGGTGTAGCGTGTAGGGTGTAGGGTGTAGAGTGTAGGGTGTAGCGAGTAGCGTGTAGGGTGTAGGGTGTAGATTGTAGCGTGTAGGGTGTAGCGTGTAGCGTGTAGGGTGTAGGGTGTAGAGTGTAGCGTGTAGCGTGTAGGGTGTAGGGTGTAGAGTGTATCATGTAGGGTATAGAGTGTAGCGTGTAGGGTGTACGGTGTAGAGTGTAGGGTATAAGCTGTAGCGTTTAGCGTGTAGGGTGTAGCGTGTAGCGTGTAGGGTGTAGGGTGTAGAGTGTAGGGTGTAGGGTGTAGCGTGTAGGGTGTAGGGTGTAGATTGTAGCGTGTAGGGTGTAGGGTGTAGCGTGTAGCGTGTAGGGTGTAGGGTGTAGAGTGTAGCGTGTAGCGTGTAGGGTGTAGGGTGTAGAGTGTAGAGTGTAGGGTGTAGAGTGTAGCGTGTAGAGTATAGGGTGTAGATTGTAGGGTGTAGAGTGTAACTTGTAGCGTGTAGGGTGTAGCGTGTAGCATGTAGGGTGTAGCGTGTAGCGTGTAGGGTGCAGGGTGTAGAGTGTAGCGTGTAGGGTGTAGAGTGTAACGTGTAGCGTGTAGGGTGTAGCGTGTAGCGTGTAGGGTGTAGCGTGTAGCGTGTAGTGTGTAGCGTGTAGAGTGTAGGGTGTAGAGTGTAGCGTGTAGGGTGTAGCATGTAGCGTGTAGGGTGTAGGGTGTAGAGTGTAGAGTGTAGCGTGTAGGGTGAAGCATGTAGGGTGTAGGGTGTCGGGTATAGCGTGTAGGGTGTAGGGTGTAGAGTGTAGGGTGTAGCGTGTATGGTGTAGTGTGTATCGTGTAGCGTGCAGAGTGTAGCGTGTAGGGTGTAGCGTGTAGCGTGCAGAGTGTAGCGTGTAGGGTGTAGCGTGTAGCGTGCAAGGTGTAGAGTGTAGCGTATAGCGTGTAGGGTGTAGAGTGTAGGGTGTAGCGTGTAGGGTGTAGAGTGTAGGGTGTAGCGTGTAGGGTGTAGAGTGTAGCGTGTAGCGTGTAGGGTGTAGGGTGTAGCGTGTAGGGTGTAGTGTAGCGTGTAGGGTGTAGGGTGTAGGGTGTAGCGTGTAGTGTGTAGCGTGTAGCGTGTAGGGTGTAGCGTGTAGCATGTAGCGTGTAGCGTGTAGCATGTAGAGTGTAGGGTGTAGGGTGTAGCATGTAGAGTGTAGGGTGTAGGGTGTAGCGTGTAGAGTGTAGGGTATAGAGTGTAGCGTCTAGGGTGTAGAGTGTAGCGTGTAGCGTGTAGGTTGTAGATTGTAGAGTCTAGGGTGTAGGGTGTAGCGTGTAGCGTGTAGGGTGTAGGGTGTAGAGTGTAGGGTGTAGCGTGTAGGGTGTAGCGTGTAGCGTGTAGGGTGTAGGGTGTAGAGTGTAGGGTGTAGTGTGTATTGTGTAGCGTGTATCGTGTAGCGTGTAGAGTGTAGCGTCTAGCGTATAGGGTGTAGCGTGTAGCGTGTAGATTGTAGCGTGTAGGGTGTAGGGTGTAGGGTGTAGCGTGTAGCGTGTAGGGTGTAGAGTGTAGCGTGTAGCGTGTAGGGTGTAGGGTGTAGAGTGCAGAGTGTAGGGTGTAGAGTGTAGCGTGTAGAGTGTAGGGTGTAGAGTGTAGGGTGTAGAGTGTAACGTGTAGTGTGTAGGGTGTAGCGTGTAGCGTGTAGGGTGTAGCGTGTAGCGTGTAGGGTGCAGGGTGTAGAGTGTAACGTGTAGCGTGTAGGGTGTAGCGTGTAGCGTGTAGGGTGTAGCGTGTAGCGTGTAGTGTGTAGCGTGTAGGGTGTAGGGTGTAGAGTGTAGCGTGTAGGGTGTAGCATGTAGCGTGTAGGGTGTAGGGTGTATAGTGTAGAGTGTAGCGTGTAGTGTGAAGCATGCAGGGTGTAGGGTGTCGGGTATAGCGTGTAGGGTGTAGGGTGTAGAGTGTAGGGTGTAGCGTGTATGGTGTAGAGTGTAGCGTGTAGAGTGTAGCGTGTAGGGTGTAGCGTGTAGCGTGCAGAGTGTAGCGTGTAGGGTGTAGAGTGTAGGGTGTAGGGTGTAGAGTGTAGGGTGTAGCGTGTAGCGTGTAGGGTGTAGGGTGTAGATTGTAGCGTGTAGGGTGTAGCGTGTAGCGTGTAGGGTGTAGGGTGTAGAGTGTAGCGTGTAGCGTGTAGGGTGTAGGGTGTAGAGTGTAGAGTGTAGGGTGTAGAGTGTAGCGTGTAGAGTGTAGGGTGTAGAGTGTAGGGTGTAGAGTGTAACGTGTAGCGTGTATTGTGTAGCGTGTAGCATGTAGGGTGTAGCGTGTAGCGTGTAGGGTGCAGGGTGTAGAGTGTAGCGTGTAGGGTGTAGAGTGTAACGTGTAGCGTGTAGGGTGTAGCGTGTAGCGTGTAGGGTGTAGGGTGTAGAGTGTAACCTGTAGCGTGTAGGGTGTAGCGTGTAGCGTGTAGGGTGTAGCGTGTAGTGTGTAGCGTGTAGAGTGTAGGGTGTAGAGTGTAGCGTGTAGGTTGTAGCATGTAGCGTGTAGGGTGTAGGGTGTAGAGTGTAGAGTGTAGCGTGTAGCGTGTAGAGTGTAGCGTGTAGCGTGTAGCGTGTAGAGTTTTGGGTGTAGCGTGTAGGGTGTAGAGTGTAGGGTGTAGCGTGTAGGGTGTAGAGTGTAGCGTGTAGCGTGTAGGGTGTAGGCTGTAGGGTGTAGCGTGTAGTGTGTAGAGTGTAGCGTGTAGCGTGTAGGGTGTAGCGTGTAGCATGTATCGTGTAGCGTGTAGCATGTAGAGTGTAGGGTGTAGGGTGTAGGGTGTAGCATGTAGAGTGTAGGGTGTAGGGTGTAGCGTGTAGAGTGTAGGGTATAGAGTGTAGCGTGTAGCGTGTAGAGAGTAGGGTGTAGAGTGTAGAGTGTAGCGTGTAGGGTGTAGAGTGTAGCGTGTAGAGTGTATTGTGTAGAATGTAGAGTGTAGCATGTAGCGTGTACAATGTAGGGTGTAGAGTGTAGCGTGTAGGGTGTAGAGTGTAGCGTGTAGAGTGTAGCGTGTAGGGTGTAGCGTGTCGGGTGTAGGGTGTAGGGTGTAGCGTGTAGTTTGTAGGGTGTAGGGTGTAGGGTGTAGCGTGTAGGGTGTAGAGTGTAGCGTGTAGCGTGTAGAGTGTAGCGTGTAGGGTGTAGGGTGTAGCGTGTAGTGTGTAGGGTGTAGGGTGTAGAGTGTAGGGTGTAGCATGTAGGGTGTAGCATGTAGGGTGTAGAGTGTAGCGTGTAGGGTGTACGGTGTAGAGTGTAGGGTATAAGCTGTAGCGTTTAGCGTGTAGGGTGTAGCGTGTAGCGTGTAGGGTGTAGAGTGTAGCGTGTAGGGTGTAGAGTATAGCATGTAGAGAGTAGGGTGTAGGGTGTAGGGTGTAGAGTGTAACGTGTAGCGTGTAGGGTGTAGCGTGTAGCGTGTAGGGTGTAGGTTGTAGAGTGTAGGGTGAAGGGTGTAGCGTGTAGCGTGTAGCGTGTAGAGTGTAGGGTGTAGAGTGTAGCGTGTAGCGTGTAGAGTGTAGAGTGTAGCGTGTAGCGTGTAGGGTGTAGAGTGTAGCGTGTAGCGTGTAGGGTGTAGGGTGTAGAGTGTAGCGTGTAGCGTGTAGAGTGTACGGTGTAGAGTGTAGGGTGTAGTGTGTAGGGTGTAGAGTGTAGCGTGTAGCGTGTAGGGTGTAGAGTGTAGCGTGTAGCGTGTAGGGTGTAGGGTGTAGCGTGTAGGGTGTAGAGTGTAGCGTGTAGGGTGTAGGGTGTAGGGTGTAGCGTGTAGTGTGTAGCGTGTAGCGTGTAGGGTGTAGCGTGTAGCATGTAGCGTGTAGCGTGTAGGGTGTAGGGTGTAGCATGTAGAGTGTAGGGTGTAGGGTGTAGCGTGTAGAGTGTAGGGTATAGAGTGTAGCGTCTAGGGTGTAGAGTGTAGCGTGTAGCGTGTAGGGTGTAGATTGTAGAGTCTAGGGTGTAGGGTGTAGAGTGTAACGTGTAGCGTGTAGGGTGTAGCGTGTAGCGTGTAGGGTGTAGGGTGTAGAGTGTAGGGTGTAGCGTGTAGGGTGTAGCATGTAGCGTGTAGGGTGTAGGGTGTAGAGTGTAGGGTGTAGTGTGTAGGGTGTAGCGTGTATCGTGTAGCGTGTAGAGTGTAGCGTCTAGCGTATAGGGTGTAGCGTGTAGCGTGTAGATTGTAGCGTGTAGGGTGTAGGGTGTAGGGTGTTGCGTGTAGCGTGTAGGGTGTAGAGTGTAGCGTGTAGCGTGTAGGGTGTAGGGTGTAGAGTGCAGAGTGTAGGGTGTAGAGTGTAGTGTGTAGAGTGTAGGGTGTAGAGTGTAGGGTGTAGAGTGTAACGTGTAGTGTGTAGGGTGTAGCGTGTAGGGTGTAGCGTGTAGCGTGTAGGGTGCAGGGTGTAGAGTGTAACGTGTAGCGTGTAGGGTGTAGCGTGTAGCGTGTAGGGTGTAGCGTGTAGCGTCTAGTGTGTAGCGTGTAGGGTGTAGGGTGTAGAGTGTAGCGTGTAGGGTGTAGCATGTAGCGTGTAGGGTGTAGGGTGTATAGTGTAGAGTGTAGCGTGTAGTGTGAAGCATGCAGGGTGTAGGGTGTCGGGTATAGCGTGTAGGGTGTAGGGTGTAGAGTGTAGGGTGTAGCGTGTATGGTGTAGAGTGTAGCGTGTAGAGTGTAGCGTGTAGGGTGTAGGGTGTAGCGTGCAGAGTGTAGCGTGTAGGGTGTAGAGTGTAGCGTGTTGCGTGTAGGGTGTAGCGTGTAGGGTGTAGAGTATAGTGTGTAGCGTGTAGGGTGTAGGGTGTAGAGTGTAGGGTGTAGCGTGTAGCGTGCAGGGTGTAGGGTGTAGATTGTAGCGTGTAGGGTGTAGCGTGTAGCGTGTAGGGTGTAGGGTGTAGAGTGTAGCGTGTAGCGTGTAGGGTGTAGGGTGTAGAGTGTAGAGTGTAGGGTGTAGAGTGTAGCGTGTAGAGTGTAGGGTGTAGAGTGTAGGGTGTAGAGTGTAACGTGTAGCGTGTATTGTGTAGCGTGTAGCATGTAGGGTGTAGCGTGTAGCGTGTAGGGTGCAGGGTGTAGAGTGTAGCGTGTAGGGTGTAGAGTGTAACGTGTAGCGTGTAGGGTGTAGCGTGTAGCGTGTAGGGTGTAGGGTGTAGAGTGTAACCTGTAGCGTGTAGGGTGTAGCGTGTAGCGTGTAGGGTGTAGCGTGTAGTGTGTAGCGTGTAGAGTGTAGGGTGTAGAGTGTAGCGTGTAGGTTGTAGCATGTAGCGTGTAGGGTGTAGGGTGTAGAGTGTAGAGTGTAGCGTGTAGGGTGAAGCATGTAGGGTGTAGGGTGTCGGGTATAGCGTGTAGGGTGTAGGGTGTAGAGTGTAGGGTGTAGCGTGTATGGTGTAGAGTGTAGCGTGTAGCGTGCAGAGTGTAGCGTGCAGGGTGTAGGGTGTAGCGTGTAGAATGCAGAGTGTAGCGTGTAGGGTGTAGAGTGTAGCGTGTTGCGTGTAGGGTGTAGAGTGTAGCGTGTAGAGTGTAGCGTGTAGCGTGTAGCGTGTAGAGTGTAGCGTGTAGGGTGTAGAGTATAGCGTGTAGCGTGTAGGGTGTAGGGTGTAGAGTGTAGAGTGTAGCGTGTAGCGTGTAGAGTGTAGCGTGTAGCGTGTAGCGTGTAGAGTGTAGGGTGTAGCGTGTAGGGTGTAGAGTGTAGGGCGTAGCGTGTAGGGTGTAGAGTGTAGCGTGTAGCGTGTAGGGTGTAGGCTGTAGGGTGTAGCGTGTAGTGTGTAGAGTGTAGCGTGTAGCGTGTAGGGTGTAGCGTGTAGCATGTATCGTGTAGCGTGTAGCATGTAGAGTGTAGGGTGTAGGGTGTAGCATGTAGAGTGTAGGGTGTAGGGTGTAGCGTGTAGAGTGTAGGGTATAGAGTGTAGCGTGTAGCATGTAGAGAGTAGGGTGTAGAGTGTAGAGTGTAGCGTGTAGGGTGTAGAGTGTAGCGTGTAGAGTGTATTGTGTAGAATGTAGAGTGTAGCATGTAGCGTGTAGAATGTAGGGTGTAGAGTGTAGCGTGTAGGGTGTAGAGTGTAGCGTGTAGAGTGTAGCGTGTAGGGTGTAGCGTGTCGGGTGTAGGGTGTAGGGTGTAGCGTGTAGTTTGTAGGGTGTAGGGTGTTGCGTGTAGGGTGTAGAGTGTAGCGTGTAGCGTGTAGAGTGTAGCGTGTAGGGTGTAGGGTGTAGCGTGTAGTGTGTAGGGTGTAGGGTGTAGAGTGTAGGGTGTAGCATGTAGGGTGTAGGGTGTAGCATGTAGGGTGTAGAGTGTAGCGTGTAGGGTGTACGGTGTAGAGTGTATGGTATAAGCTGTAGCGTTTAGCGTGTAGGGTGTAGCGTGTAGCGTGTAGGGTGTAGAGTGTAGCGTGTAGGGTGTAGAGTATAGCATGTAGAGAGTAGGGTGTAGGGTGTAGGGTGTAGAGTGTAACGTGTAGCGTGTAGGGTGTAGCGTGTAGCGTGTAGGGTGTAGGTTGTAGAGTGTAGGGTGAAGGGTGTAGCGTGTAGCGTGTAGCGTGTAGAGTGTAGGGTGTAGAGTGTAGCGTGTAGCGTGTAGAGTGTAGAGTGTAGCGTGTAGCGTGTAGGGTGTAGAGTGTAGCGTGTAGCGTGTAGGGTGTAGGGTGTAGAGTGTAGCGTGTAGCGTGTAGAGTGTACGGTGTAGAGTGTAGGGTGTAGGGTGTAGAGTGTAGCGTGTAGCGTGTAGGGTGTAGAGTGTAGCGTGTAGCGTGTAGGGTGTAGGGTGTAGGGTGTAGCGTGTAGGGTGTAGAGTGTAGCGTGTAGCGTGTAGGGTGTAGGGTGTAGGGTGTAGCGTGTAGTGTGTAGCGTGTAGCGTGTAGGGTGTAGCGTGTAGCATGTAGCGTGTAGCGTGTAGGGTGTAGGGTGTAGCATGTAGAGTGTAGGGTGTAGGGTGTAGCGTGTAGAGTGTAGGGTATAGAGTGTAGCGTCTAGGGTGTAGAGTGTAGCGTGTAGCGTGTAGGGTGTAGATTGTAGAGTCTAGGGTGTAGGGTGTAGAGTGTAACGTGTAGCGTGTAGGGTGTAGCGTGTAGCGTGTAGGGTGTAGGGTGTAGAGTGTAGGGTGTAGCGTGTAGGGTGTAGCATGTAGCGTGTAGGGTGTAGGGTGTAGAGTGTAGGGTGTAGTGTGTAGGGTGTAGCGTGTATCGTGTAGCGTGTAGAGTGTAGCGTCTAGCGTATAGGGTGTAGCGTGTAGCGTGTAGATTGTAGCGTGTAGGGTGTAGGGTGTAGGGTGTTGCGTGTAGCGTGTAGGGTGTAGAGTGTAGCGTGTAGCGTGTAGGGTGTAGGGTGTAGAGTGCAGAGTGTAGGGTGTAGAGTGTAGCGTGTAGAGTGTAGGGTGTAGAGTGTAGGGTGTAGAGTGTAACGTGTAGTGTGTAGGGTGTAGCGTGTAGGGTGTAGCGTGTAGCGTGTAGGGTGCAGGGTGTAGAGTGTAACGTGTAGCGTGTAGGGTGTAGCGTGTAGCGTGTAGGGTGTAGCGTGTAGCGTGTAGTGTGTAGCGTGTAGGGTGTAGGGTGTAGAGTGTAGCGTGTAGGGTGTAGCATGTAGCGTGTAGGGTGTAGGGTGTATAGTGTAGAGTGTAGCGTGTAGTGTGAAGCATGCAGGGTGTAGGGTGTCGGGTATAGCGTGTAGGGTGTAGGGTGTAGAGTGTAGGGTGTAGCGTGTATGGTGTAGAGTGTAGCGTGTAGAGTGTAGCGTGTAGGGTGTAGGGTGTAGCGTGCAGAGTGTAGCGTGTAGGGTGTAGAGTGTAGCGTGTTGCGTGTAGGGTGTAGCGTGTAGGGTGTAGAGTATAGTGTGTAGCGTGTAGGGTGTAGGGTGTAGAGTGTAGGGTGTAGCGTGTAGCGTGCAGGGTGTAGGGTGTAGATTGTAGCGTGTAGGGTGTAGCGTGTAGCGTGTAGGGTGTAGGGTGTAGAGTGTAGCGTGTAGCGTGTAGGGTGTAGGGTGTAGAGTGTAGAGTGTAGGGTGTAGAGTGTAGGGTGTAGAGTGTAGCGTGTAGAGTGTAGGGTGTAGAGTGTAGGGTGTAGAGTGTAACGTGTAGCGTGTATTGTGTAGCGTGTAGCATGTAGGGTGTAGCGTGTAGCGTGTAGGGTGCAGGGTGTAGAGTGTAGCGTGTAGGGTGTAGAGTGTAACGTGTAGCGTGTAGGGTGTAGCGTGTAGCGTGTAGGGTGTAGGGTGTAGAGTGTAACCTGTAGCGTGTAGGGTGTAGCGTGTAGCGTGTAGGGTGTAGCGTGTAGTGTGTAGCGTGTAGAGTGTAGGGTGTAGAGTGTAGCGTGTAGGTTGTAGCATGTAGCGTGTAGGGTGTAGGGTGTAGAGTGTAGAGTGTAGCGTGTAGGGTGAAGCATGTAGGGTGTAGGGTGTCGGGTATAGCGTGTAGGGTGTAGGGTGTAGAGTGTAGGGTGTAGCGTGTATGGTGTAGAGTGTAGCGTGTAGCGTGCAGTGTAGCGTGCAGAGTGTAGGGTGTAGCGTGTAGAATGCAGAGTGTAGCGTGTAGGGTGTAGAGTGTAGCGTGTTGCGTGTAGGGTGTAGAGTGTAGCGTGTAGAGTGTAGCGTGTAGCGTGTAGCGTGTAGAGTGTAGCGTGTAGGGTGTAGAGTATAGCGTGTAGCGTGTAGGGTGTAGGGTGTAGAGTGTAGAGTGTAGCGTGTAGCGTGTAGAGTGTAGCGTGTAGCGTGTAGCGTGTAGAGTGTAGGGTGTAGCGTGTAGGGTGTAGAGTGTAGGGCGTAGCGTGTAGTGTGTAGAGTGTAGCGTGTAGCGTGTAGGGTGTAGGCTGTAGGGTGTAGCGTGTAGTGTGTAGAGTGTAGCGTGTAGCGTGTAGGGTGTAGCGTGTAGCATGTATCGTGTAGCGTGTAGCATGTAGAGTGTAGGGTGTAGGGTGTAGGGTGTAGCATGTAGAGTGTAGGGTGTAGGGTGTAGCGTGTAGAGTGTAGGGTATAGAGTGTAGCGTGTAGAGAGTAGGGTGTAGAGTGTAGAGTGTAGCGTGTAGGGTGTAGAGTGTAGCGTGTAGAGTGTATTGTGTAGAATGTAGAGTGTAGCATGTAGCGTGTAGAATGTAGGGTGTAGAGTGTAGCGTGTAGGGTGTAGAGTGTAGCGTGTAGAGTGTAGCGTGTAGGGTGTAGCGTGTCGGGTGTAGGGTGTAGGGTGTAGCGTGTAGTTTGTAGGGTGTAGGGTGTTGCGTGTAGGGTGTAGAGTGTATCGTGTAGCGTGTAGAGTGTAGCGTGTAGGGTGTAGGGTGTAGCGTGTAGTGTGTAGGGTGTAGGGTGTAGAGTGTAGGGTGTAGCATGTAGGGTGTAGGGTGTAGCATGTAGGGTGTAGAGTGTAGCGTGTAGGGTGTACGGTGTAGAGTGTATGGTATAAGCTGTAGCGTTTAGCGTGTAGGGTGTAGCGTGTAGCGTGTAGGGTGTAGAGTGTAGCGTGTAGGGTGTAGAGTATAGCATGTAGAGAGTAGGGTGTAGGGTGTAGGGTGTAGAGTGTAACGTGTAGCGTGTAGGGTGTAGCGTGTAGGGTGTAGGGTGTAGAGTGTAGGGTGAAGGGTGTAGCGTGTAGCGTGTAGCGTGTAGAGTGTAGGGTGTAGAGTGTAGCGTGTAGCGTGTAGAGTGTAGAGTAGCGTGTAGCGTGTAGGGTGTAGAGTGTAGCGTGTAGCGTGTAGGGTGTAGGGTGTAGAGTGTAGCGTGTAGCGTGTACAGTGTACGGTGTAGAGTGTAGGGTGTAGCGTGTAGGGTGTAGAGTGTAGCGTGTAGCGTGTAGCGTGTAGGGTTAAGCTACACGCTACACACTAAACACAAAAAGAAAAGGATATGCAAACCAATGGGATCCACGTTAAATAGTCAATTTTATTGTACAAAAATAGTAATCCACAAACAGAACCAGGCAAAACATACATTTAAAAACATTTAAAACACTAGTATGGCTGAATAGGCCATAAGTAATTTTACCCGAGGGAATGAAGGAAGCTAATACTTTACAGCATATGTGAGACAGGAGAAATAACCAGAGAGAAAAAATTGCTAGGTATGCGGGTACACCAATCTTAGTCAAATCTACATATAAGCCTATTGTTTACTGCCAACTGTGACCCCCTGAGTACTATGACAGGAAACATATACTCCAGCCTAGTATCTGGAAGAAATACATCATGGATCCTATTTTGTTCAACACAGCATGCGTGCGCACAGTTGGTAAGCAAATGAAAGCAGACCCCTATAGAAAGGTAATCAGGGAAATAGATATGCTGCAGTACTACAAAATCCTAGTTATTTGGATAAATGTATGCATACAGACGCCTTGTGGAAATACAAAGAATCAGGATCCATTGTCCTAAAGCTTGGAAAAATGCCAGGCCATGCATGAAGTAAATAGGTGTAATTTCATAGCAGTTGTAAAGATAAGTTACCCAAGTCCTGTCCCTCGGGAAAAAAACAAAGGAAGCCCTGAACCCCACGCGTATCGACGCTACTCAAGCGTCTTCATCAGAGGAAAAAGTGACACCCTACACGCTACACGCTACACTCTACACCCTACACGCTACACTCTACACCCTACACGCTACACCCTACACTCTACACGCTACATGCTACACTCTACACCCTACACAATACACGCTACTTGCTACACCCTACATGCTACACTCTACACGCTACAGCCTACACGGTACACCCTACACCCTACACCCTACACGCTACACGCTACACCCTACACCATACACCCTACACGCTACAATCTACACGCTACACGCTACACGCTACACTCTACACGCTAAACGCTACAGCTTATACCCTACACTCTACACCGTACACCCTACACGCTACACTCTACACCCTACACGCTACACCCTACACCCTACACCCTACATGCTACACCCTACACTCTACACCCTACACCCTACATGCTACACTCTACACCCTACACCCTACTCTACATGCTACACGCTACACGGCACATGATACACGCTACACCCTACACGCTACACCCTACATGCTACACGCTACACGCTACACTCTACACCCTACACGCTACACCCTACACCCTACTCCCTACACTCTACACGCTACACCCTACACCCTACACTGTATACCCTACACCCTGCACGCTACACTCTACACTCTGCTCCCTACTCTCTACACGCTACACTCTATACCCTACACTCTACACGCTACGCGCTACACGCTACACACTACACGCTACACCCTACACGCTACACTTTACACTCTACACGCTACACTCTACACTCTACACACTACACTCTACACCCTACACCCTACACCCTACTCTACATGCTACACGCTACACGCTACATGCTACACCCTACACGCTACACCCTACACCCTACACGCTACACGCTACACGCTACACTCTACACCCTACACTCTACACCCTACACGCTACACGCTACACGCTACACGCTACACTCTACACGCTAAACGCTACAGCTTATACCCTACACTCTACACCGTACACCCTACACGCTACACTCTACACCCTACACGCTACACCCTACACCGTACACCCTACATGCTACACCCTACACTCTACACCCTACACCCTACACGCTACACACTACACCCTACGCCCTGCACGCCACACACTACACTCTACACGCTACACCCTACACGCTACACTCTACACGCTACACTCTACACCCTACACGCTACACTCTACACCCTACACACTACACTCTACACGGTACACGCTACACGCTACGCCCTACACCCTACACGCTACATGTTACACTCTACACCCTACACGCTACACTCTACACCCTACACGCTACACCCTACACCCTACACGCTACACACTACACGCTACACTCTACACCCTACACGCTGCACTCTATACGCTACACGGTACACGCTACACCCTACACCCTACATGCTACACGCTACACCCTACACTGTACACCCTACACGCTACACTCTACACGCTACATGCTACACCCTACACTCTACACCCTACACGCTATACGCTACACTCTACACCCTGCACGCTACACGCTACACCCTACACGCTACACTCTACACCCTACACGCTACACTCTACATGCTACACGCTACATGCTACACGCTACACCCTACACGCTACACTCTACACCCTACACCCTACACGCTACACTCTACACCCTACACGCTACACCCTACACTCTACACCCTACACCCTATACGCTACTCGCTACACTCTACACCCTACCCGCTACACTCTACACGCTACACGCTACACTCTACACTCTACACGCTACACGCTACACTCTACACCCTACACGCAACATGCTACACTCTACACCCTACACGCTACACTCTGCACTCTACACGCTACACCCTACACCCTACACGCTACACTCTACACGCTACACGCTACACTCTACACCATACACGCTACACCCTACACTCTACACCCTACACCCTACATGCTATACCCGACACCCTACACCCTACATGCTTCACCCTACACGCTACACTCTACACTCTACACCCAACACCCTACACGCTACATGCTACACTCTACACGCTACACTCTACACCCTACACGCTACACTCTACATCCTACACCCTACACGCTATACGCTACACTCTACACCCTGCACGCTACACGCTACACTCTACACCCTACACGCTACACTCTACACCCTAAACGCTACACCCTACACTCTACACTCTCCACCCTACACGCTACACGCTACACGCTACACCCTACACGCTACACTCTACACCCTACACGCAACACCCTACACTCTACACCCTACACCCTAAACCATACACGCTACACCCTACACGCTACACTCTACACCCTACACCCTACACTCTACACCCTACACGCTACACGCTACACTCTACACCCTACACCCTACACACGCTACATGCTACACGCTACACTCTACACCCTACACGCTACACTCTACACCCTACACGCTACACCCTACACTCTACACGCTACATGCTACACTCTACACCCTACACGATACATGCTACACCCTACACGCTACAGCCTACACGCTACACGCTACACTCTACACCCTACAAGCTACACGCTACACGCTACACCCTACACCCTACACCGTACACGCTACACGCTACACTCTACACGCTACACCCTTCACTCTACACCCTACACCCTACATGCTACACTCTACACCCTACACGGTACACCCTACAATCTACACGCTACATGCTACACTCTACACTCTACACCCTACACCCTACACGCTACATGCTACACTCTACACCCTACACGCTACACTCTACACCCTACACGCTACATGCTACACTCTACACCCTACACCCTACACGCTAAATGCTACACGCTACACTCTACACCCTACACGCTACACGCTAGGGTGTAGAGTGTAATATGTAGCGTGTAGTTTGTAGCGTTTAGCTTGTAGGGTGTAGCGTGTAGCGTGTAGGGTGTAGAGTGTAGCGTGTAGCGTGTAGCATGTAGGGTGTAGGGTGTAGAGTGTAGAGTGTAGCGTGTAGGGTGTAGGGTGTAGGGTGTAGCGTGTAGTGTGTAGCGTGTAGCGTGTAGGGTGTAGCGTGTAGCATGTAGCGTGTAGCGTGTAGCATGTAGAGTGTAGCGTGTAGGGTGTAGAGTGTAGCGTGTAGAGTGTAGCGTGTAGGGTGTAGCGTGTCGGGTGTAGGGTGTAGGGTGTAGCGTGTAGTTTGTAGGTTGTAGGGTGTAGGGTGTTGTGTGTAGGGTGTAGCGTGTAGAGTGTAGCGTGTAGGGTGTAGGGTGTAGCGTGTAGTGTGTAGGGTGTAGGGTGTAGAGTGTAGGGTGTAGCATGTAGGGTGTAGGGTGTAGGGTGTAGCATGTACGGTGTAGAGTGTAGCGTGTAGGGTGTACGGTGTAGAGTGTAGGGTATAAGGTGTAGCGTTTAGCGTGTAGGGTGTAGCGTGTAGCGTGTAGGGTGTAGAGTGTAGCGTGTAGGGTGTAGAGTATAGCATGTAGAGAGTAGGGTGTAGAGTGTAACGTGTAGCGTGTAGGGTGTAGCGTGTAGCGTGTAGGGTGTAGAGTGTAGGGTGTAGTGTGTAGCGTGTAGCGTGTAGCGTGTAGGGTGTAGGGTGTAGATTGTAGCGTGTAGGGTGCAGGGTGTAGAGTGTAGCGTGTAGCATGTAGGGTGTAGCGTGTAGCGTGTAGGGTGTAGGGTGTAGAGTGTAACGTGTAGCGTGTAGGGTGTAGCGTGTAGCGTGTAGGGTGTAGCGTGTAGCGTGTAGTGTGTAGCGTGTAGAGTGTAGGGTGTAGAGTGTAGCGTGTAGGGTGTAGCATGTAGCGTGTAGGGTGTAGGGTGTAGAGTGTAGAGTGTAGCGTGTAGGGTGAAGCATGTAGGGTGTAGGGTGTCGGGTAAAGCGTGTAGGGTGTAGGGTGTAGAGTGTAGGGTGTAGCGTGTATGGTGTAGAGTGTAGCGTGTAGCGTGCAGAGTGTAGCGTGCAGGGTGTAGGGTGTAGCATGTAGCGTGCAGAGTGTAGCGTGTAGGGTGTAGCGTGTAGAGTTTAGGGTGTAGAGTGTAGCGTGTAGGGTGTAGCATGTAGCGTGTAGGGTGTAGGGTGTAGAGTGTAGAGTGTAGCGTGTAGGGTGAAGTATGTAGGGTGTAGGGTATCGGGTATAGCGTGTAGGGTGTAGGGTGTAGAGTGTAGTGTGTTGCGTGTAGGGTGTAGAGTGTAGCGTGTAGCGTGTAGAGTGTAGCGTGTAGCGTGTAGCGTGTAGAGTGTAGCGTGTAGGGTGTAGAGTATAGCGTGTAGGGTGTAGGGTGTAGAGTGTAGCGTGTAGCGTGTAGAGTGTAGCGTGTAGCGTGTAGAGTGTAGGGTGTAGCGTGTATGGTGTAGAGTGTAGGGTGTAGCGTGTAGGGTGTAGAGTGTAGCGTGTAGCGTGTAGGGTGTAGGGTGTAGCGTGTAGCATGTATCGTGAAGCGTGTAGCATGTAGAGTGTAGGGTGTAGGGTGTAGCATGTAGAGTGTAGGGTGTAGGGTGTAGCGTGTAGAGTGTAGGGTATAGAGTGTAGCGTGTAGCGTGTAGAGAGTAGGGTGTAGTGTGTAGAGTGTAGCATGTAGGGTGTAGAGTGTAGCGTGTAGAGTGTATTGTGTAGCGTGTAGGGTGTAGCGTGTCGGGTGTAGGGTGTAGGGTGTAGCATGTAGAGTGTAGCCTGTCGGGTGTAGGGTGTAGGGTGTAGTTTGTAGGGTGTAGGGCGTTGCGTGTAGGGTGTAGAGTGTAGCGTGTAGAGTGTAGCGTGTAGGGTGTAGCGTGTAGTGTGTAGGGTGTAGGGTGTAGAGTGTAGGGTGTAGCATGTAGGGTGTAGGGTGTAGCATGTAGGGTGTAGAGAGTAGCGTGTAGGGTGTACGGTGTAGAGTGTAGGGTATAAGCTGCAGCGTTTAGCGTGTAGGGTGTAGCGTGTAGCGTGTAGGGTGTAGGGTGTAGAGTGTAGGGTGTAGGGTGTAGCGTGTAGCGTGTAGGGTGTAGGGTGTAGATTGTAGCGTGTAGGGTGTAGGGTGTAGCGTGTAGCGTGTAGGGTGTAGAGTGTAGCGTGTAGCGTGTAGGGTGTAGGGTGTAGAGTGTAGGGTGTAGAGTGTAGCGTGTAGAGTGTAGGGTGTAGATTGTAGGGTGTAGAGTGTAACGTGTAGCGTGTAGGGTGTAGCGTGTAGCATGTAGGGTGTAGCGTGTAGCGTGTAGGGTGCAGGGTGTAGAGTGTAGCGTGTAGGGTGTAGAGTGTAACGTGTAGCGTGTAGGGTGTAGCGTGTACCATGTAGGGTGTAGGGTGTAGAGTGTAACGTGCAGCGTTTAGGGTGTAGCGTGTAGCGTGTAGGGTGTAGCGTGTAGCGTGTAGTGTGTAGCGTGTAGAGTGTAGGGTGTAGAGTGTAGCGTGTAGGGTGTAGCATGTAGCGTGTAGGGTGTAGGGTGTAGAGTGTAGAGTGTAGCGTGTAGAGTGAAGCATGTAGGGTGTAGGGTGTCGGGTATAGCGTGTAGGGTGTAGGGTGTAGAGTGTAGGGTGTAGCGTGTATGGTGTAGTGTGTAGCGTGTAGCGTGCAGAGAGTAGCGTGTAGGGTGTAGCGTGTAGCGTGCAGAGTGTAGCGTGTAGGGTGTAGAGTGTAGCGTGTTGCGTGTAGGGTGTAGAGTGTAGCGTGTAGCGTGTAGAGTGTAGAGTGTAGCGTGTAGCGTGCAGAGTGTAGCGTGTAGGGTGTAGCGTGTAGCGTTTCGCGTGTAGGGTGTAGGGTGTAGAGTGTAGAGTGTAGCATGTAGCGTGTAGCGTGTAGAGTGTAGCGTGTAGCGTGTAGAGTGTAGGGTGTAGCGTGTAGCGTGTAGCGTGTAGAGTGTAGGGTGTAGAGTGTAGCGTGTAGCGTGTAGAGTGTAGCGTGTAGCGTGTAGGGTGTAGAGTAGCGTGTAGTGTGTAGGGTGTAGGGTGTAGAGTGTAGCGTGTAGAGTGTACGGTGTAGAGTGTAGGGTGTAGCGTGTAGGGTGTAGAGTGTAGCGTGTACGGTGTAGAGTGTAGCGTGTAGCGTGTAGCATGTAGGGTGTAGGGTGTAGAGTGTAGAGTGTAGCGTGTAGGGTGTAGCGTGTAGGGTGTAGGATGTAGAGTGTAGGGTGTAGAGTGTAATGTGTAGCGTGTAGGGTGTAGCGTGTAGCATGTAGGGTGTAGGGTGTGGAGTGTAGGGTGTAGCGTGTAGGGTGTAGAGTGTAGCGTGTAGCGTGTAGAGTGTAGCGTGTAGCGTGTAGCGTGTAGAGTGTAGGGTGTAGCGTGTAGGGTGTAGAGTGTAGGGCGTAGCGTGTAGTGTGTAGAGTGTAGCGTGTAGCGTGTAGGGTGTAGGCTGTAGGGTGTAGCGTGTAGTGTGTAGAGTGTAGCGTGTAGCGTGTAGGGTGTAGCGTGTAGCATGTATCGTGTAGCGTGTAGCATGTAGAGTGTAGGGTGTAGGGTGTAGGGTGTAGCATGTAGAGTGTAGGGTGTAGGGTGTAGCGTGTAGAGTGTAGGGTATAGAGTGTAGCGTGTAGAGAGTAGGGTGTAGAGTGTAGAGTGTAGCGTGTAGGGTGTAGAGTGTAGCGTGTAGAGTGTATTGTGTAGAATGTAGAGTGTAGCATGTAGCGTGTAGAATGTAGGGTGTAGAGTGTAGCGTGTAGGGTGTAGAGTGTAGCGTGTAGTGTAGCGTGTAGGGTGTAGCGTGTCGGGTGTAGGGTGTAGGGTGTAGCGTGTAGTTTGTAGGGTGTAGGGTGTTGCGTGTAGGGTGTAGAGTGTAGCGTGTAGCGTGTAGAGTGTAGCGTGTAGGGTGTAGGGTGTAGCGTGTAGTGTGTAGGGTGTAGGGTGTAGAGTGTAGGATGTAGCATGTAGGGTGTAGGGTGTAGCATGTAGGGTGTAGAGTGTAGCGTGTAGGGTGTACGGTGTAGAGTGTATGGTATAAGCTGTAGCGTTTAGCGTGTAGGGTGTAGCGTGTAGCGTGTAGGGTGTAGAGTGTAGCGTGTAGGGTGTAGAGTATAGCATGTAGAGAGTAGGGTGTAGGGTGTAGGGTGTAGAGTGTAACGTGTAGCGTGTAGGGTGTAGCGTGTAGGGTGTAGGGTGTAGAGTGTAGGGTGAAGGGTGTAGCGTGTAGCGTGTAGCGTGTAGCGTGTAGAGTGTAGGGTGTAGAGTGTAGCGTGTAGCGTGTAGAGTGTAGAGTAGCGTGTAGCGTGTAGGGTGTAGAGTGTAGCGTGTAGCGTGTAGGGTGTAGGGTGTAGAGTGTAGCGTGTAGCGTGTACAGTGTACGGTGTAGAGTGTAGGGTGTAGCGTGTAGGGTGTAGAGTGTAGCGTGTAGCGTGTAGCGTGTAGGGTTAAGCTACACGCTACACACTAAACACAAAAAGAAAAGGATATGCAAACCAATGGGATCCACGTTAAATAGTCAATTTTATTGTACAAAAATAGTAATCCACAAACAGAACCAGGCAAAACATACATTTAAAAACATTTAAAACACTAGTATGGCTGAATAGGCCATAAGTAATTTTACCCGAGGGAATGAAGGAAGCTAATACTTTACAGCATATGTGAGACAGGAGAAATAACCAGAGAGAAAAAATTGCTAGGTATGCGGGTACACCAATCTTAGTCAAATCTACATATAAGAAGCCTATTGTTTACTGCCAACTGTGACCCCCTGAGTACTATGACAGGAAACATATACTCCAGCCTAGTATCTGGAAGAAATACATCATGGATCCTATTTTGTTCAACACAGCATGCGTGCGCACAGTTGGTAAGCAAATGAAAGCAGACCCCTATAGAAAGGTAATCAGGGAAATAGATATGCTGCAGTACTACAAAATCCTAGTTATTTGGATAAATGTATGCATACAGACGCCTTGTGGAAATACAAAGAATCAGGATCCATTGTCCTAAAGCTTGGAAAAATGCCAGGCCATGCATGAAGTAAATAGGTGTAATTTCATAGCAGTTGTAAAGATAAGTTACCCAAGTCCTGTCCCTCGGGAAAAAAACAAAGGAAGCCCTGAACCCCACGCGTATCGACGCTACTCAAGCGTCTTCATCAGAGGAAAAAGTGACACCCTACACGCTACACGCTACACTCTACACCCTACACGCTACACTCTACACCCTACACGCTACACCCTACACTCTACACGCTACATGCTACACTCTACACCCTACACAATACACGCTACTTGCTACACCCTACATGCTACACTCTACACGCTACAGCCTACACGGTACACCCTACACCCTACACCCTACACCCTACACGCTACACGCTACACCCTACACCATACACCCTACACGCTACAATCTACACGCTACACGCTACACACTATACGCTACACGCTAGACGCTACACTCTACACGCTACACGCTACACGCTACACGCTACACCCTACACTCTACACCCTACACTCTACACCCTACACGCTACACGCTACACGCTACACTCTACACGCTAAACGCTACAGCTTATACCCTACACTCTACACCGTACACCCTACACGCTACACTCTACACCCTACACGCTACACCCTACACCCTACATGCTACACCCTACACTCTACACCCTACACCCTACATGCTACACTCTACACCCTACACCCTACTCTACATGCTACACGCTACACGGCACATGATACACGCTACACCCTACACGCTACACCCTACATGCTACACGCTACACGCTACACTCTACACCCTACACGCTACACCCTACACCCTACTCCCTACACTCTACACGCTACACCCTACACCCTACACTGTATACGCTACACCCTGCACGCTACACTCTACACTCTGCTCCCTACTCTCTACACGCTACACTCTATACCCTACACTCTACACGCTACGCGCTACACGCTACACACTACACGCTACACCCTACACGCTACACTTTACACTCTACACGCTACACTCTACACTCTACACACTACACTCTACACCCTACACCCTACACCCTACTCTACATGCTACACGCTACACGCTACATGCTACACCCTACACGCTACACCCTACACCCTACACGCTACACGCTACACGCTACACTCTACACCCTACACTCTACACCCTACACGCTACACGCTACACGCTACACGCTACACTCTACACGCTAAACGCTACAGCTTATACCCTACACTCTACACCGTACACCCTACACGCTACACTCTACACCCTACACGCTACACCCTACACCGTACACCCTACATGCTACACCCTACACTCTACACCCTACACCCTACACGCTACACACTACACCCTACGCCCTGCACGCCACACACTACACTCTACACGCTACACCCTACACGCTACACTCTACACGCTACACTCTACACCCTACACGCTACACTCTACACCCTACACACTACACTCTACACGGTACACGCTACACGCTACGCCCTACACCCTACACGCTACATGTTACACTCTACACCCTACACGCTACACTCTACACCCTACACGCTACACCCTACACCCTACACGCTACACACTACACGCTACACTCTACACCCTACACGCTGCACTCTATACGCTACACGGTACACGCTACACCCTACACCCTACATGCTACACGCTACACCCTACACTGTACACCCTACACGCTACACTCTACACGCTACATGCTACACCCTACACTCTACACCCTACACGCTATACGCTACACTCTACACCCTGCACACTACACGCTACACCCTACACGCTACACTCTACACCCTACACGCTACACTCTACATGCTACACGCTACATGCTACACGCTACACCCTACACGCTACACTCTACACCCTACACCCTACACGCTACACTCTACACCCTACACGCTACACCCTACACTCTACACCCTACACCCTATACGCTACTCGCTACACTCTACACCCTACCCGCTACACTCTACACGCTACACGCTACACTCTACACTCTACACGCTACACGCTACACTCTACACCCTACACGCAACATGCTACACTCTACACCCTACACGCTACACTCTGCACTCTACACGCTACACCCTACACCCTACACGCTACACTCTACACGCTACACGCTACACTCTACACCATACACGCTACACCCTACACTCTACACCCTACACCCTACATGCTATACCCGACACCCTACACCCTACATGCTTCACCCTACACGCTACACTCTACACTCTACACCCAACACCCTACACGCTACATGCTACACTCTACACGCTACACTCTACACCCTACACGCTACACTCTACATCCTACACCCTACACGCTATACGCTACACTCTACACCCTGCACGCTACACGCTACACTCTACACCCTACACGCTACACTCTACACCCTACACGCTACACCCTACACTCTACACTCTCCACCCTACACGCTACACGCTACACGCTACACCCTACACGCTACACTCTACACCCTACACGCAACACCCTACACTCTACACCCTACACCCTAAACCATACACGCTACACCCTACACGCTACACTCTACACCCTACACCCTACACTCTACACCCTACACGCTACACGCTACACTCTACACCCTACACCCTACACACGCTACACGCTACACGCTACACTCTACACCCTACACGCTACACTCTACACCCTACACGCTACACCCTACACTCTACACGCTACATGCTACACTCTACACCCTACACGATACATGCTACACCCTACACGCTACAGCCTACACGCTACACGCTACACTCTACACCCTACAAGCTACACGCTACACGCTACACCCTACACTCTACACCCTACACCGTACACGCTACACGCTACACTCTACACGCTACACCCTTCACTCTACACCCTACACCCTACATGCTACACTCTACACCCTACACGGTACACCCTACAATCTACACGCTACATGCTACACTCTACACTCTACACCCTACACCCTACACGCTACATGCTACACTCTACACCCTACACGCTACACTCTACACCCTACACGCTACATGCTACACTCTACACCCTACACCCTACACGCTAAATGCTACACGCTACACTCTACACCCTACACGCTACACGCTAGGGTGTAGAGTGTAATATGTAGCGTGTAGTTTGTAGCGTTTAGCTTGTAGGGTGTAGCGTGTAGCGTGTAGGGTGTAGAGTGTAGCGTGTAGCGTGTAGCATGTAGGGTGTAGGGTGTAGAGTGTAGAGTGTAGCGTGTAGGGTGTAGAGTGTAGGGTGTAGGATGTAGAGTGTAGGGTTTAGAGTGTAGCGTGTAGGGTGTAGCGTGTAGCATGTAGGGTGTAGGGTGTGGAGTGTAGGGTGTAGCGTGTAGGGTGTAGAGTGTAGCGTGTAGCGTGTAGGGTGTAGGGTGTAGAGTGTAGGGTGTAGCGTGTAGGGTGTAGGGTGTAGCGTGTAGGGTGTAGCGTGTAGCGTGCAGGGTGTAGAGTGTAGCGTATAGCGTGTAGGGTGTAGAGTGTAGGGTGTAGCGTGTAGGGTGTAGAGTGTAGGGTGTAGCGTGTAGGGTGTAGAGTGTAGCGTGTAGCGTTTAGGGTGTAGGGTGTAGGGTGTAGCGTGTAGGGTGTAGAGTGTAGCGTGTAGCTTGTAGGGTGTAGGGTGTAGGGTGTAGCGTGTAGTGTGTAGCGTGTAGCGTGTAGGGTGTAGCGTGTAGCATGTAGCGTGTAGCGTGTAGCATGTAGAGTGTAGGGTGTAGGGTGTAGGGTGTAGCATGTAGAGTGTAGGGTGTAGGGTGTAGCGTGTAGAGTGTAGGGTATAGAGTGTAGCGTCTAGGGTGTAGAGTGTAGCGTGTAGCGTGTAGGGTGTAGAGTGTAGCGTGTAGGGTGTAGAATATAGCGTGTAGAGAGTAGGGTGTAGGGTGTAGAGTGTAGGGTGTAGGGTGTAGAGTGTAACGTGTAGCGTGTAGGGTGTAGCGTGTAGCGTGTAGGGTGTAGGGTGTAGAGTGTAGGGTGTAGCGTGTAGGGTGTAGCGTGTAGCGTGTAGCGTGTAGGGTGTAGGGTGTAGAGTGTAGGGTGTAGCTTGTAGGGTGTAGCGTGTATCGTGTAGCGTGTAGAGTGTAGCGTCTAGCGTATAGGGTGTGGCGTGTAGCGTGTAGATTGTAGCGTGTAGGGTGTAGGGTGTAGGGTGTAGCGTGTAGCGTGTAGGGTGTAGAGTGTAGCGTGTAGTGTGTAGGGTGTAGGGTGTAGAGTGCAGAGTGTAGGGTGTAGAGTGTAGCGTGTAGAGTGTAGGGTGTAGAGTGTAGGGTGTAGAGTGTAACGTGTAGTGTGTAGGGTGTAGCGTGTAGCGTGTAGGGTGTAGCGTGTATCGTGTAGGGTGCAGGGTGTAGAGTGTAACGTGTAGCGTGTAGGGTGTAGCGTGTAGCGTGTAGGGTGTAGCGTGTAGCGTGTAGTGTGTAGCGTGTAGGGTGTAGGGTGTAGAGTGTAGCGTGTAGGGTGTAGCATGTAGCGTGTAGGGTGTAGGGTGTAGAGTGTAGCGTGTAGTGTGAAGCATGCAGGGTGTAGGGTTTCGGGTATAGCGTGTAGGGTGTAGGGTGTAGAGTGTAGGGTGTAGCGTGTATGGTGTAGAGTGTAGCGTGTAGAGTGTAGCGTGTAGGGTGTAGGGTGTAGCGTGTAGCGTGCAGAGTGTAGCGTGTAGGGTGTAGAGTGTAGCGTGTTGCGTGTAGGGTGTAGAGTGTAGCGTGTAGAGTGTAGAGTGTAGCGTGTAGGGTGTAGAGTATAGTGTGTAGCGTGTAGGGTGTAGGGTGTAGAGTGTAGGGTGTAGCGTGTAGAGTGTAGGGTGTAGGGTGTAGATTGTAGCGTGTAGGGTGTAGCGTGTAGCGTGTAGGGTGTAGGGTGTAGAGTGTAGCGTGTAGCGTGTAGGGTGTAGGGTGTAGAGTGTAGAGTGTAGGGTGTAGAGTGTAGCGTGTAGAGTGTAGGGTGTAGAGTGTAGGGTGTAGAGTGTAACGTGTAGCGTGTATTGTGTAGCGTGTAGCATGTAGGGTGTAGCGTGTAGGGTGCAGGGTGTAAGAGTGTAGCGTGTAGGGTGTAGAGTGTAACGTGTAGCGTGTAGGGTGTAGCGTGTAGCGTGTAGGGTGTAGCGTGTAGCGTGTAGTGTGTAGCGTGTAGAGTGTAGGGTGTAGAGTGTAGCGTGTAGGTTGTAGCATGTAGCTTGTAGGGTGTAGGGTGTAGAGTGTAGAGTGTAGCGTGTAGGGTGAAGCATGTAGGGTGTAGGGTGTCGGGTATAGCGTGTAGGGTGTAGAGTGTAGGGTGTAGCGTGCAGGGTGTAGGGTGTAGCGTGTAGCGTGCAGAGTGTAGCCTGTAGGGTGTAGGGTGTAGCGTGTAGAGTGTAGGGTATAGAGTGTAGCGTGTAGCGTGTAGAGAGTAGGGTGTAGAGTGTAGAGTGTAGCGTGTAGGGTGTAGAGTGTAGCGTGTAGAGTGTATTGTGTAGAATGTAGAGTGTAGCATGTAGCGTGTAGAGTGTAGGGTGTAGAGTGTAGCGTGTAGGGTGTAGAGTGTAGCGTGTAGAGTGTAGCGTGTAGGGTGTAGCGTGTCGGGTGTAGGGTGTAGGGTGTAGCGTGTAGTTTGTAGGTTGTAGGGTGTAGGGTGTTGTGTGTAGGGTGTAGCGTGTAGAGTGTAGCGTGTAGGGTGTAGGGTGTAGCGTGTAGTGTGTAGGGTGTAGGGTGTAGAGTGTAGGGTGTAGCATGTAGGGTGTAGGGTGTAGGGTGTAGCATGTACGGTGTAGCGTGTAGGGTGTACGGTGTAGAGTGTAGGGTATAAGCTGTAGCGTTTAGCGTGTAGGGTGTAGCGTGTAGCGTGTAGGGTGTAGAGTGTAGCGTGTAGGGTGTAGAGTATAGCATGTAGAGAGTAGGGTGTAGGGTGTAGAGTGTAACGTGTAGCGTGTAGGGTGTAGAGTGTAGCGTGTAGGGTGTAGGGTGTAGAGTGTAGGGTGTAGTGTGTAGCGTGTAGCGTGTAGCGTGTAGGGTGTAGATTGTAGCGTGTAGGGTGCAGGGTGTAGAGTGTAGCGTGTAGCATGTAGGGTGTAGCGTGTAGCGTGTAGGGTGTAGGGTGTAGAGTGTAACGTGTAGCGTGTAGGGTGTAGCGTGTAGCGTGTAGGGTGTAGCGTGTAGCGTGTAGTGTGTAGCGTGTAGAGTGTAGGGTGTAGAGTGTAGCGTGTAGGGTGTAGCATGTAGCGTGTAGGGTGTAGGGTGTAGAGTGTAGAGTGTAGCGTGTAGGGTGAAGCATGTAGGGTGTAGGGTGTCGGGTAAAGCGTGTAGGGTGTAGGGTGTAGAGTGTAGGGTGTAGCGTGTAGGGTGTAGAGTGTAGGGTGTAGCGTGTAGGGTGTAGAGTGTAGCGTGTAGCGTTTAGGGTGTAGGGTGTAGGGTGTAGCGTGTAGGGTGTAGAGTGTAGCGTGTAGCTTGTAGGGTGTAGGGTGTAGGGTGTAGCGTGTAGTGTGTAGCGTGTAGCGTGTAGGGTGTAGCGTGTAGCATGTAGCGTGTAGCGTGTAGCATGTAGAGTGTAGGGTGTAGGGTGTAGGGTGTAGCATGTAGAGTGTAGGGTGTAGGGTGTAGCGTGTAGAGTGTAGGGTATAGAGTGTAGCGTCTAGGGTGTAGAGTGTAGCGTGTAGCGTGTAGGGTGTAGAGTGTAGCGTGTAGGGTGTAGAATATAGCGTGTAGAGAGTAGGGTGTAGGGTGTAGAGTGTAGGGTGTAGGGTGTAGAGTGTAACGTGTAGCGTGTAGGGTGTAGCGTGTAGCGTGTAGGGTGTAGGGTGTAGAGTGTAGGGTGTAGCGTGTAGGGTGTAGCGTGTAGCGTGTAGCGTGTAGGGTGTAGGGTGTAGAGTGTAGGGTGTAGCTTGTAGGGTGTAGCGTGTATCGTGTAGCGTGTAGAGTGTAGCGTCTAGCGTATAGGGTGTGGCGTGTAGCGTGTAGATTGTAGCGTGTAGGGTGTAGGGTGTAGGGTGTAGCGTGTAGCGTGTAGGGTGTAGAGTGTAGCGTGTAGTGTGTAGGGTGTAGGGTGTAGAGTGCAGAGTGTAGGGTGTAGAGTGTAGCGTGTAGAGTGTAGGGTGTAGAGTGTAGGGTGTAGAGTGTAACGTGTAGTGTGTAGGGTGTAGCGTGTAGCGTGTAGGGTGTAGCGTGTATCGTGTAGGGTGCAGGGTGTAGAGTGTAACGTGTAGCGTGTAGGGTGTAGCGTGTAGCGTGTAGGGTGTAGCGTGTAGCGTGTAGTGTGTAGCGTGTAGGGTGTAGGGTGTAGAGTGTAGCGTGTAGGGTGTAGCATGTAGCGTGTAGGGTGTAGGGTGTAGAGTGTAGCGTGTAGTGTGAAGCATGCAGGGTGTAGGGTTTCGGGTATAGCGTGTAGGGTGTAGGGTGTAGAGTGTAGGGTGTAGCGTGTATGGTGTAGAGTGTAGCGTGTAGAGTGTAGCGTGTAGGGTGTAGGGTGTAGCGTGTAGCGTGCAGAGTGTAGCGTGTAGGGTGTAGAGTGTAGCGTGTTGCGTGTAGGGTGTAGAGTGTAGCGTGTAGAGTGTAGAGTGTAGCGTGTAGGGTGTAGAGTATAGTGTGTAGCGTGTAGGGTGTAGGGTGTAGAGTGTAGGGTGTAGCGTGTAGAGTGTAGGGTGTAGGGTGTAGATTGTAGCGTGTAGGGTGTAGCGTGTAGCGTGTAGGGTGTAGGGTGTAGAGTGTAGCGTGTAGCGTGTAGGGTGTAGGGTGTAGAGTGTAGAGTGTAGGGTGTAGAGTGTAGCGTGTAGAGTGTAGGGTGTAGAGTGTAGGGTGTAGAGTGTAACGTGTAGCGTGTATTGTGTAGCGTGTAGCATGTAGGGTGTAGCGTGTAGGGTGCAGGGTGTAAGAGTGTAGCGTGTAGGGTGTAGAGTGTAACGTGTAGCGTGTAGGGTGTAGCGTGTAGCGTGTAGGGTGTAGCGTGTAGCGTGTAGTGTGTAGCGTGTAGAGTGTAGGGTGTAGAGTGTAGCGTGTAGGTTGTAGCATGTAGCTTGTAGGGTGTAGGGTGTAGAGTGTAGAGTGTAGCGTGTAGGGTGAAGCATGTAGGGTGTAGGGTGTCGGGTATAGCGTGTAGGGTGTAGAGTGTAGGGTGTAGCGTGCAGGGTGTAGGGTGTAGCGTGTAGCGTGCAGAGTGTAGCCTGTAGGGTGTAGGGTGTAGCGTGTAGAGTGTAGGGTATAGAGTGTAGCGTGTAGCGTGTAGAGAGTAGGGTGTAGAGTGTAGAGTGTAGCGTGTAGGGTGTAGAGTGTAGCGTGTAGAGTGTATTGTGTAGAATGTAGAGTGTAGCATGTAGCGTGTAGAGTGTAGGGTGTAGAGTGTAGCGTGTAGGGTGTAGAGTGTAGCGTGTAGAGTGTAGCGTGTAGGGTGTAGCGTGTCGGGTGTAGGGTGTAGGGTGTAGCGTGTAGTTTGTAGGTTGTAGGGTGTAGGGTGTTGTGTGTAGGGTGTAGCGTGTAGAGTGTAGCGTGTAGGGTGTAGGGTGTAGCGTGTAGTGTGTAGGGTGTAGGGTGTAGAGTGTAGGGTGTAGCATGTAGGGTGTAGGGTGTAGGGTGTAGCATGTACGGTGTAGCGTGTAGGGTGTACGGTGTAGAGTGTAGGGTATAAGCTGTAGCGTTTAGCGTGTAGGGTGTAGCGTGTAGCGTGTAGGGTGTAGAGTGTAGCGTGTAGGGTGTAGAGTATAGCATGTAGAGAGTAGGGTGTAGGGTGTAGAGTGTAACGTGTAGCGTGTAGGGTGTAGAGTGTAGCGTGTAGGGTGTAGGGTGTAGAGTGTAGGGTGTAGTGTGTAGCGTGTAGCGTGTAGCGTGTAGGGTGTAGATTGTAGCGTGTAGGGTGCAGGGTGTAGAGTGTAGCGTGTAGCATGTAGGGTGTAGCGTGTAGCGTGTAGGGTGTAGGGTGTAGAGTGTAACGTGTAGCGTGTAGGGTGTAGCGTGTAGCGTGTAGGGTGTAGCGTGTAGCGTGTAGTGTGTAGCGTGTAGAGTGTAGGGTGTAGAGTGTAGCGTGTAGGGTGTAGCATGTAGCGTGTAGGGTGTAGGGTGTAGAGTGTAGAGTGTAGCGTGTAGGGTGAAGCATGTAGGGTGTAGGGTGTCGGGTAAAGCGTGTAGGGTGTAGGGTGTAGAGTGTAGGGTGTAGCGTGTATGGTGTAGAGTGTAGCGTGTAGCGTGCAGAGTGTAGCGTGCAGGGTGTAGGGTGTAGCATGTAGCGTACAGAGTGTAGCGTGTAGGGTGTAGCGTGTAGAGTTTAGGGTGTAGAGTGTAGCGTGTAGGGTGTAGCATGTAGCGTGTAGGGTGTAGGGTGTAGAGTGTAGAGTGTAGCGTGTAGGGTGAAGTATGTAGGGTGTAGGGTATCGGGTATAGCGTGTAGGGTGTAGGGTGTAGAGTGTAGTGTGTTGCATGTAGGGTGTAGAGTGTAGCGTGTAGCGTGTAGAGTGTAGCGTGTAGCGTGTAGCGTGTAGAGTGTAGCGTGTAGGGTGTAGAGTATAGCGTGTAGCGTGTAGGGTGTAGGGTGTAGAGTGTAGCGTGTAGCGTGTAGAGTGTAGCGTGTAGCGTGTAGAGTGTAGGGTGTAGCGTGTATGGTGTAGAGTGTAGGGTGTAGCGTGTAGGGTGTAGAGTGTAGCGTGTAGCGTGTAGGGTGTAGGGTGTAGCGTGTAGGGTGTAGAGTGTAGCGTGTAGCGTGTAGGGTGTAGGCTGTAGGGTTTAGCGTGTAGTGTGTAGAGTGTAGCGTGTAGCGTGTAGGGTGTAGCGTGTAGCATGTATCGTGAAGCGTGTAGCATGTAGAGTGTAGGGTGTAGGGTGTAGCATGTAGAGTGTAGGGTGTAGGGTGTAGCGTGTAGAGTGTAGGGTATAGAGTGTAGCGTGTAGCGTGTAGAGAGTAGGGTGTAGTGTGTAGAGTGTAGCGTGTAGGGTGTAGAGTGTAGCGTGTAGAGTGTATTGTGTAGCGTGTAGGGTGTAGCGTGTCGGGTGTAGGGTGTAGGGTGTAGCATGTAGGGTGTAGCCTGTCGGGTGTAGGGTGTAGGGTGTAGTTTGTAGGGTGTAGGGCGTTGCGTGTAGGGTGTAGAGTGTAGCGTGTAGAGTGTAGCGTGTAGGGTGTAGCGTGTAGTGTGTAGGGTGTAGGGTGTAGAGTGTAGGGTGTAGCATGTAGGGTGTAGGGTGTAGCATGTAGGGTGTAGAGAGTAGCGTGTAGGGTGTACGGTGTAGAGTGTAGGGTATAAGCTGCAGCGTTTAGCATGTAGGGTGTAGCGTGTAGCGTGTAGGGTGTAGGGTGTAGAGTGTAGGGTGTAGGGTGTAGCGTGTAGCGTGTAGGGTGTAGGGTGTAGATTGTAGCGTGTAGGGTGTAGGGTGTAGCGTGTAGCGTGTAGGGTGTAGGGTGTAGAGTGTAGCGTGTAGCGTGTAGGGTGTAGGGTGTAGAGTGTAGGGTGTAGAGTGTAGCGTGTAGAGTGTAGGGTGTAGATTGTAGCGTGTAGGGTGTAGGGTGTAGCGTGTAGCGTGTAGGGTGTAGGGTGTAGAGTGTAGCGTGTAGCGTGTAGGGTGTAGGGTGTAGAGTGTAGGGTGTAGAGTGTAGCGTGTAGAGTGTAGGGTGTAGATTGTAGGGTGTAGAGTGTAACGTGTAGCGTGTAGGGTGTAGCGTGTAGCATGTAGGGTGTAGCGTGTAGCGTGTAGGGTGCAGGGTGTAGAGTGTAGCGTGTAGGGTGTAGAGTGTAACGTGTAGCGTGTAGGGTGTAGCGTGTACCATGTAGGGTGTAGGGTGTAGAGTGTAACGTGCAGCGTTTAGGGTGTAGCGTGTAGCGTGTAGGGTGTAGCGTGTAGCGTGTAGTGTGTAGCGTGTAGAGTAGGGTTGAGCGAAACGGGTCGATCATTTTCAAAAGTCGCCGACTTTTGGCTAAGTCGGCGTCTCATGAAACCCGATCCGACCCCTGTGCTTGTCGGCCATGCGGTACGCGACTTTCGCGCCAAAGTCGCGTTTCAATGACGCGAAAAGCGCCATTTCTCAGCCAATGAAGGTGAACGCAGAGTGTGGGCAGCGTGATGACATAGATCCTGGTCCCCACCATCTTAGAGAAGGGCATTGCAGTGATTGGCTTGCTGTCTGCGGCGTCACAGGGGCTATAAAGGGGCGTTCCCGCCGACCGCCATCTTACTGCTGCTGATCTGAGCTTAGGGACAGGTTGCTGCCGCTTCGTCAGAAGCAGGGAGAGCGTTAGGCAGGGTCCACTAACCACCAAACCGCTTGTGCTGCAGCGATTTCCACTGTCCAACACCACCTTCGGTGTGCAGGGACTGTGGAAGCTATTTTTTTTTTTTTTTCCCCTCAGCGCTGTAGCTCATTGGGCTGCCCTAGAAGGCTCCGTGATAGCTGTATTGCTGTGTGTACGCCACTGTGGAAACCAACTGCTTTTTTCAAAGCACATATCCTCTTGTTCCTTCCTTTCTGCACAGCTATCTTTTTTGTTTGTCCACACTTTTTATTTAATTTGTGCATCAGTCCACTCCTATTGCTGCCTGCCATACCTGGCTTACATTACTGCAGGGAGATAGTAATTGTAGGACAGTTTTTTTTTTTTTTTTGTTTTTTTTTTGTGGGAGATTAAGATTGGCATTTCTGCTACAGTGCCATCCCTGTGTGTGCCATCTCTCACTGAGTGGGCCATAGAAAGCCTATTTATTTTTTCCGTGATTTGTGTTCTAAAATCTACCTCAACACAAAAACACTACATCAATCAGTGGGAGAAAAATATTGGCCTCAGTCAGGGCTTGTGTGCCACTGCTGTGTGTGCTATCTCTCATTCAGTGGGCTATAGCAAGCCTATTTTTTTTTTTTTTTTTTAATATTATTTGGTTTCTAAAGTCTCCCTGAAAAAAAAAAAAACCTAAAAAAACAGTGGGAGAGTAATATTGCCCTTTCAGCTTGTGTGCCAGTCTTGACTCCTGGGTGTGCCACCTCTCTCCCTCTCATTCAGTGGGCCATAGAAAGCCTATTTATTTTTTTTTTTAAATATTATTGGGTTTCTAAAGTCTCCCTGAAAAAACAAAAAATACATAAAAAAACAGTGGGAGAGTAATATTGCCCTTTCAGCTTGTGTGCCAGTCTTGACTCCTGGGTGTGCCACCTCTCTCCCTTTCATTCAGTGGGCCATAGAAAGCCTATTTATTTTTTCCGTGATTTGTGTTCTAAATTCTACCTCAACACAAAAACACTACATCAATCAGTGGGAGAAAAATATTGGCCTCAGTCAGGGCTTGTGTGCCACTGCTGTGTGTGCTATCTCTCATTCAGTGGGCTATAGCAAGCCTATTTTTTTTTTTTTTTTTTTTTTTTAATATTATTTGGTTTCTAAAGTCTCCCTGAAAAAAAAAAAAAAACCTAAAAAAACAGTGGGAGAGTAATATTGCCCTTTCAGCTTGTGTGCCAGTCTTGACTCCTGGGTGTGCCACCTCTCTCCCTCTCATTCAGTGGGCCATAGAAAGCCTATTTATTTTTTTTTTTTAATATTATTTGGTTTCTAATTCTCCCTGAAAAAAAAAAAAAAAACCTAAAAAAACAGTGGGAGAATAATATTGCCCTTTCAGCTTGTGTGCCAGTCTTGACTCCTGGGTGTGCCACCTCTCTCCCTCTCATTCAGTGGGCCATAGAAAGCCTATTTATTTTTTTTTTAAATATTATTGGGTTTCTAAAGTCTCCCTGAAAAAAACAAAAAATACATAAAAAAACAGTGGGAGAGTAATATTGCCCTTTCAGCTTGTGTGCCAGTCTTGACTCCTGGGTGTGCCACCTCTCTCCCTTTCATTCAGTGGGCCATAGAAAGCCTATTTATTTTTTCCGTGATTTGTGTTCTAAATTCTACCTCAACACAAAAACACTACATCAATCAGTGGGAGAAAAATATTGGCCTCAGTCAGGGCTTGTGTGCCACTGCTGTGTGTGCTATCTCTCATTCAGTGGGCTATAGCAAGCCTATTTTTTTTTTTTTTTTTTTTTTTTTAATATTATTTGGTTTCTAAAGTCTCCCTGAAAAAAAAAAAAAAACCTAAAAAAACAGTGGGAGAGTAATATTGCCCTTTCAGCTTGTGTGCCAGTCTTGACTCCTGGGTGTGCCACCTCTCTCCCTCTCATTCAGTGGGCCATAGAAAGCCTATTTATTTTTTTTTTTTAATATTATTTGGTTTCTAATTCTCCCTGAAAAAAAAAAAAAAACCTAAAAAAACAGTGGGAGAATAATATTGCCCTTTCAGCTTGTGTGCCAGTCTTGACTCCTGGGTGTGCCACCTCTCTCCCTCTCATTCAGTGGGCCATAGAAAGCCTATTTATTTTTTTTTTAAAATATTATTGGGTTTCTAAAGTCTCCCTGAAAAAACAAAAAATACATAAAAAAACAGTGGGAGAGTAATATTGCCCTTTCAGCTTGTGTGCCAGTCTTGACTCCTGGGTGTGCCACCTCTCTCCCTTTCATTCAGTGGGCCATAGAAAGCCTATTTATTTTTTCCGTGATTTGTGTTCTAAATTCTACCTCAACACAAAAACACTACATCAATCAGTGGGAGAAAAATATTGGCCTCAGTCAGGGCTTGTGTGCCACTGCTGTGTGTGCTATCTCTCATTCAGTGGGCTATAGCAAGCCTATTTTTTTTTTTTTTTTTTTTTTTTTAATATTATTTGGTTTCTAAAGTCTCCCTGAAAAAAAAAACAAAACCTAAAAAAACAGTGGGAGAGTAATATTGCCCTTTCAGCTTGTGTGCCAGTCTTGACTCCTGGGTGTGCCACCTCTCTCCCTCTCATTCAGTGGGCCATAGAAAGCCTTTTTTTTTTTTGGTTTTTTTAATATTATTTGGTTTCTAAAGTCTCCCTGAAAAAAACAAAAAAAACATAAAAAACAGTGGGAGAGTAATATTGCCCTTTCAGCTTGTGCGCCAGTCTTGACTCCTGGTTGTGCCACCTCTCTCTCTCTAATTGTGGGCCATAGAAAGCCTTTTTTTTTTTTTTTTTTTAATATTATTTGGTTTCTAAAGTCTCCCTGAGAAAAAAAAATAAATAAATTAGGTGGGAGATTAATATTGACATTAGTGCTTGAGTGACAGTCCTGCGTGTGTGTCATCTCTGTGATTTTGTGCCACAGAAAACAGAGTGTGTAACATTGTGCCTGATTTTCCTTGTGGTCTCACCAACCTGTTAAGGGATATTGAAATCATACTGAAGTTATAGCTCACCGTGTAAGTTGTTTGACAGCAACAAATAAAGTTACTTTGGTTAAGATTTTAAAACAATGAGGAAGTCTGGTGCAAGAGGTCGTCGTGGGCGTTCATTGTCAGCTGGTAATGATGGTAGTGGTAGTGGAGCATCAGGTGGTCGTGGGGATAAAAATATTCCACCTAAGTCTGGAGCTGTGGAGCCAGTTTCGTCGTCAGGCTACACAAGGCCTCGAACGCTCTCTTTTCTGGGAGTAGGAAAACCGCTTTTAAAGGCGGAGCAGCAACAGCAAGTTTTGGCTTACATTGCAGACTCAGCCTCTAGCTCTTTTGCCTCCTCTTCCGAAACTGGTAAATGTAAAAGCAGCGCGTCGCTTGTGGATGTTCACGGTCAGGGACAAGTCGCTTCCTTGTCCTCCTCAGCAAAAACTACAACAAGAGAGAAGGATGCAGCAGGCGACACAACGGGTCACTCCATGGAGCTCTTTACACATACCGTCCCTGGCTTAGAAAGTGAAACATTTAACAGGCCATGCCCATTACAAGTATATTCTGACATGGAGTGCACTGATGCACAGCCACAGCCAGAGTACTATGCTGCTCCTTTGACTCAGACCACCACATTGCCCTCTCAGGGTACAGATCCACAATCAGACCCTGATGAGACTATGTTGCCCCGCCACGAACGCTATACCACCGACCGACACAGTGACACAGACGAAGTTGCACACGAGCTCGAAGAGGAGGTAATAGATGACCCAGTTATTGACCCCGATTGGCAGCCATTGGGGGAACAGGGTGCAGGCGGCAGTAGTTCAGAAGCGGAGGTGGAGGAGGGGCCGCAGCAGGCATCAACATCGCAACAGGTTCCATCTGCCGGGCCCGTATCTGGACCAAAACGCGTGTCAAAGCCAAAACCTGTTGGAGCACAGCGTTGCCATCCGGTTAAAGCTCAGTCTGCAATCCCTGAAAAGGGATCCGAGTCTAGGAAGAGTGCAGTCTGGCATTTTTTTAAACAACATCCAACTGATCAGCGCAAAGTCATCTGTCAAAAATGTTCAACTAGCTTAAGCAGAGGTCAGAATCTGAAAAGTCTAAATACTAGTTGCATGCATAGACACTTAACCACCATGCATTTTCAAGCCTGGACTAACTACCAAACGTCCCTCAAGGTTGTAGCACCCTCGGCCAATGAAGCTAGTCAGCAACGCAACATCCCTTCCGTCACTGTAAGGCCACCATTTTCCGCACCACCGGCAGTATCTGTGCAGGTTTCTTTGCCAGCCAAAAGCAGTCAGGGTCAGGGAATCACCAGTTTTGTAGGAGGAAATATTGCATCTAGGGCACCGGCGGAAACAATACCGTCTCCAACCGTCTCTCAGTCTGCCATGTACACCGGCACACCCGAAAGTTCCACGATCTCCAGCTCTCCAGTCCAGCTCACCCTACATGAGACTCTGGTTAGAAAAAGGAAGTACTTATCCTCGCATCCGCGTACACAGGGTTTTAACGCCCACATAGCTAGACTAATCTCGTTAGAGATGATGCCCTACCGGTTAGTTGAAAGCGAAGCTTTCAAAGCCCTGATGGAGTACGCTGAACCACGATACGAGCTACCCAGTCGACACTTTTTTTCCAGAAAAGCCATCCCAGCCCTGCACCAGCATGTTAAACAGCGCATCGTCCATGCACTCAGGCAATCTGTAAGTACAAAGGTGCACCTGACTACAGATGCATGGACCAGTAGGCATGGCCAGGGACGTTATGTGTCCATCACGGCACACTGGGTGAATGTGGTGGATGCAGGGTCCACAGGCGACATCAATTTAGGGACAGTTGTGCCTAGCCCACGGTCTAGGAAACAGTTGGCTGTAGGCGTTCGCACCCCCTCCTCCTCCTCCTCCTCGTCCTCCTGCAGAAGCTACAGCTCTTCCACAGAACGCAGTCTGCCAATCACTCCATCGGCAGATGACACTGTTGCACACCAGTTGTCCCATTATGGGCCAGCTACTGCCAAGCGTCAGCAGGCTGTATTGGCTATGAAGTGCTTGGGCGACAATAGACACACCGCGGAAGTTCTGTCCGAGTTCTTGCAACAAGAAACGCAGTCGTGGCTGGGCACAGTAGATCTTGAGGCAGGCAAGGTAGTGAGTGATAACGGAAGGAATTTCATGGCTGCCATCTCCCTTTCCCAACTGAAACACATTCCTTGCCTGGCTCACACCTTAAACCTGGTGGTGCAGTGCTTATTGAAAACTTATCCTGGGTTCTCCGACCTGCTCCTCAAAGTGCGTGCACTTTGCTCACATATCCGACGTTCGCCTGTACACGCCAGCCGTATGCAGACCTATCAGCGGTCTTTGAACCTTCCCCAGCATCGCCTAATCATAGACGTTGCAACAAGGTGGAACTCAACACTGCACATGCTTCAGAGACTGTGCGAACAGAGGCGTGCTGTTATTTATTTGTGGGAGGATACACGGGCAGGCAGTAGGATGGCAGACATGGAGTTGTCAGGTGTGCAGTGGTCTAAGATACAAGACATGTGTCAAGTCCTTCAGTGCTTTGAGGAATGCACACGGCTGGTTAGTGCAGACAACGCCGTAATAAGCATGAGCATCCCCCTAATGCGTCTGCTGATGCAAAGTTTGACGCACATAAAGGAGCAGGCGTCTGCACCAGAGGAAGAGGAAAGCCTTGATGACAGTCAGCCATTGTCTGGTCAGGGCAGTGTACAGGACGAGGTAGCGGGCGAAGAGGAGGTGGAGGACGAGGAGGATGATGGGGATGAGTATATTTTTAATGCCGAACCTTTCCCGGGGGCACAGGAATTTGGTTGCGTGTCACGGCCGGGTTCTGGTTTTTTGAGGGACACAAGTGACGTAGATTTGCCTGCAACTGCCCCTCAACCAATCACAACCGGAGATTTGACAACTGGAACTTTGGCCCACATGGCGGATTATGCCTTACGTATCCTAAAAAGGGACACACGCATTACGAAAATGATGAACGATGACGATTACTGGTTGGCCTGCCTCCTTGATCCACGCTATAAAGGCAAATTGCAAAATATTATGCCACATGAGAACTTGGAACTAATATTAGCAACCAAACAATCAACTCTTGTTGACCGTTTGCTTCAGGCATTCCCAGCACACAGCGCACGTGATCGTTCTCACACGAGCTCCAGGGGGCAGCAGACTAGGAGTGTTAGGGGTGCACACATCAGAAGTGGCGTTGGACAGAGGGGTTTTCTGACCAGGTTGTGGAGTGATTTTGCTATGACCGCAGACAGGACAGGTACTGCTGCATCAATTGAAAGTGACAGGAGACAACATTTGTCCAGTATGGTTACTAACTATTTTTCATCCCTTATCGATGTTCTCCCTCAACCGTCATTCCCATTTGATTACTGGGCCTCCAAATTAGACACCTGGCCAGAATTGGCAGAATATGCATTGCAGGAGCTTGCTTGCCCGGCAGCAAGTGTCCTATCAGAAAGAGTATTCAGTGCTGCAGGTTCAATATTAACCGAAAAAAGGACTCGTCTGGCTACCCAAAATGTTGACGATCTAACATTCATTAAAATGAACCACAACTGGATTTCGAAATCTTTTGCCCCACCTTGCCCGGCCGACACCTAGCTTTCCTATGAAAAGCTCTTGCCTGTGAATTACTTTTCTAATGTCTAATTTGCTGCAGCTGATTGTACAGCATACGACATGTTTACACCTCCCTAAATGGCAAAACTCCCCACACGGGGCCGTGGTATCGCGACTTGGCGCAAGCACCCGTGAGACTGCTGTTTGTCTGAAGAGGTGGGTGTGCTCGCTTTTGGTTGACGGCATTGCTACTGGGTCCCTCATAGTACAATGTAGTGTCTCTGGCGGTGGTGGTGCGCACCCAACGTCAGACACACCGTTGTAACATGAGGGGCCCTGGGGCGGTCCCGCCGGCCTCAAGAGAGTTCCCCCCTACCCCAGCTCAAAATGTGCTCTACCACGTGCAAAATTATGTCGCACAGCTCCACCAATCTTTAGTCTATTCGCTGACATCATTCAATGTCTGGCACTGACAATACAAATTTGTAGACATCTATGATGCAACTTAAAGTAGTCTGTGTCTGTGTCCTATATTGGCACCATTAAATAGTTACTGCCAAATTACTATGTCAGAAACTCAGTAGATGAGCCCACCCCTGTACCTAAGTATGCCACCTTTTTTTTTTGTTTTGGTTGTTTTGCGAGACATTAACATCTATTTATATTTTGGGAGTACTGGGACAGACACTCCTTGCACTACTCCTCCACTCACCACCAAGCTGCCTGTGTATCCATGTAACCGCTGTAAAACTGCCATGAGCCTATTGTTTGTTATTTTAGGCCTTTGATAGCCTGTCTGCGGCCCCTACTTGCAATACTCCTCCACTGACCACCAAGCTGCCTGCCCGTGTATCCATGTAACCGCTGTAAAACTGCCATGAGCCTATTGTTTGTTATTTTAGGCCTTTGATAGCCTGTCTGCGGTCCCTACTTTAAATACTCCTCCACTGACCACCAAGCTGCCTGCCCGTGTATCCATGTAACCGCTGTGAAACTGCCATGAGCCTATTGTTTGTTATGTTAGGCCTTTGATAGCCTGTCTGCGGTCCCTACTTTAAATACTCCTCCACTGACCAGACCACTGCTGCCCGTGTACCCCTGGAACCAATTATAAAGTGCCTACAGCCAGCCCATTTTCTTATGTTAGGCCTTTGAAGCCTGTCTGCGGTCCCTACTTTAAATACTCCTCCACTGACCAGACCACTGCTGCCCGTGTACCCCTGGAACCAATTATAAAGTGCCTACAGCCAGCCCATTTTCTTATGTTAGGCCTTTGAAGCCTGTCTGCGGTCCCTACTTTAAATACTCCTCCACTCACCACCACCAAGCTGCCTGCCCGTGTATCCATGTAACCGCTGTGAAACTGCCATGAGCCTATTGTTTGTTATGTTAGGCCTTTGATAGCCTGTCTGCGGTCCCTACTTTAAATACTCCTCCACTGACCAGACCACTGCTGCCCGTGTACCCCTGGAACCAATTATAAAGTGCCTACAGCCAGCCCATTTTCTTATGTTAGGCCTTTGAAGCCTGTCTGCGGTCCCTACTTTAAATACTCCTCCACTGACCAGACCACTGCTGCCCGTGTACCCCTGGAACCAATTATAAAGTGCCTACAGCCAGCCCATTTTCTTATGTTAGGCCTTTGAAGCCTGTCTGCGGTCCCTACTTTAAATACTCCTCCACTCACCACCACCAAGCTGCCTGCCCGTGTATCCATGTAACCGCTGTGAAACTGCCATGAGCCTATTGTTTGTTATGTTAGGCCTTTGATAGCCTGTCTGCGGTCCCTACTTTAAATACTCCTCCACTGACCAGACCACTGCTGCCCGTGTACCCCTGGAACCAATTATAAAGTGCCTACAGCCAGCCCATTTTCTTATGTTAGGCCTTTGAAGCCTGTCTGCGGTCCCTACTTTAAATACTCCTCCACTGACCACCAAGCTGCCTGCCCGTGTATCCATGTAACCGCTGTAAAACTGCCATGAGCCTATTGTTTGTTATTTTAGGCCTTTGATAGCCTGTCTGCGGTCCCTACTTTAAATACTCCTCCACTGACCACCAAGCTGCCTGCCCGTGTATCCATGTAACCGCTGTAAAACTGCCATGAGCCTATTGTTTGTTATTTTAGGCCTTTGATAGCCTGTCTGCGGCCCCTACTTGCAATACTCCTCCACTGACCACCAAGCTGCCTGCCCGTGTATCCATGTAACCGCTGTAAAACTGCCATGAGCCTATTGTTTGTTATTTTAGGCCTTTGATAGCCTGTCTGCGGTCCCTACTTTAAATACTCCTCCACTGACCACCAAGCTGCCTGCCCGTGTATCCATGTAACCGCTGTGAAACTGCCATGAGCCTATTGTTTGTTATGTTAGGCCTTTGATAGCCTGTCTGTGGTCCCTACTTTAAATACTCCTCCACTGACCAGACCACTGCTGCCCGTGTACCCCTGGAACCAATTATAAAGTGCCTACAGCCAGCCCATTTTCTTATGTTAGGCCTTTGAAGCCTGTCTGCGGTCCCTACTTTAAATACTCCTCCACTGACCAGACCACTGCTGCCCGTGTACCCCTGGAACCAATTATAAAGTTCCTACAGCCAGCCCATTTTCTTATGTTAGGCCTTTGAAGCCTGTCTGCGGTCCCTACTTTAAATACTCCTCCACTGACCACCAAGCTGCCTGCCCGTGTATCCATGTAACCGCTGTAAAACTGCCATGAGCCTATTGTTTGTTATTTTAGGCCTTTGATAGCCTGTCTGCGGTCCCTACTTTAAATACTCCTCCACTGACCACCAAGCTGCCTGCCCGTGTATCCATGTAACCGCTGTAAAACTGCCATGAGCCTATTGTTTGTTATTTTAGGCCTTTGATAGCCTGTCTGCGGCCCCTACTTGCAATACTCCTCCACTGACCACAATGCTGCCTGGAGTGCCTGCCTGTGTATCCATGTAACCGATGTAAAACTGCCATGACTGCCTACTGTTTGTTATTTTAGGCCTTTGATAGCCTGTCTGCAGCCCCTACTTGCAATACTCCTCCACTGACCACACCAATGCTGCCCGTGTACCCCTGGAACCTATTTAAAAGTTCATAGAGCCTAGTTATATATTTTATTTACTATTAATAAGGCCATGATGGACTACGCTGTACCACGCTACAAGCTAACCAGTCGACACTTCTTTTGCGAGAAAAGCCATCCCAACCCTCCACCAGCATGTAGAAGACCGCATTGTCCATGCACTCTGGCAATCTGTGAGTACAAAGGTGCACCTGACAACAGACGCATGGACCTGTAGGCATGGCCACGGAAGATTACGTGTCCATTACGGCGCAATGGGTTAATGTGGTGGATGCATGGTCCACAGGGGACAGCCTACTAAGTCTGTCTGCAGTCCCTAATTCAAATTGTCCTCCACTGTCTAAATCGGAACTTCCACCTTCTGGCTTTCGGCCTATAGTATCAGAAATTAAACTGCATTTGGCCTTCAACTTTGGTTAGGGCCTACTAACGGCTTCTGCCCCTCCCTGGTGTTGCCCTCAACTAAATAAAGCTGAGCTTCAACCTTCTGCTCCAAATTACCATTTTGAAAAATGCAATAGGCTTTTCAGGCCTACTAAAGGTGTCTGTCTGTGTGCCCCTGCCTGGTGTTGTCCTCAACTAAATAAAGCTGAGCTTCAACCTTCCGGCTCTCATTAAGTGGTTTTAAAAAAAAAAAATGGTGGTTAGGGCCTACTAACGGCTTCTGCCCCTCCCTGGTGTTGCCCTCAACTAAATAAAGCTGAGCTTCAACCTTCTGCTCCAAATTACCATTTTGAAAAATGCAATAGGCTTTTCCGGCCTACTAAAGGTGTCTGTCTGTGTGCCCCTCCCTGGTGTTGTCCTCAACTAAATAAAGCTGAGCTTCAACCTTCCGGCTCTCATTATGTGGTTTTAAAAAAAAAAATGGTGGTTAGGGCCTACTAACGGCTTCTGCCCCTCCCTGGTGTTGTCCTCAACTAAATAAAGCTGAGCTTCAACCTTCCGGCTCTCATTATGTGGTTTTAAAAAAAAAAATGGTGGTTAGGGCCTACTAACGGCTTCTGCCCCTCCCTGGTGTTGCCCTCAACTAAATAAAGCTGAGCTTCAACCTTCTGCTCCAAATTACCATTTTGAAAAATGCAATAGGCTTTTCAGGCCTACAAAAGGTGTCTGTCTGTGTGCCCCTCCCTGGTGTTGTCCTCAACTAAATAAAGCTGAGCTTCAACCTTCCGGCTCTCATTATGTGGTTTTAAAAAAAAAAATGGTGGTTAGGGCCTACTAACGGCTTCTGCCCCTCCCTGGTGTTGTCCTCAACTAAATAAAGCTGAGCTTCAACCTTCCGGCTCTCATTATGTGGTTTTAAAAAAAAAAATGGTGGTTAGGGCCTACTAACGGCTTCTGCCCCTCCCTGGTGTTGTCCTCAACTAAATAAAGCTGAGCTTCAACCTTCCGGCTCTCATTATGTGGTTTTAAAAAAAAAAATGGTGGTTAGGGCCTACTAACGGCTTCTGCCCCTCCCTGGTGTTGCCCTCAACTAAATAAAGCTGAGCTTCAACCTTCTGCTCCAAATTACCATTTTGAAAAATGCAATAGGCTTTTCAGGCCTACAAAAGGTGTCTGTCTGTGTGCCCCTCCCTGGTGTTGTCCTCAACTAAATAAAGCTGAGCTTCAACCTTCCGGCTCTCATTATGTGGTTTTAAAAAAAAAAATGGTGGTTAGGGCCTACTAACGGCTTCTGCCCCTCCCTGGTGTTGTCCTCAACTAAATAAAGCTGAGCTTCAACCTTCCGGCTCTCATTATGTGGTTTTAAAAAAAAAAATGGTGGTTAGGGCCTACTAACGGCTTCTGCCCCTCCCTGGTGTTGTCCTCAACTAAATAAAGCTGAGCTTCAACCTTCCGGCTCTCATTATGTGGTTTTAAAAAAAAAAATGGTGGTTAGGGCCTACTAACGGCTTCTGCCCCTCCCTGGTGTTGCCCTCAACTAAATAAAGCTGAGCTTCAACCTTCTGCTCCAAATTACCATTTTGAAAAATGCAATAGGCTTTTCAGGCCTACTAAAGGTGTCTGTCTGTGTGCCCCTGCCTGGTGTTGTCCTCAACTAAATAAAGCTGAGCTTCAACCTTCCGGCTCTCATTAAGTGGTTTTTAAAAAAAAAAATGGTGGTTAGGGCCTACTAACGGCTTCTGCCCCTCCCTGGTGTTGCCCTCAACTAAATAAAGCTGAGCTTCAACCTTCTGCTCCAAATTACCATTTTGAAAAATGCAATAGGCTTTTCAGGCCTACTAAAGGTGTCTGTCTGTGTGCCCCTCCCTGGTGTTGTCCTCAACTAAATAAAGCTGAGCTTCAACCTTCCGGCTCTCATTATGTGGTTTTAAAAAAAAAAAATGGTGGTTAGGGCCTACTAACGGCTTCTGCCCCTCCCTGGTGTTGTCCTCAACTAAATAAAGCTGAGCTTCAACCTTCCGGCTCTCATTAAGTGGTTTTAAAAAAAAAATGGTGGTTAGGGCCTACTAACGGCTTCTGCCCCTCCCTGGTGTTGCCCTCAACTAAATAAAGCTGAGCTTCAACCTTCTGCTCCAAATTACCATTTTGAAAAATGCAATAGGCTTTTCCGGCCTACTAAAGGTGTCTGTCTGTGTGCCCCTGCCTGGTGTTGCCCTCAACTAAATAAAGCTGAGCTTCAACCTTCTGCTCCAAATTACCATTTTAAAAAATGCAATAGGCTTTTCCGGCCTACTAAAGGTGTCTGCCCCTCCCTGGTGTTGTCCTCAACTGAACAAAGCTGAGCTTCCACATTCTGGCTTTCGCCCTATACTATCAGATATTAAACTGCATTTGGCCTTCTAGTGTGGTTAGGCCCTTGAAAGAGTGTCTGCTGCTCTTGGGTTTGCTACTCCACTGAACAAAGCAATGCCGCCTGTTTAGTCCTGTTACCAATTTTGAACTGCATGTAGCCTACTTTATTCTTTGGCCCTATATCTGTTTCCTCCTCATCCTGCCCATTGCCCAGCCACTGCTAAATGAGTCTGCTGGTACATTGACCTAGACCACTACATTCCCCTTGTACTCTACACAGCCAGAATCTGTCCCTGCTGAAAGTAAGGTTCCCCTTCCCGCATGTTATACCACCTTACACAGGGACAAAGAGGAAGGTGCAGATGAAAGTGCAAGTTCCTTCATCAGGTGGGGGGGCATACTCGTTGGCGACGTCACTGGCACAGGGCCCCTCAGAGTACGCAAAAGTGTCGCTGCTGGTGGGAGGCGCCCCCGCCATGCAAACACACCGCCGTACTTTGAGGGGCCCTGTGCCAGTGGCAATGCGAACGAGTGGGCCCCCCCCTGCTTGCTCAGGATCACAGCACTTGCAACTTTTAAATACTTACCTTTCCCTGCAACACCGCCGTGACGTAGTCCGCATTTCCTGGGCCCACGAAAAACTTGAGCCAGCCCTACTCCCCCCACAACTTTCCCCCAATTCCCTATGCCCAACTATTATTATACAGTTAATTAAGATTGGCAAGCTTCAGAAACAAGAATGGATGTTTTTGGCATTAAAATGGGCACTGTAGGTGTTTTCCTGGCCTCCACTCACTGCCGACTATGCTTCCCCATTGACTTGCATTGGGTTTCGTGTTTCGGTCGATCCCCGACTTTTAGCGATAATCGGCCGACTGCACTCGACTCGACTCTGGACAAAATCGGGTTTCCCAAAACCCTACTCGATCTTAAAAAAATGAAAGTCGCTCAACCCTAGTGTAGAGTGTAGGGTGTAGAGTGTAGCGTGTAGGGTGTAGCATGTAGCGTGTAGGGTGTAGGGTGTAGAGTGTAGAGTGTAGCGTGTAGAGTGAAGCATGTAGGGTGTAGGGTGTCGGGTATAGCGTGTAGGGTGTAGGGTGTAGAGTGTAGGGTGTAGCGTGTATGGTGTAGTGTGTAGCGTGTAGCGTGCAGAGTGTAGCGTGTAGGGTGTAGCGTGTAGCGTGCAGAGTGTAGCGTGTAGGGTGTAGAGTGTAGCGTGTTGCGTGTAGGGTGTAGAGTGTAGCGTGTAGCGTGTAGAGTGTAGAGTGTAGCGTGTAGCGTGCAGAGTGTAGCGTGTAGGGTGTAGCGTGTAGCGTTTCGCGTGTAGGGTGTAGGGTGTAGAGTGTAGAGTGTAGCATGTAGCGTGTAGCGTGTAGAGTGTAGCGTGTAGCGTGTAGAGTGTAGGGTGTAGCGTGTAGCGTGTAGAGTGTAGGGTGTAGAGTGTAGCGTGTAGCGTGTAGAGTGTAGCGTGTAGCGTGTAGGGTGTAGAGTAGCGTGTAGCGTGTAGGGTGTAGGGTGTAGAGTGTAGCGTGTAGCGTGTAGAGTGTACGGTGTAAAGTGTAGGGTGTAGCGTGTAGGGTGTAGAGTGTAGCGTGTACGGTGTAGAGTGTAGCGTGTAGCGTGTAGCATGTAGGGTGTAGGGTGTAGAGTGTAGAGTGTAGCGTGTAGGGTGTAGAGTGTAGGGTGTAGGATGTAGAGTGTAGGGTGTAGAGTGTAATGTGTAGCGTGTAGGGTGTAGCGTGTAGCATGTAGGGTGTAGGGTGTGGAGTGTAGGGTGTAGCGTGTAGGGTGTAGAGTGTAGCGTGTAGCGTGTAGGGTGTAGCATGTAGAGTGTAGGGTGTAGGGTGTAGCGTGTAGAGTGTAGGGTGTAGCATGTAGAGTGTAGGGTGTAGAGTGTAGCGTGTAGCGTGTAGGGTGTAGAGTGTAGCGTGTAGGGTGTAGAATATAGCGTGTAGAGAGTAGGGTGTAGGGTGTAGAGTTTAGGGTGTAGGGTGTAGAGTGTAACGTGTAGCGTGTAGGGTGTAGCGTGTAGCGTGTAGGGTGTAGGGTGTAGAGTGTAGGGTGTAGCGTGTAGGGTGTAGCGTGTAGCGTGTAGCGTGTAGGGTGTAGGGTGTAAAGTGTAGTGTGTAGCGTGTATCGTGTAGCGTGTAGAGTGTAGCGTCTAGCGTATAGGGTGTAGCGTGTAGCGTGTAGATTGTAGCGTGTAGGGTGTAGGGTGTAGGGTGTAGCGTGTAGCGTGTAGGGTGTAGAGTGTAGCGTGTAGCGTGTAGGGTGTAGGGTGTAGAGTGCAGAGTGTAGGGTGTAGAGTGTAGCGTGTAGAGTGTAGGGTGTAGAGTGTAGGGTGTAGAGTGTAACGTGTAGTGTGTAGGGTGTAGCGTGTAGGGTGTAGCGTGTAGCGTGTAGGGAGCAGGGTGTAGAGTGTAGCGTGTAGGGTGTAGAGTGTAACGTGTAGCGTGTAGGGTGTAGCGTGTAGGGTGTAGCGTGCAGCGTGTAGTGTGTAGCGTGTAGGGTGTAGGGTGTAGAGTGTAGCGTGTAGGGTGTAGCATGTAGCGTGTAGGGTGTAGGGTGTATAGTGTAGAGTGTAGCGTGTAGTGTGAAGCATGCAGGGTGTAGGGTGTCGAGTATAGCGTGTAGGGTGTAGGGTGTAGAGTGTAGGGTGTAGCGTGTATGGTGTAGAGTGTAGCGTGTAGAGTGTAGCGTGTAGGGTGTAGGGTGTAGCGTGTAGCGTGCAGAGTGTAGCGTGTAGGGTGTAGAGTGTAGCGTGTTGCGTGTAGGGTGTAGAGTGTAGCGTGTAGAGTGTAGAGTGTAGCGTGTAGCGTGTAGCGTGTAGAGTGTAGCGTGTAGGGTGTAGAGTATAGTGTGTAGCGTGTAGGGTGTATGGTGTAGAGTGTAGAGTAGCATGTAGCGTGTAGCGTGTAGAGTGTAGCGTGTAGGGTGTAGAGTGTAGCGTGTTGCATGTAGGGTGTACACTGTAGCGTGTAGCGTGTAGAGTGTAGGGTGTAGAGTGTAGCGTGTAGAGTGTAGCGTGTAGCGTGTAGCGTGTAGGTTGTAGAGTGTAGCGTGTAGCGTGTAGGGTGTAGGGTGTAGCGTGTAGCGTGTAGAGTGTAGAGTGTAGCGTGTAGCGTGTAGAGTGTAGAGTGTAGCGTGTAGGGTGTAGAGTGTAGCGTGTAGCGTGTAGGGTGTAGGGAGTAGAGTGTAGCGTGTAGCGTGTAGAGTGTACGGTGTAGAGTGTAGGGTGTAGCGTGTAGGGTGTAGAGTGTAGCGTGTAGCGTGTAGGGTTAAGCTACACGCTACACACTAAACACAAAAAGAAAAGGATATGCAAACCAATGGGATCCACGTTAAATAGTCAATTTTATTGCACAAAAATAGTAATCCACAAACAGAACCAGGCAAAACATACATTTAAAAACATTTAAAACACTAGTATGGCTGAATAGGCCATAAGTAATTTTACCCGAGGGAATGAAGGAAGCTAATACTTTACAGCATATGTGAGACAGGAGAAATAACCAGAGAGAAAAAATTGCTAGGTATGCGGGTACACCAATCTTAGTCAAATCTACATATAAGAAGCCTATTGTTTACTGCCAACTGTGACCCCCTGAGTACTATCACAGGAAACATATACTCCAGCCTAGTATCTGGAAGAAATACATCATGGATCCTATTTTGTTCAACACAGCATGCGTGCGCACAGTTGGTAAGCAAATGAAAGCAGACCCCTATAGAAAGGTAATCAGGGAAATAGATATGCTGCAGTACTACAAAATCCTAGTTATTTGGATAAATGTATGCATACAGACGCCTTGTGGAAATACAAAGAATCAGGATCCATTGTCCTAAGGCTTGGAAAAATGCCAGGCCATGCATGAAGTAAATAGGTGTAATTCCATAGCAGTTGTAAAGATAAGTTACCCAAGTCCTGTCCCTCGGGAAAAAAACAAAGGAAGCCCTTTACCCCACGCGTATCGACACTACTCAAGCGTCTTCATCAGAGGAAAAAGTGACACCCTACACACTACAAGCTACACTCTACACCCTACATGCTACACTCTGCATTCTACACGCTACACCCTACACCCTGCACGCTACACTCTGCACGCTACACGCTACACTCTACACCATACACGCTACACCCTACACTCTACACCCTACACGCTATACCCGACACCCTACACCCTACATGCTTCACCCTACACGCTACACTCTACACTCTACACCCTACACCCTACACGCTACATGCTACAACCTACACGCTACACTCTACACCCTACACCCTACACGCTACACGCTACACGCTACACCCTACACGCTACACCCTACACTCTACACCCTACACCCTACACGCTACACGCTACACCCTACACGCTACACGTTACACTCCACACCCTACACCCTACACTCTACACCCTACACCCTACTCTCTACACGCTATATTCTACACCCTACACGCTACACTCTACACCCTACACGCTACACTCTACACCCTAGACGCTACACTCTATACCCTACACTCTACACGCTACACCCTACACTCTACATGCTACACCCTACACCCTACACTCTACATGCTACACGCTACACGCTACATGCTACACGCTACACCCTACACGCTACACGCTACACACTACACGCTACACCCTACACCCTACACCCTACACGCTACACGCTACACTCTACACCCTACACGCTACACCCTACACGCTACACGCTACATGCCACACGCTACACGCTACACCCTACACGCTACACCCTACACTCTACACCCTACACCCTACACACTACACGCTACTCGCTACACTCTACACCCTACACGCTACACGCTACACTGTACACCCTACAAGCTACACGCTACACGCTACACCCTACACTCTACACCCTACACCGTACACGCTACACGCTACACTCTACACGCTACACCCTTCACTCTACACCCTACACCCTACATGCTACACTCTACACCCTACACGGTACACCCTACAATCTACACGCTACATGCTACACTCTACACTCTACACCCTACACCCTACACGCTACATGCTACACTCTACACCCTACACCCTACACGCTACACACTACACGCTACACGCTACACCCTACACACTACACGTTACACTCTACACCCTACACTCTGCACTCTACACCCTACACCCTACACGCTACACGCTACAATCTACACCCTACACGCTACACGCTACACCCTACACCCTACACCCTACACGCTACAATCTACATGCTACACGCTACACCCTATACGCTAGACGCTACACCCTACACGCTACACCCTACACTCTACACCCTACACCCTACACACTACACGCTACTCGCTACACTCTACACCCTACACGCTACAAGCTACACTCTACACCCTACAAGCTACACGCTACACGCTACACCCTACACTCTACACCCTACACCGTACACGCTACACGCTACACTCTACACGCTACACCCTTCACTCTACACCCTACACCCTACATGCTACACTCTACACCCTACACGGTACACCCTACAATCTACACGCTACATGCTACACTCTACACCCTACACCCTACACGCTACATGCTACACGCTACACTCTACACCCTACACGCTACCCGCTATGGTGTAGAGTGTAATATGTAGCGTGTAGTTTGTAGCGTTTAGCTTGTAGGGTGTAGCGTGTAGCGTGTGGGGTGTAGAGTGTAGCGTGTAGCGTGTAGCATGTAGGGTGTAGGGTGTAGAGTGTAGAGTGTAGCGTGTAGGGTGTAGAGTGTAGGGTGTAGGATGTAGAGTGTAGGGTTTAGATTGTAATGTGTAGCGTGTAGGGTGTAGCGTGTAGCATGTAGGGTGTAGGGTGTGGAGTGTAGGGTGTAGCGTGTAGGGTGTAGAGTGTAGCGTGTAGCGTGTAGGGTGTAGGGTGTAGAGTGTAGGGTGTAGCGTGTAGGGTGTAGAGTGTAGCGTGTAGGGTGTAGCGTGTAGCGTGCAGGGTGTAGAGTGTAGCGTATAGCGTGTAGGGTGTAGAGTGTAGGGTGTAGCGTGTAGGGTGTAGAGTGTAGGGTGTAGCGTGTAGGGTGTAGAGTGTAGCGTGTAGCGTGTAGGGTGTAGGGTGTAGGGTGTAGCGTGTAGGGTGTAGAGTGTAGCGCGTAGCGTGTAGGGTGTAGGGTGTAGGGTGCAGCGTGTAGTGTGTAGCGTGTAGCGTGTAGGGTGTAGCGTGTAGCATGTAGCGTGTAGCGTGTAGCATGTAGAGTGTAGGGTGTAGGGTGTAGGGTGTAGCATGTAGAGTGTAGGGTGTAGGGTGTAGCGTGTAGAGTGTAGGGTATAGAGTGTAGCGTCTAGGGTGTAGAGTGTAGCGTGTAGCGTGTAGGGTGTAGAGTGTAGCGTGTAGGGTGTAGAATATAGCGTGTAGAGAGTAGGGTGTAGGGTGTAGAGTGTAGGGTGTAGGGTGTAGAGTGTAACGTGTAGCGTGTAGGGTGTAGCGTGTAGCGTGTAGGGTGTAGGGTGTAGAGTGTAGGGTGTAGTGTGTAGGGTGTAGCGTGTATCGTGTAGCGTGTAGAGTGTAGCGTCTAGCGTATAGGGTGTAGCGTGTAGCGTGTAGATTGTAGCGTGTAGGGTGTAGGGTGTAGGGTGTAGCGTGTAGCGTGTAGGGTGTAGATTGTAGCGTGTAGCGTGTAGGGTGTAGAGTGCAGAGTGTAGGGTGTAGAGTGTAACGTGTAGTGTGTAGGGTGTAGCGTGTAGCGTGTAGTGTGTAGCGTGTAGGGTGTAGGGTGTAGAGTGTAGCGTGTAGGGTGTAGCATGTAGCGTGTAGGGTGTAGGGTGTATAGTGTAGAGTGTAGCGTGTAGTGTGAAGCATGCAGGGTGTAGGGTGTCGGGTATAGCGTGTAGGGTGTAGGGTGTAGAGTGTAGGGTGTAGCGTGTATGGTGTAGAGTGTAGCGTGTAGAGTGTAGCGTGTAGGGTGTAGGGTGTAGCGTGTAGCGTGCAGAGTGTAGCGTGTAGGGTGTAGAGTGTAGCGTGTTGCGTGTAGGGTGTAGCGTGTAGGGTGTATAGTATAGTGTGTAGCGTGTAGGGTGTAGAGTGTAGGGTGTAGCGTGTAGCGTGTAGGGTGTAGGGTGTAGATTGTAGCGTGTAGGGTGTAGGGTGTAGCGTGTAGCGTGTAGGGTGTAGGGTGTAGAGTGTAGCGTGTAGCGTGTAGGGTGTAGGGTGTAGAGTGTAGAGTGTAGGGTGTAGAGTGTAGCGTGTAGAGTGTAGGGTGTAGAGTGTAGGGTGTAGAGTGTAACGTGTAGCGTGTATTGTGTAGCGTGTAGCATGTAGGGTGTAGCGTGTAGCGTGTAGGGTGCAGGGTGTAGAGTGTAGCGTGTAGGGTGTAGTGTAACGTGTAGCGTGTAGGGTGTAGCGTGTAGCGTGTAGGGTGTAGGGTGTAGAGTGTAACGTGTAGCGTGTAGGGTGTAGCGTGTAGCGTGTAGGGTGTAGCGTGTAGTGTGTAGCGTGTAGAGTGTAGCGTGTAGGTTGTAGCATGTAGCGTGTAGGGTGTAGGGTGTAGAGTGTAGAGTGTAGCGTGTAGGGTGAAGCATGTAGGGTGTAGGGTGTCGGGTATAGCGTGTAGGGTGTAGGGTGTAGAGTGTAGGGTGTAGCGTGTATGGTGTACAGTGTAGCGTGTAGCGTGCAGTGTAGCGTGCAGGGTGTAGGGTGTAGCGTGTAGAATGCAGAGTGTAGCGTGTAGGGTGTAGGGTGTAGAGTGTAGGGTGTAGCATGTAGCGTGTAGAGTGTAGCGTGTAGGGTGTAGGGTGTAGCGTGTAGCGTGTAGCGTGTAGCGTATAGAGTGCAGCATGTAGGGTGTAGAGTGTAGCGTGTAGTGTGTAGCGTGTAGGGTGTAGGGTGTAGCGTGTAGGGTGTAGAGTGTAGCGTGTAGGGTGTAGAGTGTAGCGTGTAGAGTGTAGAGTGTAGCGTGTAGCGTGTAGAGTGTAGCGGGTAGGGTGTAGAGTGTAGCGAGTAGCGTGTAGGGTGTAGCGTGTAGAGTGTAGGGTGTAGCGTGTAGCATGTAGAGTGTAGCGTGTAGGGTGTAGGGTATAGCGTGTAGGGTGTAGAGTGTAGCTTGTAGAGTGCAGGGTGTAGAGTGTAGCGTATAGCGTGTAGGGTGTAGAGTGTAGGGTGTAGCATGTAGCGTGTAGAGTGTAGCGTGTAGGGTGTAGGGTGTAGCGTGTAGCGTGTACCGTGTAGCGTATAGAGTGCAGCGTGTAGGGTGTAGAGTGTAGCGTGTAGTGTGTAGCGTGTAGGGTGTAGGGTGTAGCGTGTAGGGTGTAGAGTGTAGCGTGTAGGGTGTAGAGTGTAACATGTAGCGTGTAGGGTGTAGGGCGTAGCGTGTAGCGTGTACCGTGTAGCGTGTAGAGTTTAGTGTGTAGGGTGTAGAGTGTAGCGTGTAGGGTGTAGAGTGTAGCGTGTAGCGTGTAGAGTGTAGCGTGTAGGGTGTAGCGTGTAGAGTGTAGTGTGTGGCGTGCAGGGCACAGGGTGTAGCGTGTAGGGTGTAGGGTGTAGAGTGTAGGGTGTAGCATGTAGGGTGTAGGGTGTAGGGTGTAGCGTGTAGAGTGTAGCGTGTAGGGTGTACGGTGTATAGAGTATGGTATAAGCTGTAGCGTTTAGCGTGTAGAGTGTAGCGTGTAGCGTGTAGCGTGTAGCGTGTAGGGTGTAGAGTGTAGGGTGTGGAGTGTAGCGTGTAGGGTGTAGCATGTAGCGTGTAGCGTGTAGCATGTAGAGTAGGGTGTAGGGTGTAGGGTGTAGAGTGTAGTGTGTAGAGTGTAGAGTGTAGCGTGTAGAGTGTAAAGTGTAGCGTGTAGGGTGTAGCGTGTAGTGTGTAGCGTGTAGCGCGTAGCGTGTAGAGTGTAGGGTATAGAGTGTAGCGTGTAGAGAGTAGGGAGCAGAGTGTAGAGTGTAGCGTGCAGGGTGTAGGGTGTACAGTGTAGGGTGTAGGGTGTAGCGTGTAGCGTGTAGAGTGTAGGGAGTAGGGTGTAGGGTGTAGCGTGTAGAGTGTAGCGTGTAGCGTGTAGCGTGTAGGGTGTAGCGTGTAGCGTGTAGGGTGTAGCGTGTATCATGTACCGTGTAGCGTGTAGCATGTAGAGTAGGGTGTAGGGTGTAGAGTGTAGCGTGTAGGGTGTAGGGTGTAGAGTGTAGGGTGTAGCATGTAGGGTGTAGGGTGTAGGGTGTAGCGTGTAGGGTGTAGAGTGTAGCGTGTAGGGTGTACGGTGTAGAGTGTAGGGTATACGCTGTAGAGTTTAGCGTGTAGAGTGTAGCGTGTAGCGTGTAGCGTGTAGGGTGTAGAGTGTAGGGTGTAGAGTGTAGCGTGTAGGGTGTAGGGTGAAGCGTGTAGGGTGTAGCATGTAGCGTGTAGCGTGTAGCATGTAGAGTAGGGTGTAGGGTGTAGGGTGTAGAGTGTAGTGTGTAGAGTGTGGAGTGTAGCGTGTAGAGTGTAAAGTGTAGTGTGTAGGGTGTAGCGTGTAGTGTGTAGCGTGTAGCGCGTAGCGTGTAGAGTGTAGGGTATAGAGTGTAGCGTGTAGAGAGTAGGGAGCAGAGTGTAGAGTGTAGCGTGTAGGGTGTAGGGTGTACAGTGTGGGGTGTAGGGTGTAGCGTGTAGCGTGTAGAGTGTAGGGAGTAGGGTGTAGGGTGTAGCATGTAGGGTGTGGAGTGTAGCGTGTAGCGTGTAGGGTGTAGCGAGTAGCGTGTAGGGTGTAGCGTGTATCATGTACCGTGTAGCGTGTAGCATGTAGAGTAGGGTGTAGGGTGTAGAGTGTAGCGTGTAGCGTGTAGTGTGTAGCGTGTAGAGTGTAAAGTGTAGCGTGTAGTGTGTAGTGTGTAGCGTGTAGCGCGTAGCGTGTAGAGTGTAGGGTATAGAGTGTAGCGTGTAGAGAGTAGGGAGTAGAGTGTAGAGTGTAGCGTGTAGGGTGTAGAGTGTAGCGAGTAGCGTGTAGTGTGTAGGGTGTAGAATGTAGGGTGTAGCGTGTAGGGTGTAGAGTGTAGCGTGTAGGGTGTAGCGTGTAGCGTGCAGGGTGTAGAGTGTAGCGTATAGCGTGTAGGGTGTAGGGTGTAGAGTGTAGGGTGTAGCGTGTAGAGTGTAGCGTGTAGCGTGTAGGGTGTAGGGTGTACAGTGTAGGGTGTAGGGTGTAGCGTGTAGAGTGTAGTGTGTGGCGTGCAGGGCGTAGGGTGTAGCGTGTAGGGTGTAGGGTGTAGAGTGTAGGGTGTAGCATGTAGGGTGTAGGGTGTAGCGTGTAGGGTGTAGAGTGTAGCATGTAGGGTGTACGGTGTAGAGTGTAGGGTATAAGCTGTAGCATTTAGCGTGTAGAGTGTAGCGTGTAGCGTGTAGGGTGTAGGGTGTAGAGTGTAGCGTGTAGGGTGTAGAGTGTAGCGTGTAGAGAGTAGGGTGTAGGGTGTAGAGTGTAGGGTGTAGGGTGTAGAGTGTAACGTGTAGCGTGTAGGGTGTAGCGTGTAGGGTGTAGAGTGTAGCGTGTAGGGTGTAGCGTGTAGCGTGTAGCGTGTAGGGTGTAGGGTGTAGAGTGTAGGGTGTAGCGTGTAGGGTGTAGCGTGTAGCGTGTAGCGTGTAGGTTGTAGGGTGTAGAGTGTAGGATGTAGCGTGTAGGGTGTAGCGTGTAGCGTGTAGTGTGTAGAGTGTAGCGTGTAGGGTGTAGCGTGTAGGGTGTAGAGTGTAGCGTGTAGGGTGTAGCGTGTAGCGTGTAGCGTGTAGGGTGTAGGGTGTAGAGTGTAGCGTCTAGCGTGTAGCGTATAGTGTGTAGCGTGTAGCGTGTAGATTGTAGCGTGTAGGGTGTAGGGTGTACCGTGTAGGGTGTAGCGTGTAGCGTGTAGTGTGTAGAGTGTAGCATGTAGGGTGTAGCAAGTAGCGTGTATTGTGTAGGGTGTAGAGTGTAGCATGTAGCGTGTAGAGTGTAGGGTGTAGAGTGTAGCGTGTAGGGTGTAGAGTGTAGCGTGTAGCGTGTAGGGTGTCACTTTTTCCTCTGATGAAGACGCTTGAGTAGTGTCGATACGGCGTGGGGTAAAGGGCTTCCTTTGTTTTTTTCCCGAGGGACAGGACTTGGGTAACATCTTTACAACTGCTATGGAATTAAACCTATTTACTTCATGCATGGCCTGGCATTTTTCCAAGCCTTAGGACAATGGATCCTGATTCTTTGTATTTCCACAAGGCGTCTGTATGCATACATTTATCCAAATAACTAGGATTTTGTAGTACTGCAGCATATCTATTTCCCTGATTACCTTTCTATAGGGGTCTGCTTTCATTTGCTTACCAACTGTGCGCACGCATGCTGTGTTGAACAAAATAGGATCCATGATGTATTTCTTCCAGATACTAGGCTGGAGTATATGTTTCCTGTCATAGTACTCAGGGGGTCACAGTTGGCAGTAAACAATAGGCTTCTTATATGTAGATTTGACTAAGATTGGTGTACCCGCATACCTAGCAATTTTTTCTCTCTGGTTATTTCTCCTGTCTCACATATGCTGTAAAGTATTAGCTTCCTTCATTCCCTCGGGTAAAATTACTTATGGCCTCTTCAGCCATACTAGTGTTTTAAATGTTTTTAAATGTATGTTTTGCCTGGTTCTGTTTGTGGATTACTATTTTTGTACAATAAAATTGACTATTTAACGTGGATCCCATTGGTTTGCATATCCTTTTCTTTTTGTGTTTAGTGTGTAGCGTGTAACTTAACCCTACACGCTACACGCTACACGCTACACTCTACACCCTACACGCTACACCCTACACTCTACACCGTACACTCTACACGCTACACGCTACACTCTACACCCTACACCCTACACACTACACGCTACACTCTACACCCTACACTCTACACGCTACACGCTACACCCTACACTCTACACGCTACACGCTACACTCTACACGCTACACGCTACATGCTACACTCTACACTCTACACCCTACACCCTACACGCTACACGCTATACTCTACACCCTACACGCTACACCCTACACGCTACACGCTACACCCTACACGCTACACGTTACACTCTACACCCTGCACCCTACACGCTACACGCTACACCCTACACGCTACACGCTACACCCTACACCCTACACTGCACTCTACACCCTACACCCTACACGCTACACGCTACACTCTACACCCTACACGCTACACGCTACACCCTACACCCTACACCCTACACGCTACAATCTACACGCTACACGCTACACCCTATACGCTAGACGCTACACTCTACACGCTACACGATACACGCTACACCCTACACACTACACCCTACACTCTACACCCTACACCCTACACGCTACACGCTACACCCTACACGCTACACCCTACACTCTACACCCTACACCCTACTCTCTACACGCTATATTCTACACCCTACACCCTACACTCTACACCCTACACGCTACACGCTACACTCTACACCCTAGACGCTACACTCTATACCCTATACTCTACACGCTACACCCTACACCCTACACTCCACATGCTACACCCTACACCCTACACCCTACACTCTACATGCTACACGCTACACGCTACATGCTACACGCTACACCCTAAACGCTACACGCTACACACTACACGCTACACCCTACACCCTACACCCTACACGCTACACGCTACACTCTACACCCTACACGCTACACCCTACACCCTACACCCTACACGCTACACGCTACACTCTACACCCTACACGCTACACCCTACACTCTACACCCTACACGCTACACCCTACACTCTACACCCTACACGCTATACGCTACACTCTACACCCTGCACGCTACACGCTACACCCTACACGCTACACTCTACACCCTACACGCTACACCCTACACTCTACACCCTACACCCTACACGCTACACTCTACACCCTACACGCTACACCCTACACTCCACACCCTACACCCTACATGCTACATGCTACACCCTACACGCTACACATTACACTCTAAACCCTATACTCTACATCCTACACCCTACACTCTACACCCTACACGCTACACTCTACACTCTACACCCTACACACTACATGCTACACCCTACACGCTACACGCTACACCCTACTAGCTAAACGCTACAAACTACACGCTACATATTACACTCTACACCCTAGTGTGTAGCGTGTAGGGTGTAGAGTGTAGCGTGTAGCATGTAGCGTGTAGGGTGTAGGGTGTAGAGTGTAGCATGTAGCGTGTAGGGTGTAGAGTGTAGCGTGTAGGGTGTAGATTGTAGCATGTAGCGTGTAGGGTGTAGGGTGTAGAGTGTAGAGTGTAGCATGTAGGGTGTAGATTGTAGGGTGTACCGTGTAGGGTGTAGAGTGTAGCATGTAGGGTGTAGGGTGTAGAGTGAAGGGTGTAGCGTATAGACTGTAGCGTGTAGCGTGTACGGTGTAGGGTGTAGAGTGTAGGGTGTAGCGTGTAGCTTGTAGGGTGTAGAGTGTAGCGTGTAGCGTGTAGGCTGTAGCGTGTAGGGTGTAGCATGTATCGTGTAGGGTGTAGGGTGTAAAGTGTAGCATGTAGCGTGTAAAGTGTAGGGTGTAGCGTGTAGGGTGTAGAGTGTAGCGTGTAGGGTGTAGAGTGTAGCGTGTAGCGTGTAGCGTGTGTGGGGTGTAGGGTGTAGAGTGTAGCGTGTAGCGTGTAGGGTGTAGAGTGTAGGGTGTAGGGTGTAGAGTGTAGCGTGTAGGGTGTAGCGTGTAGGGTTTAGGGTGTAGAGTGTAGGGTGTTGCGTGTAGGGTGTGGAGTGTAGCGTGTAGGGTGTAGCGTGTAGAGTGTGGCGTGTAGCGTGTAGGGTGGAGAGTGTAGAGTGTAGGGTGTAGCGTGTAGGGTGTAGAGTGTAGCGTGTAGGGTGTAGAGTGTAGCGTGTAGCGTGCAGGGTGTAGAGTGTAGCGTATAGCGTGTAGGGTGTAGGATGTAGAGTGTAGCGTGTAGGGTGTAGAGTGTAGCGTGTAGAGTGTAGCATGTAGCGTGTAGGGTGTAGGGTGTAGAGTGTAGAGTGTAGCGTGTAGGGTGAAGCATGTAGGGTGTAGGGTGTCGGGTATAGCGTGTAGGGTGTAGGGTGTAGAGTGTAGGGTGTAGCGTGTATGGTGTAGAGTGTAGCGTGTAGCGTGTAGAGTGTAGCGTGTAGGGTGTAGGGTGTAGCGTGTAGCGTGCAGAGTGTAGCGTGTAGGGTGTAGAGTGTAGCGTGTTGCGTGTAGGGTGTAGAGTGTAGAGTGTAGCGTGTAGCGTGTAGAGTGTAGCGTGTAGCGTGTAGCGTGTAGAGTGTAGGGTGTAGCGTGTAGGGTGTAGGCTGTAGGGTGTAGCGTGTAGTGTGTAGAGTGTAGCGTATAGCGTGTAGGGTGTAGCGTGTAGCATGTATCGTGTAGCGTGTAGAGTGTAGCGTCTAGCGTATAGGGTGTAGCGTGTAGATTGTAGCATGTAGGGTGTAGCGTGTAGCGTGTAGGGTGTAGAGTGTAGCGTGTAGCGTGTAGGGTGTAGGGTGTAGAGTGCAGAGTGTAGGGTGTAGAGTGTAGCGTGTAGAGTGTAGGGTGTAGAGTGTAGGGTGTAGAGTGTAACGTGTAGTGTGTAGGGTGTAGCGTGTAGCGTGTAGGGTGTAGCGTGTAGCGTGTAGGGTGCAGGGTGTAGAGTGTAACGTGTAGCGTGTAGGGTGTAGCGTGTAGCGTGTAGGGTGTAGCGTGTAGCGTGTAGTGTGTAGCGTGTAGGGTGTAGAGTGTAGCGTGTAGGGTGTAGCATGTAGCGTGTAGGGTGTAGGGTGTATAGTGTAGAGTGTAGCGTGTAGTGTGAAGCATGCAGGGTGTAGGGTGTCGGGTATAGCGTGTAGGGTGTAGGGTGTAGAGTGTAGGGTGTAGCGTGTATGGTGTAGAGTGTAGCGTGTAGAGTGTAGCGTGTAGGGTGTAGGGTGTAGCGTGTAGCGTGCAGGGTGTAGAGTGTAGCGTGTTGCGTGTAGGGTGTAGCGTGTAGGGTGTAGAGTATAGTGTGTAGCGTGTAGGGTGTAGGGTGTAGAGTGTAGGGTGTAGCGTGTAGCGTGTAGGGTGTAGGGTGTAGATTGTAGCGTGTAGGGTGTAGCGTGTAGCGTGTAGGGTGTAGGGTGTAGAGTGTAGCATGTAGCGTGTAGGGTGTAGGGTGTAGAGTGTAGAGTGTAGGGTGTAGAGTGTAGCGTGTAGAGTGTAGGGTGTAGAGTGTAGGGTGTAGAGTGTAACGTGTAGCGTGTATTGTGTAGCGTGTAGCATGTAGGGTGTAGCGTGTAGCGTGTAGGGTGCAGGGTGTAGAGTGTAGCGTGTAGGGTGTAGAGTGTAACGTGTAGCGTGTAGGGTGTAGCGTGTAGCGTTTGGGGTGTAGAGTGTAGCGTGTAGCGTGTAGAGTGTAGCGTGTAGCGTGTATTGTGTAGCGTGTAGCATGTAGGGTGTAGCGTGTAGCGTGTAGGGTGCAGGGTGTAGAGTGTAGCGTGTAGGGTGTAGGGTGTAGCGTGTAGTTTGTAGGGTGTAGGGTGTTGCGTGTAGGGTGTAGAGTGTAGCGTGTAGCGTGTAGAGTGTAGCGTGTAGGGTGTAGGGTGTAGCGTGTAGTGTGTAGGGTGTAGGGTGTAGAGTGTAGGGTGTAGCATGTAGGGTGTAGGGTGTAGCATGTAGGGTGTACGGTGTAGAGTGTAGGGTATAAGCTGTAGCGTTTAGCGTGTAGGGTGTAGCGTGTAGCGTGTAGGGTGTAGAGTGTAGCGTGTTGGGTGTAGAGTATAGCATGTAGAGAGTAGGGTGTAGGGTGTAGGGTGTAGAGTGTAACGTGTAGCGTGTAGGGTGTAGCGTGTAGCGTGTAGGGTGTAGGTTGTAGAGTGTAGGGTGAAGGGTGTAGCGTGTAGCGTGTAGCGTGTAGAGTGTAGGGTGTAGAGTGTAGCGTGTAGCGTGTAGAGTGTAGAGTGTAGCGTGTAGCGTGTAGGGTGTAGAGTGTAGCGTGTAGCGTGTAGGGTGTAGGGTGTAGAGTGTAGCGTGTAGAGTGTACGGTGTAGAGTGTAGGGTGTAGCGTGTAGGGTGTAGAGTGTAGCGTGTAGCATGTAGGGTGTAGAGTGTAGCCTGTAGCGTGTAGGGTGTAGGGTGTAGGGTGTAGCGTGTAGGGTGTAGAGTGCAGCGTGTAGCGTGTAGGGTGTAGGGTGTAGCGTGTAGTGTGTAGCGTGTAGCGTGTAGGGTGTAGCGTGTAGCATGTAGCGTGTAGCGTGTAGCATGTAGAGTGTAGGGTGTAGGGTGTAGCATGTAGAGTGTAGGGTGTAGGGTGTAGCGTGTAGAGTGTAGGGTATAGAGTGTAGCGTCTAGGGTGTAGAGTGTAGCGTGTAGCGTGTAGGGTGTAGATTGTAGAGTCTAGGGTGTAGGGTGTAGAGTGTAACGTGTAGCGTGTAGGGTGTAGCGTGTAGCGTGTAGGGTGTAGGGTGTAGAGTGTAGGGTGTAGCGTGTAGGGTGTAGCATGTAGCGTGTAGGGTGTAGGGTGTAGAGTGTAGGGTGTAGTGTGTAGGGTGTAGCGTGTATCGTGTAGCGTGTAGAGTGTAGCGTCTAGCGTATAGGGTGTAGCGTGTAGCGTGTAGATTGTAGCGTGTAGGGTGTAGGGTGTAGGGTGTAGCGTGTAGCGTGTAGGGTGTAGAGTGTAGCGTGTAGCGTGTAGGGTGTAGGGTGTAGAGTGCAGAGTGTAGGGTGTAGAGTGTAGCGTGTAGAGTGTAGGGTGTAGAGTGTAGGGTGTAGAGTGTAACGTGTAGGGTGTAGCGTGTAGCGTGTAGGGTGTAGCGTGTAGCGTGTAGGGTGCAGGGTGTAGAGTGTAACGTGTAGCGTGTAGGGTGTAGCGTGTAGCGTGTAGGGTGTAGCGTGTAGCGTGTAGTGTGTAGCGTGTAGGGTGTAGGGTGTAGAGTGTAGCGTGTAGGGTGTAGCATGTAGCGTGTAGGGTGTAGGGTGTATAGTGTAGAGTGTAGCGTGTAGTGTGAAGCATGCAGGGTGTAGGGTGTCGGGTATAGCGTGTAGGGTGTAGGGTGTAGAGTGTAGGGTGTAGCGTGTATGGTGTAGAGTGTAGCGTGTAGAGCGTAGCGTGTAGAGTGTAGCGTGTAGGGTGTAGGGTGTAGCGGGTAGCGTGCAGAGTGTAGCATGTAGGGTGTAGAGTGTAGCGTGTTGCGTGTAGGGTGTAGCGTGTAGGGTGTGGAGTATAGTGTGTAGCGTGTAGGGTGTAGGGTGTAGAGTGTAGGGTGTAGCGTGTAGCGTGTAGGGTGTAGGGTGTAGATTGTAGCGTGTAGGGTGTAGCGTGTAGCGTGTAGGGTGTAGGGTGTAGAGTGTAGCGTGTAGCGTGTAGGGTGTGGGGTGTAGAGTGTAGAGTGTAGGGTGTAGAGTGTAGCGTGTAGAGTGTAGGGTGTAGAGTGTAACGTGTAGCGTGTATTGTGTAGCGTGTAGCATGTAGGGTGTAGCGTGTAGCGTGTAGGGTGCAGGGTGTAGAGTGTAGCGTGTAGGGTGTAGAGTGTAACGTGTAGCGTGTAGGGTGTAGCGTGTAGCGTGTAGGGTGTAGGGTGTAGAGTGTAACCTGTAGCGTGTAGGGTGTAGCGTGTAGCGTGTAGGGTGTAGCGTGTAGTGTGTAGCGTGTAGAGTGTAGGGTGTAGAGTGTAGCGTGTAGGTTGTAGCATGTAGCGTGTAGGGTGTAGGGTGTAGAGTGTAGAGTGTAGCGTGTAGGGTGAAGCATGTAGGGTGTAGGGTGTTGGGTATAGCGTGTAGGGTGTAGGGTGTAGAGTGTAGGGTGTAGCGTGTATGGTGTAGAGTGTAGCGTGTAGCGTGCAGAGTGTAGCGTGCAGGGTGTAGGGTGTAGCGTGTAGAATGCAGAGTGTAGCGTGTAGGGTGTAGAGTGTAGCGTGTTGCGTGTAGGGTGTAGAGTGTAGCGTGTAGCGTGTAGAGTGTAGCGTGTAGCGTGTAGCGTGTAGAGTGTAGCGTGTAGGGTGTAGAGTATAGCGTGTAGCGTGTAGTGTGTAGGGTGTAGGGTGTAGAGTGTAGGGTGTAGCATGTAGGGTGTAGGGTGTAGCATGTAGGGTGTAGAGTGTAGCGTGTAGGGTGTACGGTGTAGAGTGTAGGGTATAAGCTGTAGCGTTTAGCGTGTAGGGTGTAGCGTGTAGCGTGTAGGGTGTAGAGTGTAGCGTGTAGGGTGTAGACTATAGCATGTAGAGAGTAGGGTGTAGGGTGTAGAGTGTAACGTGTAGCGTGTAGGGTGTAGCGTGTAGCGTGTAGGGTGTAGGGTGTAGAGTGTAGGGTGAAGGGTGTAGCGTGTAGCGTGTAGCGTGTAGAGTGTAGGGTGTAGAGTGTAGCGTGTAGCGTGTAGAGTGTAGAGTGTAGCGTGTAGCGTGTAGGGTGTAGAGTGTAGCGTGTAGCGTGTAGGGTGTAGGGTGTAGAGTGTAGCGTGTAGCGTGTAGAGTGTACGGTGTAGAGTGTAGGGTGTAGCGTGTAGGGTGTAGAGTGTAGCGTGTAGCGTGTAGCGTGTAGGGTTAAGCTACACGCTACACACTAAACACAAAAAGAAAAGGATATGCAAACCAATGGGATCCACGTTAAATAGTCAATTTTATTGTACAAAAATAGTAATCCACAAACAGAACCAGGCAAAACATACATTTAAAAACATTTAAAACACTAGTATGGCTGAATAGGCCATAAGTAATTTTACCCGAGGGAATGAAGGAAGCTAATACTTTACAGCATATGTGAGACAGGAGAAATAACCAGAGAGAAAAAATTGCTAGGTATGCGGGTACACCAATCTTAGTCAAATCTACATATAAGAAGCCTATTGTTTACTGCCAACTGTGACCCCCTGAGTACTATGACAGGAAACATATACTCCAGCCTAGTATCTGGAAGAAATACATCATGGATCCTATTTTGTTCAACACAGCATGCGTGCGCACAGTTGGTAAGCAAATGAAAGCAGACCCCTATAGAAAGATCAGGGAAATAGATATGCTGCAGTACTACAAAATCCTAGTTATTTGGATAAATGTATGCATACAGACGTCTGCCTTGTGGAAATACAAAGAATCAGGATCCATTGTCCTAAGGCTTGGAAAAATGCCAGGCCATGCATGAAGTAAATAGGTGTAATTTCATAGCAGTTGTAAAGATAAGTTACCCAAGTCCTGTCCCTCGGGAAAAAAACAAAGGAAGCCCTGAACCCCACGCGTATCGACGCTACTCAAGCGTCTTCATCAGAGGAAAAAGTGACACCCTACACGCTACACGCTACACTCTACACCCTACACGCTACACTCTACACCCTACACGCTACACCCTACACTCTACACGCTACATGCTACACTCTACACCCTACACAATACACGCTACTTGCTACACCCTACATGCTACACTCTACACGCTACAGCCTACACGGTACACCCTACACCCTACACCCTACACCCTACACGCTACACGCTACACCCTACACCGTACACCCTACATGCTACACTCTACACCCTACACGCTACACCCTACACCCTACATGCTACACCCTACAATCTACACCCTACACCCTACACGCTACACCCTACGCCCTGCACGCCACACACTACACTCTACACGCTACACCCTACACCCTACACTGTACACCCTACACCCTACACGCTACACTCTACACGCTACACCCTACACTCTACACCCTACACCCTACACGCTATACGCTACACTCTACACCCTGCACGCTACACGCTACACCCTACACGCTACACTCTACACCCTACACGCTACACCCTACACTCTACACCCTACACCCTACACCCAACACGCTACACTCTACACTCTACTCCCTACTCTCTACACGCTACACTCTATACCCTACACTCTACACGCTACGCGCTACACGCTACACACTACACACTACACGCTACAATTTACACTCTACACGCTACACACTACACCCTACACGCTTCACCCTACACCCTACACGCTACACGCTACACGCTACACTCTACACTCTACACCCTACACTCTACACCCTACACGCTACACGCTACACGCTACACTCTACACGCTAAACGCTACAGCTTATACCCTACACTCTACACCGTACACCCTACACGCTACACTCTACACCCTACACGCTACACCCTACACTCTACACCCTACACCCTACATGCTACACTCTACACCCTACACCCTACTCTACATGCTACACGCTACACGGCACATGATACACGCTACACCCTACACGCTACACGCTACACCCTACACGCTACACGCTACACTCTACACCCTACACGCTACACCCTACACCCTACTCCCTACACTCTACACGCTACACCCTACACCCTACACTGTATACCCTACACCCTGCACGCTACACTCTACACTCTGCTCCCTACTCTCTACACGCTACACTCTATACCCTACACTCTACACGCTACGCGCTACACGCTACACACTACACGCTACACCCTACACGCTACACTTTACACTCTACACGCTACACTCTACACTCTACACACTACACTCTACACCCTACACCCTACACCCTACTCTACATGCTACACGCTACACGCTACATGCTACACCCTACACGCTACACCCTACACCCTACACGCTACACCCTACATGCTACACCCTACACTCTACACCCTACACCCTACACGCTACACACTACACCCTACGCCCTGCACGCCACACACTACACTCTACACGCTACACCCTACACGCTACACTCTACACGCTACACTCTACACCCTACACACTACACTCTACACCCTACACACTACACTCTACACGCTACACGCCACGCCCTACACCCTACACGCTACATGTTACACTCTACACCCTACACGCTACACTCTACACCCTACACGCTACACCCTACACCCTACACGCTACACACTACACGCTACACTCTACACCCTACACGCTGCACTCTATACGCTACACGGTACACGCTACACCCTACACCCTACATGCTACACGCTACACCCTACACTGTACACCCTACACCCTACACGCTACACTCTACACGCTACATGCTACACCCTACACTCTACACCCTACACGCTATACGCTACAGTCTACACCCTGCACGCTACACGCTACACGCTACACCCTACACGCTACACTCTACATGCTACACGCTACACGGTACATGCTACACGATACACCCTACACGCTACACTCTACACCCTACACCCTACACGCTACACTCTACACCCTACACGCTACACCCTACACTCTACACCCTACACCCTATACGCTACTCGCTACACTCTACACCCTACCCGCTACACTATACATGCTACACGCTACAGTCTACACTCTACACGCTACACGCTAAACTCTGCACGCTAGACGCTACACCCTACACCCTACACGCTACACTCTACACGCTACACGCTACACTCTACACCATACACGCTACACCCTACACTCTACACCCTACACCCTACATGCTATACCCGACATCCTACACCCTACATGCTTCACCCTACACGCTACACTCTACACTCTACACCCTACACCCTACACGCTACATGCTACACTCTACACGCTACACTCTACACCCTACACGCTACACTCTACATCCTACACCCTACACGCTATACGCTACACTCTACACCCTGCACGCTACACGCTACACTCTACACCCTACACGCTACACTCTACACCCTACACGCTACACCCTACACTCTACACTCTCCACCCTACACGCTACACGCTACACGCTACACCCTACACGCTACACTCTACACCCTACACGCAACACCCTACACTCTACACCCTACACCCTAAACCCTACACGCTACACCCTACACGCTACACTCTACACCCTACACCCTACACTCTACACCCTACACGCTACACGCTACACTCTACACCCTACACCCTACACACGCTACACACTACACGCTACACTCTACACCCTACACGCTACACTCTACACCCTACACGCTACACCCTACACTCTACACGCTACATGCTACACTCTACACCCTACACGATACATGCTACACCCTACACGCTACAGCCTACACGCTACACTCTACACCCTACAAGCTACACGCTACACGCTACACCCTACACTCTACACCCTACACCGTACACGCTACACGCTACACTCTACACGCTACACCCTTCACTCTACACCCTACACCCTACATGCTACACTCTACACCCTACACGGTACACCCTACAATCTACACGCTACATGCTACACTCTACACTCTACACCCTACACCCTACACGCTACATGCTACACTCTACACCCTACACGCTACACTCTACACCCTACACGCTACATGCTACACTCTACACCCTACACCCTACACGCTAAATGCTACACGCTACACTCTACACCCTACACGCTACACGCTAGGGTGTAGAGTGTAATATGTAGCGTGTAGTTTGTAGCGTTTAGCTTGTAGGGTGTAGCGTGTAGCGTGTAGGGTGTAGAGTGTAGCGTGTAGCATGTAGGGTGTAGGGTGTAGAGCGTAGAGTGTAGCGTGTAGGGTGTAGAGTGTAGGGTGTAGGATGTAGAGTGTAGGGTTTAGAGTGTAATGTGTAGCGTGTAGGGTGTAGCGTGTAGCATGTAGGGTGTAGGGTGTGGAGTGTAGGGTGTAGCGTGTAGGGTGTAGAGTGTAGCGTGTAGCGTGTAGGGTGTAGGGTGTAGAGTGTAGGGTGTAGCGTGTAGGGTGTAGCGTGTAGGGTGTAGCGTGTAGCGTGCAGGGTGTAGAGTGTAGCGTATAGCGTGTAGGGTGTAGAGTGTAGGGTGTAGCGTGTAGGGTGTAGAGTGTAGGGTGTAGCATGTAGGGTGTAGAGTGTAGCGTGTAGCATGTAGGGTGTAGGGTGTAGGGTGTAGCGTGTAGGGTGTAGAGTGTAGCGTGTAGCGTGTAGGGTGTAGGGTGTAGGGTGTAGCGTGTAGTGTGTAGCGTGTAGCGTGTAGGGTGTAGCGTGTAGGGTGTAGCGTGTAGCATGTAGCGTGTAGCGTGTAGCATGTAGAGTGTAGGGTGTAGGGTGTAGGGTGTAGCATGTAGAGTGTAGGGTGTAGGGTGTAGCGTGTAGAGTGTAGGGTATAGAGTGTAGCGTCTAGGGTGTAGAGTGTAGCGTGTAGCGTGTAGGGTGTAGAGTGTAGCGTGTAGGGTGTAGAATATAGCGTGTAGAGAGTAGGGTGTAGGGTGTAGAGTGTAGGGTGTAGGGTGTAGAGTGTAACGTGTAGCGTGTAGGGTGTAGCGTGTAGCGTGTAGGGTGTAGGGTGTAGAGTGTAGGGTGTAGCGTGTAGGGTGTAGCGTGTAGCGTGTAGCGTGTAGGGTGTAGGGTGTAGAGTGTAGGGTGTAGCTTGTAGGGTGTAGCGTGTATCGTGTAGCGTGTAGAGTGTAGCGTCTAGCGTATAGGGTGTGGCGTGTAGCGTGTAGATTGTAGCGTGTAGGGTGTAGGGTGTAGCGTGTAGCGTGTAGGGTGTAGAGTGTAGCGTGTAGTGTGTAGGGTGTAGGTTGTAGAGTGCAGAGTGTAGGGTGTAGAGTGTAGCGTGTAGAGTGTAGGGTGTAGAGTGTAGGGTGTAGAGTGTAACGTGTAGTGTGTAGGGTGTAGCGTGTAGCGTGTAGGGTGTAGCGTGTATCGTGTAGGGTGCAGGGTGTAGAGTGTAACGTGTAGCGTGTAGGGTGTAGCGTGTAGCGTGTAGGGTGTAGCGTGTAGCGTGTAGTGTGTAGCGTGTAGGGTGTAGGGTGTAGAGTGTAGCGTGTAGGGTGTAGCATGTAGCGTGTAGGGTGTAGGGTGTATAGTGTAGAGTGTAGCGTGTAGTGTGAAGCATGCAGGGTGTAGGGTGTCGGGTATAGCGTGTAGGGTGTAGGGTGTAGAGTGTAGGGTGTAGCATGTATGGTGTAGAGTGTAGCGTGTAGAGTGTAGCGTGTAGGGTGTAGGGTGTAGCGTGTAGCGTGCAGAGTGTAGCGTGTAGGGTGTAGAGTGTAGCGTGTTGCGTGTAGGGTGTAGAGTGTAGCGTGTAGAGTGTAGAGTGTAGCGTGTAGGGTGTAGAGTATAGTGTGTAGCTTGTAGGGTGTAGGGTGTAGAGTGTAGGGTGTAGCGCGTAGAGTGTAGGGTGTAGGGTGTAGATTGTAGCGTGTAGGGTGTAGGGTGTAGCGTGTAGCGTGTAGGGTGTAGGGTGTAGAGTGTAGCGTGTAGCGTGTAGGGTGTAGGGTGTAGAGTGTAGAGTGTAGGGTGTAGAGTGTAGCGTGTAGAGTGTAGGGTGTAGAGTGTAGGGTGTAGAGTGTAACGTGTAGCGTGTATTGTGTAGCGTGTAGCATGTAGGGTGTAGCGTGTAGCGTGTTGGGTGCAGGGTGTAAGAGTGTAGCGTGTAGGGTGTAGAGTGTAACGTGTAGCGTGTAGGGTGTAGCGTGTAGCGTGTAGCGTGTAGTGTGTAGCGTGTAGAGTGTAGGGTGTAGAGTGTAGCGTGTAGGTTGTAGCATGTAGCTTGTAGGGTGTAGGGTGTAGAGTGTAGAGTGTAGCGTGTAGGGTGAAGCATGTAGGGTGTAGGGTGTCGGGTATAGCGTGTAGGGTGTAGAGTGTAGGGTGTAGCGTGTATGGTGTAGAGTGTAGCGTGTAGCGTGCAGAGTGTAGCGTGCAGGGTGTAGGGTGTAGCGTGTAGCGTGCAGAGTGTAGCCTGTAGGGTGTAGGGTGTAGCGTGTAGAGTGTAGGGTATAGAGTGTAGCGTGTAGCGTGTAGAGAGTAGGGTGTAGAGTGTAGAGTGTAGCGTGTAGGGTGTAGCGTGTCGGGTGTAGGGTGTAGGGTGTAGCGTGTAGTTTGTAGGGTGTAGGGTGTAGGGTGTTGTGTGTAGGGTGTAGAGTGTAGCGTGTAGCGTGTAGAGTGTAGCGTGTAGGGTGTAGGGTGTAGCGTGTAGTGTGTAGGGTGTAGGGTGTAGAGTGTAGGGTGTAGCATGTAGGGTGTAGGGTGTAGGGTGTAGAGTGTAACGTGTAGCGTGTAGGGTGTAGCGTGTAGCGTGTAGGGTGTAGGGTGTAGAGTGTAGGGTGTAGGGTTTAGCGTGTAGCGTGTAGCGTGTAGGGTGTAGGGTGTAGATTGTAGCGTGTAGGGTGCAGGGTGTAGAGTGTAGAGTGTAGCGTGTAGCATGTAGGGTGTCGGGTATAGCGTGTAGGGTGTAGGGTGTAGAGTGTAGGGTGTAGCATGTATGGTGTAGAGTGTAGCGTGTAGAGTGTAGCGTGTAGGGTGTAGGGTGTAGCGTGTAGCGTGCAGAGTGTAGCGTGTAGGGTGTAGAGTGTAGCGTGTTGCGTGTAGGGTGTAGAGTGTAGCGTGTAGAGTGTAGAGTGTAGCGTGTAGGGTGTAGAGTATAGTGTGTAGCTTGTAGGGTGTAGGGTGTAGAGTGTAGGGTGTAGCGCGTAGAGTGTAGGGTGTAGGGTGTAGATTGTAGCGTGTAGGGTGTAGGGTGTAGCGTGTAGCGTGTAGGGTGTAGGGTGTAGAGTGTAGCGTGTAGCGTGTAGGGTGTAGGGTGTAGAGTGTAGAGTGTAGGGTGTAGAGTGTAGCGTGTAGAGTGTAGGGTGTAGAGTGTAGGGTGTAGAGTGTAACGTGTAGCGTGTATTGTGTAGCGTGTAGCATGTAGGGTGTAGCGTGTAGCGTGTTGGGTGCAGGGTGTAAGAGTGTAGCGTGTAGGGTGTAGAGTGTAACGTGTAGCGTGTAGGGTGTAGCGTGTAGCGTGTAGCGTGTAGTGTGTAGCGTGTAGAGTGTAGGGTGTAGAGTGTAGCGTGTAGGTTGTAGCATGTAGCTTGTAGGGTGTAGGGTGTAGAGTGTAGAGTGTAGCGTGTAGGGTGAAGCATGTAGGGTGTAGGGTGTAGGGTGTAGAGTGTAGGGTGTAGGGTGTAGCGTGTAGCGTGTAGGGTGTAGGGTGTAGATTGTAGCGTGTAGCGTGTAGGGTGTAGGGTGTAGCGTGTAGGGTGTAGAGTGTAGCGTGTAGCGTGTAGGGTGTAGGCTGTAGGGTTTAGCGTGTAGTGTGTAGAGTGTAGCGTGTAGCGTGTAGGGTGTAGCGTGTAGCATGTATCGTGAAGCGTGTAGCATGTAGAGTGTAGGGTGTAGGGTGTAGCATGTAGAGTGTAGGGTGTAGGGTGTAGCATGTAGAGTGTAGGGTATAGAGTGTAGCGTGTAGAGAGTAGGGTGTAGTGTGTAGAGTGTAGCGTGTAGGGTGTAGAGTGTAGCGTGTAGAGTGTATTGTGTAGAATGTAGAGTGTAGCATGTAGCGTGTAGAGTGTAGGGTGTAGAGTGTAGCGTGTAAGGTGTAGAGTGTAGCGTGTAGAGTGTAGAGTGTAGCGTGTAGGGTGTAGCGTGTCGGGTGTAGGGTGTAGGGTGCAGCGTGTAGTTTGTAGGGTGTAGGGCGTTGCGTGTAGGGTGTAGAGTGTAGCGTGTAGAGTGTAGCGTGTAGGGTGTAGCGTGTAGTGTGTAGGGTGTAGGGTGTAGAGTGTAGGGTGTAGCATGTAGGGTGTAGGGTGTAGAATGTAGCATGTAGGGTATAGAGTGTAGCGTGTAGGGTGTACGGTGTAGAGTGTAGGGTATAAACTGTAGCGTTTAGCGTGTAGGGTGTAGCGTGTAGCGTGTAGGGTGTAGGGTGTAGAGTGTAGGGTGTAGGGTGTAGCGTGTAGCGTGTAGGGTGTAGGGTGTAGATTGTAGCGTGTAGGGTGTAGGGTGTAGCGTGTAGCGTGTAGGGTGTAGGGTGTAGAGTGTAGCGTGTAGCGTGTAGGGTGTAGGGTGTAGAGTGTAGAGTGTAGGGTGTAGAGTGTAGCGTGTAGAGTGTAGGGTGTAGATTGTAGGGTGTAGAGTGTAACTTGTAGCGTGTAGGGTGTAGCGTGTAGCATGTAGGGTGTAGCGTGTAGCGTGTAGGGTGCAGGGTGTAGAGTGTAGCGTGTAGGGTGTAGAGTGTAAACGTGTAGCGTGTAGTGTGTAGCGTGTACCGTGTAGGGTGTAGGGTGTAGAGTGTAACGTGTAGCGTGTAGGGTGTAGCGTGTAGCGTGTAGCGTGTAGTGTGTAGCGTGTAGAGTGTAGGGTGTAGAGTGTAGCGTGTAGGGTGTAGCATGTAGCGTGTAGGGTGTAGTGTGTAGAGTGTAGAGTGTAGCGTGTAGGGTGAAGCATGTAGGGTGTAGGGTGTCGGGTATAGCGTGTAGGGTGTAGGGTGTAGAGTGTAGGGTGTAGCGTGTATGGTGTAGTGTGTAGCGTGTAGCGTGCAGAGTGTAGCGTGTAGGGTGTAGCGTGTAGCGTGCAGAGTGTAGCGTGTAGGGTGTAGCGTGTAGCATGCAAGGTGTAGAGTGTAGCGTATAGCGTGTAGGGTGTAGAGTGTAGGGTGTAGCGTGTAGGGTGTAGAGTGTAGGGTGTAGCGTGTAGGGTGTAGAGTGTAGCGTGTAGCGTGTAGGGTGTAGGGTGTAGGGTGTAGCGTGTAGGGTGTAGAGTGTAGCGTGTAGGGTGTAGGGTGTAGGGTGTAGCGTGTAGTGTGTAGCGTGTAGCGTGTAGGGTGTAGCGTGTAGCATGTAGCGTGTAGCGTGTAGCATGTAGAGTGTAGGGTGTAGGGTGTAGCATGTAGAGTGTAGGGTGTAGGGTGTAGCGTGTAGAGTGTAGGGTATAGAGTGTAGCGTCTAGGGTGTAGAGTGTAGCGTGTAGCGTGTAGGTTGTAGATTGTAGAGTCTAGGGTGTAGGGTGTAGAGTGTAACGTGTAGCGTGTAGGGTGTAGCATGTAGCGTGTAGGGTGTAGGGTGTAGAGTGTAGGGTGTAGCGTGTAGGGTGTAGCGTGTAGCGTGTAGCGTGTAGCGTGTAGGGTGTAGAGTGTAGGGTGTAGTGTGTATTGTGTAGCGTGTATCGTGTAGCGTGTAGAGTGTAGCGTCTAGCGTATAGGGTGTAGCGTGTAGCGTGTAGATTGTAGCGTGTAGGGTGTAGGATGTAGGGTGTAGCGTGTAGCGTGTAGGGTGTAGAGTGTAGCGTGTAGCGTGTAGGGTGTAGGGTGTAGAGTGCAGAGTGTAGGGTGTAGAGTGTAGCGTGTAGCGTGTAGGGTGTAGCGTGTAGCGTGTAGGGTGCAGGGTGTAGAGTGTAACGTGTAGCGTGTAGGGTGTAGCGTGTAGCGTGTAGGGTGTAGCGTGTAGCGTGTAGTGTGTAGCGTGTAGGGTGTAGGGTGTAGAGTGTAGCGTGTAGGGTGTAGCATGTAGCGTGTAGGGTGTAGGGTGTATAGTGTAGAGTGTAGCGTGTAGTGTGAAGCATGCAGGGTGTAGGGTGTCGGGTATAGCGTGTAGGGTGTAGGGTGTAGAGTGTAGGGTGTAGCGAGTATGGTGTAGAGTGTAGCGTGTAGAGTGTAGCGTGTAGGGTGTAGGGTGTAGCGTGTAGCGTGCAGAGTGTAGCGTGTAGGGTGTAGAGTGTAGCGTGTTGCGTGTAGGGTGTAGCGTGTAGGGTGTAGGGTGTAGAGTGTAGGGTGTAGCGTGTAGCGTGTAGGGTGTAGGGTGTAGATTGTAGCGTGTAGGGTGTAGCGTGTAGCGTGTAGGGTGTAGGGTGTAGAGTGTAGCGTGTAGCGTGTAGGGTGTAGGGTGTAGAGTGTATCATGTAGGGTATAGAGTGTAGCGTGTAGGGTGTACGGTGTAGAGTGTAGGGTATAAGCTGTAGCGTTTAGCGTGTAGGGTGTAGCGTGTAGCGTGTAGGGTGTAGGGTGTAGAGTGTAGGGTGTAGGGTGTAGCGTGTAGCATGTAGGGTGTAGGGTGTAGATTGTAGCGTGTAGGGTGTAGGGTGTAGCGTGTAGCGTGTAGGGTGTAGGGTGTAGAGTGTAGCGTGTAGCGTGTAGGGTGTAGGGTGTAGAGTGTAGAGTGTAGGGTGTAGAGTGTAGCGTGTAGAGTGTAGGGTGTAGATTGTAGGGTGTAGAGTGTAACTTGTAGCGTGTAGGGTGTAGCGTGTAGCATGTAGGGTGTAGCGTGTAGCGTGTAGGGTGCAGGGTGTAGAGTGTAGCGTGTAGGGTGTAGAGTGTAACGTGTAGCGTGTAGTGTGTAGCGTGTACCGTGTAGGGTGTAGGGTGTAGAGTGTAACGTGTAGCGTGTAGGGTGTAGCGTGTAGCGTGTAGGGTGTAGCGTGTAGCGTGTAGTGTGTAGCGTGTAGAGTGTAGGGTGTAGAGTGTAGCGTGTAGGGTGTAGCATGTAGCGTGTAGGGTGTAGGGTGTAGAGTGTAGAGTGTAGCGTGTAGGGTGAAGCATGTAGGGTGTAGGGTGTCGGGTATAGCGTGTAGGGTGTAGGGTGTAGAGTGTAGGGTATAGCGTGTATGGTGTAGTGTGTATCGTGTAGCGTGCAGAGTGTAGCGTGTAGGGTGTAGCGTGTAGCGTGCAGAGTGTAGCGTGTAGGGTGTAGCGTGTAGCGTGCAAGGTGTAGAGTGTAGCGTATAGCGTGTAGGGTGTAGAGTGTAGGGTGTAGCGTGTAGGGTGTAGAGTGTAGGGTGTAGCGTGTAGGGTGTAGAGTGTAGCGTGTAGCGTGTAGGGTGTAGGGTGTAGCGTGTAGGGTGTAGAGTGTAGCGTGTAGGGTGTAGGGTGTAGGGTGTAGCGTGTAGTGTGTAGCGTGTAGCGTGTAGGGTGTAGCGTGTAGCTTGTAGCGTGTAGCGTGTAGCATGTAGAGTGTAGGGTGTAGGGTGTAGCATGTAGAGTGTAGGGTGTAGGGTGTAGCGTGTAGAGTGTAGGGTATAGAGTGTAGCGTCTAGGGTGTAGACTGTAGCGTGTAGCGTGTAGGTTGTAGATTGTAGAGTCTAGGGTGTAGGGTGTAGCGTGTAGCGTGTAGGGTGTAGGGTGTAGAGTGTAGGGTGTATCGTGTAGGGTGTAGCGTGTAGCGTGTAGGGTGTAGAGTGTAGGGTGTAGTGTGTATTGTGTAGCGTGTATCGTGTAGCGTGTAGAGTGTAGCGTCTAGCGTATACGGTGTAGCGTGTAGCGTGTAGATTGTAGCGTGTAGGGTGTAGGGTGTAGGGTGTAGCATGTAGCGTGTAGGGTGTAGAGTGTAGCGTGTAGCGTGTAGGGTGTAGGCTGTAGAGTGCAGAGTGTAGGGTGTAGAGTGTAGCGTGTAGAGTGTAGGGTGTAGAGTGTAGGGTGTAGAGTGTAACGTGTAGTGTGTAGGGTGTAGCGTGTAGGGTGTAGCGTGTAGCGTGTAGGGTGCAGGGTGTAGAGTGTAACGTGTAGCGTGTAGGGTGTAGCGTGTAGCGTGTAGGGTGTAGCGTGTAGCGTGTAGTGTGTAGCGTGTAGGGTGTAGGGTGTAGAGTGTAGCGTGTAGGGTGTAGCATGTAGCGTGTAGGGTGTAGGGTGTATAGTGTAGAGTGTAGCGTGTAGTGTGAAGCATGCAGGGTGTAGGGTGTCGGGTATAGCGTGTAGGGTGTAGGGTGTAGAGTGTAGGGTGTAGGGTGTATGGTGTAGAGTGTAGCGTGTAGAGTGTAGCGTGTAGGGTGTAGCGTGTAGCGTGCAGAGTGTAGCGTGTAGGGTGTAGAGTGTAGCGTGTTGCGTGTGGGGTGTAGCGTGTAGGGTGTAGGGTGTAGAGTGTAGGGTGTAGCGTGTAGCGTGTAGGGTGTAGGGTGTAGATTGTAGCGTGTAGGGTGTAGCGTGTAGCGTGTAGGGTGTAGGGTGTAGAGTGTAGCGTGTAGCGTGTAGGGTGTAGGGTGTAGAGTGTAGAGTGTAGGGTGTAGAGTGTAGCGTGTAGAGTGTAGGGTGTAGAGTGTAGGGTGTAGAGTGTAACGTGTAGCGTGTATTGTGTAGCGTGTAGCATGTAGGGTGTAGCGTGTAGCGTGTAGGGTGCAGGGTGTAGAGTGTAGCGTGTAGGGTGTAGAGTGTAACGTGTAGCGTGTAGGGTGTAGCGTGTAGCGTGTAGGGTGTAGGGTGTAGAGTGTAACCTGTAGCGTGTAGGGTGTAGCGTGTAGCGTGTAGGGTGTAGCGTGTAGTGTGTAGCGTGTAGAGTGTAGGGTGTAGAGTGTAGCGTGTAGGTTGTGGCATGTAGCGTGTAGGGTGTAGGGTGTAGAGTGTAGAGTGTAGCGTGTAGGGTGAAGCATGTAGGGTGTCGGGTATAGCGTGTAGGGTGTAGGGTGTAGAGTGTAGGGTGTAGCGTGTATGGTGTAGAGTGTAGCGTGTAGCGTGCAGAGTGTAGCGTGCAGGGTGTAGGGTGTAGCGTGTAGAATGCAGAGTGTAGCGTGTAGGGTGTAGAGTGTAGCGTGTTGCGTGTAGGGTGTAGAGTGTAGCGTGTAGCGTGTAGCGTGTAGCGTGTAGCGTGTAGAGTGTAGCGTGTAGGGTGTAGAGTATAGCGTGTAGCGTGTAGGGTGTAGGGTGTAGAGTGTAGAGTGTAGCGTGTAGCGTGTAGAGTGTAGCGTGTAGCGTGTAGCGTGTAGAGTGTAGGGTGTAGCGTGTAGGGTGTAGAGTGTAGGGTGTAGCGTGTAGGGTGTAGAGTGTAGCGTGTAGCGTGTAGGGTGTAGGCTGTAGGGTGTAGCGTGTAGTGTGTAGAGTGTAGCGTGTAGCGTGTAGGGTGTAGCGTGTAGCATGTATCGTGTAGCGTGTAGCATGTAGAGTGTAGGGTGTAGGGTGTAGGGTGTAGCATGTAGAGTGTAGGGTGTAGGGTGTAGCGTGTAGAGTGTAGGGTATAGAGTGTAGCGTGTAGCGTGTAGAGAGTAGGGTGTAGAGTGTAGAGTGTAGCGTGTAGGGTGTAGAGTGTAGCGTGTAGAGTGTATTGTGTAGAATGTAGAGTGTAGCATGTAGCGTGTAGAATGTAGGGTGTAGAGTGTAGCGTGTAGGGTGTAGAGTGTAGCGTGTAGAGTGTAGCGTGTAGGGTGTAGCGTGTCGGGTGTAGGGTGTAGGGTGTAGCGTGTAGTTTGTAGGGTGTAGGGTGTTGCGTGTAGGGTGTAGAGTGTAGCGTGTAGCGTGTAGAGTGTAGCGTGTAGGGTGTAGGGTGTAGCGTGTAGTGTGTAGGGTGTAGGGTGTAGAGTGTAGGGTGTAGCATGTAGGGTGTAGAGTGTAGCGTGTAGGGTGTACGGTGTAGAGTGTAGGGTATAAGCTGTAGCGTTTAGCGTGTAGGGTGTAGCGTGTAGCGTGTAGGGTGTAGAGTGTAGCGTGTAGGGTGTAGAGTATAGCATGTAGAGAGTAGGGTGTAGGGTGTAGAGTGTAACGTGTAGCGTGTAGGGTGTAGCGTGTAGCGTGTAGGGTGTAGGTTGTAGAGTGTAGGGTGAAGGGTGTAGCGTGTAGCGTGTAGCGTGTAGAGTGTAGGGTGTAGAGTGTAGCGTGTAGCGTGTAGAGTGTAGAGTGTAGCGTGTAGCGTGTAGGGTGTAGAGTGTAGCGTGTAGCGTGTAGGGTGTAGGGTGTAGAGTGTAGCGTGTAGCGTGTAGAGTGTACGGTGTAGAGTGTAGGGTGTAGTGTGTAGGGTGTAGAGTGTAGCGTGTAGCGTGTAGGGTGTAGAGTGTAGCGTGTAGCGTGTAGGGTGTAGGGTGTAGGGTGTAGCGTGTAGGGTGTAGAGTGTAGCGTGTAGGGTGTAGGGTGTAGGGTGTAGCGTGTAGTGTGTAGCGTGTAGCGTGTAGGGTGTAGCGTGTAGCATGTAGCGTGTAGCGTGTAGGGTGTAGGGTGTAGCATGTAGAGTGTAGGGTGTAGGGTGTAGCGTGTAGAGTGTAGGGTATAGAGTGTAGCGTCTAGGGTGTAGAGTGTAGTGTGTAGCGTGTAGGGTGTAGATTGTAGAGTCTAGGGTGTAGGGTGTAGAGTGTAACGTGTAGTATGTAGGGTGTAGCGTGTAGCGTGTAGGGTGTAGGGTGTAGAGTGTAGGGTGTAGCGTGTAGGGTGTAGCATGTAGCGTGTAGGGTGTAGGGTGTAGAGTGTAGGGTGTAGTGTGTAGGGTGTAGCGTGTATCGTGTAGCGTGTAGAGTGTAGCGTCTAGCGTATAGGGTGTAGCGTGTAGCGTGTAGATTGTAGCGTGTAGGGTGTAGGGTGTAGGGTGTTGCGTGTAGCGTGTAGGGTGTAGAGTGTAGCGTGTAGCGTGTAGGGTGTAGGGTGTAGAGTGCAGAGTGTAGGGTGTAGAGTGTAGCGTGTAGAGTGTAGGGTGTAGAGTGTAGGGTGTAGAGTGTAACGTGTAGTGTGTAGGGTGTAGCGTGTAGGGTGTAGCGTGTAGCGTGTAGGGTGCAGGGTGTAGAGTGTAACGTGTAGCGTGTAGGGTGTAGCGTGTAGCGTGTAGGGTGTAGCGTGTAGCGTGTAGTGTGTAGCGTGTAGGGTGTAGGGTGTAGAGTGTAGCGTGTAGGGTGTAGCATGTAGCGTGTAGGGTGTAGGGTGTATAGTGTAGAGTGTAGCGTGTAGTGTGAAGCATGCAGGGTGTAGGGTGTCGGGTATAGCGTGTAGGGTGTAGCGTGTATGGTGTAGAGTGTAGCGTGTAGAGTGTAGCGTGTAGGGTGTAGGGTGTAGCGTGCAGAGTGTAGCGTGTAGGGTGTAGAGTGTAGCGTGTTGCGTGTAGGGTGTAGCGTGTAGGGTGTAGAGTATAGTGTGTAGCGTGTAGGGTGTAGGGTGTAGAGTGTAGGGTGTAGCGTGTAGCGTGCAGGGTGTAGGGTGTAGATTGTAGCGTGTAGGGTGTAGCGTGTAGCGTGTAGGGTGTAGGGTGTAGAGTGTAGCGTGTAGCGTGTAGGGTGTAGGGTGTAGAGTGTAGAGTGTAGGGTGTAGAGTGTAGCGTGTAGAGTGTAGGGTGTAGAGTGTAGGGTGTAGAGTGTAACGTGTAGCGTGTATTGTGTAGCGTGTAGCATGTAGGGTGTAGCGTGTAGCGTGTAGGGTGCAGGGTGTAGAGTGTAGCGTGTAGGGTGTAGAGTGTAACGTGTAGCGTGTAGGGTGTAGCGTGTAGCGTGTAGGGTGTAGGGTGTAGAGTGTAACCTGTAGCGTGTAGGGTGTAGCGTGTAGCGTGTAGGGTGTAGCGTGTAGTGTGTAGCGTGTAGAGTGTAGGGTGTAGAGTGTAGCGTGTAGGTTGTAGCATGTAGCGTGTAGGGTGTAGGGTGTAGAGTGTAGAGTGTAGCGTGTAGGGTGAAGCATGTAGGGTGTAGGGTGTCGGGTATAGCGTGTAGGGTGTAGGGTGTAGAGTGTAGGGTGTAGCGTGTATGGTGTAGAGTGTAGCGTGTAGCGTGCAGGGTGTAGGGTGTAGCGTGTAGAATGCAGAGTGTAGCGTGTAGGGTGTAGAGTGTAGCGTGTTGCGTGTAGGGTGTAGAGTGTAGCGTGTAGAGTGTAGCGTGTAGCGTGTAGCGTGTAGAGTGTAGCGTGTAGGGTGTAGAGTATAGCATGTAGCGTGTAGGGTGTAGGGTGTAGAGTGTAGAGTGTAGCGTGTAGCGTGTAGAGTGTAGCGTGTAGCGTGTAGCGTGTAGAGTGTAGGGTGTAGCGTGTAGGGTGTAGAGTGTAGGGCGTAGCGTGTAGGGTGTAGAGTGTAGCGTGTAGCGTGTAGGGTGTAGGCTGTAGGGTGTAGCGTGTAGTGTGTAGAGTGTAGCGTGTAGCGTGTAGGGTGTAGCGTGTAGCATGTATCGTGTAGCGTGTAGCATGTAGAGTGTAGGGTGTAGGGTGTAGGGTGTAGCATGTAGAGTGTAGGGTGTAGGGTGTAGCGTGTAGAGTGTAGGGTATAGAGTGTAGCGTGTAGCGTGTAGAGAGTAGGGTGTAGAGTGTAGAGTGTAGCGTGTAGGGTGTAGAGTGTAGCGTGTAGAGTGTATTGTGTAGAATGTACAGTGTAGCATGTAGCGTGTAGAATGTAGGGTGTAGAGTGTAGCGTGTAGGGTGTAGAGTGTAGCGTGTAGAGTGTAGCGTGTAGGGTGTAGCGTGTCGGGTGTAGGGTGTAGGGTGTAGCGTGTAGTTTGTAGGGTGTAGGGTGTAGAGTGTAGGGTGTAGCATGTAGGGTGTAGGGTGTAGCATGTAGGGTGTAGAGTGTAGCGTGTAGGGTGTACGGTGTAGAGTGTATGGTATAAGCTGCAGCGTTTAGCGTGTAGGGTGTAGCGTGTAGCGTGTAGGGTGTAGAGTGTAGCGTGTAGGGTGTAGAGTATAGCATGTAGAGAGTAGGGTGTAGGGTGTAGAGTGTAACGTGTAGCGTGTAGGGTGTAGCGTGTAGCGTGTAGGGTGTAGGGTGTAGAGTGTAGGGTGAAGGGTGTAGCGTGTAGCGTGTAGCGTGTAGAGTGTAGGGTGTAGAGTGTAGCGTGTAGCGTGTAGAGTGTAGAGTAGCGTGTAGCGTGTAGGGTGTAGAGTGTAGCGTGTAGCGTGTAGGGTGTAGGGTGTAGAGTGTAGCGTGTAGCGTGTACAGTGTACGGTGTAGAGTGTAGGGTGTAGCGTGTAGGGTGTTGAGTGTAGCGTGTAGCGTGTAGCGTGTAGGGTTAAGCTACACGCTACACACTAAACACAAAAAGAAAAGGATATGCAAACCAATGGGATCCACGTTAAATAGTCAATTTTATTGTACAAAAATAGTAATCCACAAACAGAACCAGGCAAAACATACATTTAAAGACATTTAAAACACTAGTATGGCTGAATAGGCCATAAGTAATTTTACCCGAGGGAATGAAGGAAGCTAATACTTTACAGCATATGTGAGACAGGAGAAATAACCAGAGAGAAAAAATTGCTAGGTATGCGGGTACACCAATCTTAGTCAAATCTACATATAAGAAGCCTATTGTTTACTGCCAACTGTGACCCCCTGAGTACTATGACAGGAAACATATACTCCAGCCTAGTATCTGGAAGAAATACATCATGGATCCTATTTTGTTCAACACAGCATGCGTGCGCACAGTTGGTAAGCAAATGAAAGCAGACCCCTATAGAAAGGTAATCAGGGAAATAGATATGCTGCAGTACTACAAAATCCTAGTTATTTGGATAAATGTATGCATACAGACGCCTTGTGGAAATACAAAGAATCAGGATCCATTGTCCTAAAGCTTGGAAAAATGCCAGGCCATGCATGAAGTAAATAGGTGTAATTTCATAGCAGTTGTAAAGATAAGTTACCCAAGTCCTGTCCCTCGGGAAAAAAACAAAGGAAGCCCTGAACCCCACGCGTATCGACGCTACTCAAGCGTCTTCATCAGAGGAAAAAGTGACACCCTACACGCTACACGCTACACTCTACACCCTACACGCTACACTCTACACCCTACACGCTACACCCTACACTCTACACGCTACATGCTACACTCTACACCCTACACAATACACGCTACTTGCTACACCCTACATGCTACACTCTACACGCTACAGCCTACACGGTACACCCTACACCCTACACCCTACACCCTACACGCTACACGCTACACCCTACACCATACACCCTACACGCTACAATCTACACGCTACACGCTACACACTACACGCTACACGCTACACCCTACACTCTACACCCTACACTCTACACCCTACATGCTACACCCTACACTCTACACCCTACACCCTACATGCTACACTCTACACCCTACACCCTACTCTACATGCTACACGCTACACGGCACATGATACACGCTACACCCTACACGCTACACCCTACATGCTACACGCTACACCCTACACCCTACACCCTACATGCTACACTCTACACCCTACACCCTACTCTACATGCTACACGCTACACGGCACATGATACACGCTACACCCTACACGCTACACCCTACATGCTACACGCTACACGCTACACTCTACACCCTACACGCTACACCCTACACCCTACTCCCTACACTCTACACGCTACACCCTACACCCTACACTGTATACCCTACACCCTGCACGCTACACTCTACACTCTGCTCCCTACTCTCTACACGCTACACTCTATACCCTACACTCTACACGCTACGCGCTACACGCTACACACTACACGCTACACCCTACACGCTACACTTTACACTCTACACGCTACACTCTACACTCTACACACTACACTCTACACCCTACACCCTACACCCTACTCTACATGCTACACGCTACACGCTACATGCTACACCCTACACGCTACACCCTAC